>NC_090929.1:501927654-502552654 GCF_040938575.1 Ambystoma mexicanum | reverse complement strand
AAAAATCAGAGCGATAAAGAAAGAGCTGCTGGCAGCACTGGCGAAACCCATGATATCTCTCTGGTCACTGGCACGGATTGTCGGTTTGTTAGCGCCATCCAAAAAGGCCATCAAAATTCAACACCTGCAGGAAGGGCTGGGGTACCATCAAATAGTGCCCCTGGAGCAGAAAGGGAAGTTGGAACTGGATTGGTCGCTTCAGAACATGGTAGCTTGGAACGGACGCTCAATTTTCGGTGACGTTCCAGAGCTCGTCATAGAGTCAGATGCCAGCTGATCAGGCTGCGGAGCCCCGTGCGGGCTTCTGGAAACAGGCGTCAAGAAGTCTCAGGAAGAGTTATCTCTTCACATCAATTGCTTGGAACTGGTCACAGGCTCTTTTGCGATAAAAGGCCTTCACCAAACAGAAGGCAGATTGTTGTATCCTGCTCAGCATGGATAACATTTCAGCAGTCCGAAACATAAATCACATCAAGGGCACAAGATCAGAGATGCTGGTGGAACTAACAAAAGACTTCTGACATTATTGCCTGGGTCAGAAGATTTCCTTGATGGCAGAGTATCTCCCAAGCATGCAGAATGTCGTAGCGGACTGGAACTCCCATTACTGGTACGATTCTAGCGATTCGATGTTGCACAAGGGTGTATTTGCCCAGATAGAAGCCTTGTGAGGCCCGCTGGACACAGACCTATTCGCGTCAGATTGAACAAACAATTACCAAAGTTTTTCAACTGGAAACTGGACCCAGAGGCGAAATGGGCAGATGCTTTGCAAACATGGTCTGGTCCAGTGCAGTAAATCTTTCCCCCCCTTCATGATGTTAGCCAGAGTTTTAGCAAAGATCAGGAGGGAGAAAGCAGAAGCCATCATAGTCGCAAGCATGGTTTCCAGTTCTGATGGAAAATTTGGCAGATTTCCCGCAAGTGCTTCCTCACATTGAGGTTCTGATAGCAGACCCGTCTGGGAATTATCCTCTGGTGAGGATGGGTAGCTTCCCCTGCTGGTGTGCATCAGGAGAAGTTGGAACCTGCCGGGCATTTCGGAGTCAGCTGCGGATCTTATGAAGCAATCCTGGGCCCCCTCTATACTCAAGAGCTACAAAGTTGCGTGGGGAAGATGGAGTTTAAAGTGCAGCTGGCTCAGGGTTCATCCCGTTTCAGTCCCTTTAGTTCAGGTACTCAATTATCTGGCATCCCTAGCCAGAGAGGCTAAGGCCTTGGGATGATAGGGGTCTAAAGGTCAACAATCTCAGCAAGCTACAATCCATTGGGTGGAGCCCCTATAGGGGAACACCCAGCTGTAATGCGTTTACTGAAGGGAGTGAAGTTGAATACACTGTCCGTCCCTAAGTACGTGCATCTGTTGGACATTAACACAGTCCTGCGACTATTCACAATCTGGCTGCGTAACAGACACCTGTTAGTCCACCAGCACTCAGGGAAGCTAGCAATGTTGTTGTACCTGGTATCCTGTAGAAGGGTATCTGATGTAAGGGCGCTCGAAGTGGACAGGAAGACTTTTGGTCCAGAGGGGTTTCCTTCTCCGTGGCTAGGAGGACCAAGAGTCATTCAACAGTTATTTCATATCCCTAATGTTATTGTCAACCTAAACTATGCGTGGCAGAATGTGTCAGGGAATACGAAGCTAGGACAAGCGAGGTAAGACCAGCAGGGGTGTCGCAGTTGCTCATCATGCGCAGGAAAACATTCAAGGTGGTAGCTGCAGCTACTATAGCACGTTAGGTACGCAAAGTCATGTCCCTGGCAGGAATAGATGTTACTAGGTTTAGATCTCATTCAGTCAGGGGCGCAATGCCATCCAAAGCTTTTGGCAGAGGAGTGAGTCGTCAAGACATTTTGAAAGCAGCAGACTGGACTAGCAACTGTACATTCAGGAATTTTTATTTCAAGCCGATAGCGAGCATAGCAGCAGCTGTACTACATAGCTTTGAACAAGCATACTGCTTGCCGCCGGTCTTGACATAGAATTTACCCCTGCTATAGTACAGGGAGTCTTCATTCTATTAAAGATACAGAGGCAAGCATTATCCCACCCAGCGACGCAATGTATTAAAATTGACTTGTATGAAAGTTTATCATAAGTGCTGATAATGCACTTCGCGTTGTATGATCCTCCCTACTACGTGTTTTCTCTGACTGGTGATGACCAGATGATGAGCTGAGGGTCTAAGGCTGAGGGCAACTAGACTACGAGCGGCAGGTCGGCCGCGAGGATCGTGAGAGGAGCTTTGGCCTGGAGTGGCGATTAAGTGGCTGCCAGTGACGGCGTGTGGGTCTTGCAGTTTTGATTGCGTTTCCGTTAGTTCTCAGGATGTCAGTTGGAAGGCATCAAAGAAAAGGAAAAGACCTGGGCAGGAAGTGTGGCATGGAACCCAGGGACAGGATATGGACATGGGACTGCCAGAAGCACTGTGGCTCGTGGGATGTGACGTTTTGACAGGTTTTTCTGTGTTATGGTAAAAAAAAATATATATGGTTATTTAAAATACTGAGATCTAAATCTACTAGGAAGATTAGATTAAACGAAGTGGAGCATAATGCTCGCCTCTGTGTCTTTAATAGAATCAAGACTCCCTGTGCTAAGCAGGGGTAATCTTCATTGTCCTTTGTGGACTGTATCATAGTGGCCTTACTACAAGGAAAGTCAAACAAAGGTGGACCGAACATAAATCACAGATCAGAACCAAGAATCTGAAGTCCGCAGCAGCTATCCACTTTCAAGAAAAGGGACATACAGTAGCGCAAATAAGAGGCATGGTCCTAGAACAAGTCAAAGCAACAAAGAGGGGTGGTAATCTGCTACAATGACTACAACAACAGGAAATATATTGGATTGAAACCCTGTCATCTTTGACAACACAAGGCACAAACACTGACTTTGCCCTTAATTGTTACATCTGAGGATATTTGCTGCAGATTTTCTGTCTCTGTGAACTAGCTGTATATTACGGCCTATTTGGTGTGTTAATAAGAACTTGTGAACTGCAAGAGCCATTGTCCAATTATGGATGTTGCATAACTGCCGCAGACAGCTCTAATACCATAATATGGTTGCCTGTTATGACTTGTTTTCACCGGGAGCTGAATGCAAGTCTTTTTTTTCGCTTCATCTCTTATTGAATTGTCCCTTTCACATGATGACAGAGATTCACATTATATTATTATAGCTTACTCCCTTTTGGTGAACCATTCAACATGTGGTGTGGTACATTCATGATGGGTGCCTCTCCCTCCTGGGAGACCTCAGACTGGACCGGTAATTACTCCCTTCACCAGAACGGAGTCGGACCAATTTTGGAGGCAGCCATGGCGCTAAAAGCGCCATGGCTGCCTCCAAACTCGGAATGAGGGCCAAAGTATTTTACGTAACTGGATATGGCTAGTACTTACCACCAGATTCAACTGGATGATATGATATAGCATTTATAATGCGCCTATGCACAAGTGTTTCAAGGCGCAATATACAGCATTTATCATGCATGATGGTGTATACCAATTTTGTAGGATGCCATTCCGGTTAATTTCGCCATCTTCAGTATTTCAGAAGGCGATGGATAAGTGGTTGGGTGACATGGAGAGTGTGTGGTGTTTCCAGGATTACATTTTGGTATGTGGAGAAAGTGAGGAGAGTCTTCAAAAGACTGTGAGGGATGTGGTAAGGATTTTAAGTAAAAAGATTATTACATTTAGAGCAGAAAAATGCACAATTGGGAAACGGGTTGTGGATTATTTTGGACATGAGATTTCAAAGGAAGGTCTGCGTCCAAAGAAGGAATTGGTTGACGGAATTAAGAAAATAAGATCTTCCAAGGACAAAGCAGAACTTAGGTCATTTCTAGACATGATAGAGTTCTATCATATATTATTTGATAATAATGTCGCTATAGTAGACAGGGTGAGAAGTCTGCTGAAGAAGAGTGTAGAGTTTGAATGAAATAGTGGATTTGAGAAGGAATTTCAAGACGTAAAGAAGAGGATTGATATGGCCAATGCATTGTCTATGTTTGATACAAAAAAAGGAGTATCATATCTGTGGATGCCAGTGAGTCGGGTATTGGGGCTGTTTTGTCTCAGAGTGGTGTGGATGGCCAAGAAATGGTCATCGCTCATGCATCTAGGATGTTGAAAGGAGCTGAAAGAATTTATTCAGTTCTAGAAAAAGAAGCGCTGGCATGTCATTGGGGAATTGAAGAATTCTGGAATTTTGTGTGGGTACTGAGATTAGTTTGAGTACAGACCATAAACCTCTTAAATCGATTTTCGAAAGGAAAGGTTTGGATAAAGTATCAAGGAGAGTGGCGTGTTGGGTGGCCCGACTGCAAGGTCACAAATTTGACATTCAGGTTATATCAGAAAAAGAGAATATAAGAGCAGATCATGTATCTAGACTGTGGGAAGAGAGTGAAGAGTCAAGTCAATCAGTGCTAGAAGATAGTGCCACCGATATGGTATATTTGTCGCATGATGGTGTGATCACTCGTGGAGAATGGGAAGAGGCATTAAGGTCAGATGAAATGTGGAGACGCATCATGGAATTTGTCCGGTCGGGATGGGCGGAAAATAGACTTTTGTGTGGAGAGGAGAGATCTCTGTGGGAGGTGAGGTCAGAGCTGAGTGGAATTTTGTACCAGTGGTATTGTGCTGCTGTTCCAGGTACATTGCGAAGAAGATTGGTGGAGATCGGTCACCAAGGTCATATTGGAGTGTATAAGACTAAAGGACTACTCAGAGGAGATTACTGGTGGCCGGGATTCGACAGTGATGTGTAGAGGATGGTGGGAACATGTGTAGAGTGTGAAGTGTCAGGGAAGAATGCAGTTGCCAGGCTCCAACCAGTGGTGAAGGTTGATGCACCGGATGGAGTGTGGTGTGACTTAGCAATGGATATTGCTGGACCAATGTATTTAGGAAGTGGACATGGAAGGTTCATTGTGGTTGTGATTGATCTATTTTCCAGGTGGACGGAGTTTATGATTGTGAGGGATGTATCATCACATTGTATGATAGAATTCATACAAAGTGTTTTTGAGAGGGAAGGATTTCCAAGGTCTCTCTTGACGGATAATGGGAGACAATTTGTGGGTGAGTTGTTTCAGGATTATTTGAAGTTGTGTGGGATAAAGCATAAAAGAACAGCATTATATCAGCCTCAGACCAACGGGATGGTTGAAAGGGTTAACATTTGTATTATGTAAGCCGTACGCGTGAGTGGGGCATTTGGTAAGGGTAAAAAGATGGCTGTGAGAGAGCGGTTGTATGCATTACGATTGACACCACATACTGAGACCGTCGTGAGTGCCTTTGAGTTAATAAGGGGCAGGAAGCCCAATACCAAGTTATCCCCTCCATGGTTGGGGAGGGCCAGGGAGTCTGATTGTGCAGTGGAAGATGTCAGGGGAAGAATGATTAAGAGAAAAGAGGAATGGGTGAGAAGGATTAATAAAAAAACAGGAAGACTAATCAAAATTGATGTCAGAGATTGGGTGAGGATCAGGAAGGAAGTTCTAAAAAAAAAAAGAGGATTTCATGTATTTGGATCCAGTCCAGGTGACGCAAGTGTTAAGCGGTGCTGTGAGAGTGCAAGGTGGACAAGTCTGGAATATGTCCAGAATAGCAAAGGTGGTGGTAAGGTCTGATGTGGGCAGGATTCGAGAGAGATAAGTGCTCATACAAGTGTCCCCACTGGATCAACCAACATTTTACCAGAGACTCTGTAGAAATTTAGTGGAGAAATGTTTTTGGCATCATTTTGTACACAGATTGTGTATTATATCAACTGATGCCCATCTTTGATGATGAGAACACTTTTAAAGAGTATTGCAATGTAAATAGTTCCCTCAACATCTTCCATGTATATAGGTAGTGATGGTGGGGGTGATAATAATAAAGCTGTTCTATTTATTATTAGTAAAGTGGGGAAATGTGTTGTGTATTAAGCTTAAGGGAGAGGGATGGAACATGAGGATAGAATATTAGATGGAAGTTCTTTAGTGGAATGCGATGTTATCATTTTGAGCAGTTGGTGCCAGATGCTGATGTTGCTGGTTGGGGGTCTTTATACTTCTTTATAACCTAAGAATAAATGGTGAATGCCAACCATTTAATGTGTGGAGGTCCGTCATTTCAGAACCCTTTCATATACACCAGAGCAAGCAGCTTCAACGTTGTATTCTGCAACGTTCAAGCTGCTTACTTTGGTGTGTATGAAAGTGTTCATATGCACTGCAGGTGTATATGAACACTTTCACATACACCCTGCACGGACACCGGCTTCTTGTGGCACCCCTCCAGACTAACGGCACCAAAATGGTACAGTATATGTGAGCTATTTTAGCGCACATATTAAACTGGAGGAGTGCCACAAGAATACCGTCAAAAAAGCCAGGTTGCGAATGTGGCTGTTGCTAGGTTGGTTTCCAACCCATCCTAGCAACGGTCACATGTATTCCGAAAGTGGCACATTACTCCCGACTTTGGAAGAATGCGCCACCTTCAGAATAGGTCTTAAGTACC
Organism: Ambystoma mexicanum; assembly: GCF_040938575.1. NCBI lineage: Eukaryota > Metazoa > Chordata > Amphibia > Caudata > Ambystomatidae > Ambystoma > Ambystoma mexicanum. The sequence continues at coordinate 502,546,120 of NC_090929.1, read as the reverse complement.
AAAAAGGTGGTTAACCCTTTTAACAACCTTTTCGGTACTTAACACCACGATGAGAATCAGTGCCTCGGTGTTGTCATTTGCAGGCAACGCAGTACATTTATGTAAATGGTACCCTGCACGGGACAAAGACTGATATGCAAATGAATATTTCCCATCTGTGAAAGGTACAGTGAGCAAAAAGAGTGTGCTGCAAACTCTCATCTCAGAACAGGATATCATGCCATGTTCTTTCTGGAGAGGAGCACCTGCTACCTTTTTTGATATACCCTGCACAGACAGTTAAGACTACCATTCTTCCGAAGGTTCTGAACTTTGCTTTTTTATTGTTAAAATTGACCCTTTTGGCTCTAACTGTCACACTCCCACCATACCGCTGTATTTGCGTCACTGCGTCCTGGCAACCTCAATGGCGCTTGTGGGACCGCTGCCTCCAGGGACACCGCCTCGGGGACTGCGGTGGCTTTTACTGTTGTTGCAGCCTCGAGCTGGGGGACCGCCATGTTTGCAGACTCGCGCATGCATGCTGAGCCAGCGTCTGCCTTCTGCACATGCACAGTGCGCATGGCTTGGTCCATTGCCCACAGCAACACGCCTTATGACGCTGGACTCCGGACCACATAAATAGTGCTTCACCCTCAGAGCCTTGCGTTGCAACCTTTCCTGGAGGTGACGCTTGTCCTCGGTTCCCGTTTTTGCTGCCCAGCCCCATTTTATTGGTCTCAGCTCCTTTTCTGTGTTCCCTCTGATCTCCTTCCTGATAATCTTCTTTTTCCATCATCTGCCTCCTGAACCCTTCTCTGCCAGCTTGTTTCCTTCCTGCTCCTGTAACTATCCTACAACTTCAGGAGTGGATCTTTTTCTCTCCTTGGGGTACCCACGTTCAGTGCCTTGCACCACAATAATCTGTGGGCGGTCTTCCCTGTGGTGATGGGAAAAGTCTCCCAGTTTCTGGCTGTGTTTCCATTTCTCAGTCCAGAGACGGGGGTTGACTTCTTCATAGCACTTCTGCGCACAAGATTCAATGCCAGACTTTCACCTACCCTGGATCAGTGAAGGGACAGAACAACAGGTACTCTGGAATCCGGGGGTGGGGGGAGGGCACATTTTGACAGTAACCCTGGAATTAAGGAGGTTTGCTCATTTAAAGATGGTTCCCGCCATAGCGCTCAATAACCAATAACCATTCATCTCTATGGAGGGTGTCATTCAACGACTCAATATATCACGTCCCCTTTATAATCACGTGACACGCCAACAGCAGTCCTACCACTTTTCAGGCAGGACAGCGTTCGGATCAGTACACTGTGTGTACGAATATGGCACTCTGTAATAAGCATCTGGTTAATGGTGAGAATCCCTCGTTGGGTACTTTCAACATATAACGTCTTGCTTTTCCATGTGCTGTGGATTATTAGTAGCCTTTTAGAGACATATGCTACATTTTTTCAGGTTGTACTATACCATGGTGCCAAACGGAATTGTCTGAGCTGCAAGCAGTATTTAACTGCAGAGAGGGCACACTCCTATTATATTGTGATTGGACATCAGTTGCTTAGTTACATGGGAACAGGTATGTGGGATATCTGCTGGACACGTCTGTATAAACTGACTATGTAAAGGGAGTCTCTGACAGTGTTTTTTGGCACTTTGCAGGTGGACTGGGTTTTGGAGAAGCTTGTATCTGGGTTTTATTTAAGGTATGTTAATCTCCTCAGTAGCAGGCATTGCCAACACATGAATGTTTTAACTTTATTTATTACATGGCGCTGTTATTATAACCCTCTACATTACATATTCCATCTGGATTTTCCTAGGAATTTAGCAAGGTTTCCTCCGTGAAGATGGGACTCCTTCGGAGATAGGCTGCACGTTATTTACATGTTCTTTGGTGTGCTTTGTTCGCCTTTTTTGCAATGTTTTGCACATTGAATTTCTTTAAAATTGTCCGCTCTATTTTGGTTTACATCATTTTCTTATATTTGAAAATAATTGCTTTTGGGAATAATGTTTTCTCTTTTTTAACAAGAATATCTGTTGTAAATATTTGCTCACATCCATTAAGATTGTAAGGCCGTTTCTTGGGGGCGTAGCGTTAATGGAAGCCGTAAAAGCATTGAGTAAGGTTTTAACACCTTCCATTAACATCAGTCCCCATTTTTAATCATTTGTATGGCGGAGAGGATGGGCGGAGGCTAAATTGCTTTTCCGCAACCTTCCTCCCTGTCTGTAATACAAATGATCCAGCATTTGCACTGGCGTGGTGTTTCAGGCTGGTACAAATGCTACAGATCCCTATAGGGTCTTCTGGCTTTATGCACGGTCCTCTGGCTTTATGCACCACCATAAAGCATGCAGACCCCCTGGGTAACCAATGCGCATGGCAGGCAGCGTGTACAATTACAATGAAATGCAGCCTGACATGCTCAATTGTTGGGCAGCATTTAATTGAAACTCTGAACACTGCTTACTAAATGTCTATGGCAAGCAGTGTTCACATGTAAAAATAAACGCTGTCCGACATGCAAGAATTTCACTGTAATTGTGAACGCTGCTTACCATGCACGTGTGCCAGCGTTTGCTTATTTGCACAGTAGGGTGCACATGTTCAGGGCAAAAGGTGGAGTGTACACTTGTGTATGCCACCTTTTGCCCCGCAAACGTCACTTCGCTAATAACGCACATTTGGTGGCTGGGAACTAGCTACCCCGAGTGCAAACATATAAGGACCCTGCTGTCAAATTAAGTTTTGGAGCAACATGAGCTCCCTTGTCGTAGTCCTAAAAGAGTATCACTAAAGCCCTACATGTGTCATAAGACTTCACAGGCATGCTTGCAGTGTGCAGATTGAAGCTTTGGTGCACAGTCCCACTGTATACTGTCTCGATGGTCCTGTTGACTTTGAAGGGTGCCTAACACCTGGGAATACGCGTGTTTCTGTAAAAATAAAAATGACTTTTGTTCCCAAACACTCAGTCACTCTGACTCTTTAGAACTACTGTCCCTACAGCTAAAAATCTGCCCTCTGCTGGCAGATCATCACCCAAGAGAAATTTCCTAGTAACTGTGTAACAACAAGGAACTATAGTGTACAAAAAAAACATAAAGTTAAAAGTAGATGGAATTCCCCTCTGAAATGAACTTGACTGACGTTTCTGGGTCCAAGAACTACAAACAAACAGGCAAACTTCCCCCTTTTGAATTCCACACCCAGAAATAGTGTTCTAAAAAACATTCCCACTTCGGGGGATTACTTAGGCACACCCATTCAGCTACTGCATGATCATCAGACACATTCTATGAAATTATCTATTTTTTAACGTTATTTATGCATTTGTTTACTATACAAACCTTAAGCTCAGTTAAAAAAAACACTTGTATAAAACCATTTAAATACAATTAAAGGAACAACATATTAAACAGTATCTGCATATCTCAAATAATTATAATCACAGCCATATAAATACTCAGCTAAAATTACAATAAGCCAATTTTAAAATGTATATGTTTCCATTCAACTGATATCATTTCGGTGTCAGCATCAGCTTAACAATAAATGGTTGGATTATTGGTTTAAGGTCTTTTGCACAGCCTCCCAAATAAAAGAAGCAGCCGCAGTGATGACAATTGAATCAGCTCTAGAAAGTGCATTCCAAAATTGGTCTGATTCAATTCATTCAATACCCATATCCTCTGACATATAGGGATTTAAGTCTAGGGCACTTTGTCCGAATATGACGGTCAGTTTCTATCTCTAGATGGCAAAGTCGACAAAGTCTTAGCTCATAAGGAATATTCTTCCAAGCTCCATGATATTCCCAACTTGGTAACAAGTTAAAGCGCAAATATAGAATAAATCTTTTCAAAGCCAGATGACAAAGCTTAGACAGATAGATACAAGGAGCGTTTAGAGAGAAACTTTGCGACAAATAAACCTTGTATCGTTTCTTAGTGGCTAGTATAGCCAAGTTGTCGATTCTATATTCTCTTGACTTCTGTTTTAAGATCTGTTCTATATTTGGTGAATCATATGCAAAAGGCAGACATACACCCAGACACGTCAAAAGTGATTTTGCCGATTGTTCTAATTCGAAGACAAAGGTATTATCTTTTCTATTTGCATCTCAATTTCCCATTATTCTCAGAAGCTTATTTGCATTGCTCAGGGGTGAAAACAATTTGAAATAAAGAAGGGTGCATTGGGGCAAGCCAAGAAGTGGTGAGGAAGTAAGTGCCAAATTCCATCCACAATGCCTCAAAGGGAATAGAACTGGGTAGATTCATAACAGAACAAAGTACTTTTCCCTCAAGCTTGTCAAGCTACTTGGCATGCCTTAAAGGAAGAGCCTGAAGTCCACACAATGTTGCTGATATAATACTTGCTCTGTAAATTGTTAACAAGCCTTCTTTGCTATTTCCACCGTGCTGGCTATATATCGTTTAATAACGAGCCATTATTTCCATGTCTTGGTGGTTACAATATCCCTATAAGAGTGAATGGTGGGATGGAGCCTTTAGGGAAAACCTAAATAGATGTAACTATCTACAACTTCAAGGTGGTCTTTTCCCAATTTCCATATAAAGGTGTTTTTTTTGGGCAATGAGCCCCCTGAACACATGATTTTATATTTCTTAGTGTTAATCATCATGTGATTTTCCTGAGCGAGAGAGTCTATTGTGTGTTGAAGGCCAAGAGGGGCCTGAATAAAAAAGGACAGTGTCGCCCGCATATCCTAGGCATGACACTGCCTAGCTGTTATTTTTAGCAGGAAAATTTCACACAGGGTCGATCGAACTGTCCATATCTGAAACAAATAGGTTGAATAGCAGGGGAGCAAGAACGCATCGCTGATTCAATCCTGAATTAGTTTCACTGCACGAACTGAGCTCGCCCTCCTGATTTAGGCAGACTGCAACTGTCGTGCCTGTGTATAGTAGTTTGAGAACATGCAGTTTGTGCAAATCTATTCCCCAAAGAATAAGTTTGAACCACAAACGTTCGCGTGATACAAAATTGAAGGTCTTAATGCAGTCAACAAGACAGCAGTAAAGGTTGGAGTCTGCACAACGCCTTGCTTCTGCCATCAAATATTGTGTTGTACATATATTATCTAAGGTACAATACACCTTTCTAAAAACCGATCTGGAAAAGTTTTAATAAGCCTTGCTCCTGGGCCATTCATTTAGTTTCACTAGCAATATTGTTGAGAATAATTTTTTGCTTGGATGAAGCATGGGAAGAAGTCTATATTAGCACATATTATATATATATATATATATATATATATATATATATATATATATATATATATATATATATATATGTACATATATATATATATATATATGTACATATATATATATATATATATATATATATATATATATATATATATATATATATATATTTAGCACAGGTACAAGTATAGACCTCCTCCAGCTGTCAGGAATTCACCCATTGGCCTCAATGTGTCTGAATAGTTCTAACAAGACTTTAGACCAAAATTCAGTATTTTGTTCATACTAATATTAGCTATTACATCTGGCCCGGGGGCACAGGAGGGTTTCAAATCCCTCACCAAAAAACCTGTCTGCATTTGATTTCTCTTTGATTTCTCTTCATCTGCTACAACATATAATTGAGTAATGTGTGCCACCCATTGTGATTCAGAGACTGCATTTAATGCTGTAGATGTAGATCCTGCCATAAGTTCCCTAAATCGAGACCAGAATATTGTATTACCATTACTCTTCAAGATTCTGAATAGAAATAGCCAATTAAAATTATTTAGAGTGTTTATATGGATGTCCGTGAAAAAATCAACTGCACCTTTTTTGTGTCTAATAATGCAGAGGGAGACCCCTCTTCCCCCCAACTTAACTATTCCCCTTACTGCACCCCTTTATTTTTTTAAATGTCCCCAAAATTGGAAAAATGGTCGCTAAAAAGATGCGTCATTTCTCCATTCGATTTTTGTTTTTGCCAATATTTCTACGGATACTGTTTATGTTGAGTCAGCCAATTTTTACAGTGGGTACATTTTGCTTTTTTCTAATTTAACGAAAGATTATATTGTTTTCTAATCTTCACCTTATCCCTGCTATAGAGAATCTTTCTGTGCAGGACCACAAGATCAATTTTAGAGGGATTAGCTTTGCTAACCTTGCTGATGGTATTTGGCCTCTGGCCATCTACATAGCACGCTATATTAGTCACCATAAGCTCAATGTTCCCGTCATGTAAGGCTAGCCAAGGTTCACGATAGTCTTTATTTGCTGAAATGATGTTATTACTACCTATGGCAATTTTTGCAGAACACATTATGCGGTTTCCGGCATTGTTAACTTTAACTGCAGTTGTGAGATAAAGAATAGGAAAAGAATATCCTAATCTTGTAGTCCAGGAAAGTGTGGTGTGATCACTAAGATTGTTGTGGTTCATATTTAATAAAGCACAGCTTCTGAGCATTTTTAAATTCACCATGAACATAGTCTAAATAAGATTTGCAGCGACCATTGGTGTGAGAATTAGGATGGTCTGGGTTTTCTCTAGGCAGACAGATCAAATAATTGCCATTGAGAAAGCGCCTCCATCCATGATCAGTGCCACCAAACTTATACATTTCACAAGATTAATGCATTTCCACACTTAAATCTGCAAGCGTATCTAAATGTAGGCCATGGGCGTTAAAGTCCCCTGCAATCAAGAGCTTATCTGTAGGGTACTTACTTTACCACATTAAAATTATGCTTGCTATTAGATGTTGTATTTTAGATGTGGCCTTGCCGTTAAGGGGATCATAAACATTAATAATCAGTATTCTTTCGTTAGATACTGGAAAGTGTAAAGAAGCCGACATTACATATGGGAGTGAGTGTCCAAAACATACAGGTTCTAAGGAAATACTAGCACGGGCACCAGTAGCCAAACCGCCGCTTGGGCGACATCTGTGTGAACTTTTAGCAAGGGTACAAAGTATGTTATAGCCATCAATATTGACATTATCTAAACTAAACTGTATCACATTATTAATAAATTAAAAAAATAATAATATTGAAATTAGCGGTACATCAGGTTTTCTGCAATAGAAAGATGTCATAGGAAGTTAATCAAAGTAGGCCTAGAGGTTGGGCGAGAAAGGAGTGGTGACTTCTAGTGTTCCATGAGATCCAAGACAGTGTCGGATTAGAGGCTTTATGTCAAACACTGTAGGTCATTGCTGCCTCGCAAAACCATTGCTCGACTTGATTTTTCTCTAGAACATTGGTGTCAGCACTCGTTAGAAGCTAGTTAAGACTCACATTCAGAGCACTGATTTCCCAAATGGGGAGTTGACTTGACCAAAGTTGGTTTCAATATTTTAATGGCTTTGCTAGCCAAGGCAAACACTGTTTCCTGCAAATTGTTAAACCTAAAGCCAAAAAAGTTGAGCTCAGAAGCACAAGATTTTAGAAGTGCCACCATCAAGGGTGAGATAAACTCAATGATTGCCCAGTTCGAAGGGCTATCGAACTTTGGAAGATCTATGTGGATAATGTCAATAGAGTTTATCATTATTAGCTGGTTGATCTGTGAAAAGATTTCCATGACGATTCTCCGATTTAAGAAAGGGCTACGATCAGTGGGATATAGTTCCTCCAATTTAACCCATTTGGCAAAAGAGTTTCTATCCTCATCAATGGTAAAGTTTTTGTTATTAGAGTATTCTATGCTTTTCCCTCCTTCAGAAGTAAAGTATTAGAAAGTGGCCTCTGAATCGGTGTCAGTGTAGGATTATCACTGCTTTGGAAGAGCCCAAAAGGGGCTGCCATTTCAGGAGCTATGTTTTGAATGATAGTCTGCTTTTCTGTAGCCATGATATTTCTATTTGGGCAAGTTGCAGATGTGACAGGAACCATCTCCTCCAGAAGATGAACTTGTGGCACCTGTAACCAGCGATCTATGGGGCCTTGTAATTGGACCTGCCTAACTGTGCGTCACTTAAAGTGTGCGACATTGTGGGCTTTGAATTCAGAGCCAAATTTCCAATATTGCAAACACAGGCAGTCAAGGATTTTTTGCTTGGACCAGGGGATTTCTTCTTTTGACCATTTTGCTATTTTTTTGTCCCCTTGTTTAGCATTCCTTCCGGCGGTATCAAGACAGGCAGCAGATTTTCTTTTATAGGTAGTTTTTTTGGAAGTGGGGATATCATAACTTCCTCGCAATACCAGTCACCCTTTTCAGGTGATTGAAGAACAATACTGTCTGCTTCCTGTGATACCGATTGGCTAGAGTGTTCTTCAACAGATGACATGTTAATCGCTTGCAGGGGAGATACTTTTAAGGTGTAGGGTAATGTCCTTTTCCCCCTAGTAGTTTCAGAAGAGCCAGCTTGCATAGGCTTGGAATTCTACAGGATGATATCAACTACCTTGGCAATCACCTGTTTAAATTCCTTCAGCTCTTGTGCAATAGTAGAGCACAAGATAATCAAGGCTTCCATGCTGGAGGCAATCGCGTTGAGTTCGGACATTATTTGTGTGTCATCTTTTCCGTTCCGATCACTGCGAACAAAGGAGCATTCCACTCTCACTTTCCCTTTCACTCTCGCTGGAAGATGTTTCTAAAGAGTCGAAGAGGAAGCTAATCTTGCAAGATCAGGGGAAGCAGAAAGATTAGTACCGATAAGGTTTTTGGTTCCATCAAATAATGGGACGGGCAGTTCTGTATTACCCAAAGAGTCCCACTGCAGCCCTAAACACAAATTCAATAAAGACTGGTTATTGTCTATGGTAGGTGGGAGATGCTTAGTTGTAGTTGGCTGAGGAAAGGAAGAAGGAACTATATTTTTCAAATCAGCAGGCATTAGTAGTGCATTTAAAAAAGCTGTCATGGAAGGTTGATTTCCAACCACTTGATCAGGCCTAACCTTTTTCCGCATTCTAGTTTTGTCTTCCGGGTTTTTTAGACTTTTATACCAAATTTTCTGGTGGCTGTGCGCTTCATCTCTTTGATGAAAAGAGCAAGGCAAGGAATTTGCTACTTATTTACTGATCCCTGCTCTCAGTGCTCACTGTGCAGTAGAATAGTAAAGGGCTTTGCTGTGCTGTGCTCAACACTTTGTATAATGCTGCGCCAATGTATCAAAGTTCAAGATGTCACTCACCAAGTCGTTGCTTCGCAGGTTTGTCCAGCAGTGCAGATCTTTTACGCTAGATTCAGACAGCATTTCCTATGGGAGACGAACGTCAGCAGGAGGAAGTATCACTCCACAACCTCAACTGCCACAACTGTCCTTAGAGGGCCTTTGTGCCATTTTCACGGCCTCATAGGGTACTAGCCTCTGCTCAATACACTTCTTGTTAAGAATGGTAGTATTAAGATGAATTGCTACTGTGTTGTATTCACTGTGTTTTCTCTTGATGGTTTATTGTTTTATGTTACTCTATGTTGCAAGTCATGTTTTGCTATAGCGCTCTGATGCCTGTGGGCTTTCAGCGCTTTATAATTAAACAAATAAATAAAGTGTGGTTTTATAGGTAAGTCCAGAACGTCACTTCCATACCAACGCAGCGTGATGAGAGTAGAAGCGGGGCTGCCAGTAGTTCCTTCAATGAAAATTGTTTGGACAGAGCGCCGGGCAGCAAAGGCTTCTCGGAGCATTAACGCCACCAACACAAGCAGACTTGTCTGCCACAACCGCCCTTAGAGGCCCAATTTATCATATGTGCAGTCGATGTGAGCAAGCCTGCTGGACATAGTTGCTTTCTATATAGGGTCCGGTACTGTGTAGCTCAGGGTTTGCTCTGTGAGCGCAACAATTCTAGATTGATTGCGGGGTTCATGATACGAAAAAAGATGGATGTTGTTAATTGTTCTGTTGTGCTTCGCTTCATTAAAATTATTTAGCACAGCATTATTTGTAAATTATGTGTCCCCACACAACCATAGCATGTAAGCAGAGAATGAACCACTTTTTCCGCTGGCCTGACACCACAGCAGGGAAATACGTCATTCCTTCTGCCTCTCCGCCCCCCAATCTACTCTGAAGAAACCAGGTGCTCTAACCGAGGTTGTGTGATGCACTCTGGGACAGCCACAAGCATGTCACTGTAAGATTCCTGTGGCTCCCGCTCAGTTAGGCAACATCAGTAAATCCGTCAGAAGGCCGACTACAGAGCTGTTGGCTTTACCTTTGTGTTAATTTGATACAAGTAATGGGGCCTCATTACGGGTCCGGCGGTCAACTTTCTGGTGCTACCAGCGGCCCGGGAAGTCAGGCGCCAGCAAATTGTAAGTCCCCATTTCCATAGTGGGAGTGGGGACACGGAAGCACCGGCACCATTAGCAACGGTGCCAGAGCTTCTGTGACCAGTCTACCTACTGTGGCCACTGCACCCGTCAGGGCCAGACCTGTGAGGCACAGCGGCCACAGCAGGCAGACTCAGAGTTTGCCGGTCCGGAAACAAGGTGCCAGTGTGCTTACCGGAAACCCTTGTTTCCAGACAGACAAACTTAAAATGAGGCCCATGGTGTTTCGACTAGAAGTACCCAACAACTGGTTTAATCCAGAGGTCAGAGCAATCCATTCAGCATGGTTGGGGTGATAATGTTTGTGAGAGAGTTATCTTGGTACATATAACAGGGTCCAACTTACCGAACTGCACAGTATTAAAACAGCAATAATTACACTATGCTTCCCACATGCCTCTGCTTTGAACCCCCTTTACAGCAAGTCCATGGGCTCAGTGAAGTGGGAAGGGACGCAGTGGGGAAGTATATACCATATAAAATCATAAAATTATATATTTGTATTCGGAACATATTATCAGTGGGATGTATTTCACCTCGGGTTTCCAAGTGACATAATAGATGAGGAGTGTGATACTGAGTTGTATTAAATGTCACTATATGTTCCCAGAGTTGATAATTGCCCATTTATATTTTCATTTGGGCTAAGAGCCACCTATACGCCGAAACAATTGCATTAGAGTACCGATAGGGGGAGAAGTGGCATATGAGGAGGGACACAAAAGCTTGAAGGTGTTGTTTGGTCATTTGCCCATCCATTGACTCCCCATGGTCATGCTAATCCCTATGACCATTCCCACCCAGTTCCTGCCCCTCCCCGCCCAAAACATCTACTCATGGGAACTCTTTGAGCTCTCTTCAATCAACTCTTAACATCAAACGTTGCACTCAAAGTGCCTGCAAGGGTTTTTTCAAAGCAGTCTTCTGGGAGTTAATGTCTTAATTGGGGTTATAAAGGTACTACTGGTGTAATAAACATGTATAAACCAGGTCTGCCTTCAGACATTCAATTTATAAGCACCATGCATGTCCTTCACTGAAGTCCTGTTAAATACAAGCATTGGCAACGCCAACAGTTTTGACTTGTGTATGTATTAGGCACTGCTATTATATGCCCAGGTACTCGCACCATTTTGCACCTGCTACCATCAAATGGTCGGTTAATACCACTACGACATTTCCTGACAAGTGCCTTTCCCATGCCTACATAAAAACCCAAACTGTTGGCATTGCCAATGCTTGTTATATGTTGTGTTCAAGTTAGAACATTAAGAGCAGTGCTTGAAATGGAAACACAGAAATGCAGGTACTCACTATCCTTAAGTACCTTCTTATTGTTGGGCAGTGCCAGTACTCTTCCCTTAAATGTATTGGCTTCCTGCTGGCATTGAATACCACGCAGGAGGACAGGGTGCTAAGTAGTGGTGTGTGTTTGACTCCGTAAAATGCAGCAGAGAGGTTGAGCAGGACCAGGAGGCATGGTTCACCTTTGCCTATCATGAAGAGTGCCTTGTTGACGACCTGGAATGGTGGCGGTGTTGGTGTTGCATCTTGGTCGGAAGCCAGAGTGGTATTCTTGAAGAAGGTTTTGTTGGGCAAACCTCTTGTGAAGTTGGACCATAAGAGTATTGTCGATGATTTTGCCAATGAAGGATCGATCCATGAGAGTGCGGTATAGTTTGCTAGCTAGTCTAAGTCTAGTGTGTGCTTCTTTAGTAGGTGTAGGATTGGCCCGATTTTTTATTTGTCTGGGAAGATGCTGTGCACCAGTGAAGCGTTGATATTGTGAAAGAGAGGGGGTCTTGAATTGTAACCACCTTTGGACATAGAGTGTGGTATGGTGGGGTTGTCTATGGTCCATGATCTATTGATCGCAGTCAAAACACACCAGGGCCCACCAAGCCATGCCCCTTGATGCTGGAAGAGGGAAGTTATGGGCATGAGAGAAATGGTACGCTTTTCTTCCGTAAGTTACAGAATTTACACAAATTGGCCACCCCAAACTGGTTTGCTCAGATTTTTATTTGTCGGTGGCAACTCTAGAATACGGTTCAAAATATTTGACATACAAAAGGAGGTACCCCCGAAATGAATTCCCGCAAAATGTGCGATCCTAAAAATCCAGTCTAAAATGAGGTATTCTTGGCCTTAACCTCAGGTATGTATGGAGCCGTTTATAGGCCTGTTTTTTCACTGTACCAATGATAAGCATAAACCTCTATTCACTGTTAGTCAACTAAGGTGTTCTTTTAAATGAAATGCAATGAATGCGTATATGACATAGAATAGACATCCCACCTTTTTGGCAGAGGCCAGAAATTATATTACTGAGCTTTAGGAACACATCCTTTTTTGTTCTTCCTAAAGCAGATTTGTTTCTTGGATGAATCCCACATGGACTTGTGAATCGGTAAGCATTTGGGAAATATATGTGCATTTATAAGGGAGGTTTAACCTTGATTCATGGAATTATTTGCGTGAAAAACGCAGATTTGCGCGCCTTTCTTCCCGAAAATCCCCATACTTCAAACAGGGATTTTCGGGCAGAAAGGCACGCAAATCTGCGTTTTTCACGCAAATAATTCCATGAATCAGGCTGTAATTCTTGCATATTGATCAGCAAAAGCCTCACTAACCAAATATCCAAATGCAGAATAACCTATTGTGCCCCACTCGATTGGATCTACTTGATAGACATATGAAAATCAGTCAGCCACCGCAAACCCTAAACAGGAGCCATCTCCTCAAACCCACAAAAACCTGTTATAAAAGGCATAAACCTATAGACATTTAGGGAGTTCGTTGCTCCAGCTCGGCTCCTCAAATGCAGAACATGTAAAGGTCAGAGAGCATATACCCATTCTGGCATTGGCAATATCTTCAGAGTGTTTGAACCTATGTCTTGAGTTCCTTTATCTCTTCAAAAAGTTATTTCTTGTGGCTTACATTCCCGCCGCAGGGGGCTGAAATGATCGGTAACGGCCTGTCAGCCCTCACCAAGGTAGGCCCGAGCAAAGCAAGGACCTCGGCGAGGGATGTGGCCTGTTACCGGCCACGTCAGCCCCCCGCCAAGGGGGTGAAAGCCATTTGCCCCCTGGGATGCAAATAGTTTATTTATTTTTTCTCCGTCAGGAGATGAGCTAAGCGCAGAGTGTGCAAGCCCATCTCCTGTAGGAAAAAGAAAGGTAACAAAATGGTTGCGGGAAGCAAATGTGAGCGGGCACCACAGGAGTATTAAACTGTTTAGTATCCTTAAAGGTCTCTGATGCAATGGGTCTTTTTTATAGAAATTAGATCCTATGTACAGGAGCTGGCTGAAAAAAGCCTGCAGACACCTAAGCCCAAAAACAGTAGAAGCAAAAGATTAGGTAAAATACCCAATCATACAGCCGCTCTCTGGAATACCAAACCGGGTTTTATGTTAGTTGTAATTTACTGTATGCAATTTGTGTGAACAATACAGCTGATTCATGGAAAAATTCAAAAATTCAAAGTTGTGATAGTTTTTCAATGTTGATTTTATCCATCAAACCAAGGTTTTTTTATGAAAAAAGTAACAAGTAATCACTAATAGTATTCTTAGTGAGGAAGAGTTTGCCACAAGTCACTCTATCCATAGACTTATATTGTGCCAATGCATTTCGGAATAAAACAATTCCTTCATCAGGGCAAGTCTGATCCATTTAAACGTAACATTTACATGTAATTGTGCCAGTCATATCATGGTTAATATCCATATATAATCAATCCCATATTCGAAAGGACATATGTGTATAAACATGAACATGAACAGTCATCATCCAAACGGTTAAGTAAAATGATAAATGAAAGGTTACACATACCCAGTAATGTAGTGTGCAGAAACAGTAGGCAGGTCGGAAACAAGAGAAACAAATCAGATCAGTACCAAGGTGAGTTAAGATGTCATATAACGAATTAGGAGGGAATCGGGTCCATTACCTGATGTAAGTGAATGAATAGTGGCAAATTCTGTGCTTCAAAAACCGCACTGCTGCACCGAGCTCGGCGAGCAGTAACTATGAACAAGAAGGTATATATAAGGAGTCTATCCAAGCGTAGCTAAACGTATTGGATCGAGCTAAAACAACTGTGGATAGTAGCTTACCGTTAGTAGAAAACCGAGCAGAGCAGTTCTCTCCGCTGAAAGCAGACTGTCCTTGTTGCATCGGCGCGTTGCTGAGCAACCTGGTTTTATAAGACACGTGATCGCGGCTCCACGAAGAAGGGCGTGAGTCACGATCCCTGTCTGCAAGCAAGCCAATGGGCTTGAAAATGATGAAAATAAGTAATTATAGGGTGTCCTAGGCTAGTTACGGGAAAAGTCATCGAATAAAATAGAACAAGGAATTGAAAATCCGTAACCCATGGACATAAAAAAAATACTACAAGTGGATAATCAATGGGGATAGAAATATCTCAAGTTGATGGCAGTAATGACTGTTCCATGAACACCTATCTAGAGGCTATGTTATTCCTATATATGTGCCTTCATGTGATTATACAATAAACAGCTCCTTGGAAACAAACATTGTGGCTATATCATACACTACATGTGTGTGCCTTAATGCCGCTAGTGGTTTCGTCCAGGCAGACGGCACCTGGGGTCCTGGATAAAGCTCCAGGATGCACAGCATGCAGGTCACTACGTTGAGAACATTTTCTATTCATTTAAATGTATACAATTAAATCAATTCCAAGTGGCCATGAACATTCAGGTCATTTGTGTAATGGTGCCATGCGCACCTAGGTGCTAATCCAAACAGAAACATTCAACATACAATTAGAGAAAACAATGAAAATTGATCTCCTCATTTAGTCCATTTGGTACCAAACTGCCAAGTTTGTCAATCCAGTATGTCTCTATGCGATTCAAACGTTGGCATAAATCCTCATGAGGGCTATTCTTGGTTAGAACTTCCAAAATCACAAATCTTATTTGTGACACGTTGTTTCCATTGTCCAAGTCAGGAAGCAACTTACCAACTACAGCACCTCACTGTTTCGGAAAATGACGGATCGCAATAATCTCTTACACCATTTCAGCTTCCACCAGCCAAACCTACTGAAGAACCTGCCATACAGTCAATTACTTAGGGTCAAGAAAATAGTGAGTGACCCTGAAGACTACAGAACACAACAGATGGAGATGAAAGGAAAATTTCTGGCCCGGGGATACAAGCAGAATGAACTTGATCTAGCATCCAACAAAGTTGATGCCTTGTCACGGGAGACTCTATTGTCAGTACAGAATCCCAAGAATAAGAGAGAATTGAAGACACCGGTACATGTGTCCAAGTTTTCTACGCAAAGTAACAAAATCAAGAAAACCATCATGAAACACTGGGAGATTTTTAAGAATGACACCCGAGTACAAGATTTATTTAGCGAAAAACCAGTCTTTGCATACCAACTCAGCAGGAACCTAAGAGACAAACTGGTGCAAACAAAACCTATAACAAAGGAACCTACGACACAGCGAACTGGGACATTTCCTTGTCTTCATTGTGTCAACTGTAACCTTGTCATTAAAGGGAACATCATTAACCATCCAAGGACAGGGCAGAAGATTATGCTTAAGACTTTTGGCACTTGTGACAGCAGTAACATCATCTATGGCATTAAATGCCCTTGTGGGAAATTCTATGTTGGACAGTCAACACGAGCAGCTAAGTTGAGGTGGGGTGAACACCGATCCTGTATTCGCAATGCAAACACTAATTCAGCCGTGGCACGTCATTGGACGGCCAATGGACACGACGTGTCACAAATAAGATTTGTGATTTTGGAAGTTCTAACCAAGAATAGCCCTCGTGACGATTTATGCCAACGTTTGAATCGCAGAGAGACATACTGGATTGACAAACTTGGCAGTTTGGTACCAAATGGACTAAATGAGGAGATCAATTTTCATTGTTTTCTCTAATTGTATGTTGCATGTTTCTGTTTGGATTAGCACCTAGGTGCGAATGGCACCATTACACAAATGACCTGAATGTTGATGGCCACTTGGAATTGATTTAATTGTATACATTTGAATGAATAGAAAATGTTCTCAACGTAGTGACCTGCATGCTGCGCATCCTGGAGCTTTATCCAGGACCCCAGGTGCCGTCTGCCTGGACGACACCACTAGCGGCATTAAGGCACACACATATAGTGTATGATATAGCCACAAAGTTTGTTTCCAAGGAGCTGTTTATTGTATAATCACGTGAAGGCACATATATAGGAATAACATAGTCTCTAGATAGGTGTTCATGGAACAGTCATGACTGCCATCAACTTGAGATATTTCTATCCCCATTGATTATCCACTTGTAGTATTTTTTCTATGTCCATGGGTTACGGATTTTCAATTTCTTGTTCCATTTTATTCGATGACTTTTCCCGTAACTAGCCTAGGACGCCCTATAATTACTTATTTTCATCATTTTCAAGCCCATTGGCTTGCTTGCAGACAGGGATCGTGACTCGCGCCCTTCTTCGTGGAGCCGCGATCATGTGTCTTATAAAACCAGGTTGCTCGGCAACGCGCTGATGCAACAAGGACAGTCTGCTTTCGGCAGACGCGGAGAGAACTGCTCCGCTCCGTTTTCTACTAACGGTAAGCTACTATCCACGGTTGTTTTAACTCGATCCAATACGTTTAGCTACACTTGGATAGACTCCTTATACATACCTTCTTGTTCATAGTTACTGCTCGCCGAGCTCGGTGCAGCAGTGCAGTTTTTGAAGCACAGAATTCGCCACTATTCATTCACTTTCATCAGGTAATGGACCCGATTCCCTCCTAATTCGTTATATGACATCCTAACTCACCTTGGTACTGATCTGATTTGTTTCTCTTGTTTTCGACCTGCCTACTGTTTCTGCACACTACATTACTGGGTATGTGTAACCTTTCATTTATCATTTTACTTACCCGTTTGGATGATGACTGTTCATGTTCATGTTTATACACATATGTCCTTTCGAATATGGGATTGATTATATATGGATATTAACCATGATATGACTGGCACAATTACATGTAAATGTTACGTTTAAATGGATCAGACTTGCCCTGATGAAGGAATTGTTTTATTCCGAAATGCATTGGCACAATATAAGTCTATGGATAGAGTGACTTGTGGCAAACTCTTCCTCACTAAGAATACTATTAGTGATTACTTGTTACTTTTTTCATAAAAAACAACCTTGGTTTGATGGATAAAATCAACATTGAAAAACTATCACAACTTTGAATTTTTGAATTTTTCCATGAATCAGCTGTATTGTTCACACAAATTGCATACAGTAAATTACAACTAACATAAAACCCGGTTTGGGATTCCAGAGAGCGGCTGTATGATTGGGTATTTTACCTAATCTTTTGCTTCTAACAAAATGGTTGCGGCCAATAAAATGGACAAGGGATTAGGTCCCTTTTCGGATGACGGCGGCCATGACAACATGTTAGAAAATGGGCAGTGTCATCCAAAAAGGAACATAGTCCCTTTTCTATTTCATGCTGAGGGTGTAGGCAGTGATTATACAATCGTGCCTGGGAAAGACAGATTGTGATTGGCCAACCTGTCTTTCCCGGGTATGAATAAACATTTAATTTCTTGGTGTAATGTTCCATGCAAGTCTCTTTGGCTTTCCTTCAGAGATTTCTCACTCTAGGAGACTGATGATCCCCTGTTGTCATCTGGACGTGTTCAGGAACCAGGTCGGGTTAACTATCATGAATTTCATAATGTTGGTTGTACCATCTTTTGGAGCACACTTCAGTTCCTTGGGATGGGCATATAGATCCACGCTCCCTGTAGTATTTTTTGCACTGTTGTTACATAGATGATGTATGACAGCAGACAGTTCCCTTACTCAAGAGATCAGCGCATAGCAAAAATCATCTCACAGGCAATTTGAAGGACAGGCTGGTGGCTGCGGATGCTATGATGGCTGCTAATACAGATGCAATCCTCCATTGAACGCAGGAGGTCAGACCAGATGGTCACCAGGACAATAGTCTTCCAGATAAGAGATCAGGAATTTCCCCCTCTGCGGCTCCTCAGACAAATTGTTTATACGGGGTAACAAGGGTGGCAAAATGGATTCACTGGAATGCAGGATTGTCAATATGATCAATTAGAGTGGGACCCAGTGCTGCACAGCTCCACCGGCAGCATGGCTTTGAGAAGGTCCTTGGTTTCCTCTCTGTGACGGCTTCTGATCCTCAGGCTCAAATTACCTTCAGTAGATATCCATGCAGATGGAGGGGTGTGCACCTCAACAGTTCATGTAGTGGAGAGAATAAGCATTCAGCCCTCCTCCCAGAGACCCTGCTCAAATGAAATATTGTCCCTCTCAAGGCTTTTCCCTGTCTTCTTTAGTGTTTACCTTTTAAGTGAAACCTTTTAATAATTTGATGATTTGATAATTAAGTTAGACATTGATTTTCATTGTTATATCTATAAAATCCAACTATTTTTAAATGTTCTGATGTCCCCTCCACTGATCTTGACTAACTCCTGACTGTTTTTACTGAAATCAAAACTTAGATGCATTCTAATTTTCTCTCCCTGAATACCAAATAAACTGAGCTCACTGTTATCTCTTCTCGTTGATCTCAAAAATCTCTCTTCCTTTAACCATTTCTGTTGACTGCTGTTCTCAGTGCTCACAAAAAAATTAACTCCACCCATGTGACCAGGGGATGGAAGCCGCTACCTGATCCTGACCCTTGGGCTGGTACTATGAGGGAGGATCTTGTGGGAGGAGGCGGCTGTCGGGGAAAGGTGGTGACCCCATCAGGAGGGATACAGTATTCGTCCCTTCACAGAGAAGAGGACTGCATCATTCCTAAAATGTTGATGGCTTGTTGTCACTATACAAGCATTTCCCATTGTAAAACCCCAAAACCTCTTCTTGAAAAGCCCTCTAGGCAAAACATCATTCATACCACATAAAAACATAATATCCCTTTAACATCTCTTGGCTCTAATGAATCTCTGAACAGAAATCCTGAACAATATAACATTGGAAGTCACAGAACCACTATGAACTTCAACTCCCAGAAAGCCTCAGGTACTGAGACGAGGAAGAGGAAGAAGGAGTTAATACAGATCAAGAGAAACACCAAGTTAAACATCCAGTTTATTTGTTTTGAGGAGGTCAGAGTGAGCGGGACATTTAAAAAGGGTGTCGGCTTAAAAAACATGAGACCAAAGGAGAAGGAAGCGAAGGTGGAGATGAGAGAAATAGAGCCGAAGCAGACAGCTGTCTGGGGAAGGACAGCACTGGAAGAAGCAGCATTTCCACTCCGCTACTCGCAAGTTTTCCATACCTGTGTGGGGTCAGGCCACAAGGCACACTGTAGGCATGGAGACAGAAGTGCTGAAGAGTCGGCAGCCCTAGCAGAGCTACCAGGAACACGGTTGTGAAGAGGATCAGCGGTTGTTCTGGTGGGTTAAAGCATAGCCGCCCAAAGAGCTGGAAGGAAATCTGCACTGAAGAGGAAGCTGCTCCAGAGGAGGAGGTTCACTGCAGCAGCATGCCATGGGTTGGAGACGCTTCAGTACACTGATGAGTCTACCCAGAGCCATTGGGGACCTCGGAGCGTACCGAGAGGCATATGAACAACAAATATATTTGAATACCGATCCAGTGAAATACAAAGACAGCACTTGAACAAACCTGCCTACATGAGATGTCAGTACGGGGAAAGTTGCAGCAAGTGTTACCCCAATCAAATGAATCACAATGAAGCATAAAAAAAAGAAGAATTTGAACAAATCCCCATACATAAGAAGTCAGTGTGGGGAAGTTGAAACAAGTAGAACCTCAGGCCAATGAGGTGGAGAGCACCGTGAATTAACACAACTTTGTGGACTTAAAGGACAGTGCACTCAATAAAAGTTCTGGTAAAAGGATACCTTGCAGGAGAATACACCAGGAGATCTGTAAGACCTTGAAAGGGTTTCCTGGCAGGAGAGTATACCAGGAGACCCATGCAAATTGTTTAGAGAGAGGAAAGATACCTGGCAGGAGAGTATACCAGAGTATTAAGAATTCCTGGCAGGTGAGTATACCAGGAGGTCCATTTAATTGGTATAAAGAAACATATTTGTTTTGCAAACGTTATAGTAAAGAAGAATACTATAGATACTTTTGCTATCTTTAATGAATTATTTTCTGAAAGAGATATGTTCACCATCCTTAAGAAACTGTTACTTGAAAGAGACATTTTCGGCATCTCTGAGAAACTGTTATTTGAAAGAGATACTTTTGCCATTCTTAAGGAACTCCCACTTGAAAGAGACATTTATGTCATTCTTAAGAAGCTGTTACTTGAAAGAGACACGTTTGCCATCCTTTTGCCATTCTTAAGAAGCTGTTATTTGAAAGAGACACTATGATGCTTAAGAAGTAATTGTTTGGAAATAATCCAGGGGAAGGGAAATCACCCTCTAGATCCAAGAACTACTTAACTTGGTTATGAACACTTTTTGCCAAATATAAGTCAGATACATTTCCGTACACCCTTAGTTCATTTTAGTGTGAGGGTCAGAATAGTATGTTATGTTTCGGACACAAGGGCAGTTTGACAACGAGACACAGACTGTTCTTTAATTTTAGTTTTCTAGGTAAGGAAACTCTCTTTAGGATATGGGCAGAAAGGCCTTCATCCAATCCCTTTTTATTTAATAAAGATATCTGATGTTGAAAACATTACAACTTTTGTCCTCCTCTCATTTGTGACCCCTCACAGTTGGGAGTTCTATTTGACCAATATCTTGATACCTTTGGGCGAAGCGGGGTCGGCAGCGGGATGTTGAAGCTGTCACAGCTTACACAGGTGCTGCATGGAGGAGCAAAGCACAATTCCATCAGTAGTAGCAGTTAAAGCCCACTGTGTCCACGGAGTGAGCGGGGCTGGCAGCAGGTGGTTGAAGCTGTCACAGTTTACCCAGCTGCTGCAGGGAGGAGCCGGGCCCAATTCCAGCAGCAGTTAAAGCCCCGTGTCCATGGAGTGGAGCGGGGCCAGCAGCGGTCTGATATGCCTGCTGCCAAGTCTGCTCCTGTGTATGTTGCCTTTGATTATTTTGGCTGAAGCATTGTCATCCAGCATTTGGGTCACAGCAGATTGCAGCAGGTATTATTATTACTGGCTGGCTTGGTCAGCTGGGTCTGTCTGGATGTGAAATGAGACGAGGGTGGAGACCGAGGCAAAGCTGAGTGAGGGTGCTGAAGTGACTCAATCAGGATTTAATCAGGGCACTGGGCTGCGCTGTGTGCCTCCAAGTGTGGACACTAACCAGACATCATCACCAGGTTTTCCTGCTAATTACCTCACCATTTTAAGATAAGTTATTTTTGCCTTTTTGATTTTTCTGAATTTGTGGAACTAGGTAATGGACACTCATTAATATTGGGGTTACTGGCCCTAGGAGTCATAATCTTGATTCTGCAGGGCCAAATTACTGCTATCTAATTTCCATGCTGCACCCGCCTGTCTGTTGATCAATGTAATCTAGATATTGTGTTGCTTTTGTTATTTTGGGCCATGGTGAAAAGAAAGGCCACCAACCGTCCATTGATGCTGAATGGAGGCAGGTATTGTGCCACAAAAACTGAAAGGCAAGAAGCGGGGAAAGCCTCCGGAAAAGTCTTCTTCTACTTTGGATATATACCTGGAACTGTGGCAAGGCAATTGGAGGAAAAAATACGTTTGCTGAAATGGCAATTTCTATGAATATTAACACCCTCCCGGAAGACATTAAATCATCAATGCCTCGGTCATCGGTTGTCAGCTCTGAGGGGGTTGGTCATCTATGTCCCAATATCAGCTCAGGGCAGGCCCTTGCTGCTCATGCCACTAATGCTGCCTCGAGTTTGCCCCTTGGGATTGATCCACACTCTGTTGGTATGGTTCCTGGCTATCCAACCTCCCAGCTTCCGCATGATCTTTGTTTGATTCCGCTAGCAGGCGGTGAAGATTCTCAGACTTTGACTGGTGTGTCCAAGTTTTGGGGGCCTAATGAGGAAGCAGACAAAGCTACTGTCATGATTCCTGCCCCTCATGTCCCCAGCCCTCCAAGATGTCAGGATGGAGCCAGGCCACAATTACCTACATGGCCCTCAAGGGCCTTTCCATCCCTCCAAAGACCCACTTGGAGTCAGACTTGGCGCTTGTGGCACCAGACTCACTCACTCCCATAGGATAACATTGGGGATTGGACTTGTAGTGCATTGAGGGGGACAAGATGGATGCCCCCACATATTTCGGTTCCCAGAACTGCATGTGCAGTCTAGTCTTTCAGGTGTGGTTCAGTCCAGAGACACCTGGGATACCCAGAGACTATTTAAGCCACGCCCAGGGTGAGAAACATGCTTTGCATTTTCTGCACCTGCAGCGTGACACTCACCATGTTCGGATCGGTCTCCAGTAGGCCTGCATCTTTCTTCTGCGCTCAGCTCCTGCAAGAACAAGAACACAGTTAGGAACAGCCTTACCTTGCGGTGCTTCTGCCCATCATTCATCGCTCCTTCTGTTCTGCGGGCCTCTTCGGCGGTGTCATTCCCATCCCGGCACGCCGCTTCCTAAGGAAAAGTGAAAAGAACAGAAAAAAGGCATTAGTAAGCATTCTGCAAATCTTCGCTTATTTTTAAATACTGTACGAGCTTTAAACGCTTACCTGAATCCCAGCCGCTCTGTGGGAACTCTGTCTCTGGAACTTCTCATCCATCTGCAAGAGGGAAAAGACACTCCAGGTTAGCATGGAAACATCTAGAGGCGCCGCATACCAGGCTTACTCACCGCATTTGTTCTTCATAACCGGCATCCACACTGAAAACGTTGCGGCACCTAAAAGACACAGAAAAATAACTCAGTTCAATACAAATACGAAAGGGGTGCATCGTGCATCGCGCTCTCACTCACCTTCAGCACTACTCATCTCAGCAGCACGCCGCCATCCCCGGACGCCGGCCATCATCTAAGGAAGGAAAGGAACAAAGTTAGAGAACTGTTCAAAAGACTCATTATACTTACCTGTCAGACTCTTGCCAGTGAAGTAACTAGGCAGCGACGAGCCTGCATCAATCAACGAGCCCCTGCGCTGAAAGCAGGACGGAGAGCACACTATCCAAGAAAACAAGGTGAGCTGTGGATCAAAGGGAAGGGCTGGACCCTGGGGAGGAAGGGGTTCAAGCACACAGAGACAATAGGGAGTTAAACTCTACCAATCCTGTGTTTCAGGCCCAGTCTCCAGTCGAATAGCCTCCAGGGAAGGGTTCGAGGTCGTAAGAGGTCAGAACAGGCTGAGTGACGTCCCAGTGGATACCAGGTGAGCGTTACAGCTACTGATGATAAATTGGGTGGTTTGGCTTGTAAGAATTCCGCTCTTGATTATTTAAAACTGGCTAGCGAGAATTTGGCTTCCAAAGACTTAATGATAAACTTTAAATCTGGCATTTTTATACCTTATCCATACTCAATGATCTCAATGATCCGTTGAGGTCCCTCAGGAAAGATATTCTGGCCAATTCTGTTCCATCTTACAGTGTTAGCCAAAGCGTTGTGCCAAAAATGTCATCAAGGAACGCTGAGGAGCAGAAAGTGTCAGCAGAAGGGTCAGTTGCCAAAGCAATGTGGTTATTAGTGTGGACATACATGGCCCATCTTCCTCTACAGAGGTACAGGGGCATAACCAGGTGGTGTCTGGCGATGTTCTATATCTGAAGCTAACCAGGAACTTGTTACAACCTCCGCCTGATCCATTGCCCCTTGTGGCTGTGACAATTAATGTCCCCCCCCAATAAAGGGAATATTTCAAGACTATGGGCCTCATTACGACCCTGGCGGAACGGGTTAATGGGTGCCGCAAAAGGATGAGGACCCGTTACACCCGTTCCGCCACATTACGAGGTCCCAGGCGTGCTTACCGGGTCCCACGAGGGGAAGAGGGAGCAAACAACGGGCCACTCGTAATCGGCCCGTTGTTTGCTCCTTCTCCCATTCCCATTCAGCCCTATGGGGGTTGAAATGGGAATGGGGAAGGTCCGGGTCCTTGGAGGGAGGAATTACCGGGCCCTCCGAACTCGGAATGGTCCAGTAATTCCTCATTCTGGGAACCCAGACGTGATCCAATAGCGGCATGGCTACCGCCGAGGTCGTAATGACGCCCTATAAGTCTCTTTTCAACAAATCCGCCCACTGGATCAATACCAACATTAATGCAAGAGTCAAAACTTCTTACTCCAAAACATATATTAAAGGCCAGAAGTGTGCCTGGATCGGTTTAACTAATAGGTCTGTGAATGGTGATTGTGTGGTCGTAACTTTTACTAGGCCCTGTAGTACGGGGCACATTGTTAATTATAACTTGAGGGAACAAAGCAATGAACATAGCATCTGTGTGGTGCCTTTGAGGGGGGGTAGGCACCTATTAATTGGCCAAACTCTGCCAAAATACGGTGCCCTAAGGTATGTTCCTCTGTGGAAACCCGGGAGCTCTCTGGCTTGGTGTCTTGTGAACGGGCTGCTGGCAGGATGAGCCGACAGTCTCTTGGCACGGTGCAGGGCGTCAATCCGACCGGAGCCTTCCTTACCACTAACCAACCGCTTTGAATGCCTTACCGAGATGGATTCCATTGATGGACTTTCACAGCCTGGGCATAGCCTGAGCCATTTGCCACCTGCTGTCGCCCCTTCTTCAAGTGGGATGTTGACCGAGAGGCAGTTTTGCATATCATCCCATGACTGTTCAGTGGCTCAGCCTCTTGCAGTCATGTCGTGGAATGTGGCCGGTATTAAATCAAGGCTGGTCATTGGAGGAAGAGTTTGTGGATGAATTTGTTGATTACTGTGTTGCTGCCCAGAAGGATGCTATGGCTGCTGACTTGGGGGCACCCCTATTCCTTCCTCCAAGTGGTCATGATTAGAATTCAGGAATGACATTGTGCTGGTGCATTTTTACATTTTTATAACAGTTCACATATCCAATATTCTACGGGTTGTTTGTCAGCACTGACCACAGTTATGGAGGGACTGGCTAAGTTGGTTTGATCACAAGATATGATTCTTATCTTTGGTGGGGGTTTAATGTAAAGCTTGAAGAGGGTCTAGAAAATAAATTGTCTTATGTATCTGAGGATAATCTGGCGGAGTTCTCTATAGAACTTGTGCAGAAGGGGTAAGGCTCTGGCAGAGTTTATAAGAGTGGAGGATGCGCTCAGCTAATGGACATTTCCCCGAAGATATACTGGGAAAATGTGCTTTCTCTTCTGCGTTAGGCCGTTCCACAATTTACTATTTGCGTGTCCCTGTAAAATTCTGGGATTTAGTTCTGAGCTTCCGTGTGGCTGGTGAGGTTTGTAGTGACCATTTCCCGATGGTGTTAATGCTAAAAGATTCTGGGAGGAGGGTATTGAATTTACAGCCATATCTATAAAATGTGACAGCAGATTGTTCTAGACGAAAGCTGATGTGGCAGCTGATTGATCAGGAGAGGATAATGAGGAAAATAGTCCTCAATGGTTGGTGGAAGATCAAGGTTCTGCTGGAAGGGTCATGTGAGCCATGTGCCATTTTGATCAAATTCATGTCCATAATATCCAAAATTTCGGGTGCATTTACCATTGCTGCTTGTAAAAAGAAGCCATGGAACAGGTTGGTTGGTTTAATTTAGATTGCACTAAAGCAAAATCTAGGCTGCTTGCTGCATTAAAAAAGAAATTGCTTCAAAATTAAGATTATTATTGTTAGGGTTATCTATAAAAGAATCATAGCAAACAAGAAAAGGGAGATCGAAACTGAAGCCTGGGCTGATTGGGTCTCGGCCTCTGAAAAGAATGATCCTAAGATTTTTGGGGAAATTGTAATCCCAGGGGCTGAATACTACTGTCTCGGATCAGGCTTGGCTAGATGTTATTCAAGCTTATATAGTGTGGGACCTGCTGGTGTTTCCCCCTTCAGGGACTGAATGGTGGTTTCTCTTGCAATAACTATGGTTGATCCGGGGACGAAGATTGTATTTACTGTCGATGAGATCGTCACAGCTATCAGTTGTCAGAACAGGAATAGGGTGCCAGGCCCAGATAATGTGCCAGCTGATCTCTTTTTAAAGAGCCAGATTTGTGGGCTCCAATTCAGACCTTGGGATTTAATGCAATATGCTCAGGGGATGTGATCCCTGCCTCCTGGTCTTGTGCTATTATACAACCTATATACAAGAAAGGCCTGAGGGTCCTACCCACCTCAGATTGACCTATTTCATTTCTGGATGCTATTTTCAAAATCTTTGGGTGAGCAATCTTGGCAAGGCTGGAAGCCTTGGCTGTCGGAAATAATATTCTATCTCCTATCCAATTACAATTTAGATCTGGCCTGGGTACCTCTGAACAGTCTCTGAATATATATCTTATAATTTCTCAATCTTTTTTTGTTAAAGAGGAGCCAATTTATCTGGCATTCATGGATCTCAGCACAGCTTTTGATAAGGTCAACCGGGAAAAGTTGTGACGGGTACTCAGCTCCATGAATTGTCCGTCAGCATTTGTAATGAGACTGCATAATTCCCCCATGTCCTGTGTTAGGAGTGGGGTAAATGGGCTTTGTACTGATTTCTTTCCAATGAAGTTAGGTTTGCGTCAGTGATGTGTCCTGGCGCCGCTAATCTTCTGTTTTATATTAGTGGTTTGTACGAGTGCCTGTTAAATTCTACCTGGATGTCCGTAGGCTTGGAATGAGAGTTCTGTCTACACGGATGATACTGTTGTAGTTGCGCATATGCCTTGTGCGTGCCAGAAACTCATCCTGGATCATACCACATTTATGGACTCTTTAGATTTAAAGGTTAATGCAGAGAAATTGTCCGTGATGGTCGTTTGCAAGGAGAGACATCATCCAAAATGTCAAGCAATGTTCAGTAAGGGTGTGCTAATTCCCAGAGTTAATGAATTCGACTACCTCATAATTAGGTTTGCATCAAATTGCACCCCTAACTCACATATTGACAGACCACAAAATGTAAGCAAGCCGTTGGTGGGGAGACCAGAGCTATGGGTATGTTCAAAGCCAAGCCTGTGGATATGATCCTAAAAGTGTATTATGGATAGGCGGCATCAGTGGCAAAGTATGTCATGGAATTGTGGGCTTAATATTGCCTATGTCATTCAGGTAGTGGAAAATTATTTTTTCAAGAGACTGATAGGTCTTGCCCGTGCATTCCTCATTCATTCAAATTCGGCTGTGATTTTATTGGTGACATCATTCTGGCACAGCCATTATTTCATTGGCTCTGATTACGGGGCAATGCTAAGGCTGAACTTACGAGTTGATTGGATATTTAATTCTTAAAGACCCAATGCTGAGGATTCCCTGCCTGGCCTATATTAAAGCCAAGCTTGTGGAATTAAATGTACCCCAGTTTTATTTTATCAGATATTTTGGCCGTTAGTGTGCTTAGAGCTTTAAAAGCTATGTTTTGATCATATATCATGGAGAAGCTTGACTCTTTGGAGATGATGAAGCCAGCGAATAGGAGGCTTGCGATTATTGCGGCCTCAGGACTTCAAAGGTATATGTTATGGGCAGAGAATCCTTCCCAGCGCATTCTTATAACTAGGGCGCGTTTTGATTGTCTCCCCTTCCGAACGTTGGTGGCGGTCTGGGAACGTGAACGTCATAATAATGATCAATCGTGCCTTTTGTGCGACGCTGCTAGGGAAGATCTTACTCATTTGTTGTTATTTTGCCCGGCTTGCTCAGAACTAAGAGCGAAAATGTTGAGGCCACTTTTGCGTGAATTTGGGTTTTGACAGTATAAACCTGCATTGTACTACTTGCTTTGGGCTGACTCTCCTCGTGTGGGTTGGGAGCTTCTGTTATTTTTGCAGTATGCACTGAATATGAGGAAATGTTTTTGAAATTTTATGAATGTGGTATGTTCATTCTTATTTTTAACATTCTTTTCGATTTTATCGGGTTTATATTTTGTGATTGCGCATTTTTGTCTGTTGTTTTTATGGAAATATTTTCTGTAATTTCTGAAATAAACCAATGAATGAATTAATGATATGTCAGCGCACATTGGCAATCACTAGTAACACCTACTGCTATCTCTAGCTGCTTCCACAAATTCATCCTTTCTTGAGACTTGCCCATATGAGCACCAATGCCAGTGTTATTGTGGGCTCTAAATTGGATTATTGCAATTCTCCCTTTATGGGACTTCACAAAGCTCAAATTCATAAACTGTGTTTCAAAATAATACTGCCAGAATGGTCACTAATGCTCTGTTCAGCGCCCGCATTACCCATGTGTTATGCATGTGTTATAACCTCTGTGTCAATAGTCTTCTCTTGGGATTTCACCTCTCCGGGACCAAGACAGCTTCCAGGATATCCTCAGTATAAGTGGACTGTTTTGGCTACCTTTCAGCTCTTTCTGCTTCCCCACTTAACCTAAGGACTATGGGGTGTCAGCACATCCACCCAACAAAAATCAATATTAAATTTTTCTCAGCTGCACTTCAACCTGCCTCATATCCACCTCACCCAGTAGCCCCTCTTGTCCTTGGATCACCAGGTCAGCAGGATTGGCAGGCTCCACACAACATGGTGGTCTTCTGGGGGCCACAGTCTAGTGGCATGGTGCAGGAGGATTAGTGCACTCATATGGCCAGGCAGGAGCTCTGTGGCTGTGTTCTCTATCAGTCAACCACCTTTTACATCCCTTCTGGACCTCTAGGAAGCAGCCTTCACTCCCCGGCTCCTCCAGTGCTTACACCAACCTCACCTTTGGGCTCCGGAGTGCTATATCTGCCAGTGATAAAACCTCTTTATTCTCAGAGCATTTTGAGTCCCATGCATCCCACCTACACACAGTGATTATCACTGAAACATGGATTGTCCACATGGTACTACTTCTAAACCTGCAATACTCCAAATGGAATCTGCAACCTTTTCTTCCACTGACCAAGCAAGGTGGTGGAGTGTTTTTTTTTAACAACAAGTCTACTCCATTTACCACCGCCTCCAACTTGAACCTCTCATGTTAGACCGCTCACTGGCCTGTCTTCACAATCTCCCAACCCCACTTCAATGGCAACCATTCTGCTCCAATATTTCTCCTTTCCTCACTTATTTACTCAAGCCTTTCCATTGAACTGACTTTTTCTAATCACTTCCTCTGGCACATTTCCATCTCCCTATCTCAGATAAATATGTCAACTAAACCAAAATCTTGTTTCTCCATTCACATCCTCATAAATTATTGTTACTAACCAACTGTCCAAGCCATGACGCTCCTCTCTCTCTCTCTCTCTCTCTCTCTCTCTATCTCTCTCTCTGTCTCTCTCGCTCTTGTTGTCTCTCTCACTTCTTCTCTCTTGTCTCTGAAACTGTGCCCTCTATTTTCTATCCAAAATCATCAAGATTGGAGATACACTAGCCTATATTCCGTCTCCTACTCTCTTCTCTTCACCTCCCACTACCCCATCCCTCCCATCCTTATGCTCCTGCCCTCTGTGAAAAAACAGAGGGTGTTTCACTGCCTAGACCCCAGGGATCCTTACTCAGGTGGCAAGGGCACGGCCATCACCTTTGGATCCAGACCCTAGGGGTGGACAAGTGCAGTAGTATCACCTGGGAGAGGGGTTCTCGGGGGGTGGGGGAGAAACGCATGATGGTGAGACATGGTATCCCCCTTTCCAAATACCCCTGTCCCATCCTATTTTATAGGATATGCCAACTTCCCAGATCCCCCCCTTTCCTACACAAATGCTGAGCTGAAGAAGGGGAGGTCTGAGGTTAAAAGGAGTACCACCCCTGCAATACATGGGACATCTCCCACTAATAAAATCAGGCAAGGTCAGGCACTTGATCTTAATTACATACACCTGGTCATACATTAGCTCTCCCAACATGGTTAAAAGGTGGAACACTGAGACACACTGTGAGCAAGGCAGTGCACGAGAAGGAGCAGTTGTCCCAGGGTGATGCCGAACCAGACGGAGCAGAGCGACAGGCTGAGAAACAAAACCGAGGTACGGAGAAACCTTAGTCACCCCGGCGAGAGATTGTTGCCTCCGAAGGGCCATGAAGGTTGCACAAGGAAAGACCAGCCAGAGAGAAGAGGCAAACCTCTTTTGTGTTTCAAGGATACCAGCCAGCCTCCCGGGTGAACGGCAGAGTTAGGGAGGTGCAGTGGCAGTTGTGGTATCAGCCTTAACATCAGGATCAAAACCGCAAAAAGACGAAAATGAATTAACACAGCCAATGAGTTGATGAAAGCATGAAAGTCAGGTCTTTGTTAAATGAAACTTGATTGAAACAGTATCCAATGAACGAGGGTTGCAGGTGTGCCAATAAGACGCGAGAAAAAACAAAGCATTGTAAAGAACTGTAAATTAAAGATACAAAGTAACAGAGTGGTCCTGCGAAAGAAAAAACGCCCAATCGAAAGTCTCTGCGAAATGTTTGATACCGTAGAAGCAGCGGGAAGAGAAAGAAACTGAGATGTAAGATTTTAATTTTTAGGTTTGATCCCGGCCACTGAAATTTCACCTCGTTTTGTGCGGTTTCACGCAGAGCGTGGTGTTTCATTTTCATGTTGGTTTCATGTAGCGAAATGAGAAACTTTGCATGGGCCTTTTTTCGATCCTTGCTAGTTTTGTGCAGCGACACAAGAAACTTTGGCATGGTTTTGATTTGGGCTAGGTTTGCCCAGCAACACGAGAAACGTTGTGTGGGTCTTTTGCGATACGTGCTAGTTTCACATAGTGAGACGAGAAACTTTGTGTGGTTCTTTTTCGATCCATACTAGCGACATGAAAAATTTCACACAGGTTTTCACTGATCTGTGCTAGTTTCAGGCAGTGACACAAGAAACATTGCATGGACCTTTTTTGATACATACTAGTTTCGCACTTCGGCACTGCAGAGGGTTTTCAATCCGTGCTAGGTTTGCGCTGCAGCATGAGAAACTTTGCTTAGGTTTTTGTTTCAATTCGTACTAGGTTTGCAGAGTGGCACAAGAAACGTTGTCCAGCTTTTTGATCTGTACTATGTTCACAGAGCAGAGCGAGAAACTTAAGGTAGCTCTTTTTGATTTGTGCGGGGTTTGTGCGACCGCACAAGAAACTTTGTGCAACTGTTTTTGGTTCACGCAGTGGCATGAGAAACTTTGCATCGCTCTTTACGGTTCACACAGTGGCATGAGAAACTTTGTGCCACTCTTTTCTTTGCGGAGGGTGGAAATGGAATCTAACAATTTCACCAAGCCTTAGTGGCGAGGGATAAAGAGACATTTCAGTGGGGCGTTTACCTCAAAAACATCAAAACAATTGGTGGATTCACGCAAGCTGTTATATGAGAGGTATTATGTGATCCAATATAACACCATTCATTCCAGAACTTTGGAATAGTGTGGAATGAAACAGACAGGCAAGTTCATTGGGTTCAACAGAAGGTTCTTTTTTCAATAGTTAGGTCACTGCTATCTTCTTGCAGGTGGGGAAGAACCGTAAGACCAGAGACAGATTAAAGAGAGGAGACCTGAAAGAGAAGTTAAGGGGGTGCTAGAGCCTTGATAATCTAGTGGCAAAAGGGTCGATAGGAGGACTGGATGTGCTGGCACCTTCAAACAAAGTTGTCAGAGGTGTGAGGGAAGCATGGTATTGCAACTAGACACTGACAAAAAAGCTGCACGTTTCAAAACCTTCATTGACGTTTTAGAAGGGGTTGGACAACTCCTATCTTGCCCTATAACTAAGATGGGAGTATTTGTGACCATTAAACAAAATGAAAATACAGTCCTAGTCACTCATTAGTCAAAATAAAAGTGGCCTCTACTAATAAACATAATGCCTGCCCTCTTTCTGATACAATAAATGTGTAAAGGGAATGTGTAATGCAAAAAGGAAGATTAGTGTTCAAAAGAAATGTCAGTGTGGCTGAGTAAACTCCCTTTCTCCGTTTTGTAGCATAGGATAAGGTGGCACACTTGGACATTGGAACACATTCTGGCTTCGGACACAAGGATGCAGTTCGTCTCGTGGACCAGGTTCCACTTGGCCTTCCACGAAAAGTCACTAGTCCTTCAGTCGGGTTTGTGCCTCCAATGTTTCTTCTTTAATCACAAGTTCTCATAGGCTTCTCTCAGTCGGGCCCAAGCCTGCCAGCTCACCTAGGCTCCCCTCAGTCAGCTCAAGCCTGCAACAGTTCACATAGGCTCTCCTCCGTCAGGCTAAAGCCTTTCAATCCCACTTTGTGGGGTTCCCTTCCCAAGCTTCAATCACACCTTCCTATGCTTCCCTCTGCCAGGCTCAAACCTCCTTTCCCTTTCCATCTGCTGTTGAGTTGACCACTTCAACCTTCTTCCTTATAGCGTCACTTTTTCTCTCCTACACCAAATCCTCTTGGTAAAAGTAGTTTCAAGCACAGTAGTTCAAACATTCACCTCCAGGTTTCCCTCTGCTAGGATCAAACCTAACAGTTCAAATACATCTCTCACACCCAGGTTTCCCTCTGCAGGGATCAAACCTACAGGTTTCCCTCTGCAGGGATCAAACCTAACAGTTCAAAGACATTTTTCACATCCAGGTTTTTCACATCCGTGAACCGTAATGCTGATTTCGCGGAACGCACCGAAGCAGATTCCAGTGTGTCTGCACGTTTCGGTTAGTGGGCAGAAAATTCACCCACCCTTACTCTCCACTGCTCGCCACTACAAACTCTTCTCTATTCTCATTCTCATTCTTCTTTCTGTCACATTGGACACTATTGACCTTCCTTCTCACCTTCACACGCTTTGTCCTAGGCTTGAAGAACAATGCTCAAATGGATTGACTCCTAACTTTCTACATGCTACTTTCCATCTCTTGGAACAATGGAACCTCTTCTGTCACCCCCTTCCAGTCAGAGTTCCTGAAGCATCTGTCCTTGGTCCTCTCCTCTTTACTCTCTATACCCCCTCTCCAGGTAAGCCGAACGCCTCCTTTGGATTCTTCCACCATCTTTTTTCCTGACACCCAAATATTCTCCTCACTACCTAGGAACTATTCACTCGCATGTCCAACTGTCTCTCTGGAATCTGCCACAGAATGGCACTTTGCTCTTTCATGCTGAACTCCAGTTCCAAAAGTCCCATGTCATCCCCATCTGCCATTTCATTTCTACCTGACCTGCTCAGCCACTACTCGAAAGTCCACAACCTGGAGGTTCGCTTTGATAGTGACCTCAAACCTCAGCAATGTGTTACCACCCTGGCTATGGCAGTCAGGCTTAACCTGCCAATCATCCCTAAAATCTGTCCCAGCCTCACCGTTTACGCTGCTGAAACCTTTAGCACTTCAGGAGGCTAACGAAGGTACTGAACTTTGCCAACCACACACTACTCAACCTTCTTCTTTTGTTCTCTTACTTCACAAAACTGCTCAGAGCAGGATGGCTCTCCATACAGCACCACTTCCAGTTCCTTCTTCTGGTCTTTAAATCCATAGACTATTCCCCTACACGTGTGACTCTCCATCCCTGCTACACCAGCTACTAGGGCATTCCGATTGCAAACCTTCCTCAACTTCTGTGTACCCCGCTCGCCCTACACAGCCTCACGCTTACTGATCTTCACCCTTATGGCCCCTTACCACTGGAATTCCCTCTCCATTGACATTAAAAAAGGGTCAAGCTTCAGCGCTTAAGGCTGAGCCTAAAACTCGCCATCTCTTCAAAGAGCATGTGAGACGCAGAGACAGCCTCGGACTGGCCTATAGGGCAATAGGGCAATGCCTGAACCAAAAACGCTAAATGCTAGTGTGGGCCAGTTTTTTGGGTCACTTTTTTCGCCAATGTAGGCCAGTTTGATGAGTTACTTCACTATGCGAGTGGTAGCTTTGGCCATCGTTGCTGAATACATAGGATTTTAATTGCACAATGTACATCACATTTTATCATTTTTGGCATTTGGAACTGTGGGCCACTTGTTAATTGGTGCCTGAGACAATAGTATGCTCCAGTCTGACCCTGCCTATAGAGGCACTGCCCACCTCTGTAACCTCCCTTACCCCTATATGTAGAAAACTGCAAGCCATATTGTATATAGTGATGACTGGACCCTAATGTACGTGCTGTAAATATATGCATTGTCACTGCGTTGCCCCCCTTCTCGTGTTCCCACTTCCTCTTTCCTATGCTCCTATTCACATCTGAAGGTTTGCCATGCAGGCAAAGGAGCCGTCATATTGGATGGGTTCACAGAACTGTACTAGTTCCAGTCAAACCAACCCCAATAAACATGGAAATGTATTGAGCTGTTAGTAATTAAGCATGCACTTACTATCTTAATTAAGTTTACAAACAATGCAAAAACTGAACTGCTCCAAACAATTTCCATTAAAGAAAATGTAAACAGCAGAAGAAATCAGGAAAGCCATCCATAAAGGGTATCACTACATATTATCCCCACCAAAAATATCACCATATATATGGTCGTCAGGAACGTCCACCGGTGATATTTTTGGGGGGGATCATTTTGGGGGTTTTTGGGAGCAGGGGCTGCGGGGGTGTCTCCCGCTCCTTTAAAAATAATGCAGGGGTTCCGGGGGTGTCCCACACAGGTTCAATGCCTTAATATCGCTGCAAAAATATGGGGATATTTTTGTATGGAAATATTTTTGTGGGGATATTAAGACATGGAACCCCATAATGGGAGGCTGACCGAGGCCCACGCAACCAAACCGAAAATAGAATCGACACCGACCTCCCGCCAATAACGCTGCGAGCACAAATGTATTCTTTGCCTTCGTCTCACTGAACAAAATTGGATTGGATTCGATTTGCCAAAAAAGGTGTTTTGTAAGGTTTTTATTTTTTGCCATTCATCACACCTCAATAAGTAAATCATGAACCAATTTCAATTTCCTGTCCCTTAGCAGTTACATAGTTGTCAGCATGATCCATTCCATTCTGTGGGTGCTTAGGCAGACCTGCGCTTTTCTTTTCATTCTGGGAATTGCAATCCGAGTTTTATAATGGGAAAGGTGAAACTACAAGTACCAGAATGCAAAGAAGAAAAAAAACAGGACTGGATAAGCACCTACAGAATGGAATGGATCATGTTGGCAACTATGCAGTTATTGCCTCTTGTGGCAGGCCTCTCTCCTACTCTTAGTGATGGTCCCTGCATGTCCATCCAGCAACCCCGTTCCTCTGCTGGACATTCTGTAGCTAATTTCCGGCCCTCTGCAGTTCCTATTCCAGGGAACGGGCAAGTGGCGTGTCCAGACTATTTTGACTGGGGTGGCCCAGGTGGGGCCCTGACTTATGTAGGGGTGGCAGGAAGTACGACCGCACACGCACATAATGGTCATAGTTCATAGGATAATAGGGTGGCACCTGGGGTGGCCAATCAGATTGCAGGAGTAGCACGTGCCACCCCCAGGCCACACCCTGGACACGCCCCTTGTAAGGGCACGCTTTCTATAGCTCCTGAACAGCCTTGTAGCGCCACACTACTCACTGTGTGTACCTGGCGATTGAGACCGTCCACCTCTGCTAGAAGAAATGCCCTCATCTATCACCTGCGTCCCAGAAAAGCTACCACTTTTAGCTGAATCCCGGCTATTTTCTGAACTTTGTCATCAGAAACCCGCACACCTGGGGGTCCTGTGTGCGAATATAAGAAACACAGTATTTCTTAAAATGTTGCTACGAAGCAGTAATACTATTATGGTGAAAGGTGTTTCGAAATCGAATAATTCCCATGCATTGTTTATGAGGATTGTGTTGCAGAAATGATTGCAAATGTCCCATATATTGTTAAAGGTCTCCACCCTTAGCAAATATAGAGCTAGATGTGACAGGGTGCTTAGATGTCCATTGAAATTGACTTATGTAGTGAGGATACCATCACCTGTTCAGTTGCAAAAACAATTACAAAGTTTGGCAACAGCTAGGAAGAGGTTTAGTACCTGGGCATGTCTTAGCAGTGCCTAACAAATGGTCACTTAGTAGATATATATCATACACCCCTTGCTTGCATTTCCCTGATTCCTTGAACTTACATATGTTTTTCTCATTGTCTTCCTTCTCTCTTACTCCCTCCAAATCTCCCTCACCTTCTCTCCTTTTTTGTCACACAGACTACATACAGTCTGTTTGCTACTATGTGGAGGGTCACGATTCGCCTCCACCTGGGCAAGGTTCAGCCTTTTAAGACCACTATGAAGGTGATGTCCACAGTTCAAAAGAATAGTAACATAACATAAGAGCCAAAATTGCTGTATTTACAAATGCTTGCTTTTAACAAGAAATTCAGTGCAAGGAACAGGTGCAAGGATACACGTTGCTCACACATCAAGTAGCCAAAGGCAGACTTAGGCAAGACATTTTTATAACACTAGAAGCTGGGGTATGTCTACAATTAAGACATCGGGCCTCATTACTAGTTTGGAGGTAGCCATGGTGCTATTAGCGCCATGGCTGCCTCCAAAATCGTGTCCGGGTTCTGTGAATGAGGAATTAGGTCATTCCAACCTTGGAGGACCCGCTAATTCCTCATTCACAAAACCAATCCCCATTCTCATTTGAGCCCCATAGGCCTCAATGGGAATGGGGATGGAGCTAATGACGGGCCCGTTAGTAACGGGCCCATCATTAGCTCCCTGGTCCCCTTGCGGGACCCGCAAAGGACGTCTGGTCTGGCCAGACGTTCTGAGCGGGTCCCGCAAGGGAACCTCGTAATAGGGCGGAATGGGATTACCGGCACCATTACCGGTGCTGGTAAACCCATTCCGCCGACCTCGTAATGAGGCCCATTATCTTTTAGAAGACTGCTCAGAAAGCTCAGAGCTAGCTCAGAATATCTGAGGGCATGTGTTTTGGTCGAGCAGAGGAGGATAGTGGGTGACAATGGCCATTGGATGTACATTGGTGGGTGAAAAGCAAAACAAAACCCTTATCAGATCCCATCTCTTTCGCCCATCTTCACTTACCATGGCAATGGTTTCGGTTTACAGGTTGAGCTTACAATGACACTTAATAGCCAAAACTAAAACAGCATCTACGTCAACAGTTTTGGCTTTTGTGTAGACATGGAAACAGCATTTGCAACACACTGCCATAACGGTAAAACATGACCATAAGATGTCAATACCTGGAAAATGCTATGAGTACCTGAGCATGAAGAGCAATAGGGCTAAACAGGCCAATGAGCGGGCAATCAGTGGGCAAAATAACAAAGCAAGGTCCGCATGCTGTGTGCTCCTCTTCCTCCCATCCCATCTCCTCGTTTCTTCACTCAAAAGGAATAGTTTTGGCTTACAGCTGGCACTATACTGCCACCTACTATCCAGAGCTGTCAACGCTGTCGACTCGCAGGTTGAACCAGCAGAAAAAACAGCAAACCCTTGTGGACACAAACAGTTTCAGGAAGCCCACAAGCAGGGCAGGATGAGAACAAAGGTAATCGCTTACTAAAGTGATGATCCTGTTACATGCAAAGCGAGCCTTTCACCTCTGTACAGTGGCTTTACTGAAGGCTGCTTCTGCCAGTGACAGAGCTTTGACCTCCTAAAGCTAGAGGATTTTACAGTCCCAAAGTGTATAGCCTTGCGACCACATCTCCCCAACACAATATGTAGGTGCTTTGGTGTCAGGCACACAAGGTATTGGCGGGGCTGGGTTGAACAAATGGTAATTTCTAAAAATAAATTAAGCACCGTTATACCAGCGTTTACAATTAGGTTAAAATCCAGATAATTTTGTTTGTCCCATCACTACATATATTATTTACTGATGTTTCAAATTGTCTAGAAAGTCACTGCTAGTGAAGGCACGTTCTCAGAACAGTTTCGCCCAAGATCGCAGGGCACTCCAGTGTAATTCCACCACTTCTATTACCTATTAATGGGTAACTCGAAAGTACAATGCAGTGAACCTTTAGCTGAGCGATGCAAAAAAGATGAAGTGCTTGTCTTCCCAACTAATCACAACCCACAACGAATTGTCACTTCTGTTGGGGCAAATCCAATTATCGGTGATATTAACACTACTACAAACATGTAAATAAAAGGCCACTGTGCTTCTTTCTAATTCGAATGCAATTGTCCTGAATGTCTGGGGTTCACAGCACTTGTTGGGCCTGATGTGCGCAGCGTTTCTCAATGGGATTGCGCCATTGTAAAACGCGTTTATAAATCAGGCATTTGTGCAGTTAGTGAGGGGGGCATCGCTATACAAAAGGTGCACATTTTAGGAGTGCGGGCCACGGGAGTCTGAGCATCGCATAAGTGACCCTTGAGCCCACTGTGAAAAGTTGTCATCTATGCCTAATACCCCAAACAAAAAATGGAGGCAGGAATCCTGAAGGGGTGAAAGCAGACCAAAGTGTGCAATTCGGCTAATTGCCAAATGAGACAATGCATTAAATCACAAAAAGAGTGTGTTTCTGTTATGCTGAGTAATGGTACTGTTGCTATGAGGGGTTGGATGCAAGCCGAAACGTGCACACAAAGTGCGAGGGGATCAATCGCGATATACGTGGAGGAACACGTCACTTGCTTGCCACCCCAAAGCTGAAAATTTCTTCAATTTGCAAACCATAATCCAGCCCATGATGCATCCGAAAATATTGACGCTCTAGTGTACCTTGGCGTCATCGCGTAAGGGCCTCTTTTCGGATGTTATCACATATTATTGAGTGAGAAGAACTTTTGCAAATTTGTACAGGACACTGACATTTTTCCCACCAATCAGTTTTGGACTAGAATTTTAAATGTACCGTAACCTCCCTCTCTATAGCTGCCATCACTTATGTACAAATAGTATTGTAAGGTAGAGGTTAGTAATGAAATGTTTTTTTATTTTACTATGAAATGTATTGTACACTTGGTAGGTTTGTACATTTAGTAGCTTTAGTTACTTGACCTTTTGATGTAATATCCCTTAACTGCCATGGGTTTTCCCCCCCAGTGCCAAGGCCTTTTTTGGTGATTTTGGTATTTCGCCATTGCCTCATTACACGGTAGGCGGTAAGGGTTTACCGGTACTGGTATTTTACCGGTACCGGTAAACCCTTACCGCCTTACTACGAGGTCCCTTTGCGGGTTGGTACATTAACGCCTGCTTTTAGCAGGCGTTAAAAAACGAACCTGCAAAGGGACCGGGGTGCCTTCCCCAGTCCCATTGAGTCCTGTGGGGCAAAAATGGGAATGGGGAAGGGCCAATGGTAAATGGGGAATGACCGCCACGCCAACCTTGGAATGGGGCGGTATTTCCCCATTTACCATTGGGGGACTCTTTACAATACCAGCAGCAACCATGGTGCTAATAGCGCCATTGGTTACCGCCGGTGTTGTAATGAGGGCCATTGTGTATTTACCGTCAGGGACCTTTCTCACACTATGGTTGTAACCAAATATTGCGCATTTTTGTTTTCCAAAAGCACCTTTGTCGTATGCACCTAAAGCGATCAGGTTAGAGGTAGTCGAGGCTATACTTTTCAGGTGGTGTTTCTTGTCTTATTATGGCTGTGTGCAGCCCCTCTACCTTCACTCCCCCTCTGCTCTGGAGGGTTGTATCAGG
Organism: Ambystoma mexicanum; assembly: GCF_040938575.1. Classification (NCBI taxonomy): domain Eukaryota; kingdom Metazoa; phylum Chordata; class Amphibia; order Caudata; family Ambystomatidae; genus Ambystoma; species Ambystoma mexicanum. The sequence goes on along the minus strand of NC_090929.1, from coordinate 502,506,240 downwards.
ATCCTATTCCCTGTGGCCATTCCCACCCTTCAGAGAAAAATCTGCACAAGGAAGAAAATGGCACTTAAGGGGCCCACCCTCCTTGGTGTTGGGGCTACATGCCAACACTCCCGATTTAGGGGGGCGACTCCCGATTTTTCTGTGGAAAATATTGCTATTTTTCACGTTCTCCCCCTAAAATAATTCTAGCCGCAATTCATACCTACGGGAAACTTTATGTCTCCCGATTTCTCAGATGAAATCTCCCTCCCAGATGCCTCGGAATGTTGGCATGTATGGACCAGACTTTCAAGACGATCAACAACATAAAAGAAGGACTGACTGTGGTGGTGTGCCCGTACTGGCCGCGCTCTCTTTGTCAAGTCACGGCGCACACTGATCATGGCACGGGCAGAGCGCAGAGCTACACACGACAAGCAGAGTGAGGACAGCGCACAAGGAAACAGGAGCTTCCGTGCCTTTCTCCATATGGAGAAAGAAATAAAGGCGGATTGAACACCATCCGGATGTCTGCATTGGACAGTTAATTTATGGAGATAGCAAACTTACCACAATTTCCTCAGCCCATGATTATAGGTGGGCCTCCATGGTATGAAGTACCCTCTTTACAAAAGCGGTGAGAATGGGATGATTTGCTTTACACAATATCACACAACCTCAGGCAGACACCCGACGAAGCAGTGCTACAAAGGGAAGACGGGCAAACTACGCAGCATTGAATCAAGACAACATGCAGGGAATTGTGGCACCACCAACATTTCTTCAGACTCCAGGTGAGCTACCAGTTCCTTGGAACCAATGGAAATCCCAATTCCAGACACACCTTGAAGCAGTAGATGGGACGGAGTTTGCACTAGGCACGGAAAGCCAAAAACTGTTTGCATAGGCGGACGTATTGAGGAAACCCAAAAGGTCATCTCACGACAACGCATATGAAGAGGCAATAGCCAGACTAGAGACACAGTTCGGCAGGGTTCCTAACATAGTGCTTGAACGTCCAAAGTTCTATAGCAAGCTCCAAACATCCCCAGAATTAATTGTTGACTTCGTAACTGCACATAAAGTGTTGGCAAGTGGGCTTTTGGCAACATGGCCGACCAACTCATATGGGACCAACTCATTGTTATGACACCAAAACACAAGAAGCTTTGTGGGTGAGCCACGATCACACACTAGAGCAAGCACTCACTATCGCCAAAACGGTTGAGCAATCATTGCGCTCCACAAGAGAAGAGAGTCTGCTAATACTAAGGAATAGGTATGCACCGTGAGAAGACGACCCACAAGGCAAGAGCGGGAAAGGAAATCGTCTATCGATCACAGACCAGGGCATGACCCTCAAAAGAGACGTCCACCAGAAATAAAACGATCTGGGAAAAGTACAGAATGTTTCAGATGTGGTGACCGAGATCATCAAGCCATCAATGAGTCATGCCCAGCAACAGGTAGAGAAAGTTTGGAGTGCCACAGGATTAGTCACTTCACTGCTATGTGCAACACCAGAAGACGGCATACGTAGCGGCTGTGCAAGACAATTCGGATGCTGAACAGATCGTACTCAGCCTCGAGAGCAAAGAACCTGGAAGCAGGTAGCACTGTTGAACAGTCAATATCGATAACACCAACACCAAGGTGTTGGCGGACTCTGGTTTCGATTACACCATATTGCCAAACAATACGTACTTTCAGCTTTTTCCAACCCGCAGAGGTCATCTACATGCACCAGATGTTAATCCTGGTGGATATGGAGGTCACAAAATTGACCTGATTGTGCTCAAAAGAAGCACAGTCTCCTTTAAGGATGGCATCATAGTCATCAAGGTATATGTGTCACCAAACGGCCCAGCACTTCTAGTTGGGACGACCAGAGAAGATTGGAAATCAAGTTGGACCCTTGCTTACCAGAACAGGTGATCATTGTTCATCAGCAATCTGCACCCGCTTTGTTTGATTCCCAGAGGACATATTTCGGGACAAACTGCTATGTTAAAACAGTACATGGACATGATATTATTATGGAAGGGAGACAGGCCGGTCAAACACAAGGTCAGGCTCATTCCCCTGACTGCATGGAAATAACTCAAATCACTCCTTTCTGAGCTTCTCGACCATGGCGTGATCAAGCCAGTGGAGGCCACAGAGTGGTTAGCTCCACTCATCCTCACAAAAAGGCAAGACAGCACGAAATTGCAGATGTGTGTGGGCCTTCACAGTGTAAACATGAGCATTGAAGCAGACTCATACCTACTACCAAACATCACAGAATTACTGTTACTAATACAGGATGAAATGTTCACCAATTTGGATCTGAAGAATGCATTCCACCAAATCCATCTTCATCCTCCAGACTCCAATCACCTTAAGGCTTTCGTGACGCCAGAAGGAACCTTTCAGTACACACGAATGCCATTTGGTCTCTGCTCAGCGGCCACGGTGTTCCTTCGCCTTTTCACCAACCTCCTCATGGACATTGCCCATGTAGCGTTTTTTGAGGATGACATACTGGTCTATGCGAGGATGAGGAATCGCACAACAAGACTCTAGCGCAGGTGATGAGCACATTAGAACTCAGCGGACTAACATTGCACATGGAAAAATGCATGTTCCAAATACCTAGGCTACACCATTTCAGTGGTGAGAATACGCCCTAAACTGTTGTTAGTCAAAGCAAACATGAAGGTTCTCAGACGGACCACGAAAAAGCAACTCTGATCCTTCATGGGGTTGTCCGAGTACTACGCCAAGTTCGTAGAAGCCTCTTCAGCAAAAACCAAACCTCTTCAGCTTATTCTAAAAAAAAGCCTCTTTCTAGTGGTCAACGGTTTGTCAACTTGCATTTGATACCATTAAATCCAGCATCTTGAGTGCTCCCATTCTCCGTCCTTTCTTTCCAGATGAGCACACGATCGTCACATTCGATGCCAGTGCCTATGGACTAGGAGCGACCATGATACAAAAGGAGAGAGAAAGTCATTCTATTTTAGCAGTTGCTTTGCGTGCTCTCACAATTTACTCAGTCACAGAGAATGAGATGCTAGCATGTGCATGGCCCACGGAACACTTCAGAAACTATATCTGGGGAAGGACATTCACCTTAACACATGGATCACAAGCCTCTACTTCATATTTTAACACCAGGAGGCACATGCAAAGCCACTTCAAGGTTGGCCAGACTAGCAGCTAAACTACAAGAATTCCCATTCAAGGTTGAATACGTTCCAGGCTGACAAAGTTCACAAGCTGACTGCCTATCCAAATTACCACTGCCACACAACCAGGAGACGAATGGGATGCCAATGACTGCGTTGAAGCATTGATACACGACGCAGAAGAACCCACTGCACCTAGAATATTGGTGGATCAATGGCTACAGCTAACCAAAGCTGACACTACACTCCGGCAGCTAGCAGACTTCACCAAGTCAGGATGGCCATCTGAAAGGAACACTCCTCTCCAATTTCATCCTTACAGCAAAGTACAAACTGAAATTAAAGTTGGTGAACTGCTACACAGAGCAGACAAGCTCATTCCACAAACAGCACTCATGAAGGACCTAATGGCACTTGTACGCAAACGTCATCTCAGTTGAACACTGTCCAAAAGGAGGCTACAAGAACATTATTGGTGGCCAGGCATGGACAGTGACACAGAAAGGCACATTGCAGTGTGTGCAGCGTGCAAAGAAGAAGAAATGTCTTGTCACACGTACTCCACCAGTGACATTGGTGTAATGGAACAGGCAGCCCTGGTGTGAAGTGGGCATAGACTTCACCGGTCCCATTGATCACATGCCTGCAGAACACAAATATGCTTTAGTATTGGTGGACTACACATCCAAGGGGGTCGAAGCAGAATTTATGAGTGAATTCATAACACATTTGACTATTGAAGCTTCCACAAGAGTATTCAGGAGGGGAGGATGTCCAGAGGAAGTAGTCTCGGATAACGGCGTAGAATTCGTATCAGCATAGATGAATACGTTGCTGTCCAGAAACGTTATCAGGCACATCCGGGTGTCCCTCTACCACCTGAGAGGTAATGGACAAGTAGAACGAGCAAATCATATGATTAAAGAGGCAATTCAGCAAACAAGAGCATGCAGCACAAATTGTCATGAAGCAGTGAGTGCAAAGAAAGATTTCAGCGCACAGGGTTACAGTAAATTCCACAAAGGGAGTGACACATTCCAGCTAATGAGAGGAAGCAAGGCCAACATGAAGCTCAACCCAGCATGTACACATCAGAACGATCATGAGGATACCATGGACATCTCAAAGATCATGAGAAGAGTGGCAAGCCATCAGAAACCCCAGAGACAAAACTTTGATATACACAACTCAACGGATGCTAGAGACATACATGTGGGCAACGTACTGAAGATACGTATGCCCCAGGAGGACATGGATACTTCATCCAAGTACAGTCAACCACTGACTGTCACCAGAACGCATCATGATGCAACAATAGTCAAAGGAGGAAAAAAGTGGAGCATGGCCAGAGTAGCAAGACCAGAAGAAGAGAAGAAATTAAGCAAACAGTGAAAGTGTTCTGTTGAGAATTTGTGGTGCTTCCCCTGACAGGATAAGTGAAAGGTTTGATGCACCAACCAGTGAAGAGCCAATATTGCTCAGTGGAAGGGAGGAAATGAGAAGAGGCGAGAAGGCCCTGAATTGCATGAAGCACACTTACAGCCAGGTGAAGAGAGACCAATAAGAAGAGAGAGGTTCAGTCATTATGAACTTTATTGACAATTGTTCAAATGAACTGTAATCAGGACAAATGCGGATGAAGTGGTGACACTCCCATCCTGGCCTCACGCTCCTTGGCACATCACAGCGTATGCTGCTCATGGCACGGGCAGGGGCGGAGCTACAATCAACGTGCAGGGTGAGGAGAGTGCAGGAGAAGACAAGAGCTCCCATGCCTTGCTCCGTGGGGAGAAATAAATAAATAAAAGCGGATTGAACACCAGCCGGGTGTCTGCATTGGACAGTTACTTTATGGAGAGGATAAAGTAACACTTATGACAATTTCCTCAGCATATGCCATATTTATTTATAGGTGGGCCTCCATGATATGAAGTACCCTCTTTACACTACCCCAATCACACATCAGCACCTCTCTCAATCCCCACACCAACCCCCCCTTAACCCGACCCACCTCACCACTGACCCCAATCCACATTATTCCCAGCGTTGCTGCTACATATAAATTGTGCAATTTTGACTGTGGAATTAAAAACGTTAATAAAAAAAGCAGCTGTTTCTCTGATTGTTATTAGATGCTTTATTATTTACTCGTTTCTCAGCCAAATAATGCATGTGGCTGGGACTGGATGGTTGGTGGTTCAAGCCCATCCTAAAATGAGCAACATTCTGGTGTTATGATGATTAAATTGTGCTCTAGCACATTGAAGCATCTCATATTCTAGATAGAATTACCAATAATTCTCTCAGACCCAAAGAATATGGGAATGTACTACTTTATTATTGGCATAAAAATAAAGTAGGGCATTCTGGTGAAATACAGGTAGTATCATGCACTCACGCTCAATTGTGATTATGCAAAGGTATTATACCTCGATTTGTGTCTCTGTGACATCATCCTATGTGGCAAACTAAAGCCTATTGAAGGGGGAGGGAAAATATGTACCTACAGTATGTATATGTGTTAATAACTTCATTGACTGTTCCTTATCTGGCGGGCACGGCATGAACCACCTATAAATATGTATAATACTGATTACAGTGGAAGAATGTCAGCGGGTTGGTCTTTGAAACATTGTATAGCATGTTGCTACATAGACCCTCTGATTGGTTGGCATGCTTTCCCAGCCTTGGACTTTTGGCTTGTTAGCCGCACGTTAGTAAAACGAAACTCAGGTCCCCAAGCAACGTCAGACTACTCGCCACTTTGCCAGTTAGTACATCATTTCTCATGGGTCAGGCGCCAAGCCAAGGCATCGCCTTTGTAGTTGACCTCAAAGCCTGTTCTCTGTTCTGGGACATTAAAGGGAGTGTAGGCACACGATTATCTTCGTTGAATAGCCCTGGTTTTCGACTTCTGAATCACGTGTGAGGAGACCACAAATGTGTCCATCTTGAGCTTCTATTTACTGCTATTCGATTCAATTGACCTAGGGTGTCATTACCCTTCTTGGCCTCTGGAGTCTTGCTCACTCCATCTTCCATAGGTTTTTCGCATCTTTAATTGTCTTATACTTGGCTCTTGCACATTTCTTTTCCTTTGCTTAATCTAAGAGAAATATGTCTTACGTACATGACATATGCTTTTGTCTCCCCTTGTGCCATACAATTATTCCTTGAAGTAGCATCCTTGATCCCAGGCCAAAAGACTCCTCTTTCTTCCTCGCACAATGCGGTTTTACCAGTGTCTCCTGACTCTGCAGCCCTGCCAAGTCTCCAAGGTAGCTTGGTTGGTTTTAATGAGTCCGACGTCCATCTTTCCATCATGGCCACTCTAGCCATGTTATGTTTTCCTCTGCAACAAGCTTCTATATGTCTCATCTATCAAAGTGTTTCTGCGTATAGACACTTATTAGTCAGCAGGTTACTTTATCTTCTTTGCATATACGATTTCTTCATATTCAATTACATGTTTCTCTTGTTACTTCAGTTACATCTTTTTTCTTTGAGTATTTGCATATCGTTTCAGTGAGTCTCAGTGTCTTTCCTCTTTGACGTCATTCTGCTAAGGCTAGATTTCACTTATAGCGCTATGATGTCCAATAGTGTCTGCAGGCATCCTTACACCCTCTCAGTGCGAGGGTACATTCGATACGGTTGTCTGAGTGCATATTGTTTCTCGATGCGGTATTGGGATAACTGGTGTCCCACATAGGGCTTGTCTTCTACTGTTCCAATATGACGGAGGTGAGGGGGCGGGAGCTAGGGATGACATGTCTACCTGCTGCTCTACAAAGTTGTCACCCGCCCTTTCACCAAAACCAGGATGGGGATTCTAAATTTTAAAAAAAACTCTGGGGTTGAGGGCCCAATTCCGGGACAGTCCCAGCAACACCGGGACGTCTGGTCATCCTAAGCAAGAGGAGCTGTGGCAGAGACCAGGTACAACAGTTGGGGCACACAGTCGCCTCTTTGCCACTTAGCCCCTTATTTCGAATGGCCCAGATGCACGGAAAAATCATACAAAATTGTATTCATTCCTTCTTCGATATCCGCTCCCTCCTGATGAAGAGCTTGAAGAGTTCCCAAGTGGTGGGGAAATACCACACCACAGTTCCAATGCAGAATTCCTGCACTGCTCATGAACTCTTTGTGGGTCATGTCGGTCGCCATGTTCATTGCACTGGAGAGCACTGGCTCTGTTTGAACCGTTGTGCAAAAGGTCCCTTCTGTGCAATGTTCTTCCTTTCCATCACGTAGTGGAAAAAAAGCAGGGAGTAAATGTGAGGCGATTCCAGCCTCTGCTCTTTGGTTTTGCATTACATGCTGGAAAATTATAGGTGTCACTTACAATGTATGCTTTTCAGGCAGCATTACAGGCTCATGTTAACCCCAGTGTTAACACTGAACTGCTGCCGAGTCCCCTGCAAGCAATTTTAAAAGTTCACAAAATGGGGTGGTACACAGTAAAACCGGATGTATTCCCCTGTACTCTACAGTTTTACTCTCCATCTTGTGAAGGAATAAATGCTGCCTGCAAATTACGTTTGCACGCTGCATTTATTAATGAATTTCTATGGAATCTACCTGGTCTTCAGTAAGTGCGAAACCAAGCCCATTACATAGGAAACCATCTCTTTCACGCCTACATGAAAATATCATGCAGGCCTGATACATAACACACTGGGCCTCATTAGGACCCAGGCGGACTTCGCGGTGCTAAATGCACCGCGAAGCATGGCGGAAAGCCGCCGATAGCGCCATGGGGGTTGGCGGATTTACCGCCCCATTCCGACCTCGGCGGAGCGGTAAATCCCCAATCCCCATTCTGCCCTTCCCCATTCCCATTTTTGCCCCATAGGGTATAATGGGAGTGGGGAAGGAGTTAATTACGCCACCGTAAAATACGGTGGCGTAATTAACAACGAGGTCCCGTAGCGCCATGGTTTTCTCCGCCTGGTAAAACCAGGCGGAAAAGGCCGCCATGGCGCTACGGGAACTCGTAGTATGGCGGAGAGGTACGCCATGCACTACGCTGGCGTAACACCCTCTCCGCCAGGGTCCTAATGAGGCCCACTGACAAGACGGAGGAGAAATACGTAGCAGAGATCTTATGTACACTCCTTGCCTCTCCCGCGTCCTGTCAGTACTGCAAAATGGGGCGGGAAGGTAAAGCAAGGCGTGAAAGCATTACACCTTGCTTTTAGGTCATTACTTACCACTCTGCCCCATTTAAAACAAGCATTGGTAATGCCAACAGTTTAGGCTTTTGTGTACGTATGGAAAAGGCACTTTCCAGGCACTGCCATAGTGGCATTAACTGGCAATTGTTGGTAGCAGTTGTAAAAGGGTATGAGTACATGGGCTTCTAATAGCAGTGCCTGGCAAATGGCAAATCTTTTATACACAAGTCCAAACGGTTGGCTTTGCCAATGCCTGTTTTTAAAAGGACTTCAGTGATGGACATGCATAGTGCTTATAAATCGAGTGGCTCAAGGCAGACCTGGTTAAGACATTTTTATTACACCAGTAACACATTTACAACTCCAGTTATTTCATTAATTATCAGAAGACTGCTTTGAAAAAACACCGGCAGTCACTTTTAGTGCAAAGTTTGATGGTAAGTCTTTAGTAAAGTGAATTCAAAGACATACCATGAGGAGGTGTTTTGGGCGGGGAGGGGCAGGAATTGGGTGGGAATGGCTTTGGGGTTAGCATGGCCAGGGGCAGTGAATCAAACACTACAAGCTTTGTGTCAATTTCTCCCTATCTGCACTCTAATGCAATACATTCTGCTTATAGGTGGTGTAAATGCACCACCTAATAGCTCAAACAAACGAGGCTGTTAGAATGGATTCCCATTGAAGCCTACTGTTTTTTCCAGGTGATCATTTTAGGCAGATTCCATAGGAATCCATTGCATTAACGCCAGCATGAAAATCCATGCCAGTATTTATGCACCAGCATTTATATGGAAACAAAGGCGGACACATTATGCATCCGCTATGCTCCCGAACTCCACCATGTAAATTGAGCAAAATGTGCAGTCCGCTGTCGTGAATGGAGCAATGACGGCTGCTATGTTTGCATGTTGGCTGCCATTGCAGACCCTTGCCATGCCCACACAGCAAAGATCACCTCAGGCTCACTGCATGCGTGTGGTGAAAGGCACAACAACCTGAGCGGATTCAGGGCCTTGATATGCAAAAAGGCAGTGGCTCCTTGATGAGAATGTTGGAGTTGGGCGCACCGGGTAGTACAGTGCAAATGTGCAGATAAACCAGGCTCTTTCCCCTAGAGTGGACATCTCCACAGGAATGCTGTTGTTAGTGACATATCATCTGCATGGTATAACAGGAGACGGGTCGCCACTGCCACGGCCCTAGGCTATTCCCTGGATCGCCTTGCCCACCCGCTACCCGCACATGTGTCCCCGCTACTTCAGGGTATTCTTTAACTTGGAAATTACTCTGAGCAATGCCTGTGCCAGTTTCTAAGATTCATGTAGGACCATCTTAAGCACTTTTGGGGCTCGAGCACCTTTTGGGGCACCCCTCCAGCGAACCAAAGGAATTCATGCATCCAGAATATCAGTACACGTCTCCTCACCGTGAACCCAACACGTAGTTGATATGCTGCTCGCTGTGATGAAAATAAGCATGGTTACTCCCTTTCAGGCCCCCTATCCTCTTAATTCTTCCTGTAATCAGAATGATAAACAAGTAGCATTGCCAGGCCAACATGAGCAGTCCATGAAGAGGGTACTTGAGTTCTACCATAGGGGTAGGACACTCCTCATCAAGAACTGCCACGAGGAAGGTATACGGTCCATAACATAAATGCAGGATAAGGACTATATAAAAAAGGTGCGCGTAAACCTCAATAGACAGACAACTCAAATTAGCTGCCTCACAGAATGCAGAAGTGCTTAAGTATGGATACAGGAGACCAATTGGCAGCCAGGAGAAAGCTACACATACCATAGCAAAGCTAGTGGATGAGTATTAGACGCTACCAGGAATCTATCTGTATCCAGACAGACTGAGATTAGAAGAGGGAAAAGGTTTTCAAGTAGTGTTGCCATTAAAGAGTAAAGGAACACATGGCTGTGTTGTGCAATATAACAATGTTCATTATAGAGGAAGCATCACTATAGACAGTGAAACTCATACCCTGGGAATGAAATCACTGTATAGGGCACCAATTTTTAAAGGTTTAGGGACTGGCCATTTTGACAAGTTAGGCAATACAAGATTAAATCAGATGCCCAGGATCACTCTTAGGTTAAGCTCTAAAGCTGGCATTTATGAGTTTGAGTTTTTGATTTGTAACACACTTGTTTCCTCGGTATGAGTAAAACGGACAGAGACTTTATCTGGGCGCAGATGTTTATTGAAGAAAAAAACAGGCAGCTGCATGGTAGGAGATTATAAAAAGAGGTGTTTTGAGCTTCTTCCAAAATGAAAACAAGGAGTCAAGCTTCCAAAGGTCAGCAAGGAGAGAATTCCAGTAGCAAGGACCAAGCACAGAAAAACCCCTATCACCCCAATGTACAAAATGAGATGCGGGTACTAGAAGTATATTTTCAACGGACATAGTGGATGATAGACAGTGGTCTTAGAAACAAGGTGGGTGGGAGTCAAGCCATGGGGACACTTGAAAACAAGACAAGCCGGTAATAAATAGACTTTAGTGTCTCACTAATCTGCAGGTTGCAGTTGAAATGAGACTTCAAATGTAGCCAAGATGTTTTACTTTATGCGTGAAAGAAATAGGAAGATCAAAAAGGGCAGGGCAGGAGGGGAGGTGATGTGAATCAGCTAAGAGATCTTTGGGACCAAGTAAAATAACCTCTATTTTGGTGGGCTTATGTTGCAACCTGCTTGACAACATCCAGCCTTTGATTTCTTGAGCAGCCATATATTCATTTAATTGAGTCTGATGAGTTGCAAATCCCAATTTAGATCTGTGTATCATTGGCATAAGAGTGGGAGCATAGGCCGAATTTACAAAAATGCTCATGAGCAGTCAGATATAGATATTAAATAATAAAGATGAAATGGAGGAACCCTTTGGGACATCAAAAGAACAGGAAGAGAGCTAGAAAAATGAGTTCCTATTTTCACCTGTTGGGTCCAGTCAGACTGGACAGATGAGAACCATTTTATGGACTCTTCCCACACATGATCAACTTCGTCCAGCTTAGATTTGAGTATATCGAAGTTGACTGTGTCGAATGCCGCCATTAGGTCAAGCATGACCAGGAGACTGAGGTTGTCTTCATCAGCTGATCTCAGGATGCCATCCCAGACAGCAACAAAGAGCTGTCTCTGTTCTGTGGCGGGCCCTAAAACCTGATTGAAATATGTCAAGACGATGATGATCTTCCAAAATCATTTGTAGTTGAGAGGTGGCAACTTTTTCAAGGATTTTCGCAGGCCATGTCAGATCTGCAATCAGACGATAGTTTTGTTAATATAGAAGTCAAAAAGGATATTTTAAGCTCCCTTGGGACCGTGGCTTGGGCAAAAGAGAAGTTTATAAAGCGGGAGATGAATTTGCTTAATTCAGAAGCATGCCGTTTGGCCAACCATGCAGGGATGGAACCATAATTAAGATTTGTTGGTTTTAAGCTTGTAATTAGGATAGATATTTCCTCAGGTGTGAAGTTGCAAGTATTCAGATAGAGTTTTGTGTGATCAATATCAGGTGGGGAGGATTGGGAAGTAGGAATTTGTGAATCAATGTTGCATCGAATGGCATTAACTTTGTTCATAAAGAACTCATTAAAATAATTTGCTAATTTGAGAGACGGAGACAGGATAGATGATGTACATGAGGGATTTGAAGGGCTTTTATGACAACAAAACGCTCTTTAGGCTTATTAATTGCTATATCAATCTAGCTCAGGTTATGCCAGATTTTTTCTTTCTTGTGGTAGTCCTGCTTTAGGGACCTAAGAGAGGCCGAGTACCATTTATTAAGGTTATTTTTTTTGAGTGGTTCTAAATTTAATGGGGGCAGTAATATCACAGACGTTTCGTACATTGATCACATTAGAGTGAAAGAAGTGTTTGCATGTTGAATTTGTACTACAAGGTGACAATGCTAAAGATAATGAGGTCCCTGAAATTGCGTTGGATTACGTGAAGAAATACAATGGGTAAAGTTTCCTGAAAAAATAGTCTCTGGCCTTTTTATACTATCAGGTCCACTTTACCACTTTATTTCCCAGTTCGCACCATGAACAAAAATAATAAAATTTGATAGGACTGACTTGGAAAGTTCACATATCACATAACCTAAAATGACCATTTTTAAAAACAAAATGTTATAGGAGCATATTATGCAAAATGGGAATGATTATAGCATCATTGTCTCCATCAACAAGGGAAGTATATAAGTACCAGCATACTAATTGATATGATCTTAAAAGATTTCATCTGGGTTGTTCTTTTGTATTTTAAAGATTTAAATAAGCCCAGAACACAGGCATGTGAAATTGTTATGTATAAATGTGTAGAAAAACCTTTGAATTGTAAAACAAAAAAAAGCATACCGTTTTTAGTGTCAAATGAGCAGGCCGTAATATATGTGTGCTAAAGGCCTGCAATATCTGGTGGTCTGCACTCTTTTGACTAGAACCTCTTACACTCAAATGACCTACAGGGAAAGAAAGATTAACTAAACAATGCCAACAGCATGTGAGAAGGTAAACATTTTCACAGAAGAAAGCACAGTAATGTCAGTGATACAAGATAATTTGTCCAGGATCACTGTATCATCTGCTGGCAAAGCCGGTATACAAGCATGAAAGGTTTAGTTCCAGAGTCTTGAATATGGATACCTAATCACCTCTTGGACTAACATTTTATACTAATCATTGGAGGTGGATGCATAGGTTTTACAACTCCTCTGAACAAACCAATGTCTAGACCTTCACCACACTGATGCTATGTTCGTTTGTATAGCAATCAATATCTAGTGCAGGTAAATTTCTAATAATAGCACCTGTTGTGCTACAAAACAGAGTAAATATACATGCAGGCTTAGCAACCTCAGACAAAGGAAAGACTGAGTCGACCTTGCTGTAATTTGGTATTTCAATCTTGCATATGAACACAGACCTCTGCAAAGAGTGCTTAACACGCTGAGCTATCTTCTGAACCATCATGACACTCAAATATATCAATATGTATTTCAACTTCGACTGTTCCACATGATCAATATACTTCACACAGAAAGGTCAGAATGCTACAGGAGTTGTTTCGTAGTGTGTGCACAAACTATTTACACAACAGTGAGCACAGAAAGTATTAAATGATGATTGTACTTGTCAACAGCATACAAGCAATAGGTTTAGAGCCTCAGCAGCACGCCATACCATATCCTGGTATGTGCTATTTAACTTTGGTAAGCAATGGAAAGAGACGTCTTTAGATCAGGCAGCCTTGTGGGACCCCCCGCCCCTCCAAGATGAGCGCCCATGGCAAGTGCCCCTTTTGCCCTCCTATAAAGATGCCTTTGATTGCATGTGCAGAAATAAGAAATCCCTGTATAATGTTGTTATACATTAAATGCCAAATGACACCCTTCTTACAATAACAGATATCCTAAAAGTACTAGATCGAACAACAGAGCTTCTCGCACTCTCGTATAGTCGGTTGGGCATTTAAGTTGAGTACAAATTTGGTTTTATATATATTCATCACATTTATTTCCACTGTCTTAATGTAAACTTTCAATCCCTTTGCACCAGTTACCTCCAGCAAGCCTTTTTTTAGCTTACACCTGTTATTCTCTTCTAGCAACCAACCAACATGTTCTCAATATGCTGGCCACCTCCTATTGCCCGACACTTAGTTACACATAGATTAACACGCAATACTCAAACCCATGCCAGAATTGTGACTTTTCATAAATAAGAACTGAGCTCCATAGACCTTTTGCATTTGGGTCAGTCTAGCAAGTCTAGCAAGAAACATTTTGGACAATTGCTGAGCCCTAAATGTAAAGCAACTTGCGACCCTTTTTCCAAATCAATATAAATGAATTCTACTGAGACCATTGTGAACCCCTAGAGTCCATACTATATTACACATACCCTTTGTGTACTCTGTAGAAAGGATAAATCCTGAACAGTCCCTGGTATGGATCAGCTATCACTCATCCTCAGAGGTTCAGCACCAGGCCACCTGGCATGAGCACTCTCCCAGTGGTGATGGAGTTCAGCATGATCACCAGGCCTTGCATAGCATAAGCAACGACCATAGAGAAAAATAAGGTATTGTTCTGAGTTATGGCGATCAAGCAATATGGATGGGGTGGGGAGAGAACCACCTAATGGAAACTACAGAAGGGCAATCACATAACCTGCAGAGTTAAAGTGGCATTGGCAGGCACAGCGCACAGAAATTGGGACCAATGTAAGTAGTCATGGCCGACTTGACCTGGAAGTTCCTTTAACCTGTCATGTAATAGTAAATCCCATACTGAAAAGGGCAACCCTCTTAAGGAGGAGCCCATGTCCCTTTCCATACTGTTGTCTGAAATGAACCTGCTCACCTGCTAGATTCCCGTAGTCCTTCTGTAGGATTGTTAACACCTTCTCTGCTCATGTTAACACCCTTCTTCTTTATTTTACTGGCCATGCTCTGAGGGTATCCCTCCTTGAAAAACCTCTTCTGCCTGGTTTAGGCTTTTATGGTAACTCCTTGTGGAAAATGTTGGTCAGTACAGGTGCAGGAACATTCTCCACTGGCTCCCAGGACCTGTCCTCTAGGACAAATCCTTTCCTTTCTATGAGGTACTGAACGTTCCTTTATTTATATGTGAATCTGAGATTGAGTTAACGTCAAATGCCTCTACATTCGTGACTAGGATTGGACTCAGTGAAATTCCCCTAACCCAAGATGCGTGTGTCAATTTCACCAAAGGTATGAGAAATACCAGTTGTATCCGCTAATGTGTAGGTAACTTTAATCTCACTGCCACTGGATTGATTATTCTAATAATCCTGAAGGTTCTCACAATCCATGGTCAGGTTTAAACAAAGGTAGCAGGCGCTCCTCTCCAGAAAGAACATGGCATGATAACCTGTTCTGAGATGAGAGTTTGCAGCACACGCTTTTTGCTCATTGTACCTTTCACAGATGGGAAATAACTATTTGCATATCAGTCTTTGTCCCGCCCACATGGGCAGTCCAGCACCGAAATGCTATGGCAATTCCTCTCTGAACAAGAGTACCAACAGCAACCCCATACACGTGTTTAGACATAAAATCAGTATCTTTAAATACATTATGGATAACCAAATCGATTGACCTAGCCAGCGCTACAGATAAGGGGTGCATCCACCACTTTTATTCTCTTAAAATAGGCAAATACTCTTGAAAAATAAAAACAGGGAGTACAAATACTCCCAATAAGAAAATGGCAAATGGACACAAAGGGGCTTGTGCCCCTGTTTTCTCCCAAACAGATCATTGGATGTGTTTCGACCAGTAGTTTGTGTAGTACCATAGGAAGAAACGACTATAATTATGAAAGAGGTCAAATCTATATTTTAACATGCATGAATAACTTGGTGCAAAGAAGTATTTATCACAAAAATATTTCTGTTTCACAGTTGAACATATTTTTACTTGTTTTTAAAATACTCCAATTAGGGACGGGCTCCTGTTTTTACTCCCTAAAAAATCATTTTACTCTGAACTTTCAAAAATTGGGAGTAAAATACTCCCACTTCAAAATCTTATCTGGACCACTGGACCTAGAGCCCATACACAAGCCGGCTTCCTTTTCAAATCTGCAAGAAATGTGTATGTCTCTTTTACCTTAATCAATTGTACTTGAATTGACTGTGTGACTTCCCTCAATTTCTGTAAATGCAAATCTACCACAGGCACACTTCATCTCAGCACAGACTGTGGGAACGTACTGTTCTAATGATTAGTTACGTCTTTCCAATCGCTATCTGTCTGCAGATGGTAACTCGAATACAAAAACCTCTAGTAATATTTCTCAAAAAGCTTTCCAAATCATGACTATAAACTGGGAGCCTCTGTCTGAATGTATCTCTTCCGGTAAAGGCTGTAATCTCAAAACTTCCTGTATGATGTACAGATCTAATTGCACAGCAGTGCGAAGCTTGATCAGTGTGATGAAATATACCGAATTGGTAAATTAGTCTTTTGCCTCCAAAATTGTATTGTACCATTGCCCTATAGATATGCCTATAATTACGTCCATCGAGATTATCTACCATGGTCTGCGTGGGGTACTTAATGTGCGCACTCATCCACAGATGCAGTCTGTTACGTTTTTACTGCCACACAAGTCCCACATGATGCAAAATAATTGTTAATCTGCATTTTCTTCTTTGGACAGCAAAACATCCTTGATACCAATTCCATGGATGTCTTTATTCCTAGATGCCTTGCTTAGGGCATACAATTGCACCAATAATGGCTACTAGCCTACCTGCCATTAAAGGTAAAGAAAGCTTCTTCTTATTAAAGAAAGCACCCATGTACATATCAAAGCCTTGAACTTGCTCAGCTACCCATTCAGGGCCATTGACCTAAAATGAGTTTATCAATATTCTGTTCAGAAATTCAACATTCGAATGACATGACACCTCATTACAAGGTTGGAGGAAGCCTTGCCAGTAAAACCAGTAAAACCAGCAAGGCTACCTCCAAACTTGCAACAGGGTCCGGCACCCGCAAATGGGCAATTACCAGGGTCTTTTGCCCTTTCGCAGGTGCCGAAGCCGGTAGATCCACATTCCCACTTGAGCCCTAGAGGGCTCAATGGGAATGGGGACACCTGTAGCACCGGCACAGTTAATTACTGTGCCGGGGCAACAGGCTTGCTGTGCTCGCCGGTGCCTTTCATTCCCTCATGTCAGTCCTGGCGGAATGAAAGGCACCCGCAAGCACAATGTGAAGTTTGCCGGTCCGGATACAATGCTACCGGTAAGCTTACCGGTACCGTTGTATCCGGACTGGCAAACACGTAATGAGGCCCATGGTAATAACTACCCACCTCCGATGAAGTATCCAAATCTCTGTAGCTTTCAAACTCTCGCTCTTGTCGTAAAATCTAGATAACGCACCAGCATTCCCATTCCAGGTCCCATGTTTAGAGGTAAGTGTAAAATGGAAACTAGAAAACAAACTGTGACGCTTTCCACTGACCCATCCTCTCCAGTGTGCTGAGGATTCTTTAATAGCCAACAGTTTCCTATCATATATAGTGTGATGATTCCTTTCTGTTTCTGATAGGGTTGTGAATAAACTGATTAGATGAGGAAGGAATAGCATCCGAAATGCCAAGCACTCTCCTCCAGATTAAACTCGGAAGTTGGTTCAGTGTGTCCAAATGTGCAATATTTCCATTCCCTAGATTCGTTTTGGGACTGCCTTCCCCAAGTAAAATGTTATCAATGGGATGGATGAAAATGTGCAGTTCTTGTTTTTTATGAATTTCAACTGGCTGGACAACCATTGCTTTGTGTCGTAAATGAGCCCTTATATACATTTTCCCAGGTCTGCCAGTGATTAGGAAACCAAGGTACAGGAAGCTATCCACAGTTTCCTATCACACATCTAGTGAAAGTCAGAAGTTCCCATTAGGGAAAGTGGCAAAATCTTGTCTTTTTCTGCATTTACTATCAAGGAGTTAGCAGAGGTGTAATTTGCAAAGGAATTTAATATTCTCTGCAAATCTACTGGCTTCCAAACTAAAAAGATCAAGTCATTGGCATAAACCAACCAGATTGGACGTCAAAGGCCCAGCCGTGGACGGACAAAGGAAGATTGTTCAATAAAGTCGCCAACATCTAAAATATAAATATAAAAGAAGGCACCCCTGACTCAAACCATTACGTGTGTGGATATTTATGGTGAGCTTACCCTGTTGGTTAAATCAGACTTGAACAGTAGAATTGGCATGAATGGCAATAATAATTCTAAGTAAGCCATCAGGTAAGCCCAATTAATCTTTATGTATGATCCTCAGGTGTCCTTTTCCAGCACTCCCAAATGCATTTCTCCAACTCAATTTTGATTAACCCCTGTTCCCAATCTACCATGGGTGTGATGTTTCTGCAACCACAAGATGCCCAGAATAATGGAGAAGTCAGGGGAAGTAATACGATTAAATTACAGGATTTCAAAGTATTCACCTTGGATCACCATGTTTACTTCTTTGGTTCCAAAACATTGTGATGAATCCCGAGATGGTGTCACTTCTCCCTGAGGGGGAGCACCTTCCCATGAGGCAATGAAGGTGAAGCCACTACCCAATAGTCCCCCTCCTGGTGGCACTCAGCAGGAGGATCTCATGGGAAGAGACTTCCCCTCTGGAGATGAGGGTGGACATCTCAAGAGAATGCGGTCTGACACCCCTCACCCAAAGCCCTACCCATATCTATATCCATAGACCTTAACACTTTATCTAGTACCCCATGTACCTTTGTAGGGCCAGTGACATAAGATCCACTACGATGAGCAAGAGTAAGCAATACCTAAGAATGACTCCCTCAACAAGTACGGAGATGTAGAGGAGTTTTGGAACAATGAAGAGCCATAATGAGAACTTGAATGGATATCTAGTTGTCAGTGCCCATTCAGAATAAAGAGGAAGGAAGGACTTACTCATGTGTCGAGCCCTCCCTGGAGGAACCGCAAGTGAAGAAGTGGTGTGCAAAGTTCAGAGCAGAGACAACTGTGCGGGACGCGAGCGAGGGAGCGATGATGTCCTGTTCGGTATGGCGGGGAAGGACCACACAGAACGCTGGCAAGTCCTAGGTCCAGGCGTGCGAGGAAAGTGGATGGTGCACACAGTGCAGACGTGCACGCCGATAGAAACTACATGCTGCAGAGCCGCCACTGCCCACCACAGTACAAAAGAAACTGGGGGAAGACCGAAGCCAAAGCCTGGAGGAGCCCAAACCTACCAGAGAGAGCCAGCAAGAACCCCAAAGGTACCAGGGTTGCTGGCACGGTTGGTGAGGGCATGAGGGAGTCGAGAGGGACTCCAAACACACTTAGCAGGGGCAAGGAGGGAAACCCGGGAAAACAGCCCACCCACTGGTCTGGGACCCTCACCCACAAAAGAAGAGCAAGAGAAATCATCTTCTATAGGGCAGTACCTGGCAGGAGAGTGAACCAGGTCTACCTGATGTAAGCCATAGAGAAACTATGGTCTGGGACCCATACCCATAAAGATTTATCTTCCAATGAAGGTGAAGTAATCCCAATGTCAACCTTTCTGCGCTCAGAAACTGAGAACCCTACCAGTGCACGAGGTCAGCAACCCTACCTGTGCACGAGGCCAGCGGGTGACACACAGAGCAGCAATTCTGGGAGGTGTCCCAGGAGTCTCATGCACAGAAAGACAAACAAGAGGGAAATGTGTAAGTGTTGGTATCTCTCAGAGTGATATAGACAATTACAGGGGGGCATACCCAAGATGAGGGAGGGGAGGCCCAATTATCTGGGGGTGCGGGGTCATGCCATTACACTTACCAGTATCCACAAGAGTGAAGCGTAAAAACTCATAGCTAAGGCACACACAGTCAGGGGAAAATGCCACGTCTCACAGAGCCTTGAGAATTACATGACAGAGATCGAGATTCTGGGAGAGCAAGGGAACAGGACAAGGCACCTTCATGGGTAGCGTGAAAGGTCAAACAGATGGGGTATGGGACCAAAACGAGGGAATGGAGAGCGAGAGAGACGAACATTGAGACCAGGAGGAAACAGGAGTATGGTAACCATGGAAACAGCAGCTCGAGCTCTAGAGTGATGTTCTCAGGCACATCATATGTAGAACAGAACAAATATAAGGACTCAAGGCCTACTTGCCTGGCAAGTGCCTTCTACCCATGTTTTAGTTAATCACATGGCAATTAGGTCAGCCATTTTAAGTGGGAGCCCCTAAATAATATTGCCTGCTGATGAACACATTGCCCTGCTAGATTCTCTCAGTCTTTCTCCAATGATTTTGGACCCTCCAAGATACCCTAGGAGCAATGAAACGTACCCCCGCCATGTGTACACCCTTCTTAACTTTCCTGGCCACATCTTTGACAGAGCCCTGAAAGCAGGTTTGAAAAGGATTCCCAAGATCTTAGGATGCACTACTCCAAGAAATGTATCATATTGTGGCCCTCGGAACTCTCAGGCAAGCAATAGAATCTTACATTGTCCCACCAGTACTTGCCTTCCACTCAGTGTTTGCGGGTACCACGTTTATAAGTCTGGACTGAAGCTGCTCCAATCCATCCACCTGATCTTCAAGGAAGGATGTTTGTGACTCGGTGTTGGTCAATATTTTTCAAAATGATTCCACATTATCTTTAATGTCTTTTTTGCCTTAGACCTCTTTGGACACCTCGCCTTAAAGCAAAGTTCATTTTGCATTAGACTGTTCCTGTAATATTCTTGCAATATCTTTATGAATGGATGAAGAGTCATGGTATTCTTCCAGTTTGGTGATGTAATTTGGCCACTTATATTATATTTGGTGTTTTATATCTCGACAGCCACTATAGTTCTTATCATCTATTAAGATAAGGATAACATTTGTAGAGCAGAGGGGTTCGTATTTTTTCCACTTTATTTTATTTATTTTTTTGCTACACTTCACACATCTGTGAAATCCATGATCTTTTAGACAACACTCTCATGTGTACTTTTCATGTTTACCTAGTATTTTCGCTTCCTGGTGTTTTAATGATATGTTGCAGGCATGGGGCTGAACGTGCGTCACTTTAGAAAGCCAAAACATGTGGTCCATGGAGGAATGTGTTACTTCATTTAACCTCTTGCTTCCTTGTTCCTTGTAGCCGTTGTGCTGCTTCAAGGAGTGAAGATCATGTTTTCTGAACTGCAGTCAGATAATAGTTACATGCACGCCAGGGTAGCCGACTTATGAATTTCCCAGAGGGGGTGCCCAAATATAGGAAGTGATATCACTGGCAGTTATATGACCGCATTTGCACGTAGTCGCCAACTTGGTGCAAGGGGGTGTGGAAGGGAGGCGCAGAACAGTGGAAACATTGGCTAGCATGTACTGCATATACTAAAGTCAAGTCGCTGCCCCTACTACCACCCCTCTATAATCACCCCGGTTGTATCAGCACTCGAAAGGCAGAGCAACACAACTAGGATGGGAGAACGAAATGCTTGCTAAACAGAAGGTTCAGCTGCAAGGTGGAGTACCACCACCACCAACACCAAAAAAAGGTTCCCAATTCAAGGGAAAACAACTAAAGAAGTTTCCTGATTAAAAAGGACAACCGTGCTTTGTCATGATCTACATCATACCCTTCATACTGCAGCAAGACCATCACCCCAAAGCTGGTCTAAATGCCCACCTGAAGCTATGGCAGGTTTTTAGACCGTATTGCTGTACCAGAAGGACCCTCTGGAAGTTGGTCACTGTAGTGCAAGAGACACTACTACCCCTGAGAACTGGGCAGACATACAATTGGGCAGCAATATTGTTTTGGGGCCACCTTCTGTGAATATATATATCATGATTTGTACCTATTTGCTGTGTTTTTGATTAACATTAGATGCTATCAGTATCTTCGCTACAGTTTCAGTAAACCACTTGCATTGTAGTGGCTTTTATACTCAAATAGAAACACATTAATAAGGCTCACTTTTTGTTTAATATTTATGTATATTTATGAACTTGTAAAGATAATGCATGAGCAATAAGAATGGCATAGTCAAATACACAGTTCACGTATTGCTAAAGCATGGTGTGTGGGTGCCATTGCCCAGTAAAACTTCAACAAATCAAATTTACAATAGTGCTGCTGTAGATTGGCC
This sequence comes from Ambystoma mexicanum, assembly GCF_040938575.1. Classification (NCBI taxonomy): domain Eukaryota; kingdom Metazoa; phylum Chordata; class Amphibia; order Caudata; family Ambystomatidae; genus Ambystoma; species Ambystoma mexicanum. The sequence continues at coordinate 502,484,243 of NC_090929.1, read as the reverse complement.
AGTCTGGAGAACAGGTGAGCTGTTTTCATTGCAGCACCTTCCCCATGCAAAATGTATTTTTACGGACAACAGTTTGTTGAATAAATTAATCTGTAATGGCTTCAACATCCAGATGTGCAGCTTCATCTTTGTGTCCATGAAGAAAAGCAACAGCATTTCATCGAGCTTGGCCCATTGTAGTCTCAGATGTGCTTTGATGTGCCGAAGGCAAGAAAATGAACGTTCCGATGAACAAGAGGATACAGGGAGAGTTAATGCAATTTTAAGTAGTCGTGCCAGTTCTGGGAACAAATTGCGCATAGGACTGCCCTTTCACCTTGGAACAAATCAAAGACATCCTGAAAAAACATAACAATAGTCGTATCCCTCTGTACAAGCTCAAGGAACATATTTCTTTGCAGCTCTAGATTGCATTCATGGAAGTCAGTCTTATAAAAATGAATGACATATTCACTGGTGGCGTTCCCTGTAAGAAACTTTTCTATGTTAACCATATGGTCACCTGCAGTTGTATTGAAACGTTCTGACAAAGCTACCAATGTACGGTCCATGAGTTCATAATAACCTATAGAGGTCTTTGGGAGACTGGAAAATACGGGGAACTGACTCTTCATCCAGGCGCTGTGGGATTTTCCTAGCTCGTCTTTGCACAAAATGTTCCTCTAGTTCTACATTGAAATAATTGGCCGCTGATATGGTTTTTGAGAAGAAGTCTTCAAATCGTTCACGCAGTTGTGCAATTATGGTCTTAAGGTTTTCAATCATAACTGATGCTTCATGAACCTTAAATTGACCTTCTGTAGAGCTGTGTTCACAGTTTCAACACAGGAAAATACCATGTAAAGAAGATGAAGACCTAGAAAGGTTTCTAGTTTATGGAGCTGCAAGTGCAACCCATGGGTTTTTGCTCCCGCTTCATTGTGGACACCGGATGCAAGTCCCAGAAATGCTATTACAGAACTGTAGTTAGCAAGCACAGTCTTCAAAGATTTTGCTCGAACTGTCCATCTGGTAGGACCGAATGGAAGCAGTTTAACACTCCCTTCCTCTTGACAACGTTCAAAACAAGCAAGGCATTTTGGGGAATTTCGAATGAACCCAATCGAGTCCCTTACAAAAACCAATAGATCCCTTAACTAGTCAATTCCCAACATCTACATCATGAACTACTAAGATCAGATTGTGTGCAAAGTAGTGCACAGAAATAGCTAGTGGTGCCACCTCCTGTACCAATGTCTGCAAACCATGTCAATGTCCAGCACCATTATAACACTGCCCCTCACAGTTTTTCATTGTATAGCCAAACCTCAGGAGGACATCTTTTAAAATGGCAAACAGAGCCAAAATGCCCAACGCTTTTAAAAATGGAGGCAAAGCAAGAAGGGTGCACAGATGTCCAAACTATTTTACCCCTACATCTGTGCACCCCTATTCCCAAAAGGGTGCACAGATGTAGAAGTACACCCAACACAAACCGATTTTAAAAATGGAGGCAGAGCAAGAGGGGTGCACATTTGTACAAATGCACCCAACCCAAAACAATTGTACCTCTACATCTGTGCACCCCTCTTGCCATGAGGGGTGCACAGATTTAGAAGTACACCCAACCCAAAACAATGTTACCTCTACATCTGTGCACCCCTCTTGCTTTGCATCTGTGCCTCCATTTTTAAAATCGTTTTGGGATGGGTGCACAGATGTAGAAGTACACCCAACCCAAAACAGATGGAGGCACAGATGCAATGCAAGAGGGGTGCACAGATGTACAAATACATCCAACCCAAAAAAAAAATTGAAACTGAGGGACAGATGCAAAGCAAGAACCGCTTGCTTTGCATCTGTGCCTCCATTTCTTAAAATCGTTTTGGGTTGGGTGTACCTCTAAATCTGTGCACCCCTCGTGTCAAGAGGGGTGCACAGATGTAGACGTATACCCAACACAAAACGATTTTTAGAAACAGAGGCACAGATGTAGAAGGCAAAAGGGGTGTTGAGGAAATAAAATAACGGCAGTCGGGGATAAGGAAAACGAGGACAAAACTGTAACAGGAAAAAAGAAACCTTATCTGATGCTGCTTCCCGGACGTGCTGCTCTCTGCTTCGGCTGGTGGTGTTGTGTCCCGTGTGCCTGCTGCGACTTCCTTAAACACGGGTGAACCCGGAAGCAAAACAACAGGAGCTTCTGGTAGCACCTTACTCCTCCTCTCCAAGACCATCCACCAATATGAGGCCTATAGGGCAGGGCTTAGTTAGAAATGTTTGCGCTTTTACCCGGGCCAGAGAGAGACACAGTATGGATGGAACAAAGGGCCCCTCTATACTGTGTCTCTTCTCACTGGACCGGGGGGGGGGAATTAATTCTGCAGGCGGGTGCCCGGGCCCCACAGAACCCACCTACTCGGCGCCCCTGGTGTGCGCGACAGGTCTACTTTTCATGTGCTTTTCACTGGGGGAGTGGGCACAGCCTAAAATGCTTCCTTATGGGAATTCAGGACGAGCATACACGGCCTGAGCATTAACGGCACCGACTGCTAAAGCTCATGTGCTAGTCCTCTTGCTGCGTACTCAAGCTCAGCAGTGCTCCTGCTATAACTGAGCAGAGGCTGCACGACTGTGGCTACCCCAACGGCACCACATAGGGGCACAGAGTATGCAGGTTCTCCGGAGCCCAGGTACTCCCCGGGAAAAGCCATCTGCGCTAAAAGTCCCTATACTTTCAATGCAACTTTCAGAAATCTGTCCAGGGGCACTTCCTGGGGAAATCAGAAGTCAGCTTCCTTGGCACCAAGCAATGACAACACACACTCTATCACCTCCAAAACAATACTGCTCAGGCGGCTCAAATAACAGAAGCAATCGCATAGTTTGAGCTACCACTGTCAAATCGCCACATCGTTTTTGTGCATCATATGTTTTACCTTATGAATGGACAGACACAGAGACGGGTATTTTGTGTGGCTACAGAGCAGTTGGCAAAACCTCAAAGTAAACGATGTGATCTGGCCAAGGCAGCCATTGCCCAGGCTGTAGACCATGCCTCCAGGTCACACAGCGGGTCACACAGCGGTAATGAAGATCTTTATTAGAACACACACATTGAACAACGGCCATTGTACCTTGTACTGATATGGCTAGCCCCATGCAATCTATTGCAGCAAAATGGGGAGGAAGGATAGCTCAAGTGCAACGTGTTTGTTTTGGAAGCAAGACAATGCAGCGCAACACAGGTTTGAATCCCACTCCCGCGCTTAGAAACCACTCGTTGATATTAAGCGTGTTATAAAAGAACAATCATAAACAATTATAATTGCCTATACCTATAAAGTGTAGGCTCCTTGACACAATGGCCCTCATTACGACCCTGGCGGAAATCGAAAAACGATGGCGGAAATGCAAGACCGCCATCGAATAGCGCTCGGTGCGATTATGACCCGTCACCGCAAAGTACGAAGCCATTAGCGACACCGTAGTGAACGCCAACGCTAACTGCACCAAGTACGCGCGCGCGCGCCATGCCAAACCGCAAAAACCACCATGGTGCAAGGGTACGCCAATTCCGACCCTAGCAGACATGTACCTAACGCCATCAAGCATGGCGGAATGTACCATACCGCCATGGTGAGAAGTACGGCATCGCGAACCAACCGTAAACGGCCCCACTGAGTGCCTGTACACCGCTCCCTGCCCACAAAGTACAACTCCCCGTAGGTGCAATGAAGTCACAATGCAACCATTGAAATGTACAAGTCACCCATGCATGGCAACGAACAAAAGAAACACAAGAGGGGCCAATGGGAGCTGCAGGGCACAGATGGCACGAATACAGAAGCCATCCCAATGGACATGACCACAGTCCCCCACCAAGAAACGCACGCAAACACAGGCACCTGTGACCAGCAATATTCGGAGAATCACATCATTCCACCAGTCCACCTGGCTGACCGGCATCTGTTACACAAAACCCAATCCCCCGCCCCTGAGCATGACAACATTCAAACTGTCATATTGGCAGCCCCCATCCCTGACCTCACGGGCTTCGTAGGCAAACGCGCCCAGTACAGTACCACGCAACTAAACTCCGAAGCTGGAACCCAATGCAGATCTCCTCACAATACATCGCCCCCCAAATAGGCATATGCCACATCACTTGCAAAGAAGAACGCTACACGGGCCAAATCAGAATAGAAATTTAATGCACATCAAAATCACCAAGCCCATACAGCCATCAGGCCATGAACTCCAAAACACTTTTCACCATTGTGGGCTGCATCCGCAAGAAATGACCAGCCACTACTTGTGTGACGCCCTGTTCCCTCATGGTACACAGAGCCACATTCACGTACGAAAAGGCAACATGGAAGCGCACAGAACCGCAGGGCCGTCCCAATGGGGAGGCACTAGTCCAGCTGAAAGGCCGAAATGTTGCTCCGAGCCACCAGTACTGCGTAAGGGCATGTGGCCCATTGGCGATCGTCCCATAAGATCGTAATGCTGCTCCACTGATTAACACGAAGCAGCAGGTGTCGGGAGTAAAACCCATCTGCAGGAGTGGCATACAGATGGCAGTGGCAAAAGGGGAGGAGATACCTGTCAACCAAAAGAAAAGAAAAAGAACAGAATGGCCATCAGAACTACATTCCAACAACTCACTTCAATGATCACACTAAATCCACAGCCATATGCATGCTCGCCCACTCCAAAGGATCATCACCACCCCAAAACCACTAGCGACTCATAACCATCTATATCGAGGTGCAAACACCATCACAAACGAGTGTACCTGTGCATGCGTCTGTCAAAACAGAATCCATCAGATGGGAATGTTGACGTGCATGGACACAAGTGTCTGAGGGCGCGTCGAGACAGGGAGGGCTCAACAAGGCCAGATAGACGATGGTCCCACTATGGCAGCCCTGCATCACATAGCGTAGGGGAGGCGGATAGATCCCAAGAAGCCCTGTACATGGCAAACTCTGTATCAAATCACCTGCCCATGCATCCATTCATCATTCCCTCATCCCGGGATCAAAACGCCTGAATAATTACTCACATAACATTAGAAACATCCATTGAGTCTGTGCGTTATGCAGCCTGCAAAATCCACAGTGCCCCAGCCCGTAATTCCAGTGTTGTGAAGTAACATGTATTTGGGAACGGCCGGCCTCATCGCCCACGTCGCTATTGCGCATCCCAAACTATTCATGTCAATCATTGCATCCTCGCCATGGCCCCTGTCTCAAGGACATTGAACAATAGAACGTTATATTTGCAGTCAGACCTGTGGGCATCTCCTCGCCGCTAGCTGATAACCGAAAGCGCCGCCCTTCGAATTCCTCATTTGCAACATCACGGCGAAAAGGCATCTGTGGCCGCTTGAAATCACTAATTAATCCATCGAGTGCGGCTGTGTGTGAAAATGGCAACTGCCTTCACCCACAAATGGGACGCCCCGCCCGTCGTTGCAACTCGGTACAGTGATGCATGAGGGCCACCGTTACTCGAGTACTACGTTCCACTGACCCTTCACAAGTCTGTTCGCGACTGCACAGATAGTATGTGAAACAATGGGACCACAGCAGAATGAACATGTCAACCAATGTTACACGGCCATCGGGTACAAATACATGATTGCAATAGCAAGATGCCATTCCCCGAATTGCAGCGTTGTGCGCGGGACGTGCTCGGCCAAAGGGGAGAGCAGTTTGCACAGGTGGAATGAATCACCACAGGTGGAGGCCATACAGCCTGAAAACACATAAATTGCACACCCAGTCTCCTCCCACAACCACACCGAAATGCTACCGGCAGGACTCGCGATGTTGGCCCTGGGGGACCTGATAGCACTGCAAGTACTCCAACTCCAAGAAGAAGACGAACACCAACTACAACCGGCCGCACGGTGGAGACGCAGGAGGAGGAGGAGGCCAAGGCAGGGCCAGCAAGGGCCGCCAGCACAGCCACTACCACCACGCAGGCAGCCCGCAATCCCACGCCTCCGAGCACATCCGTTCAACCTCACTGATGAGCAGATCCACACCCTCTACCGTCTGGACCGGGACACCATAGCCGCCATTGTGGACATGACACAGGCTGACCTTGTCAGCATGATAGATAGCCCAACCGCCATCCCACCCCTACTGAAGGTGGTGTCTGTACTACACTTCCTGGCCACAGGCACCTACCAGCACACAGTCGGACAGTTGCATGGCATTTCTCAGCCACTGTTCTCACGGACACTATTGCAAGTGCTCGATGCCCTCCTGCAGCACGCAGACGACTACATCTCCCTACCACGCTCGGAGCAGGAAATTACGAACACAAAAGTGGGATTCCATGCACTTGCCGGCATACCGGGTTGCATTGGTGCCATCGACTGCACCCATGTGGAATTGGTCGTCCCACATGCCATGGAGGCCCAGTACCGCAACCGAAAACAATTTCATTCCCTGAATGTACAAATGGTGTGTGACTCCAACAGGATCATTACACATTGTTGTGCCCGATTCCCTGGATCAACCCATGATTCTATGGTCTTGAGGAACTCTACAATACCACGCTACATGGAGCGACACGCAGGGAACAGATCCTGGCTACTCGGTGAGTCTCATTACATGCATGATAATGTGGGCTATGTGATTCGGCAATGACCTGGCAGGAAGGGGGGGGGGTGTGCGTACGTAGCAATGGCATTCCACATCATACGTTTCTCATCCACATACAGGTGATGCTGGATATCCACTGAAGAGATGGCTCCTCACACCAGTCCGGAACCCACGGGACCAGCATGAGGAGGACTACAACCATGCCCACTCACGTACCCGTGTAGTCATTGAACAGGCATTCGGCCTACTGAAGGGTCGTTTCCGCTGCCTCAGCAGGTCTGGCGGGGCACTCCTGTACCGCCATGAGAAGGTTGCAAAGATGGTGATGGCATGTGTCATGCTCCACAACATGTGCGTACGTAGAAATGTGCCCATGCCCCCTGACGCAGAACTGCATGCACCTGAAGATGGTCAGGATGAGGGTGGGGATGTGGCAGCACCTCAAGGAGTCGGCGAGGCACAGGAGGCCCGTGAAATTCGTCAGCATCTCATTGATGTATGCTTCTAGCACTCACGCCTGGTGGCTGATACATGGACACGGGACTCGTGGCACTGTGTGTGTCTGGGACATGCACAATATGGACTGTACGCCTATGATGGCCTAGTACACAAAGATCAATGTCCACACATCTCATTGGTTGATCGTGCACTGTTTATGGCATATGTGATATCATGTTGAACACCCTATCGACCCGCCACCCAAGTGAGCCCAACACACCCCCTCCACCCTCCTACCTCCCCCCCGAACACCAGTGTCCAAAGATGCTCATTGTCAGTGGGGAGTCGCTATTGCAAGCCCCCTCTGTGGGTATCAGGGGCACCCCTGCCTGTGGAGCGCAGGTTCCTCCCAGATCTACGTTGGGGGCTGCCCTGGACGGAACTTGCAACGGATGATGTCTCTGCCTGCTCACGTCCATGCATGTCCCTAAGGGTTTGTGAGAGCTCAGTGAGCACACGGCGCACTGCGGCTAGTTCGGCACATACGTCTTTGGACGTCGCATGCAGTTCCCCCCTCAGGCTCTCGGTGCTTCTCTCCATTTGGACTCTCAGGCTCTCGGTGCTACTCTCCATTTGTGCCCTTAGTGTCTCTGTACCTCTCTCCATTTCTGCCCTAAGTGTCTCAGTTGATGTTTCTATGTCTGCCTTAGTGCCCCCACATTCATCGGCATGGTCCTTGAGGAGCGTGGCCAGTTGCTGCTGTTGCACGATTAACTGGTCGAGGGACTGTTGCCTCTGCTGGGCCATGGCCATTTGCGGGGGTGTCACAGAGGGGCTGTTGTCCTCATGTTGCCTTGCCACAGGGCTTGTGGGGGATGGCCGGTCGTCGTCTTGTGGGTGCCCCTGCGTGGTATCCTCAGGTTGTACGGGATCGGACAGACAGGGGGATTGGGAGAGGTCATGGATGGATCTGACTTCGACATCCCCGTCTTCTGTGTCGGAGCATGCTGCCATCAATGGGGTGTCACCTATGGTGCTGCTGCCACCGGAGCCAGTGCCTTCTGTGGCATCCGTTGGGGGGACCTGTGGTGGTGGTGGTGTGGGCATGCTGGCTGCTGGGGTGCCTGTTGATGTTCCCTCCTGTGTGCTGCCACCTGATTTGTGCTGCTGCCGTGTCTTGATGCGTGCAGCTGAGGTGGAGGGTCTTTGGCCGTTGGTCTTGGCCCTCTTTGCAGGTGTGCTGGTAGGGGTGTCCTGGAGCTCGTCGTTTGGATCGGACCCTGTGGTGGAGTAAAGGAGGGCGAGGGTTATTGATGGGTCTGTGGGAATTGGAATGGCATTGTATCACATGCATTGGGGTGGTACCTGAGGGTGATTTGGGTCGGGGCCTTGGAGGTGGTTTCATTTGTGTGTGGAGTGAGGGTGCAGTTGTGTGGCAGCCTGCAGTTAGGGTGTGCCTGCTGCACGTGTAGTGCGTGTATTAGGGGTTTTTAATTATTTATGTATTTATTGTGGGTTTTAACGTGCGCTATCAGGCCGATGTGTGTGGACGTTCTCCTGGACATGTGTTTCTGTTGCACTATGTGGACGCATGGTACTTCACATGATTGGACATTGTGGATTTGGCATTGTTTTGTTAGGGCCACCTACCTGAATCTTCGGATGTCTGCACTCCTTTCTCCATCCCTCCGACTCCCTCTATGCTCTCCATTCCGATGGTGGAGGCACAGATTTCTTCCCAGGGGGTCAACTTGATGGGTGATTCAGGACCTCCCCCGGTGGCTGTGGCAATGTTGCGGTTGGCAGAGAGTATGCTGCGGACGCGTATCCGCAGGTCGTCCCATCGCTTACGGCATTGCTGTGGGGTGCGGGGTGCGGTCCCCACCGCACTTACCCGCTGTGCCACCAGAGCCCATATGGCCTTCTTGTTCGCAAGTGCCGTCTTGGTCATTTGCGTGGAGAAGACGGCGGCGGCATTCTCCTGGAGGGTCTCTGTTAGCACGGTGAGTTCCTCACGGGAGAAGTGGACCTGCCGCTTGCGGTCGCACGCTTTCTTCGCTACTTTTCCCATTTTTCTTGGTTTCGCTAGGGTGGATGACGGGTTGGGGTGTGTCTCAGGGTAGTGTTTATAGTGGTTGTGTGGATTTCGTGGTTTTATGGGTGTACGGCGGGATGTTTCCCGTTCCGGGCCCATGTTTAAACTTCCGTTTCCGTATATTTCCGGTCACCGTACTTTCCGGTAGGCGCACACTGCGGTGTCCGCTGAGATGGGTGGCGGTATTGCACCTAGGGCGCCGTACGGCGGTGGTGTGGGCCGTTTTGGGGTCATTTCCGCCATCGCAGACTTTGCACTTCCGCCATGCCGTGGTGCTCGTGCCCGATGGGTCGGAATGGGCCGCACTTTGCTCCTTCGTGCAATGGCGGAAACGCTAGTTACGCTGTGGCGGTCCGGTCAGTCACTTTCCGCCAGGGTCGTAATGAGGGCCAATGTGTGTGTGATCCTGGTCTCCTTCCGGTCTATTTTACATTCCTTATAACCTCAGCGATAGGGAAATCCTTTGCCTGAAAAGTATCCAACTATTGTGCAAATTCTTTCTCATCTTTCACTTCAGTGTCATTTTTGAATCTCCTGCATTTTGTCGAAGTGTACCGTTCCACATTATAGGGGCACGGGGGTACAATTCTTGGGGCAAGGGCAGACCCACTTTACCAGAAGCTACTGGGTAACCTGGGTGTTTCTGGTTATGGCTATCTTGACAAACCTGCAGTTGTGCTACTTCATCCAGTAAATCGTCCATCTGCTGGAGCCACCCACTCCACTCGTCGATTTGTTTAAGACCAATATTAGACAAATGCATACATGTAGTAATCTGGTGATGCCATGAAATGAGGACCACTGAGAGACATGTTTGTGATTAATGTGTATTTTTTACTGATACGTGATTTTAAGATGTGATGGACGTACGACTAGAGGAACTAGGGTCATGATTTAAAAAAATGAGTTTAACTGTAGAGCCATTTCAAGAATGGGACAACCACAAAGTGTGGTTCTTAAGGTGCCTCATGCACCTCAGAATCATGACTTCTGGAAACAGAAAATCTTAACCTAAGCTTACAAATCTCTGACCCTCCTAGGACACCCTTATATGCTAACCAAAGTCCAAATGGATGGCCAACATAAAAGTTCAGACCTATTCTTAACATGTCTTTTAGACCCCTGGCTACGCCTATGCTAAAAAACAATGTTTGCCAAAGGTTGGCCTACAAGAGGGTTCACAAACCTTAGCTTTCAATGTTCACCCCCTATTTAGGAGTACATGAGCAGAGGATGCTTCCCTGGCAATCCTCTCCAGGGAATACTCATGATTCGGACCTCTCCATGCTCTCTTCTTCTCAGCACCTTCTTTTCTCTGGTGTCTCTCCGGCCTCTTGTTCACAGAATTCAAATCAGTTAGGCCTCTCCCTCACCACTTCTTCACAGACTGAATGTTAGCGCTCTCCATGGCCTCTGCTTCTTCGCACACAATGCCTTTAATTCTTGTGGGCCTCTCCACAGCCTTTAGTGTCCCACTTTTCAACACTCTTCAGCCTCTTCAAGGCCTCACTTTCAACACGTTCAGCCTCTACAAGGCCGCTTGGCTCGCAAAGCAATTCTCATGGGCCTCCATATGGCCTATTGGTTTTCCTTGTGCTCTTGGCTCTCAAGGCAGTCCTCTTAGGCCTTTCTATGCTCTCTTGATTCTCAGTATTCAATTTTCATAAGTCTCTCCCCGGCCTCTGTCCTCAGCACTCAATACTCGTTGGCCTCTTCACAGTCTCTGCTTCACAACATTAAATTCTCGTAGACTTCTCCATTGTCCTAGGTCCACAGCATGCAATTTGTGTAGGGCTCTCCACAGTCTCTGGTTCACTTAGCCACAAGGAGTATTCCCCCCTCATTCAAGGTCTTTTTCCTGGCAGACAATATTTGGTCCCCTCCTGCCATGGGTTCTTCTCCATTGTACTTATCATGTCAACACCAAGTCCTAAGGCCTTCTTTCCTTCTTCTGTCCTCTACTGTAGAACCTTGCTTTGGGTTCCGCCTTCACATCAATTGTCCTGATGGCTTTGTCTTTGTCATGCATCTGACAGAGCGTCCACAGAATGACTGACAGCTCTACACCACCTTGGTCAGGTAGCAGTGACCCAGTTTATACAGGGAGCGCTGAGTTGCACCTATGCTTCCTCTCAGCACTCACCCTGTAATGACTTTTCCCAGCCTCTTTTATGCCTGGGCTGGTGGTTATCTTTATAAGATGGCCCAGGATTGGTCTTTCCACCAGGCAGTCTGGGGCTTTCGTTTGTCTTTTTCTCCAGTGGGACGTATGCTGAGTTGTTATCTCGTTATTGTTAATCTTCTGGTATTGGGAAAGATTTGAATTTCCAGTACTAGGTTTAATTGCTGCGCCCAAGGCTTTAAATATAGGCCGGCCATCAGTGCCATTTGGAACTACATGCGAGCGAGCCGGCTCTGAGGTGCCTTTTGTACCTTTTACCTTTGCTTTGCGTTTCTACTATCACCCTAATTAATTAATACATCATTATTTTAGTTAGAGTCCTGTTAAGAACTAATCTTAGCTATTTTGTTTCTGCCTGGCACCTTGGCTGTGTTTTACCTCAACACACAGGAGGGAGACGACGGAAGGGGGTGTCACTCTGACTCTGCGAGTCTGCTAGACATATCCTGACCGATGATGAAAAACAGGATAACATATAGTTCTTACCTTTGTTACAGGGGCTCCCAGGTTACAGCACCAGATGTTAAGGGGAAAGCAAGAAATTCAACTTTGGTTGAACGCCTCCGGGGCACAGTGTGCAGCGATAGGTGAATACATACTTCGCTCAGGATACAGTCCATACATACTGCAAAGGTGTTGAGCGTCTCCAAAATAGCCAATGGAAGTATTTGTGCACCTCCTTATTTGAATCGAGCACCAAGACCGCCACCTTGTGCGTCAGCCTAGAAGCTTTGTAACAAGTGTAAGTGAGATACTTCTCTTTCTGCCCTGCTGCAACGTACCTTGTGTCCCAACCAAAGAAGCACTTACGCAGTGCATTCCACACCTGCTGCCCTGGAGATGCACTTATCCTGCCCTGGTGCAGCCTATTTTGGATCCAGTCCGAACAGTTGCTTGCTCAGCACATTCCACCTCTACCGCTACCTCGCCTTCGAGTCTGCACCTGGTATGGCTCAACGAAGAATTCAGTTGAATTACTTAACTGACTCGTCACCATAGGCTGAAGTTGACTGTAAAGCGGATGCAGCTTCCATAGTTTCCTACAAAAGAAAAACATATGAAATTCTAAACATTAGAATTCTAATTCTTTCCATCCCAACAAATGTAAGGAAGGAGTTAACAGCGTTGGCTGAAGCCATAGTGGCTCACTGCACGTGCGTCCTTTTGTACCAAGGCTTAACCCAAATTTCCTGAAGCATACCCATATAAAAGTCATACGATAAGAACAGACCTTAGTAAGAGCCATGGGTTCAGAAGCCTATTGCCTTTCAAGATGGAACCTTCTCTGCTGAACTGGTACTACTTTCCGTGAAAATCTCCTCTGGAAGGCCTCTTGGTATGTTTGTTGTTCTTGGCAAAGTTGACTTTAGGGAATATCAAGAGTTTTGGAGACCTGTTTCAGCAAGAAAAATTGATTTAATTCCATTGAGCCACTTTGCGGCTCAAATGACCTTTAACTGATAAGACAAGCAGAGTTGTTTCCGTGCTTCTTTAATGCAGAGCTTGTGCTGATGTGTTTAGGCGTATTGCCCAGCATAGTAACTGTGTGTTTGTCTCTTTTCAGGATGCACTTTAGAGGGAGAACACAGGCCTTAACATCCCAGAGTACTGCCCAAAGCTAATGCCTTAATATAAGAGTCGTTGCTTAGCCTATGAGGTTTCTGCCAGCCCCAGAATATGTTTGTGGCATTGAATATCTAGTAACACCTGTCACTTTTAAACACTGGCGGCTATATATATGTAACAAACACCTGTAAAGTTATGGTGGATTTAAAAAGTCTTGGAAAAAAGTCCACCTGAAATTTTAAAGTAGTATATTCCATTTGTACCAAGTCACACACACCCCATGATGCCACCTAGTAACCATTGCTGCAAGTTCACCTCCAGTTCAGGTCCCCATCAGCAAGGCATTGTGGGTATGCAAATTAGCTCAAATGCAGCATTTTTCTACTGAAAATGACCTTTGCCTTAAAGTACAGTGCTAATTTTCATACCCACGATGCCTTGCTGATGTGGATCTGAACTGGAGGTGAACTTCCAGCTATGGTTACTGGGTGGCGCTGTGGCATGTGTGGCATATATATATATATATGTATATATATATATATATATATATATATATATATAATTAATACCCATAAGTGGCTTGAAAGTCAATGTCTAGAATCAGTAAATCCAAAGGATATGCATTGAAATATTAAACAAGGACATGCCATTCTATTATCAAGAAGATGATGAAGACCCAAGTGAATTTTTAACCATTCAGCCTCTACGTTAACCATACATACCTTTTACATCACTCATAGTTGTTTCCAGCTGTTATAGCAAAGATCACGTGTATGCAATCCATTAAGAAACCACAAAGTCGGTCAGTGAAACAAGTTGAATAGGCACATTTCATACAATTGCCAAGTGTTTCTACAGCAATTTCCCAAAGCATATTCGTGCCATGGGAGGGTTATCAGGAAAAGGGGCGTTTACTGCCAAAACCTTTGCCCCTAGACTCATGGATGAGGTGTGGGGAGGCTGTGACATTTTTATGGGGTCAGTTCAATCCCACTTGCGCATGACTGTAGAGGAAAGCAGAGCATTGTTCTACATTCTAAGCCAGGTGTTGTGTTATAAAGGCAGCTTGAACGGAAGCAGAAGGCGATTGACAAAAAGCCTCGGTTCACCAGCATCGTAATGCACTGTGATCTAATGTAATGTGGTCCTGTATACCTCCCATTAACCAGTAGACGGCCTTGCTGCATGTGGTCCTGTATCAAATGATGGGGGGCGGTTAGGGTTGTTAATCGGATACAAGGAGAGGCAGTTGTAAAACCTGAGATGTTGAGGGGTGCAAGCCGAAGTACCGAAGTATTCTATGGGGTTGGCAGTGATGCTTTAGCGTGTGTTTAACCATTGGGAGAGCACACGTCGTGATAGATTAGAGCATTGCAAGTATTTGATCGCTAATGATTTGGGTGGGGGTGATTGATAGAGGTAAGGAAGAGAGTTCTGTCATACCTCCAGTAATGTTGATGCGGTAATGGTAGGCATGAGATTTCGTGTGTGAGAGAATGTGTGTGTGTGTGTGTGTAGCGTATGGTGTTAGGAGATTTAGGGGCGAAGAGGGAGTATACAAAACAGGGGTACATGCCCTGGGAAACATAAGTGCATTGGTCATCACCCAGGAGCAAAGTAATGGAGAACCACCCAATTGGACAATATAAGTGCCCTGGGGCAGCACCTAGGAGCAAAATCACACTAGAGAACCTAAATGCATTGGGATAAGAACGCATACAGAGCAAAACCTCAATGGGATCCTGTCCCCTACCTCACCACAGAGGGATCTGGGTCCAGTTGAGGGAGTGTTGCCGGATGGGGGCATGAGTGCCACGGCCAACAGATAAACCGTTGTCACCCTTTGACTTAGCTTGTCGTCGGTTGCCCGGACAAAGCTGGCCTCAGGTGTCTCAAGATGAGCGGAAGGAGTGGTTGCTTGGCCTGTCTAGCCAATCGATTCCTAGGAAATGAGGGGCACAGTAGGATCACCCTGTGTATGTGGTATAAGGGAACCTGTAATACCAAAGGTCCTCCAGGTAAGCAATATTTTGTTAATCATTGGATCACTTTGGTGACATGCAAGAGGGGAGATGGCCCACTAGAGAATGCCACCAAAGGGGAAAAAAGCATCTGATCCAAGGCCGAAGTTAGGCTGGCATCCGTCTCTCGCTGGAACTGCAAAAACATGCCCACTAACTTTCTCATATGGATATCCGAGCCCAGGTCACTTTGGAGTGGTCACATTGCCCTCCTAACCATTCGGCTCCTAGGAAGTATGTTGAAAGATGTGGATCGCCTTGTGGTAGGTATGGGAGGCAAGGTGGGCCACCAGAAATGCCAACAAAATCACTGGTTTCTATGCTGAGCTAAGGCCTCCTATCTCTGGTGATGCATACAAATGCCCCAGTATCTTTCTGTGCCAGGATCCGGGCGTAGCTTGGTATGGTGTTGACCAGAGCATGAGGGAAGGGGGTTGCAACAGTGCACAGGAGAGGGGGAATCCCAAGAATGATGACGCGGTTCAGGTAGAACATTCAACGTGAACACCTTTCATTCTAGATTGGTCCTCACTTGGAAAGAGAAAAACATTAACCGTAAAGAATACATTAAAATAAGAACATAGCTCAAAAGAAATAAAAAGGGATAGGGTGGCGGGTAAAGACAAGAAAATAAATTCAGACTGCAAATGCCAAGTAGAAGAGGGGCAAAGTAACAGCCGGCGAGTAGACTAAATCAAAAATAAAGACAATGAAAGTAAAAAGATGAACATTGAGAGGAATTACAAGAAAGTGAGAGTGGAAAGTAAAGTAAAGATGGTGGGAAAGTGGCAAAAAAGCAATGGGGGCATAAAGCAAAATAAAAGAGCAGACAAAAAGATGTTGAGGCTCAAACTTGGCTTTGCTTGCTTTGTTTCTCCCTCTTTTCCATTACCCCTTGCCTTACTTGTTCCTATGCACTTGCACTATCAGAAATGTCGACAGCCCGAGTATGATAGTTATTTTTCACATTCTGTATTGTTTCAAGGACTTTAACTGAATGTAAATGTATTTTCCTATGTTCCCTCCCTCCTTGAAGCGCTTTGAAACACATTGTGTATAGGGGCTATATAAATAATCAATCAATCAAAAGATAAGAAACGTCACGTAAAAGGGGCTGAAGCCACCATGCTCTGATGGCTGTTAATAGTGGCTCCTCTTTGGTTTCTCCCTCTCAGCCACTGACAAATGACAAGGAAAAACCAACCAAAGACAACACTTCATGAACCTGATGGCTGGAACTGGCGCTGTAATCCTAGTTATGCATTTTCATGAATAACTCTGAATTGGACGGTGAGAATGCTGGGCGGTTGTGCTGACCATGTCCACAACCAGCCTGCATGACATGGTGCAGCCCTGCGTGCCACAGAAGGATGGGTTGACAGCAACAGGTCAGCCAGCAGCAGCACGTCCACAGGGACTATGCCAATGAAAAGGCCACTGCCGAGGAAGAGCACCTGTCCTCAGTGCCATCCTCCACACAACAATGTGTGACAGTGCTGCAGTGTTTGACTAAAGGTAATCAGTTCAGGAATGATTTTGCCTCCATTTGTACATCAATTTACCATAAGAGGAAAGCACATTTTCTCAATGGCCGGTGACTAGACAGTCAGTAACTTATAGACTCGAACAAAATATTAGTGCCAAGGCACTTCTTTTTTTACAAATCAAGCACTGTGATAAACCCACCCTTTACAGTGACATATGGCCCATAACACAATTTCTGTGTCCCGCACATCTTTATTGTATTATTATTTGTTAATATGGTATTTATTGAGTGGGGGTCTAACTTCAAGAAGCAACAGAGCGCTTTACAGAGGTATAGACCAATACAAGTACATAACGCAGCTCTCTACATAGGTCTGCAACATTACAGATGCATAACAGAGCACTTTTCAGTGTTAGCAACAGAACAGATATACAGCGGGGGTAGGATACATAAGGGCACAGAGGAGGGGTACAGCTGTACCTGGGGTAGGAGAGCGGAGGGCGGCCTCTTGCGAGTCAGGTGGCACGAGGGGCTACGCAATGGCCTAGGTGTTGTGGAGGAGATAAGGTGAATTCTTTTCAAACGAGTTGACCCCCTTAATAGCCCTTTAGGCACTGAAGAACCTAATAGAGTTCTGTCACTGGTTATGTGGTAAAACATGACTCAATAAGGCCATGAAATGTAGACAGTTTATTAAATACAGAAAGATTTAATGCGAGAAATGGTGATGATAGGATAAATCAAAAGAAGGAGAAGGAAAACAAATTTCAGATATCAGTGGGCTACTTCTCCCTCAGAACTTTCCCCAGAAGGTTTCCCTCCATGACTAGGCTTCTCAAAGGGTGGTGGCCTACAGGAAGGACAACGAGAAATTGCTTGTGTTGTTCATCAGATGCCACTTGGGAATGTATCCCGGAACATTTACCCCACTATGAAGCTTATTAAATTATGAGTGATGTTATCTTTAACAAGTAAACACTGTGAACAGACTCCCTGCTAGGGACTCATAATTGTGGTAGAGAAGGAAAAGTGAGAACAAATAATTTGCCCAAAATCACACACTGTAGTCAAGTGCTGAAGCACAGATTTTGGCACTTGACCACATATCTTCTCAGCTCTAGTTGGTACAAATATATTTTAATGTTTGGCTTTCAACCTCTAAAGTAATACTCTATTTGGTTATTACCCTATTTGATCCGACAGATGGCAATTCTACTAACGATTTGCTGCATGGGGTGGTCAAGATATTGGTGCAATGGTTCTCAGAATGAGTGATGGGTGAGAGGGCTGCGATCCCAATGGGAGACTTTAATACGCATTGCCTTTCGATGGTAGAAATAGATATTGGGGCATCAGGGGAAGACAGTATATGTGAAGAGGTTAATCCACCTACTAGACATCAAAGTACCCTCTTAGAGAAGGGGAAATAATGGCTGAACTTATTAAACGACTTCAATATATACCCAATATCACCAACAGATGGTCCTGAGATCCTAACTCTTAGGGCCCTCCAAAGTGAAGGGCGGACTTCCTGCCTATATGCTAATTTTTCTCCTGAGAATATAAGTATACGAAAGACCAAGTTTGAGGCAAAATTTAATAATATAAGTGACCATGCATTCTTGTCTCTTAAATTAGCACGTCGAATGGGTGCAGCTAGAAAGACATTATGAGCCCTAGCAACATTAAACACAAAAGGAAACCGGATAAAATGGACGGTTGCAAACATTGAATTGGCCAATCAAATTGTCTCTCAATTGGTATCCCAGGGTGATGTCTACTGTTTATTTTTTATTTTTTTATTGTTTTGGTTTATTAGAAAAAAACCTGTACAATTCTTTTTCATAAAAAAATAGAAAATTGCACTAGAAATTAAGTTTTAAAAGAATAAAACCACACACAAGGACCAGTCCCCCCTTAAACAAGTATACACCTTACACATTACATTACAATACAAAGAAACAGGTTCATGCAAATCAACATAATGACATGCCACAAATCTGAGCTTATAACATGGCTGGTGAAACTGCTAAATATAATTAAGATAGCATTGCACAAAGGATATATTGGATTCATAAGGCAAACATCGGATTCCAGTCCAGAGGATTAAAGAGCATGATCTGTTTACAGAGATCACATTTGTACTTGACTATGGAACAACAAAGATTATAATGTTCTCTACAGTGCCCATAACAAGGGAAACATTTGGATTGAATTCTATCTATTACCAAAGTCTTTCATACTGATGAGATGTTACACAATTTAAACAAAAGGCGATACTTCTGCCAATTTGGTCTCTATGATTAAAAGCAGATTCGTTAGATTATGAATAATTTTTTGGCTATGCCCTTCCATGCAGCGTTTCCATAAAAATTCCTTTGCAATGTCTGAATTCGAATAATAGTGCTCAAAGATTTTGGCGTGAGATTTCTCAAAGAACGGACAATCGATCACAAGATGTTTCAACGTTTCAGGCGCTTCAATGTTTTCACTGAAGCGACACATTACTGCTTCTATACTTTTCGAATTACCAGTCCATTGTTTTGTCCGATCACGCGTTAGGAATTGATTTAGGCGAAATCGCATATAAGATTTTCTTGCTTTAGCGGATGGGAATTGAATCAGATATTTTAATCTGCATTCCCATTTACCTAAAACACAATTGTATTCCTTATAAGATGAATAAGTGCCCATTACATCCAGCATTTTACACCAATGTCTACTGTTTCGGAGGCACCCAATGTATGGCTGACATGGCACAAAAGATTGTGGAGGCTGTAAGACATGACAGGAAAACACATTATATTATGGACAACAAGGATACATTTTACGAACCAGAGATACAAAAAATCAAAAAGCAGTATCGCAAATCTGCCTGATTGATTACAAAAATGAAACTGCTAAAATATGAGGGAAGGGTAATAGCCCTGAAAAAACTGAAGTCCAAGTTTAAAATACAATTGAGACAACACAAGGTAAATAAAAATTCCCAAAACTGGAAGGTGCACTACAGGTTAATCAGGGCTAAAAATGCCAAATGTTTTTGCCAATTACATCGCTCAAAGATAGCACAAGGTGAACTCTGAAAAATAACCAACATAACGGAAGCCTCTTGGGTACAACACATTAAAGAAACATATTGGGAAGACCTAGAAAAAACATAGGGCCTCATTACGAGTCCTGCGGTAGCCGTGCCAGAAAAACCGGCAGGCTGCCACCGGACCGGTAATTCCATTCCACCTCCGTGATTGCCGGAATCACCGGGCATTACAACCCCAGTGACCCGATAATTCTGGAGGTGGAATTCTGTTAAGCCCCATTCCCATGGAGTCCAAAAGGACTCCATGGGGATGGGGACCATGGAAACACTGGTTCTGTCTATGACAGAGCCGGTGCTTCCATGTCCGCCTGCAGGCGGGTGCTGTTACTCCCGCCAGGTGAGACCTGGCGGGAGTGACACCTCCCGCCTGCATGACACAGAATCAGCTGGTCAGGAAACAACAGTGGTGGCAGATTTACCGCCACCGTTGTTTCCCGGCTGGCTGACTTGTAATGAGGCCCATAGACAACTCAAACTGGTCAAGGGGAGAAAGGTCCAGACCTCTAGAGCACCAGGCCGGATAACCTCCCAAATATTGTAATAAAAATGCATCCCTTGTTATGAGCAAAGTTCTTTTTTCAGGCCTTTAAGGCTATTGAAACTAGTAGTATCCTTCCGAGAAAGTTGGTGATCCTCTATTCCCATACTAATACATAAGAAATGCACAAGAGCCGATCCGAAGAATTTTAGACTGCTGGCAATGTTGAACACCAGCAGCAAAAGTATTCTAAAACAACTCAACAACTGGTCTGAGTGCAGAGCATTGCGTGACATGACTCAAACGGGTTTTCGCAGTGGCTGAAGCGCCACCCATAGCATATGAGCCATGCAGTTAATGTTGGCAGAGATTAGAAAAAAGCCAGGCACTAGCTTATATGTCTGCTATGTGGACTATACAAGTGCGGTTGACTGGGTAAAGAGAGCACTTTCATGGGAGAAGCTAGTTACATGAGGCATAGATCAGACACTCCTATATTTCATCAAATAATTGTATACTGATACTAAGGTCACAGTAAGAACAACTCAAGCAGGTACACTAATCCAATCTATAGACACAAATTTGGGCCTGAAATAAAGTTGTGTACTTGGTCCCATGTTGTACAATCTTTACGTGAGTGACTTTTCCAAAATTGGGGTAATTTACCCCCAAAACTAGCCGGTTTACCCGTGTCCTATCTGTGCTATGCTGATGACACGGTCCTTATGGACCAGACCCCACTGGGACTTTAGAGATCTATGGTCTGTTTGGAATATACCAAAACAAGACAAAACTTATGATTTTGGGAGGCAAAGTAATCTCAAATTCAGTTGGTATCTTGGAGGGGTCAAACTTCATGTAGTGAACTCCTATGTTGATCTGATAAGTCCTTTTCTTTCACAACTTAGTAACCATCTACACAAGGGGTTAGCACTGACGAAGATACTGGGCAGGTGGCAGGTCATTCGAAAGTTTGTGAATAGAAGATGTGTGAGGCCTATGTAAAAAGCAGGGTGCCGGCGATAATGTACGCCCTGGAAATCCTTCGAGAGAGACATGTATTGTGGTTGGGCCAATTCAAAGGAAGATTATTGCACTCTATGTTAGGAGTACTTCAGACAGTGCCTGTCAAGGCCTTGCACCTCGAGTTGGGCCTGACATCACTGAGAACATGCTGGAAGATCCCCAGTTATTTGTTATACATAAGAACTATGCAGAAATCTGATGAACCCCACATAATGAGGAATATTTTGGCAGAACATGCGAAACAGTTAGCTGCCAGACCAAGGGGATCTCCTTCAAACCTGGCATATAGTGAATTTAGTACCACTGCGCAACAGCCCTTGATATGATATGTCATTTATAATGCGCCTGTACACAGGTGTTTCTAGGCCCGACAAGACAAGGGAGGAAGGACAAGCAACCAGTCGGTGCAGGAGACAGGTAGGTCAGCAGGGGGCAGAGAGAGAAAGCAGAGGAGAAAGGGAAGGTCTTAAACTGCTTCCGGAACTTCAGGTGGTCCAGCTCAAGTACGGTTGAGAGGGGCACGGAGGCCATTACAGATGGAGGTACCTGTAGAGGAGATAGATCTACCCCGCCACTCATTGCCTGCAGAAGCGTCTGACCCTCAGAGAGTTTGAGGTAGCTGAGCGAAGGGCTCGAAAAGGAAAGTATTTTGGAAGGGAACGTTGGATGTAGTGTGGGTCCCAGCCCCAGAAAACCTTGTGGATGATGCAGAGGGTCTTGAACTTGATCCTTGCAGCCACCGGTAGACAGTGCAGAGATTTCAGGGATGGAGAGATACGGTCCCTGGACTTGAGGCCAAGGACAAGTATCACAGTCCTGTTCTGGATTTGTTGAAGAGGACGGAGAGTAGAGGAAGGCAGATTGAGAAAGAGGGTGTTACAGTAGTCCAGCCTAGAGAGAACCAGGGCGCTGGATACAGTGAGCCTATGGGGGAAAGTGAGAAAAGGAAGAATACCTCTGAGGAGGTGCAGCTGGTAGTGGGCCTTCTTGGCAAGGTCTGTGATGTGAGGGGAGAAGGAACGAGTGGAGTTGAAGATGACACCAGGGTTTTTAGCATCACAGGAAGGCAAAGGAAGAGTGCCCAAGGAGGGCGGCCAGAGTGAGAGAGGGAAAGCGGGACCAGAGGTCCCAATGAAAAGGATCTCCATCTTACTGGCATTAAGGCAGAGATCATTGGAGGCGCACCAATCCTGAATAGAGAATAGAATGGAATGAGTGAGAGAGAATAGGAGGCTGAGTGGAGCCTGAAAGAGAGCTGAGTGTCCTCAGCATAACACTGAAAATTAGAGAAGGTAGAGGTCAGGTAGGACATACGGGCCAAGTAGATATTGAAGAGCCAGGTTGACAGGATAGAACCCTGGGGAACACCACAAGTGGAGAGAGAGGTGGTGGAGAGAAAGGACCCAAGTTGGACCTGGGAGGGTCAGTCCAGGAGGAAGGAGGTCAACCACTCCAGGACCTGATCTATTATGCCTAGGTTCTCACAGAGTCGGTTGATCAGGATGGTGTGATTGACTGTGTCTAAGGAAGAGGAAAAGCCAAGGAGTATGAGGACAGAAGGAAGGCTAGAGTCTAGATTAGTGAACAGATCTTCACAGGTGTTTAGGAGAGCAGTTTCCATGCCTCTGGCTGCTCTGAAGCCAGACTGGTGGTCATGGAGATAACCAACAGATTCAGTGTGGAGAGTAAGTTGGGAGATGGCCAGCTTTCCCAAGAGTTTGTCAGGAAAGGAGTGATAGATATCGGGTTATCGTTTGCCGGACAGCTAGGATCTGCAGAAGGCGTTTTAAGGAGGGGGTGCACAAAGTAGTGTTTGAGGAAGGAGTGGAAGTATCCAGTGGCAAAAGAAAGATTGCAGAAATCGTCCATGGCTAGAGAGAAGGTGTAAATGTGGTCCTTGATGGTTCTGGAGGAGCATAGAAGCACCTGTTTAGATGACACTTTCATAGATCGGACTTATCCAGAAACATCGTCAGGTGTTGTTGGAGAGAAAGAGGAAAATGGAGGAGGAGCGGGAGAGGCAGCCAGAGGGGCCGAGAGGGGTAGAGGGAGAGCAGGAGGAGAGAGAGAACAGGATGTCCTGAGTTTTAGTGGTGAAGTAAGAAGCCAGAGCCGTACAGGGGGCCTGGGAGGGAACAAGAGAGGTGGAAACTGCAGAAGCATTGGCCAGCTCCTTGCAGATTTTAAAGAGTTTGGCCATGTTGTTAGAGGCTGCAGAGATGTTTTGGGTATTCCTCTGACCGATGCAGAGGACACAGAGCATTTTAAGGCAAAGTTCAAACTGAAATCAGCATATGATGACAAGGTGGAAAACAGAAAAATTAAATGAGAAAAAGAAGTATGCTGAATATGTAAAACAGAGCTTTGCATTGAATTCCCCATTGAGCTACCTCAATAAGAGGAGCAGTATAAAGCTGTGCAGATATATAGCTGCGCATGAATATACTACTAGTACAAGAATATACTGGCACATGGAAGGGGATGCCAAGAGATAAAGGTAAATGTAGGCTATGTACCGCTCATATAGAAACAGCTTGCCACATCCTTACTGGCTGCAAAGACCTTCTTTCCCAGGATAAGAAGGGTTATAGCAGATTCCATAGCATTGAAAATGGTTATCTCACAGACCAATTTTCGTCAGCTATCTATACAGGGAATTCTCTGGTCATTACTGCTGCATAATTCCACATATGGAAATACTAGTATGCTGAAAAGAGGAAATGACAAATGGTTTAGAGATGAATTGTTGAGCAAGGGCATGCGAGGATTGTATTGATTTATGATGAATTTTAATGTTTATGTTTATTTTTATATCAGACATATCAGGAATGTATTGTGTTTGTTAAGTGTGTATTAAATGCGTATGTGCATAAAGCATGTAATTTGCTATAAGCACTAAATCCATTTTGAAAAAAAAATAATCCTCTATATTAAAGGGCACAGACCACTTAATAAACCAACCTGTGGAATGTATAAATCTTTATAGAATACTGTTAATCAAAAGGAGAGTTTATCATAGCTTTATTTTCCCCATGCTGAATAAAAGGCTACAAGTATCACAATGCAAAGTAATATGAGCTTAAAAGGTCGGTCCCCTGAGGGATTTGCAGCTACACTGTCAAGACTTAAATGCATGCAACAAAAAAAACAGTGTGATAAAGTAGCCTACACATAATCATTGTTTCAGACATGTGTTGAGATGTCGCTTCTCTGCGGAGCGTCACCACAGAAAGACCCGGCTCATTTCTATAATGACACGCGGGAGCCGGGGTATGCTTCAACCTTTCTTTATTAACTGCCTCGGCGGAACTGCCGAGCCCACCTCCCCGTCCCTCCCCTTCCCCTGACATCACGTCCCGGACGTCATGTCCTTTGGGCCCCAACGGAGGCCCGCCCACACAACGATGTGGGCAACCTGACATCTCCCCCCTTTTTAACATGCGAGTTCAGGTGCTCCCTTCTTACCCCATCTCCTCAATGAGTCGTGTTGGCTTCATGAGGCTCCTCTGCGGTCGTTTTGCCTTAGTTGGGGTTGGTGCTTCCCTGGCGGGTGTGGGGAGGTGCGCCTCACCTTCTGACTCTTCCCCGTCTCCTTGGTACGCTTCTTCGCGTGGTCTGTCCTCATCGCTGTCTCGGTCCCAGGTCCATTGACCTTCTTGAGTCAGTCGGACTCGTTTGAAATGCGAGCTGTTCCTGGTCACCATTGAACAGTCGTCCCTTTGTGCTGTGACCATGGAGCCCTTCTTGTGCGTCACAATCAGGGGTGTGGGTGCAAAGGTGGCCTCTTCTTTCCGATTCTTGGGTTGCCTGAGCCATACTTCGTCTCCTGGTTGCAATATGTTCTCGCGAGCTCTCCTTTTCCTGTCCGTGATCTCTTTCGTCTTTGCTTTCCTCGCGGTGTCATTTGCTTTCGCTTCTTGTTCTAGCAGCATCGGTTCTTGTGGCCTCAGGTCTTCCGGTAGTCTCGTGGTGATCGGTCTTCGGAATAGCAGGTCAGCTGGGCACACTCCCGTCGTGCTGTGGGGCGTGAGCCTGTATTCTCGTAGTAATTGGTTAAGGGCCTGCTCAAATGGCTTGTTTTGTACATGGGCGATTTGAAGGGTCCTCTTTATGTTGGCCATGAACCTTTCAATCATGCCGTTGGCCTGAGGCCATCGGGGGGTTATACGTCGATGTTGAAACCCCATGTATTTTGCGAATTGCTGGAAGTCTTGATTTATGAACGTAGGACCGTTGTCGGACTTTATGATCTTGGGGATGCCATAGGTAGAGAGCATCCTGTCAAGTGCCGGAATGACGCTCGATGTGGCACTGCTTTCTACTATCTGGGCGTCCGGGTATCTTGAGTGTTCGTCCATAAGTACGACCACGTGTGTCCCATTGTTCAGTGGTCCGAATAGATCTACTCCGAGCTCCTCCCACACTTTGTTTGGCAGCGGTGATGATTGTAATGGGTTTGGGTGTGGCGGGGGCGCCACTTGCGCGCACACGTGGCAGCTTCCCACGATGGTTTCTACCATGCGATCGAGTTGAAGGAACCAGACTTTCTGGCGAAGGAGGCGCTTTGTGGCGACTACGCCTCGGTGTCCTTCATGCGCTAGGTGCACTATCCGCTCCCGGAGCGTTCTCGGGATGACGACCTTGCATCCCTTTAATATGATGTTGTCCTCTACCATAGTCAGCTCTTCCCGGACTTGGTCCAGCCACTTGATGTCTTCCTTCGTAGTGTCCGATTCTCCTCTGGCCTGATGTTTCATGAGGGTCGTCTTGTCCACCTGTAGGCAGTGTCGAGCGATTTGCAGCGCTGGGTCTGCCTCTGATTGTATCGATAGTTCCTGCCACCCTACTGGGAGTGGTTGCAGGTGATGTATGATGTAATTTATGTACGCGTCCGCTATGGACGGTTGAGATGCTGTCGTGGACATGGGATGCCGGGAGAGGTAATCCGCTGGGTTTTCTTCCTTCCCTGGCCGGTGCAGTATTTGGAACCTGTAATCCTGTAGGCGTAGGCCCCATCTGGCTATTCTCTGCGGCATCCTGGCCTTCGGGCTGCCGTATATGGTGAGCAGTGCCTGGTGGTCCGTGATGATGGTAAATTCCTTGCCAAACAGGAAGAGATGAAAATATTCGCAGGCCCAGACGACCGCGAGGCTCTCTTTTTCCGCCTGTGAGTATGCCTGTTCCGTGGTTGTCAGGCTCCGGCTGGCATATGCTACCACATGTGTGATGTGTGGCTCCCTGGGATCCTTCTGGGTCAGTATGGCACTGAGTCCCACCGGGCTGGCATCCACTATTAGTTCGGTGTCACGGCTGGCATCAAAATATGCCACGTCTTCCGCCTGTGCGATGGCCTTCTTTATCGCCTCAAACGCTGCTTGGCACTCTTTCGACCATGTGAATGGCGTGTCCTTCCGGGTGAGTAGGCGCAGGGGGTTACTGACTGTGGCGTAGTCTTTCAGGTATCTGGAGCAGTAGCTGGCCAGTCCTAGAAACGACCTTAGGTCTGTGGTGTTCACGGGGGCGTGGCTGAGTTGAGGGCTTCTACCTTTTCCGGGTCGGGTCTCATGCCTTTATCAGAGAAGATGTGCCCGAAGAACCTCAAAGATCCTTTCGAGAACTCACACTTAGATTTGTTCAAGGTTAGCCCTGCGTCGTCCAGTGCTTGGCATACCCTGTGCAGTGCTAGGTCGTGTTCTTCCTGTGATTTGCCGTAGACCAGGACGTCGTCCGAATAGTTCAGACAGTTGGGGACGTGTCTGATAACCTTGTGAATCTCCTCCTGAAAAATCTCAGCGGCAGAGGATATGCCGAAGCTGAGTCTTTTATATTGCAACAGGCCGAGATGGGTGACGAATGTGGTGATGTAGCGGGACTCTGGTGCGATTTCAATTTGGTGGTATCCTTTCGTAAGGTCCAGCTTAGAGAAAACTCTCGCCCCGTGGAGAAGGTGAATCATGTCCGTGATTCTGGGCGCCTGATGCCTTTCTCTTTCAATGGCTGTGTTGGCTCTGCGCATGTCTATGCATAATCGTATTGAACCTTCTGGTGACTTCTTGGGGACGGGGACGATGGGTGATACCCATGGCGTCGGGCCCGACACAGGTTCTATGACATTCATTTTGATAAGCTTGTCCAACTCTTCTTCCACCTGCCTCTGGATATTGAATGGAATTCCTCGATAATGTTGGGCCACTGGTTTGACCTGAGGATTGATGTGGAGGTGTACTTTCCTGTTTCGCAGTTTGCCTAGGCCAGTGAAGAGTTTTGGGAATGAGTTTTCGATTGCGTCCGGTTGTGCAAAGTACTTGTGGGCCATCAGCTGGTATAAGATGTGTACTAGTCCCATGTCTACTGCAGTCCGGAAGCTCAATATGCATCCGCTGTTAGCTTCTGTGTCTAGAATGTATAGCGGGATCTTTGCGGAGTGCCCTTTATGTGTGCACCAGGCTGTGATCATGCCTTTGCATGGCAGGGGTGTCGTGGAGCCATAGGGATATATGTCTACTGTGGACTTCCTAATTCTAGGCCCTGTGGTCAGGGACTGGTATGCGCTTTCACTGATAATGTTGACCGTCGCCCCGGTGTCTACGAGAAATTTTAGTGGGGTGTCATTCACTTGAAGTGTTAAAATGGGGCTGTGTTGGGTGGCCGCAGTGTTGTCCTGTAGGGCCCACACGTATCCTTTCCTCCTTTGATCCTCCTCTGACGATGGGGTGTCACTGCTAGTGGGGGACCTGGTCTCAACATACCTTACGAAACGCCGTCTGTGTGATCGTCTCATGTCCTCTGACGAGCGTTTGTCTTCGCGAGTGTACCGGCTTCTGCGGTCGCTGTCTTCTTTTCGGGCGCGCCTTCTTTCCTTGTCCACTGCGGGTCTGGTAGGACTCTGGAGGGTGGGCCAGCGCTTCTGTCTTGGTAGCGATGTTTAGGTGGTGTGTGCGTTGGGGCGTTTTTGCACATGGCCCTGTAGTGGTCCATTCCCTCACATGCGGCGCACTTTTGCCCTACAGCCGGGCATGTCCCTGCGTGCGGGTATTCGTAGCCGCATTTATGACATGTGGCTTCGAGGTGTTTGTTGCCTTGATTGGGGTGGGTATATAGTTTGTTGATCGACTCAGTGTTTTCACTGTGTTGATGTATGGACACTTTTCCTAGGCTATCTAATTGAGAGTCCACCGCTGCTTCCATGCGGGCCAGCGCTAGGATTTCTTCTAGGGATCGTTGTTTCTGTAGGAGCTGCTTGCGAAACGGCTGTGAGAGGCACCCAGCGATTACTTGGGACCTGAGTGCCTCTTCATTGGAGTATCTGTGGAATTCACAATGTTTCAGTTTGATGCGGAGGCGCATCACGAAATTGTCTATCGACTCCCCTTTTTCCTGTCTTGTTGTGTGGAACATGTGGCGTTCATAGTCTATGTTTGTATGTGGCGTAAAGTATTCAGACAGTTTGGCATGTAGCTCCCCATATGTGACCCTTTCTACATCCAGCAGCTCCCCCGCAATGTCTCTTACCGCCGGTCCCACTGCCATGAACAGTGTGTTTTTCAATCTTGTGTCGTCCGTCAATCCTATGGCACCTGTGTAGAACTTGAAGTCCCGTAGCCATATGTTCCATCTGGGCCCTAGATTAGAGGCATCTCTAATCTCGAAAGGGTTGGGCATGTGCATGACTTGGGATGCTCCTCCCTCCTGGTGTGCATGTTGGCTGTTGTCTTGTGCGGTATCCGCGTTTCCAGACGCTGCCGTCGCCAATCCTGCCCCACCCGAGGAGGATGCCGGCGTGGTCGCCGTGTCCGACATGTCCGTGTTGTTGTGATTGAGTCTGTGTGCCCGTGGATGATTATGGCGCTCTGGCAGTGCTGCTGCTGCGTGTGGGGGACCTTCTTCCTCCCCTCACCCTTTTGTTGCAGTGCGGCCTTGTATACCTGGTCTGCCCTGTCTTGCACTGCTCGTGGGAGGGAGGCCATGGGTTGTGACGTGACACGAGATGACAGCGTCCTCCACGTGCCAAAACTCTCGTTATCCGGTCTTCTCGTGCGTGCCAGCGCTCCCTCGCGCGGATGCCCGTGCGTTGTCCTTGGGCTCTTGTTACGCGGGAGGCGGGGCCACCCAGACTCAGCACTCCTGTGCTCGTGGGGTGCCCGTGTGCTGATCTCGGGCTGCCTGTGTGCAGATCCCGTGCCTCTGTGACGCGGGAGGTGGGAGCCCGTGTGCCGATCCCGGGCCTTTGTCACGCGGGAGGCGGGGCCGTGCAGAGACACCCGCCGTGCCCGAGGCGCGCTGACGCGCTTTACTGCTCGACCGCAGACCTCGGCACGGCGCCAGCGGGAGTCCGTGCCCGCCCATCGCCAGTGTTGAGATGTCGCTTCTCTGCGGAGCGTCACCACAGAAAGGCCCGGTTCATTTCTATAATGACACGCGGGAGCCGGGGTATGCTTCAACCTTTCTTTATTAACTGCCTCGGCGGAACTGCCGAGCCCACCTCCCCGTCCCTCCCCTTTGTCCCGGACGTCATGTCCTTTGGGCCCCAATGGAGGCCCGCCCACACAACGATGTGGGCAACCTGATAAAATGCAGCTTGTTATTATGCATTGTATCGAAATCATGTGAAATTCCCCAAAAAAATCAAATGATTTTTTTTGCTCGTCAAACAAGCAGACATTTTGTCACAAATCGATTGAATAGTGTTTAGCGATATTTATGAACACACGCTATTGTAGGCCCGAGATGAAATTGAAGGCCTCTTCAAATAGCCCAGTGAAAACATCTTGTAAATAAAACATGTGGAGCTTGCTAGCAGATTTCTTATTTGCTGTCACGCCAATTGTAGATGGGCATACAACAAAAAGACATTGGGCCTCATTACGAGTCAGGCGGTCCGGAAATAACGGTGGCGGTAAACCACCGTTGTACCCGGATCGCCTGATCTCGAGTCCTGCAGGCGGAGGTGTCATTCCCACCAGGTCTGACCTGGCGGGTTTAACACCGCCCGCCTGCAGGGGGACGTGGAAACACCGGCACCACCACGAGATGGTGTCAGTGTTTCCATGGTCCCCATTCCCATTGAGTCCTAAGGGACACAATGGGAATGGGGATTTACCGAATTCCGTTTCCGGAATTCCCGGGTCACCGGGGGTTGTAAAGCCCCGGTAATTCCAGGAATCACGGAGGCGGAATGGTAATTCGGAAAAAAACGGCAGGTTACCGCCGGACTCGTAATGAGGCCCATTGTATTCACTTGTTTGACAACCACAAGTCTGTACATTCACAGTGGTTTTATCCATTCTGTAAAGGGCCAGTGTGCACAGGCAGTCCTAGACATGCAAAATATAGTCCACTGCTGGAAAGCACAACAACTGTACATGGAAGCATCTCCAACACAGCGCTCTGACATCACACAGCTCTCACATTTCCCACAGCTCGCACTTGTGAATTCACCTTCTGGGAAAGGGCACACAAGTATGACTCCTGCAGTGTGGCTTTCATTTCGGATCTGTGTGAAATGACCGAATGCAAAAGTCTGACTACCAAAAGTCAGCCCCCCACCTTACCCCTATACATTTTTATTAACTTTACCCCCCACTCCCCACATATATATTTGCGGAAAAATGGGGATCGGGCTTTTGGGGGTCTGACTTTTTGCCCTCGGTCATTTTGTCCTATTCCTTCATTTCCTCTTCCATATTCCTTCTCACCCATTGTGGTTCCCTGCGTTCTCCTTTTTACACAGCCAATCTTTGACTCTGTCACTTCTGAGAGTTGGCTTGATATAACCAGATTATATCCGTGGCATTTACATGGGGTGCCTAAAAAGATGCTACCTGACAGCTCTGGCCTCTACACTTCAATGGCTTCCCATGCACATCTTGAGGGTATTAATAAAATTGATCACAAAAATTGAACAAAGGGTAGATTTGACTAAATTTCTTCACTACTATTAAATGCGATCGATTTGAATCCGAAAAAACCGAACATGAACAGCAGGGGTTGCAAGGGTGTCCCCTGCTCCCCATGTTCAGTATCTTCGCATTCGAGGGTTGCATAGGTGTCCCCCGCACCCTTAACATTGGCGGCAGGGAACAAAAATTGCTCGCCCCCGTTTTTAATGAACGGTCAAAACGGCGACCCGCGCAGTTACACTGCAGCAGCCCACCCGCGAACAAACCGGTCACAGGCAGACAACCCATATCCCATCTTGAGACTATCAGAAAGCAATGATTCCTCTAACTCTGGTACTTCCTTCCAAGGTACTAAAACCCAACATCATTGTTTACAGCGAGATGTCTTATCATCCCTCTTTCTAGATCAGCATTCCGTCTGATCCACTAGCCACCACTAGCCATGCACCTCATCTGATACAATCACATCCCTTATGCCTGGTCCCTGCTGCATCTTCCCATTTTATTAGTTGTGTGGGCATCTTTACAATTCCTGCTTCTAACCCCCCACATGCTTTCCCTTTTCCCTTCTTCCTCCACAGACTACGGGTCTGGTTGCCCCTGGGCCAGGGCACAATATGCACATTTCTCTGCCAAGATATCGACATGGCAAGGCCAGTGCAGTAGTGTTTGACATAGTATACAAAACCTTATAACATATTATTGGCAAATGGTGAATTTTAAACCTGTTAGGTTAGTAAAATGGTATAAAGCTAACAACTTCAGAGCATTCAGTTATTTGAGTGGTCCACAGTGGCTTAGAAAGCCATCCTTCCCTGGTCTGTTGGGCAGGTCCTTCAGGCATTGCCATATTGACCAATGGGCCAGTGAGAAGATGCAGCCATTGCAGTTCTTCCAGCCACCAAGTCATTCACACTTCTTGAGGAGGCTTCGCACGGACAAAGGTCACTGTAACGATCGCTCCCCCTCCCCATGCTGACTCTACCACCATCCACTACCGGAAGAGACCTCCCAATAAATACCCTACTGATTGCAAAGAGACATGTTAAACAAATGTTTGCACGGCTGTAACTGCAGATATTGGCGAATGCGCTGGCAAAGTGGTGTTCGAGACACACTGGTCCTTAATACAAGGTTGGAAGTAGCCTTGCCGGTAAAACTGGCAAGGCTACCTCCAAACTTGCAAGAAAGTCTGGCACCCGCGAATGGGCAATTACCGGGGTATTCCAGCCCTGCCGGACCCAGTAATTGCTCTTTCGTGGGTGCCGGAATCGGGTGATCCCCATTCCCATTTGAGCCCCATAGGCCCCATGTGCTACAGGCTTGCTGTGCTGGCGGGTGCCTTTCATTCTGCTAGATCAGACCCGGCGGAATGAAAGGCACCCGCGAGCACAAGTCAGAGTTTGCCGGTCCAGATACAACAGTAGCGGTAAGCTTACCGGTACCGTTGTATCCAGACTGGCAAGCTCGTAATGAGGCCCACTGTGTACCACTGGCAACCTCCTCATTTTGGCTCTGGCTGTGATGGAGGAGAGTGAGGCCTGAGGGGCTCCCATATGCATACATCTAGCCCGGTGCTGCCATACAGGTCACTCGCAGTGGAGTAACTTTGCTGGAAATGTTGTCGGGTCGAGGGGGAGACATGACCTCTAAAGGAAAGGGGCCCCTGCCAAATGAGGGAGACAGAATAGTGTGCCACGACTGTTGGGGAGGGACAAACACCACTGCACCCTTCCTCCCCCTAAAATTACACCCATGGTCACTCATGCTTTGCGTCGGCACTGGGTAGCTGCGCAAGGCAGAACAAAACTTGAACAGGTTCACTTGAGAAAATAGCAATGAAAAAGATTAGAGCAGGAACCAAGGCCCAGGGGAGAGGGGACGAATAAGCTAGAAAGCATTAAGGTATGGCAAGTCATTTTTCACATAGTTCGATGTTCTCTGGAGAGTACCAATTTGACCTCTTTCCGGTTCTCACAGAAGAGCGACGTTTTTAGATTTCCAAAGCTCCTGTGATAGTTCCAGCCAGCCAGTGCTGGAAATGGAAACAATGTATTGGGGCAACTGTCACCTCGTTGGAGGGACGGGGTTATGGGAAGGAGGGGGCGGGCTCATGGGGTGTGACTCTGCCAGGTTGCATCATCTCTTCATAGAACTCAATCCTATTGATTTGCATAAAAGCAGAGCATTATGGGAACATCATAATGTCCACAATTTTACATGTTAAAAATGTCTTATCATCATTCAGTAAAACCCTTTTAAGTGAATAAGGGACACTTCTGTTTTGATAAGCCAAATACTCACCCTAATACACAGATTTCTTTAAGTAGTTGCAAGACATCTAAACTAGCGTGGAGTCCGTGGACAGCTACCCCACCGTATGTAAGGCGTTCGCAGTGGCGGCCTGCAGTGCCGAGTTTTTTGAAAGCCTGTTACTCGTCGTGCAATTTAACGCGCAGATTGTTTCAGAAAACTAGGCAACGTTCTGTGGTGAGATTTTAAAAGCGGTTTGAGTTGGGAGAGTCATGTGCTGATCCCTGGGTTTGGGGGACAGAGCGGGTAGCGTAGTACTTCCAGTTCCCCCTACCACAGCTTTGTCTGGGACCCTGAATGTTTGTGTTCGTTATATTAGCAGGGCTTAATTAGTGGATGTGTTTGCCCGGGCTGTGCCCCATAACTTCTTTCAGGCTCGCTTCATTTATGATGTGATGTTTTGACAACTTTATATTTTTAACTGGCCGCCTGAGTCACTCAAGTCACACGGAAGTGTGAGCGACGCCGGTTCTGTTGTTCTAGTTATCGAGTGTCATAAATAACAATGAGCCGGAGGGTGACAGACCTGGGCCCTCATGCGGGTCCTGCCAGCAAACTGCTCAAGTCATCCTACCTGAAACTACAGAAATAGCTGCCCGCAATGCCACAGCAGGGCGTGTGCTGGCAGCAGCCAGATAGCTAGGATATCGGGTGAATCTCCTAGACAGGAGGGCAGGCTGGCATGCATGTGTACCAACCAGTGTCAGACTCAGGCTTGCTTTGTCACAATTCTTCGAGCAGAGGCAGTCAGCAGGCCCATGCGGGGCCTTGCTAAACTCATCAAGTGACATGTCTCCTTTCTCTTCTGGTTTGTGGCCAGCATGCTGTGCACTGATAAGCAGGAGCACCTGCCATGGGCAGTGCACACAGCACACCCAATAACAAGCTGATGGTAGTTGCAGTTGCAACCCTAATATGTTGACAGTCCAGGGCTCAAGTCGAGGGTACACAGTGGGGGGAGGGGGGGACGGAGTCCACACACCTTATTCAGAGGGTGGACCCAGTCCCCCCAGCTAAAATGAGAAACATTGAATGTCCTCTTTGAATTTATGAATTAAAGCCGACCTCAGTGATCAAACCGCCTTGTTGGGTTTGCAGGCCTGACACTTCACCACTGTGCTATGTAACCTGATGAAGAACAACAAACAACTAAAGGTGAAATGAAATGTACCATTTCGGTCCTGCAAGTCCCAGGGAAAACATTTGTATTGGTTCTTGGAGTTTAAAACATACACACCTTTTAAAGTTTTCAAAAACACTATTAGAAGAAAATATTTTCTCTTGGTTTTGTGTATGTGTTGATTTTATGGAAGGCAAATGCCATGCCTCCTGTGCAATTTGGGTGGTTATGCAAAGCCAATTTTATTAAATATACATATTTCACCTTGATATGATCATTTCTGAGGACGTCACATCTCATTCGTTTGTTGAGGAGTCCCCCACTTTAATTTTTAGGACTTGACCTCTGGTTGACACTCAGGGATGTCATTTCACCAAAATGCCAGGGTTTGGGGAAGTGACATCACACAACCCTTGACCTCTGATGACATGAAGTGATGTAATTTGAACCCACCCCGAAGTGATATCACGGGAAGTGATGGAACAAGACCTTTCACCCCTTGACAAAACTGGAGGTGGCATCACATAGCATTGTTCCGAAGCACACTATGAAAAAGTTGGTTATGATATCACTATAATGTGATATACATTTCATACAAGAATTTATCGCCTTATGTATCGTTAAGATCAGTTTGTATAGGCCCATATTACCAAATTACTGTGAATGCAAGCAGACTTCTAAGGCCAAATGATAATCATGTGCTATTATATAACACTTACGCTTAAGCGCTTTATATAGAACAAATATACATACAATATCACCCAACATGTGGTACTCATTTATCGATCTCAGAAGGATGAAAGGCTGAGTTAAGGTGTTTAAGAACAGACTAAGGGGTCGATTCATGGAATTAATGTGCGCCGAAAATTCCCGTGCAGAGGTGCCAAAACGTGTGATTTGCAGTAAAAGTGCGAAAATCGCAGTGCAAGTGCGAAAATCGCAGGGAAACCAGCGCACATCGATTCATTGAAGTCCGTGCGCGAGAAAAACATTGGATGTGCGCTAAAAAACTGCGCCGCGCACGCCGGCGCACAGGTCATCCAACAGCGTGCGCCACGGCCACTGCGAAATCGCACATAGCGCGGCGCACATCACAAAAGTAGGCGGAACACGGGGCGTAACACTCGGAATGGGGAACAACGTGTGAAAACATGGGCGTCACGGGGGGAAGTACAGGAGGCAAGTGCGCGGAACGCCCACACGCTCGCCTACAACCCGTAGTCATGGAATCGAATAGGGCAAACCAGCGCACGGTGAAAGACGCGCACAGGGCCAAACAAGTGCGCCACAAGAAAGCAGGCGGTAGCGTTCCTGCGCCTGAAATAAATGTGCGCCAAAATGTGCGCTAACAAAAAGTACCCATATACAGCCATGATGAATGGTCCATACAGTGGCCCTCTAGGACAAATGAGGTGCAAAGGGGTACCGACAAACACGGACACCCGCTGTGTGAAAAATAGCATGTGCGTGTGTTTCTGGGTGCGTGGAAAGTTCCACACGCGATTGGCCTGGGTACGTGTACTTCGGGTGCGCGGGAAGTTCCACACGCGATTGGCCTGGGTACGTGTATTCCGAGGTGCGCAGGAAGATTCACACGCGATTTCAGCAGGGTACGTGTATTTCGGTGGTGCCGGGGGATGCTACACGTGATTTGGCCGTGTGGGTCCTCCCACGTGTTCCCTCTACACCCTCCACGGCCCCTGCAGGCAGCCCACACCACAGGGGACTACCCTGCCCCCCTGCTCATGTCCCACAGGCAACCCATCCACCATGACCATGCCCCCCAGCCAACCCACATGTCATCTTGCACTACTGATCACCAACACATGTCTCCCAGCACCCCCACCCCCCAGCATCCAGGGGCACCCTCCACCAGGCCCCCACTCATGTCACCCATCACCCCCACCCCCAGCAGTGCAGGGCACCCTCCACCAGGCCCCCACTCATGTCTCCCACCACCCCACCCCCCAGCATCCAGGTGCACCTTCCACCAGGCCCCCACTCATGTCCCCCTGCACCACCACCCCCCAGCATCCAGGGGCACCCTCCACCAGGCCGCCACTCATGTCTCCCATCACCCCCACCCCCAGCAGTGCAGGGCACCCTCCACCAGGCACCCACTCATGTCTCCCACCACCCCCACCCCCAGCATCCAGGGGCACCCTCCACCAGGCCCCCACTCATGTCTCCAACCACCCCCACCCCCCAGCATCCAGGGGCACCCTCCAAGGCCCCCCTCATGTCTCCCATCACCCCCACCCCCCAGCATCCAGGGGCACCCTCCACCAGGCCCCCACTCATGTCTCCCACCACCCCCACCCCCCAGCAGTGCAGGGGCACCCTCCACCAGGCCCCCTCTCATGTTTCCCTGCACCCCCACCCCCCAGCAGTGCAGGGCACCCTCCACCAGGCCCCCACACATGTCTCCCACCACACCCAACCCCAGCCGTGCGATTTGCCTGGGTACATGTATTCCTGGGGTGCGCGGGTAGTCTCCCATGCAATACCATCAGGGTACGTGTATTATGGGTCCGCGTGAACTTCCACACGCGATACCAGCAGGCTATGTGTATTACGGGGTTCGCGGGAAGTTCCACACGCGATTGCCCTGGGTACGTGTATTTCGGGGTGCGTGTGAAGTTTCACACGTGATTTTGCAGGGTACGTGTATTTCGGGGTGCGTGTGAAGTTTCACACGTGATTTTGCAGGGTACGTGTATTTCGGTGTGCGCGTGAACTTCCACACGCGACTGGGCCTGTGAGAGTGGGGTACGTGTATTCCAGGGGTGGGCGGGAATATTTACTCGTGACTGGGCCTGGGAGAGCGTGTTACGTGTATTCCTGGGGTGGGCGGGAAGATTCACACGGTCGCCTACAACGCGCCGAAAAATAAATGGTTCAATCCTGAAACACATACGCCAGCATGAAGCAGGCGTACGTCGACCCGCGCAGCATAAAAGTGTGCGCAAGCAACAAACAAGCTCAGACGCCAGGATGAATATACCGTTCCTAGCAGCAGTGGCCGTGGGTTACCAAAGGAGGAGGAGGAGGATAGTGAGGGCCCGAATTTTCACTTCCAGAACCAGCCTTTTTGGGATGCGTGATGACCAGGTGTATGGGAGGTACAGGTTTCCACCACACATAATACTGGACCTGGTCAGTGAGTGGGAGGATGACCTCACATCACCCACCCTGTGTTCCCAAGCACTCAGACCCCTGGAGAAGGTCCTCAATGTACTGCACTTCTTGGCCACAGGATCATTTCAGCGGACAAGTGCCATAGTGGGTGGGGTGTCACAGGCCACGCAGTCAAGCTGCCTACACCAGGTCTTGAACATCATCACTGCACGCCCATCAGTCCGCAGGCATATATACCTGCCCAGGACACCTGCAGAAAGGCAGGCTGCCGCCCTTGATTTCTACGGTGTGGCACAATTCCCCAAAGTGCTAGGTGCCATTGACTGCGCTCATGTGGCACTACGTCCCCCCAGGGCATCTGAGCACATCTATAGCAACCGCAAGCACTGGCATTCCATCAACGTGCAGGTAGTATGTAATGCCAAGGGAATCATCACCTGAGTATATGCCAACTATCCAGGGTCCACCCACGACAGCTTCATTTACCGAATGTCTACCATAAGCCGGGACCTAGAAGCTGGGCGGCTTGGCGATACATGGCTGCTTGGTGAGTATGAATGCCACTACACATGCATGCATTTGAGATGCAGAGTTATGTCACTACCCCACTAATGATACCCATCACCTCCTCACCAGGGGACAGTACCTACCCTCTGAGCACCCACATGATGACGCCAATTCGGAACCCCATCACGCCTCCCGAGGTAAAATACAACACAGCCCATATTGCAACCCGGGGCATAGTGGAGCGCACATTCGGAGCGCTCAAGTCACGCTTTCGCTCCCTTGACCGTTCTGGCGGGCAGCTGTTATATGCGCCCCCAGTAGTGTGCAGGATCATAGTGGCAACATGTGTCCTGCACAATGTTGCAACACGCCAGGGCCTGGCTGTGGACATGGTGGTGCCCCCACATATCCAACCACATGCACGCCCGCTGCGCATGGGAGGGGAAATGGCATGGGCTGAGGCAGCCGTATGCAGCTGGTGGCTAATTACTTCACATAGAAATCACACCCCTGTGGAGTGCACACAGCCCTGGCACATACCATCTGATAAGCAATGATGACTCGACCTGACAATTATGACGAACAAAGGGACAGTCAACTGTCAGAACCATAGCAGCCTGAGATTGTTCATGTGGAAGTGTCACAATGTGTGCATCCCTACCTACACAAACACCACCAATGCAGTGTCATCAAAAGACACACTTCCATGCTGCAGAAATGAATACCCACTTGCAAAATACTACATGAGAACAGTGCCATGTCATCCAACCCCTCCCCGGCACGGCCACGCAACACACCATGCCATGTCATGCAATGTGAGAGCAAACAAATTAATCCCCACAACATGCCCCAAGTGTCACCAACTACAGTGTCCCTAATGGAAACATGGCCACACATGAAATGCTCACAGTAATGCAGGACCTACAACACACATTACCAAATACTTACCAAGAATACCAATCACCTACACAACCTCCAACCTACCTTAAACATGACATTACAGACTTAAAAAATTGGTAGCCTCACTACCTGATGATGCCAGCACTTCGAACACTTCCAAGTATACAGTGTTAGCGCCACGCAAGAGTGTAGGTGCACTGCTTACAACATGGACTCCAGTTCCAAGGTGGACCGCCTTGTGAAGACATGAGAAATGGACCTGCAAATTAGGAGGATGAGATGGATGCAGAGGCACATATCAATACACCATGCAGTGTACAATACAACAACAATATGCACTATGAATGTATACACAGCATTGACTACAGACTGCCCACACATCGAATGGGAGTCCAACGTCACCATGTACGTCAATGTTACTTGGGCACACCCTTTGCAAGCCCATGGAAACGGGAAGCAGGAGGGATGTGTGTCACACAAACCCAAGCATCTGAACCAAATTCAATACAAGCCTGCATGTGCCCAGCCACAATACAGCGTATGCACACGGGAGCCACACAAGGCAACACACTGTCCAAAAAAAAATAACAAAAAAAATAACAACAAAATCCAAAATGGCCATTAATGGGCCCAGGGGGTGGGGGAGCCCACCCAGGAGGTCCGAGGACAGGGTGCACACCAAAACCCACCTGTGTGGATCTTGCGGAAAAAAAACACCTCCTTGGGCTCATGGCCTACACGGCTACCCTATTGTGAGAGAATCACTGCTGTCGCTCTCCTTACCCTCTGCAGCTGCATCAGGAGGTGGTGGCACTATGGGAGGCAGCCCACGCAAAGCCCTAGTCTGTTTCTCCATGGCAGCAAGCATGTGGGTATGGTAGGTCTCGTTCTGGAGGATAATTGTGCGTAGATCCCCATGCAACAACTCACGGGATGCCCGGACCTCCGCCCTAGTTGCCTGCATCTCAGCTGAGAGCGTACGTGTGAGACGCTCCAGCTGCTGTTCTGTCCTTCTGTTTGTTGAAGCCTCAAGCTCAACAAGAGTCGTCCTGAGGTGAAGGAGTCCCACCCTCAGGGCTTCCCTGTGGCCCTGGGACTCTATGGAAATGGCTTCCCGCAGAGTCGCCAGTGCCGCCCGCCTGTCCCTGTCGGACGCCAACATGTCCTCCCTGTGTGACTGGCAGATGGAGTCTGTTGCCTGCTGTAGTCGCCCCATCAGCCTTTCGGGGGGGACAATGGAAGTGGCCACCCTATCCATGGCCTGAGCCATCATCTCTGATGATGCTGCCTGTTGGGTTGCCATACCGTATATGGATTGCTCCCATGCGGTATTGCCAGGTGGCGTACGGCCACCACGTCGGCGGGCACCACACCTGTCTGGGGCAAGGCGAACTGCGCCTTGCTGTGCCGGCACTGCCTGAGGCTGCAGGACTGCATTCCCCCTCTGATCTGCTGGCCCAGGAACAGGATCAGATGTTGCGGAGTGTGACCCTGCATCCGTAACCACCAAAGGCGTACCTGCCAACACTGACATCCCCACTGAGGGTTCTAACCCTGGTGCAGGTGGATCGGGCAGAACAGAATCCCTCCCTGCGACGGCACATAGGTCTCATCATCCGAATCGACACGTGAATACAGCTCGGGGGAGGTGCAGCCAGAGACACCCCTTTAGAGCACAACCTGCAGCAGTTGTGGGTTCTCACCCACCACCACATCACGTCCCTCACTGGTGGTCGGTCGGGCCTGAGACCCCTCCTGGGTCTGCACCATCTCCACAACCCCAGCAGTATCAAGTGTGTCATCCCCTGCAAAGACATAAAAGAGAACAAATGAAAACAGGCATTAGCACTATGGCACACAATTAGGGCTGAGAGGCTACAGAAACAGTACTTGATTGAAACATGTCCCACATGACTAAAACCCTCCCATGCATGCACCGTCACTGCGTGTGAAGGGTAGGCAGATGGCACACATTGATGACACCAAGATGGAAGATGAACACATTTGCTGCATGCTGCCTAGCAGTGGAATCACACATTGGCCAGTGATTGGCAGGTCAAATACACATGCCATCACAAAGATGGCATGTACCCTAGCCATAAAGTGAAGAGGGAGAGGAGGGCACCAATTGTTCATTCAGTCCAGTTTGCTCATGAAATTGATTTTTTCATTGAAATGGTTCAAATGTTTAACCTGGAGCTGCCAGTCCAAAATGGTCCTATAGCACAGGGACATGTCTAAACAAATCATGTCCAGGAAACAAAGCCAGTCCACTGTACCATAGCCATGTCAGACATGTGACAATAGGACTGAGAAATGCAGAGTAAAAGTGGTGGTATGCAAACAATCTGCCTGAATCAACAAATGTTGTGGCAAGATGACACTTCAAGGGCAGCTGGCGTGGTGTTGGGCTGGATGTCTAATGTTGGCAGAAGGGATACTGCTATACCCAAATGCTGGTGCGCAGAATGTATTGGATGAGGTACATGGGTGACCCAAACCACTCAGGCACACACACCCTCACCTGGCACCCAAACAGAAGCCCTCCCACACACACCATGCACATGGATGACACACACATGCATGTGCACTCACCAGACAATGCCTCGTAATCTGCCAGTTCTCCCACGCCTTGGATCTGTTCCTCCGTGACGTAGGTCCCAGCAACCTGCTCATGTGGAGTGAGTTCTATGTCCTCTGCTGGAGACCCACCTCCAGTCACTAGAGTTGCGGCATGACTTGAGGCCAGCTTATTCTTTGCCCTGCGCTTCAGGTCATTCCAGCGCTTGTACCATTCAGTAGCTGTGCGCCTCACGATTCCAAGGGCACTTATGATGTCCGCGATGGTCTGCCAGTGTGCCTGACATTGTGCAGATGTGGTCTTGGATCCTGCAACAATCACCATTTCGCGGTCATGTGCGGACACATACTCTGCAAGTGCATTCAGTTCGGCCTCATTGAAGCTGGGCTTCCTTGACGGGCCGGACTGTGTAGCCGTGTCTGGGGCATCAGCCTCTACTGATGAGCACTCTTCCTCTTCCGCTTGGAAGCTGGTGGGGATCCTGAGTGTCCTATGCCGCTCTGGACACTAGGGGTAGGAGCCCCGGTGGACTCTGTACTAGGAGAGTGGGATTGCACACTCAGCATGGGAGTTGGTGCAGGCATTAGCTCAAGTGTGATGGTGTCAGGGGGAATGTCAGCATGATGGACTTGGACCGACACTGTCCTGGCTGGGTGTGTGAGAGGTGGGGTGGATGGAGCTGCAGCTGCCCCTGCAGCCTCCCCAGCCTGCCTACACGGGGCAGCAGATGACCTAGCTGCTCCTGATCCACGTGGCCTGATGACACCAACGTGCACCGGCGCACATGGCCTAGACCTGCTGAGCTGGAAGTCAGCCATGGAGTCACCCTGTGCCAGGTCTGGTTCCACAGTGGGCTGGTCCAACAAGGGCTGAGCATGGATGTTGTCAGCCACATTACCCTCAACCAGCAACCCTGCAAGTCATGGCCACGTCCCCTACCAGATCCACCACGGCCACCACTTGGGGCTCGGCCACCTTTGCCA
Organism: Ambystoma mexicanum; assembly: GCF_040938575.1. Lineage (NCBI taxonomy): Eukaryota > Metazoa > Chordata > Amphibia > Caudata > Ambystomatidae > Ambystoma > Ambystoma mexicanum. The sequence continues at coordinate 502,441,808 of NC_090929.1, read as the reverse complement.
CCCTTATGGCTTGTTCGCCTCCCAGCCATGGCACTGATGTTATTGTGCGTATGGGAGTCGATGTGAACTATTGTCCTGGGCAATTGGAGGTCAAAGGGGTTGGGTACCAGATGGTAATCGTACCCTAGTGCTCTAGCAAGGCTGTATGTCACCCCTGGGGAAAGATGACGGGTCACGCAACGCACAGGCACCCCAAAAAAGGGAAGTAAGGTGCACGCAACCCCTCCTAGACCACGTGTGTGGAAAAATAAACCTGCACTACGCTGTGGTACCCAGAAACACAAGAATGAACGTATGCGTGTCACACGCAGCCTAGAATGACCTCTGAAGGGTTATGCGACACACGGGGCAAGCACAGATTGAAGTGGGAGAATGGGAGAAAAGACTCCCCCCAATCTCCTCGCGCCCCTGGCCTAGAGGATCGAGACCCAGACACCTGCCACGAGATGAATTTGCCTATCTACCAGACGACCAAATACCTTGGTAGAGGAACATACGGATGTGCCCACCAGCCTGCCCCCAGCCTGCCCTGCTCAAGCCGACACCTGCGGCATGGATGAACTCGACTTAACCCGCCAACAATAAGGAAATACATCGTTAGAGATGCCATGACGACCTAGCCAACTGTCAAGACCACCCGTGCCACCATGCACACTGGACACCCCTACACCAATCCACACAAAGTACATACTCAGTGCTATGACGTAGGTGACGGACACACCCACTGACGCGCATCTTTATTATTTTTCACATAGGTTCTCCAAAATGCAGAAACGCAAGACGACAAAGCTCTCATCTACATGCTTGCTGACGCTTCTCCCGACCCTTGCATTGTGATGAAAATACGACGAAGACATGATACTGCCTGTGAAGCAATGTGACACCGCAACTTAAGTGCCGTGCATTAAACATCCCCACCTATGCATCAGGCCCTGGTAGGCCGCAAGCAAGAGCCCCCGTGAACATTGGGCGAGCAAGAGTACAATTGCTGACCCTGCAGAACGAGCCCAGCGAGAACTGATAGCCAAGGGAGCGATGTTGCAACTCGTATGCTACCAGCCGACGCCAAGGTCACACCTGCAAGCAAAGCCAGACATGCAGAGGAAAATACAACTTTAAATGTGCAGAATTCTGCCTCAGCCACGGTCTCTCCTCACGTGACCAAGCCAAACCTGACAGGATGCCAGACCCAGGAGGGAGAAGTTGCCTGGGTCCCACGTTTGAGACACAGGCTGCAACAATGAAATGACCCAATGGACACCTACAGCAATGGGAATGGTCTGCTCTCAGGCATATGAGCAAATCCACGCATTGTCTGCATGAACACATAGTTACATATTGTTGCAAATGACAGGTACACCGCGAGCTGGGAACAACGATGGTCCCAGGCTGGGGGGGTCGCGAGTGGACCAATCAGAACATGGGGCACTCATCACTTACGCCACTAACATTAGCCAATCATTAGGGGTCTTCGTGTAACAATTTTGAAGTATCTAATAGAAGGGACAACCCATGTATATCACCTGACTGACCCTTAACCACTAACAGCATTCTCTATACGTATGCTATACTAACCCTACCACTCAAGGAACCAATCCAGAGTGGCGATAGGTTTTTTGCTAACTTTCCCAGGTGAGGCAAGTAGCGCGTCATACTGAGGCAAAAAGGGGCCTGCGAGCCCCACGAATTTTGAGAGTCTGGACGGACGCGTACGATCCTAGACCCATCCCTGCCGTTATTCAATAAACAGCAGAACCACCTTGCTTCTTGTGTGTGTCTCATACTCATTTTTGGGATATGCGGGAGGAGTTGGGGCATCCCAGCCCGGAAGTCCGCGGAAGGCCCAGCCGACCCCGGGAGAAACTCCCCGACAAGTTGGAGGCACTGCTGAGATCTGTTTACGATCTACCTTTTATTTTATTTTTCCGAGTACTCTCGTTGCGAGGAGGCCCGGCGGCGCGGCCCCCTCTGCCGCTGCCCCCTTTTTGAGGACTACAGGACCATCGCGGAACTGCGAGAAGACCGGACAGCGCAATCCGGATATTGGCCCTCGGGAGCCAGTTGAGAAGTATCCCGCCCGCGGTTGGCGAGTGTCCAGACGTGGTCCAGACGAGGGGAGGTGGCGAGCCGCTTGGAGGGGTGCACGCAGTCGAGCGGCCCTGCGCCGAGAGAACTTGGTGAGTATGCCACACCCAACAAGCAATGTGAAATTATGAGGGAGGGCGGAGGAATGGAATAAGGGAGGTGGGAGGTGTTACCAAGGTGCGCGGCGAAGATTTGAAAAATTAGTGTTGACGGTGAAGTGAATGGTAGCTGGACAAGTGCGAGAGCAGTCCGCTACGCTACGAAGAAGAGTGGGCGGAGCACGAAAACATCACGTGCGGCCGCTCGTAGACACTGATTGGCCTAGGTCGCGACCACCTGTAAAGGTGTGTGTGTGTGTGTGTGTGTGTGGTTTCCTACGAATTGGCAATTATTGATCAATGAGTAGATGAGTATCCCTATTGATCGAGTATAGAAACTCGATAGATAGATGACGTTTTCCTGTAGGCGGTAGCTAACTGGTTGCCTAATACGGAAGATAATTGGCTGGTTAAGCCCTCCTGTTGAGGGGCGTATCACACGCGAGGCGACGCAGCGTGCGCAGTCTGATTATATTATTGGTTACCTTGTTCCAGGCGTGACAAGAGGACAGCTGTGGGGTTAACAGGGATAAATAGCAAAACTTATTTCGAGCTTTCTGAAATATGAAAAGAAGTTACCGGTAGTTTTGGAAGAGGTCAGTGACGTCACCTGTAGGGCTTTCATAGGATACCTCGAGCACACCGCATTGTTGAAGCGTGGTGGGGAAGCGAATAGTGGTAAGGGGGTGGGCACGGAGGTCAACGGCAACAATTATATCGGAGTCAGGTGGAAAGGGGGACGTGACCGCGCACGGAGAACGCCGGCCACGACGAGTGCGGAAGGAGGAGGAGGGGTGAAGTAAAGTGGGACGGCTGTATAAGCACGTCACACAGGGCACGCAGCCGCAGGGGACTAAGTGCGCCTCGGCCGTAGGGGGGCGTAACAGTATTAGGTGAGAGAAACAAGGACAGAAAAGAATACATAATTGCAAATGCTATATTTTATTACTTTCTTTTAGCGGACGATCGCAAGTCCCCAAAATTACGGGGCCAGGTAAAAACATCTGAAATTGTATAGTGTTCATTATTAGCCAGGTAACCACTACTACGTCACGGGAGGCTAACAACACAATATTACCATGTCATACGGGATAGGATCGGGAGGGTGGGGGAACACCCTCACTACCCCGCTACAACATATATGTAAAACACTGTCACCCCATAGGGAGAAACTGATTAAATACAGCATAGAATGGACGCAGGGGACGGTCAACAAAATGACGACACCCTGGCCGCCTAACGGCAGTTTCGACCCATATGTCCAGCACTCACTACTGACCCATCTACATAACACATACAAGGGGAAGAAGTTGACGCACCATGTGGAGGTGTTTAACTTATGGAGGATGTTCCAGGGGTCCCGACCAGGACCGACCGGAATGTTCACTGTGGGGGAAACAACGGAGGAGAAGAAGGTAAAGGAGGAAGAAGAGAATGGGGAAAAAGAGAGTGAAAGGACACAGGTTACGGGGAAAGGACAAGAGGGAGGAGAAAAGCATAGCAACATAAATGAAACAGAAATAAAAAAGGAGCAGGCCGACGACATGCCCTTAGCGAAAGTAGTGAAAAAGGAGGAAGGAGGATTATATCCTATAACGGAACTACGAGAAGTGGTGAGGCAACAATTAAAGGCGGCTGAGGGGTATTCGAACCCAGCATACAGCCCACCACCATATACAGCTAGAGGCGGCTACACGGGGGGGAGGCGACACGTACGGTAGGGTCACCCTATACGAAGATGCCCACAAGGGAAGGGAAGGCTAGTGAAGAACAAACTGCAGCCATAGGATACGACGAGTGGGTAGCTGCGCAGGTGTTATTAAAATTGCGAGGTTCCTTAACAGGAGAAGAGAAGGGGGTAGTAAGAAAAATGAACGAGGACAATGACAGTAAGAACGAGATGAAAGGGGAAGGGGGGAAAAGGAAGGAAGGGGAACTGTTACGAGAAGAGGAGGATATTTTGGAAGAACGATTGGCGGAGTTAAGGAATGAGCAAAACGCCCTGATCAAACAGCTTGAGAGGGAGGAAAGAGAGAGAAGGAGAGAGAAGAAAGAAAGTAAGAATGAGTTAGAAAAAATGAGGGAACAAACTGAAGAACGGAAGAGGGAAGCTGAAAGGGTAAAGGCGGCAGCAGAAAGGGTATACGGAGCAGCACAGCGCGACAAGAAAAGGGAGGAAGAAGAGAAAGAAAAGGAAATGGAAATATGGAAGAGGAAAATACTATCAGAAACCACAAAGAAATATGAAGAAGGGAGGGTGATAGAAAGAATATTAGAATGGGAAAGAGAGAGGTGGGAAAGGAGGAGAGAGGAAGAAAGGCTATTAGAAAAGATGAGTAGTGAAGTAATGGAGGTATTAAAAAAGAAAAGAGAGGAAATAGGTGGAGAAATAGTAGAGAAAAAAGAAGGCGAAAGAGGAGAAAGGAGAGGGGAGAGCGGAATAAGGAAATATGTACGCAGGGACACAGAAGCAGCAACAACATCAGCGCAAAGGGGAGCAATTGGTAAAGAAGAAGTGGGAGGAACGGATTTAATAGATTTAAAAACAGTGACGATTAGGGGGAAAAAGACAGATTGGGGGTTGTCACTCTTGGATGATTTTTGCAGCGAGGAAGAAGAAGGATTGGGGAGAGAAGGAAGAAACGGGGAAAGGGAAAGCTTAGATAAATTGTACATCACCCGGACCAACAGGGAATCACCTTGGGCCTGCAGAAGGAAGGAAGAACTGGGGGGAAGTGAGGAAGAAGAGCAAAGAATGGCGGGGAGGCCCACACGTGCAGCTACACCCTCATCATCCCGTCCAACATGTCCATCTACACCCACACCCGCCCCTCACGAACACACACCTTACGCTGGCAGGCTTAGAGATCTCCCTGGACGCAGGCAGGAAGAATGAACACACACGCCCACATCAAATAAAGGAAATAATAAACGAAGGGGAAGAGATGAAGGGGAAACATCTATGAGCAGGGAAAATATGGACATAACAGACAATGTAGATGACACGGAAGAGGAGGAGGGGTATGCAGACTCAACACTGCGACACCCGGGGGGTCAGATAGAACACAACCTAATGCCACTCTTGGAGAGAGGAGGGGTTAGACCACAATACGTCCCTTGGAAGCATGCAGACAAAGAAAACATAAAGTGTAGGCTCCCCTCACTAAGTGGAGGAGCGGGGAAATGGATATATGAGATGGAAAAACACACTGCAGGACAGAAACTGGCAGTAGGAGACGTGAAGGGCCTACTAATATCCATATTAGGGGATGCAGCAGATGACATCTGGAAGAGAGCGGGCTTCCCGGGGGTCACAATAACAAACACATCACACGACGGGGCGCCATTTGCAAATTGCAGACATGCATTATGCAAGCACTAAGGGTACAATACCCAGACACCACAGGCATAGGAGAAATTACATCGCGCAAGATGCGTGAGAACGAAGATCCTGTTGATTATATCCAGGAAATTCAAGAGAAGTGGCATATGGAAACTAGAGAGCAGTGGGACAAGACACCAGCAATATTTTATCACATACTAATACAAGGGCATCCGGAGGCAGTGCAAAAACAATTGAAGAAAGTAGTGGTTGATGGAAGCAAAGGCTTGGCCGGAAATACAACCGACGATAGTACATCATTGTAGGACGTGGCAAGAAAAGATGAAACAGAAGGAAGAAGATAGGAAAGCGTAAGAGGCTAAATTAGTGCAGAAAAAATTGACTAAGTACACGATGGAAGGTGCACTAATAACTACACCTACAACAATGACACCAAACCCCACGCAAGTAGTGGCCGCACAAGATCCCTCCCAAATACAATCACCACAAATTATAGCACAACAGCTGCCACCACCCCCACCATACACGGCTAATATGGCAGGAGGATACTCGACATCTGGAGCTGGATATTATAATTACAACAGGGGAAGGGGAGGAATGATGAGGGGGAGGGGATATGGCTATAACGCACAACAGCAAGGGGGAGGATTCCGAAGCTTCTACCCCACTGGGCAACCAGTATACCAAGACAATTCAGGAAGTTTCCCATGGCAGACCAGGGAACCACCTGTATGTTGGATTTGTGGATTGATAGGACACGTGTCACGCACATGTAGAATGAGACCCTCCACACAAGCATGGGGGGAACAAGGACAACAAGGGCCTACAAGGGAACAGCAGGGTTACCAACAACAGCCGGGACTGCCACAGGGCAGCACGCAGCAACAGTTAGTAACACAACAACAGCCACAGACATATTCACTACCGCAACAACAGGTAGCGATATCACAACAACACCAAGTGCAGCAGGTACAGCAGCCCACTCAAGTACAGGACCATAAGGTAACCTCCACCAATACACAGCTACAGCAAACACAACTGGGAAGGGTGACTGTCCTGGGACACAACCCTTACACAGGAAGTGGTCAATCATTATACCCACAATAGGACAGCCCACAGAAGTCCTTGGTGTGTCCCATCCTGTCGGTAACACCTAATAGTGCGGAGGAACCACGCATTGAGGTAACGATAGGTGACAAAAAATTAACATTCCTTGTTGATACTGGGGCAACCCGGTCCTGCATAAGGGAAGGCAAATTTAAGATGTCAGGTGAGGCCATGAACACCCAAGGATTCTCTGGGGCTAGAGGTTTGGTTCCCTTTACTGATAACATCTCCTTATCAATAGGGGATTATGACATGTCCATCCCGCTCCTGTATTCAAGGGAGTCACCAGTAAACATACTTGGGAGAGATATAATGAGCAGGTTGAATATGACACTCTCCTTCACGGAGGACGGCATAATTTGTTCCACCCCAGGAATAAACATGCTCACTGCACAGCAAATTATGCAAGCATATTGTGGGCAGACAGTGACTCGGGCTGAACCAGTAGATGGCGAACTGTTCCAGTACGGAACAGACATGGCATTTGCATGGATGCCAGGAATAGAAGGGAAGATCTGGAGGAGGCCAGCAGCCTATTTGTTCAGACCTGAGACACCAGCCAATGAACCAGAAGGAAAGGTGATTTCAGTGAGCGTCGAGAGCATTATAGCGACTGCTGATTATATCGCAGTACATGCCCAAGACCAGGAAGGAAGAGCATGGAGGGCAGTGATAGCGCTAGCTGAGGGGTGCAGGCTCACCCAGGTGTCCGATGAGGAGCTCTTTTCAGAAGACAAGGAAGAGGGTGAAATGGTATTTATGATGAGTGTAGATATATGGCTAAGAGTGACATACAAGCAAGTGGCACAGAAAATTGCAATAAAAGAAAAAGAGACATGTATTGCTACCTGTCTGTCCACAGTGCACTCCAATGGGAGGAACACCCCCCCAAATCAAATTCAATCGTTATTAAATTAAAGTAAACACTCTAATTCACAATTTAAAACAAAATAACACACAAAGTGTAATCTCATATTGGTCAATGAATAAATCAAAAACGAATTCCACAGTCCATTTGTTTAAAAAGGAAAAACAAACTTTTACTAGTCTTTTTTCGATTTCAAAAAGGGAAAACATATGTCATTAGTATTTCTCAATGTATACGCATAAATACAATCCATTTAGACAAAATAATGTCCAGTAAATTCCTCATTCACATAATTAACGAAGAAAAGACGAAGAACGCTGGCACATACTCCAAGACACTTCTTTGTGAGAGTCTTATGAGCATCAAGTTCGGTATCAAATTCTCCCTACAAAGGAGCAATATTGTGTGGACCAGACACTCCCCGGCCCTTTTTCTAAATGTCCATCAACGCCCAAATCCAGCAATTTGCAGTTTATCAATCCCAAAAGGTACCAATTAAATAGAGTTTCTTAGCCGACGCGTTTCGGACTGTAAATCAGTCCATCTTCAGGGCAGCAGATACCAATGGTTCCAGGACATATGTTCATTCTCAATTGTAAAACCTATGGTGAAAGGTAAAATGAAAAATCCCTCCATTAGGGCAAAATCCACATAGCATTTGTATGAAAAAGATCAATTTGATAGAGCTTAAGAAACTTATACAAAACAATTCCAAAACCAACCTCGTAAACTCTGAGGCGGGGTCTATGCTCCTAAACTTAGTAACCAACTCAACTGTGGGTGCTGCACTGCCACTGCAGACGATCACAGGATAACCCGAATGGGTAACGCCAATGCCCTCCCAAGGCGGGTCCACTTCAAAGAAAAAAGTTTGTTCTAAGAAAAAAACAAACAACAATGGAATTGTTTGTAACCTCCTCCATTCAGTAAATTTCTACAATATTAAGTGAAAAATAGCCAAGAGTTATAAATGTATGCAAAGCCTCCCTAACATACTGGTCCCTAAGACCGTTGAAAAAACCTTAAAACTACAAAATAACCACTAGCCATAAAATTAGCCTAACTGAGTTGGTAAAAACCAACTGTTCTAGGAGTCAAGCATCCCAAATTCAACCTTTCTTACTCAAACAGGCCAATTTACTCAACCTTTGAGTCCATCCTTACCCCTTAGTCCGGTGTATCCGTCGTAATTCCTTGAGTCCGGCGAGGGAGTGCATCTCACTTCTCCGGTACTCGAGGAATCTATTTTATACCCCTGTGGAGACTCATGGAGCATGCGTAAGGAGAGCCGAGTCGGCACCTAGTGCCGACTGCTGTTCTTCCTCGCATGCGCATAACAGTACAACCATGTACTGCGGTTCGATCTCAGACCGATCTCATTGAGCATGCGTGGTGAGAGCAGTGTAAGCACTCAGTGCCCACTACTGATCTCCCACCATGCGTGCTACAGTACATCCGTGTCCTGGGGCTTAATGTCTGTTTCTACGTGCCGAGTAGCGCCGATACAACCTATCAGGCGCTACTCTTTTGCGCATGTCGCCTCACTGTATTACTCGATCGTCCAGAAATTTTCAATAGTTTTAGTGTAAGCGCAAAGGGGATAGGCATTGGATGCCGCCCCTGCGCTTCGGCGCCCGTAGTTCACCTGGTCAAGCATGATCCTGTAAAACAACCGGAGCATAGCTCCGTTCGTATAATGACTGCGGATAGGAGGCCTCGCGCTGCGTATTAATTCAAGAGACTCGAGCTGGAGTTGTCAAAGACACCCGATCCATCAAATGGACTAGTGAGCCAATATACAGGTGACATTTTACTGATAAAAAAATTAATGAAACGTTATCAGCACTATACTTGGGGATAGAAGAGTTAAAGTGTATCACTGTCCTGCTGTAAGGGGAGCACGCAGAACTAGTCTGCTCCGGTCCCCATGTCTGCCCAACTGCGATACATGTGTCGTGGAACCAATGGTAGATACTTTAATGTTCAGAAGCAATCTCAAAGAATTACATATCTTCCACCATCCTGCCGTCATGTAAACCATAAACGTTCACAATCTCTACCATTCTGCCATCATGTTAGCATAGATGTTCACATTCTGTTTCATGGTTACTTAGAGCTGGGTACCACTAAGTCTTCATACCGGGGCCTCAGGTTCAAGCCCCAATCCCCATATTTGCCAGGGTAATCATCAGAAGTACTTATCAAAACATTTCATACGTAGCACATTAGGTCAAAATCCACATTCATTACTCTAGGGCTAAGGCAGTCAAGTTCCTCAATTCACCACATTTCTCTTTGTTGAAGTGTTCTTGTCGTGTCACCTCCTCTGGGTTTAGGTTTAACCTGTTCCAGTATTACGAATCTAATCTGTGCTATTGAATGTCTGGCTTCTAAAAAATGCAGGGCTACAGGAGATTTCAGATTCTTAGTTCTAATGTTTGATTTATGCTCCGACCATCTTACTTTTGCTTTTCTAGTGGTCATGCCTACATAAAACAAGCCACATGGACATTTCAAGCCAGAAAATTGCAATGGCACTTGAAGCACCCGCATCTACCCCAGTTCCCTTTTACGAGGAAGATATGGCAAAAGTTCCAACATCACTGTGGACCACTAGTCCCTATGACGTGCAAGAGTATCGGGGGAGTAAGAATAAAACTGAAAAAGGGTGCAAAACTCCCTAGAGTGAAGCAATACCCACTATCAAAAGAGGCAGATGAGGGCATATACGAAACAATAACGGCCCTAATAAATAACGGCATACTGGTACCATCAGAATCACCATGTAACACGGCCGTGTACCCAGTGCACAAAGCTAAAGGAGGGTCTTGGCGTTTTATCCAGGACCTCAGGCCCTTGAACAACATTGTGGAAGCAGAATACCCCATAGCAGCAAACCCGGCCACAATATTATGTGGAATTCCAGCAGAAGCCTCACGGTTTACAGTGATTGACCTCAAAAATGCCTTTTTCTCAATACCCCTGCATCCAGATTCACAAGACTTGACAAGTTTCACGTATAGAAACACAAAATGGAAACACACCAGGTTACCACAAGGGTATTGCGAGTCGCCCTCAATTTTCAACAGAGTAATACAGATGGATTTGGGAAACGTTGAACTGGAAAGTACGGTGCTGCAATATGTTGACGACATAATAATTTGCAGCACAAGCGAGAAAAGGTGCAGAGAGGACTCATTGAAAATGCTGACAATATTGGCAGAAAAAGGTTACAAGGTAGATAAAGAAAAGTTACAGTACTGTCAGGAACAAGTATTATACATTGGTCAACTAATATCCCAACACGGAAGAAAGATTGCACCACAAAGAGCACAGGCTATATCAAACACGCCATTGCCGCAAACAGTGAGGGAGCTGCAGCAGTTCCTGGGATTGTGCAACTACTGTAGAGCATGGGTTTTTGATTACAGCTCATACATAGGACCCCTACTTGAGGCATTGAGAGAAGCAAACAAAGGGGAGAAAAAATTGAGGTGGACAATGGAAATGAAGGAAGCATTTGACGAGTTGAAAAACGCAATATCAACTGCTCCGGTACTGGCCACCCCAGATTATGAACGACAGTTCCTTATCTTTTCACATTGCGATTCAGCAGTAATGAAAGCAGTATTGGCTCAGAAAACAAGCATGGGATACAAACCAATAGCGTTCTACAGCGGTCACTAGGACCCTGTTATGTTAGGTCATTTCCCTTGTGAACAAGGTCTTGCCGCAGCTGCCTTCGCGGTAGAGAAATCATCATCTATTACAATGGAGTGTCAAACCACACTATTCGTGGAGCATGCACTATTTGCAATATTGAACAAGCCTAAGTCGACACTAACCACGCAAAGGGCGTCAGGTTATGAGATCATCTTATCTAGACCAGAACTATCTATTGTTAGATGCAGTACAGTTAACCCTGCAAGGTTTATAGCGGAAGTTATTGAGGAAGGTGATTATGCTCACGACTGTACGCAGACTACCGAAATGTACTCCTGTACTAGAAACGTTGAAGAGGATGTGCTCAATGGAGGAGAGCGCCTGTTCATTGATGGGTCATAAACAATATACCAGAGTGATGGGATAAGGAGAACTGGGGCAGCAGTTGTAAAAATGACAGAAGTTTTGGTGTGTGTCCCGGTGAAATGTGTACAATTACCACAGCACTATTCGGCTCAAGCAGCAGAATTGGTTGCACTGATCTTGGCGTTGAAGGAAAGCTTTGACAAAATAGTTACTATATATTCTGATAGCGCATATGTCACATCAACTGTCCACTCGGGGTTGACAAAATGGCAGAGAAGGGGGTTTAGGAGAGCTGACGGCACCCCAGTGCAACATGCTCTCTTGTTAGCTGAATTAATTGAAGTAATCAATAATCCCCAAGAACTAGCTTTGGTCAAATGTCCCGCACACACTAATGGAGAAGATCATATCTCAAAAGGGAATGAAGCAGCAGACGCACATGCCAAACATGCGGCGTATTTTGGTGAAATATGGAACCCCGCAGAGTCAGAGAGAGGGAGATGGAGGGGGATAGCTAAACAGATGTTGATGAAAGAAGGGTACACCCATCTCCCAGCCACACAGATAATGGAATTACAGGTGGCAGCACCAATGGCAGAAAAGGAACTATGGGTAAAAAGAGGATGTACAATGTCGCCAACTGACGCACTATGGCGTCAGGGTAACACTGGAAAGATGGTCATGCCATTGGCACTATTGAACACCGCCCTGGGCCAGCTCCATTACCCAGCTCATACATGGAAAGAAGTTATTGCAGCACGAATCAGGGAAGACTGGTTCTGCCCCGAATTAAATTCTCATGTAACAAATTTTATCAGCAATTGCCTTACATGTCAACAGTTTACGGCCGGTCACATGCTGCAAGTGATAAAAAAAAGGTACTATACCACGGCCAGAGGGACCCTTCCTGCACATCCATATTGATTACGTTGATATGATCAATGTATGTCAAGGAAATAGGTATATGATTGTAGTGCTATGCCCATTCTCCAGGTGGATTGAGGCAGGACCCTGCTCACATGCAGATGCTTTCAGAGCAGCTAAATTTCTAGTGAGGGAGGTTTTCCCCAGGTGGGGAGTGTGTGAAGTACTGCAGTCAGATAACGGCCCGCACTTCGCTAATGAAATGTTTCAACACATCACGTCCTTACTGGGCATTAAGCATAAATTTGCGTGTGCATATCACCTGCAGGCCAACGGTGTATGTGAACGCCTGAATGGCCTATTGAAAGAGGAAATAGCAAAGATACAGCAAACAACAAAGAAGAGCTGGTTGTATTGTCTTCCGCTAGCTCTATTTGAGCTAAGGAATAAGCCAGGGTCTGACCACCACCTCACTCCTCACGAGGTGGTGACCGGACGTCAAATGCGCCTTCGTCTAACGCCTACATCAAGAGCATTCACAGATTATGAAAACACTGCAACTGTTCTTGGTGATGAAATGTACCAATATGTGTCTTCTTTGATTACTAGTGTAGCGTTTGTATCTCAACAGCTCGAGCGCACGTGGGGCGGGTCTAAGAGTTATCAACAAGAAGACGCCGACAAAGAACTGGAAAAGGAAGGACTGAGCAAAATTGCTAAAGGTGACCACGTGCTACTCCGCAACTTCAATAGACAGTGGAACAGCCCACGCTTTACTGGTCCTCATGTGGTAGAGGAGGTATCTACGAGAGCGGTGAAGTTGCAGGATAAGCATGCCTGGAATCACCTACACGACGTGAAGATTTACAAACTCCACACCCGCCCTAGCTTTACCGACAGGGCCATTGGAAGAACAACGACAGCATCACCTACAGAGAAGGAGATGTCGACCACAGCTGACGACATTAGTGTCACTACACCCTATCACCCCCCAGAGTCCCCAGAGACAAATACTGAAATAGACACTGGACACTTGCCCACAGCCCATCCCATGGTCACGAGATCAAAAACTAAACAGACTTCCGCTAGTTGAGCCCCAAACCCCCTGCCCACTATGGCCACCCCCAATTGAAGAACATTGTTTTGCGCACATACACATGTAAACACGTGTATGTTTTCTCTTTTTTTCTTTTCTCGCACATGCAGGTACCGTGTATAATTGTATTGTTAGGAAAATAAGTAACTAACAGCGTACATTGCCCAGGATGAGATGCTACCCGCAGACGATAACTACCCTGAGGCCCTATCACACCAATTTGTATATCATATAAGAAGCCCAAAGTACCTAAAAAGAAGGAGTGTACGTGTCTACTACACCGCATTTATTTTGGCCATAGAACAATCAATGCCCCATCTTCACCAGCACTTACCTGCTCTAAGAGATAGATCACTTAGATTGGCGTGGGAGCAGCTCTTCGCCTGGGCACTGAACGACTACTTGATAGGGAGGGCTTGATAACGACAACTAACCATAATAACAAGCGTATTGAGAATTTTCAGGCGGGCAACTTTAACGTCGCAAGAATAAGCTGCCGGACTGCAGCAAGGTAAGAGCAAATGCCGGTGAGACTAGCTTTTGTAATAAAAATGATAGGAGTTTTGGTCATCACTGGTCTACTGGCTGCCTCTGTATGGCAGAAAAGTTATGCTATCAATATTATGGTTGCACCCAAGCCTAACGTACCCCCTCCCACAGCTGCAGCAGGTGTTACGTCAGGTGGTACTAGTAACCCTCCACATAAGGGGAGTAGAGTTAAACGCAGCACATACTCAGATAATAAAGGTATTGATAATTACATAACGGATTCAGCACACGTATCGAACAACATGTGGTACCAGCACATGACACAAATAGGTAAGCAGACAACAGAAGACAGCTGTTATGTCTGCTCATTGATCCCATACGCTATGAGTGCTTCTAGAACATTCGTCACCACAGAAATAGAAGAGAAGACGGCATGATGTATAATATATTTGGCACTATTCCAAATGAGAGGGCGATTTCAAGGAACAGTGGTGAGAATGGTGTGGAAAACGCGAGACACATATCCATACGAAAACAATTTCCTCAAGTCATATTTGAGTTAACACAAGAGCAGTTTACATGCTGAAGCGTTCAGGTACATGACAAGTGGCCCTGAAAAGGGAGAAACGAAGAAAGTAACACTGCAATACCTACCATGTGATTGGTACGCCACTGAAGTTCCTGGTACACAAGGCTGTTGGGAAAGACCACTGGTAACAATAACAGGGAAGGTATACATGAACAATGAATGGGACATAGGTGTGGTCAGTAGCAACATGGTAACAAGAGAAAATATTACCACAATAAAGGAACATAATGACAGATGTTGGACGATATGGGGCAAGTACGTACCCATGCTGACATGGATGGAGAAGGATGAAGATCCAATGAGCATACTACTGCTGACCGCGCCCAAGTTATGCTACCAACACAGAGGAGATGTGGAGGTGGGATACAACACCAACTGTGCAAGCGTGTTAGAGTTACCAGAGGGGGGTGCAGGAACAGCAGTGTTAATGGATCACTACTGGGCCTGCGGAAATAAGGCATATCACACCCTGCCCCCGTTGTGGAATGGTATATACACAATGGTACACATCAATGTACCATCACTAGTGGTGCCCCAAAAACATGTGAACATGGCCAACTTCCCCAAAATGGATGAAGGGAACAAGAGGAAGAAGAGATCGGTACAATCACAGAGGCGTTCGGACAACGACAACAACAACAACAATAATGTCCTGAACAGGAAAAAGAGACAAGGAGAACCTCTGACAGGAAACTACCTGTGGGGAAGGTCGGAAACAGCACTCACTTCAATCCCACCAGAACACAGATTATTCAGCAGAGCAGCAATGTTCTTCTCATCAATAATACACCCTGGACTACAAGCTTATGCAAACGCTAAATGGCTCCAGATAACCCGATGGGAACTGATGATGACCATTAATTCAACAGTAAACGGATTCAACGCAATAAAAGAGGAACTACGAGCGGTGAGGATGGTAGCACTACAGAACAGATATGTATTGGATCTCCTTACAGCGATGGAGGGAGGAGTTTGCGCAAAGATAGGACAATCATGCTGCACATTTATTCCTGCTAACGATGCCGACAATGGTACACTCACCGAAGCAGTATCACAACTGGCCCAGATGCACTCCAAAATTATGGAAGAAAGTAAAGGAGTGAAGAAGGATGACAGCTGGTTTTCATTGTTATGGTCATGGATGCCATCATGGCTGTCGAACGGGCTGAAGATCATTGTTGGATGTATAATACTGGCTGGGGCTGCATTAATTATAATAAGGTTCTGGAAGGCCTGGAAGGCACGCACTACAGACGAAATGATCGAAATGGTTGGTATGCACCCCTTGATGCCAAATGATGATGACCAGCACACAGACACCATAATAAAAGAAAGAGAGAAACTGCGCAAACAGATCATCACCAACCACCTGGACCCGCCATCCGTAAAACTCGAAAACCCAAGAAACCCGAGGAGCTACATCGGGAAATGGGTATACTGCACACCGGGAGGAAGTTGTGTGTATATGTATTGGTCATTTAAGGACCATGTCAACCACTATGGACACCTGGGAGGAGTAACTAAGATATCGAGAGTAAGAGGAGATAAAGAAAAGGATATGTTTGTGGTTGACAAGTCGACCAGAGGGGGGACTGAAGTGGGAGAATGGGAGAAAAGACTCCCCCCAATCTCCTCGCGCCCCTGGCCTAGAGGATCGAGACCCAGATACCCGCCACAATATGAATTTGCCTATCTAGCAGATGACCAAATACCTTGGTACAGGAACATACGGATGTGCCCACCAGCCTGCCCCCCAGCCTGCCCTGCTCAAGCCAACACCTGCGGCATGGATGAACTCAACTAAACCCTCCAACAATAAGGAAATACATTGTTAGAGATGCCATGACGACCTAGCCAACTGTCAAGACCACCCGTGCCACCATGCACACTGGACACCCCTTCACCAATCCACACGAAGAACATACTCAGTGCTATGACGTAGGTGACGGACACACCCACTGACACGCATCTTTATTATTTTTCACATAGGTTCTCCGAAATGCAGAAACGCAAGACGCACAAAGCTCTCATCTACATGCTTGCTGGCGCTTCTCCCGACCCTTGCATTGTGATGAAAATACGACGAAGACATGATACTGCCTGTGAAGCAATGTGACACCGCAACTTAAGTGCTGTGCATTAAACATCCCCACCTATGCATCAGGCCCTAGTAGGCCGCAAGCAAGAGCCCCCGTGAACATTGGGCGAGCAAGAGTACAATTGCTGACCCTGCAGAACGAGCCCAGCGAGAACTGATAGCCAAGGGAGCGATGTTGCAACTCGTATGCTACCAGCCGACGCCAAGGTCACACCTGCAAGCAAAGCCAGACACGCAGAGGAAAATACAACTTTAAATGTGCAGAATTCTGCCTCAGCCATGGTCTCTCCTCACGTGACCAAGCCAAACCTGACAGGATGCCAGACCCAGGAGGGAGAAGTCGCCTGGGTCCCACGTTTGAGACACAGGCTGCAACAATGAAATGACCCAATGGACACCTACAGCGATGGGAATGGTCTGCTCTCAGGCATATGAGCAAATCCACGCATTGTCTGCACGAACACATAGTTACATATTGTTGCAAATGACAGGTACACCGCAAGCTGGGAACAACGATGGTCCCAGGGGGGGCTCGCGAGTGGACCAATCAGAACATGGGGTACTCATCACTGACGCCACTAACATTAGCCAATCATTAGGGGTCTTCGTGTAACAATTTTGAAGTATCTAATAGAAGGGACAACCCAAGTATACCACCTGACTGACCCTTAACCACTAACTGCGTTCTCTATACGTATGCTATACTAACCCTACCACTCAAGGAACCAATCCAGAGTGGCCATATGTTTTTTGCTAACTTTCCCAGGTGAAGCAAGTAGCGCGTCATACTGAGGCAAAAAGGGGCCTGCGAGCCCCACGAATTTCGAGAGTCTGGACGGACGCGTACGATCCTAGACCCATCCCTGCCGTTATTCAATAAACAGCAGAACCACCTTGCTTCTTGTGTGTGTCTCATACTCATTTTTGGGATACGCGGGAGGAGTTGGGGCCTCCCAGCCCAGAGGTCCGCGGAAGGCCCAGCCGACCCCGGGAGAAACTCCCCGACAAGATGTTAAATACGTGCGCGACTCACCTTCTGCCAGGAACAAAAGCGTGAAAAATATGCGCGTGTTCACGTTGGCAACACCCCCGCCAATAGAAAAATTGTACGCTGTCTGAGGAGACAGGACAACAGTAGAAGGGAACGCTGTTTGAGGAAACAGGCCCAGGAAAAAGAGGAAAAGAGAAAAAGCTGTCAGAGGTAACAGGGAGTACGAACTTGAAATGCTGTGAAGTAAATCGCGTGTGAACCGACAAGAAGTACAGATTTCATCCACTCGCTCTCCACGAAAAGCACGTACAAGGAAATGGCGTTCTACACGTACCTTTTATAGACACGTCACAGACGCGCATTCGCGATGAGGCCATTTACACCCATTACACGCTTTGACACTCGGGCGTGTATCTTTTTTTTTTACAGGCGCCATTCTCTACGGCCATGCGCGTGACGTCATAGCTGCGCATGGGGGCCTTTGGGCCAATGAAATCGTGTATGCGTGCAGACGCGCTTACGCGCTAAGGGCCTTTCCTCGAATTACATGCAGACGTGCAGGATTTTCACGTGCCAAATCACTCCGTATCAAGCTGGCCACGCGTAAGCACACGGAAGAGCACGCTCCTGCCCAGAAAGCCGATTTACTGCCCCCCAGAGCCCCGAGCACGCTCCCACCTGCCATCTGCTGCTGCCTGACTGCCTGCTGCCCACGTGCCCTGCCATTTGCTGCCTGCACATCAGCCAGGGGTGCTGTTGCTGTGACCACCCCTGCTGGAACCGAAGACTCCCGACTGGGATTCCATCACCCCACAGCCCAGCCCCAGGACCCAGTTGCCCACCTACTCCTGCCTCTGGGGTTGTCATGTGGGGCACTGCAACATCTGGCACCACTGACAACCCCCGGCCAGAGAGGCAGAGGGGCACCAGCTTCAGTGCCAGGGAAGTTGGTGTCCTGGTGGAGCAAGTCCTGGGCCAGTATGATGCCCTCTTCGGAAGTGTGCGCGCCGACAAGGAAGGACGGACTCGGATCTGGACGGACATCGTGACTGCCATCAACACGGAGGGGGTGGCAGTCCGCGACTTCCAACATGTCAAGAAGCGCTGGGAGGACTTCAGGTCCAGGATCCTGAACAAGGCCCGGCGCCTCTTGAAGGCAGCGGATGCTAAGGGGCGCCGGGGCCACTTGTCGGAAGATCAGATGAGGGTCCTGGAACGCATATCCCCAGCGCTCCACGTCCAGGTCCTTGAGAGGCAGACCCGTCTGGAGTCGAGCGGTAAGTGTACATGCATCATGATTGTAAGCTGTGCGTGTGGTGATGTGCCAGTAGTGTGCCGGTTGCACATCTGTTTGTTTGGGGCCGAGTATGGGTGGGGGTGTACAGGGCCGTGAGGCTAACACATGCGAGGGCTGTCATGTGTGAGACATGGATGGTGCTTGTGTGTGTAGGCTTGCATGCCAAATGCAGTTGTGTGGCCACACATGTTTGGATGAATGTGTATGTAAGTAGGCATGTTCGAAATGTCACACATGTATGTGGTTTTCAGCTGCATGTATCAGCACTGTGTACATGTGCATGTGTGTGTATTTGACAAGGGTGCAACAGTGATGCAACATGGATGCATGTGACAGCGGGATGTGGAAGCCTGATTGGCAGATGTGACATGGAGGCCCATCTGAACACTGCGACAGTTGGCTGAGGTGTACACATGCATGCAAGTGTGGTGGTGTCCGTGCATGTGTAGTGCACTCCCTGTGTTGCATGTGATGTCTGGCTCACCCTTGCCTGAGTGGGGGCCTGGTGGAGGGTGCCCCTGGATGCTGGGGGGTGGGGGTGGTGGGAGACATGAGTGGGGGCCTGGTGGAGGCTGCCCCTGCACTGCTGGGGGGTGGGGTGGTGGGAGACATGTGTGGGGGCCTGGTGGAGGGTACCCCTGCACTGCTGGGGGGTGGGGGTGATGGGAGACATGTGTGGGGGCCTGGTGGAGGGTGCCCCGCACTGATGGGAGGTGGGGTGGTTTTAGACATGAGTGGGGGCCTGGTGGAGGCTGCCCCTTCACTGCTGGGGGGTGGGGGTGGTGGGAGACATGAGTGGGGGCCTGGTGGAGGGTGCCCCTGGATGCTGGGGGGTGGGGGTGCAGGGAGACATGAGTTGGACATGAGTGGGGGCCTGGTGGAGGGTGCCCTGCACTGCTGGGGGGTGGGGGTGCAGGGATACATGAGTTGGACATGAGTGAGGGCCTGGTGGAGGGTGCCCTGCACTGCTGGGGGGTGGGGGTGCAGGGAGACATGAATTGGACATGAGTGGGGGCCTGGTGGAGGGTGCCCTGCACTGCTGGGGGGTGGGGGTGATTGGAGACATGAGTGGGGGCCTGGTGGAGGGTGCCCCTGGATGCTGGGGAGTGGGGGTGCAGGGAGACATGAGTTGGACATGAGTGGGGGCCTGGTGGAGGGTGCCCTGCACTGCTGGGGGGTGGGGGTGATGGGAGACATGAGTGGGGGCCTGGTGGAGGGTGCCCCTGGATGCTGGGGGGTGGGGGTGCAGGGAGACATGAGTTGGACATGAGTGGGGGCCTGGTGGAGGGTGCCTTGCACTGCTGGGGGTGGGGGTGGTGGGAGACATGAGTGGGGGCCTGGTGGAGGGTGCCCTGCACTGCTGAGGGGTGGGGGTGGTGGGAGACATGGGTGGGGGCCTAGTGGAGGGTGCCCCTGGATGCTGGGGGTGGGGGTGGTGGGAGACATGAGTGGGGGCCTGGTGGAGGCTGCCCCTGGATGCTGGGGGGTGGGGGTGGTGGGAGACATGAGTGGGGGCCTGGTGGAGGCTGCCCCTGCACTGCTGGAGGGTGGGGGTGGTGGGAGACGTGAGTGGGGGCCTGGTGGAGGGTTCCCCTGCACTGCTGGGGGGTGGGGGTGATGGGAGACATGTGTGGGGGCCTGGTGGAGGGTGCCCCTGGATGCTGGGGGGAGGGGGTGGTGGGAGACATGAGTGGGGGCCTGGTGGAGGCTGCCCCTGCACTGCTGGGGGGTGGGGGTGGTGGGAGACATGAGTGGGGGCCTGGTGGAGGGTGCCCCTGCACTGCTGGGGGGTGGGGGTGATGGGAGACATGTGTGGGGGCCTGGTGGAGGGTGCCCTGCACTGCTGGGGGGTGGGGTGGTGGGAGACATGAGTGGGGGCCTGGTGGAGGCTGCCCCTGCACTGCTGGGGGGTGGCTTTGGTGGGAGACATGAGTGGGGGCCTGGTGGAGGGTGCCCCTGGATGCTGGGGGGTGGTGGGAGACATAAGTGGGGGGCTGGTGGAGGGTGCCCCTGGAGGCTGGGGGGTGGGGGTGCAGGGAGACATGAGTTGGACATGAGTGGGGGCCTGGTGGAGGGTGCCCTGCACTGCTGGGGCGTGGGGGTGATAGGAGCCATGAGTGGGGGCCTGGTGGAGGGTGCCCCTAGATGCTGGGGGGTGGGGGTGCAGGGAGACATGAGTTGGACATGAGTGGGGGCCTGGTGGAGGGTACCCTGCACTGCTGGGGGTGGGGATGGTGGGAGACATGAGTGGGGGCCTGGTGGAGGTTGCCCTGCACTGCTGGGGGGTGGGGGTGGTGGGAGACATGAGTGGGGGCCTGGTGGAGGGTGCCCCTGGATGCTGGGGGGTGGGGGTGGTGGGAGACATGAGTGGGGGCCTGGTGGAGGCTGCCCCTGCACTGCTGGGGGTGGGGGTGGTGGGATACATGAATGGGGGCCTGGTGGAGGGTGCCCCTGCACTGCTGGGGGTGGGGGTGATGGGAGACATGTGTGGGGGCCTGGTGGAGGGTGCCCCGCACTGATGGGAGGTGGGGTGGTTTTAGACATGAGTGGGGGCCTGGTGGAGGTTGCCCTGCACTGCTGGGGGGTGGGGGTGGTGGGAGACATGAGTGGGGGCCTGGTGGAGGGTGCCCCTGGATGCTGGGGGTGGGGGTGGTGGGAGACATGAGTGGGGGCCTGGTGGAGGGAGCCCCTGGATGCTGGGGTGTGGGGGTGGTGGGAGACATGAGTGGGGGCCTGGTGGAGGCTGCCCTTGCACTGCTGGGGCGGAGGTGGTGGGAGACATGAGTGGGGGCCTGGTGGAGGGTGCCCCTGGATGCTGGGGGGTGGTGGGAGACATAAGTGGGGGCCTGGTGGAGGGTGCCCCTGGAGGCTGGGGGGTGGGGGTGCAGGGAGACATGAGTTGGACATGAGTGGGGGCCTGGTGGAGGGTGCCCTGCACTGCTGGGGGGTGGGGGTGATAGGAGCCATGAGTGGGGGCCTGGTGGAGGGTGCCCCTAGATGCTGGGGGGTGGGGGTGCAGGGAGACATGAGTTGGACATGAGTGGGGGCCTGGTGGAGGGTACCCTGCACTGCTGGGGGTGGGGATGGTGGGAGACATGAGTGGGGGCCTGGTGGAGGTTGCCCTGCACTGCTGGGGGGTGGGGGTGGTGGGAGACATGAGTGGGGGCCTGGTGGAGGGTGCCCCTGGATGCTGGGGGGTGGTGGGAGACATAAGTGGGGGGCTGGTGGAGGGTGCCCCTGGAGGCTGGGGGGTGGGGGTGCAGGGAGACATGAGTTGGACATGAGTGGGGGCCTGGTGGAGGGTGCCCTGCACTGCTGGGGCGTGGGGGTGATAGGAGCCATGAGTGGGGGCCTGGTGGAGGGTGCCCCTAGATGCTGGGGGGTGGGGGTGCAGGGAGACATGAGTTGGACATGAGTGGGGGCCTGGTGGAGGGTACCCTGCACTGCTGGGGGTGGGGATGGTGGGAGACATGAGTGGGGGCCTGGTGGAGGTTGCCCTGCACTGCTGGGGGGTGGGGGTGGTGGGAGACATGAGTGGGGGCCTGGTGGAGGGTGCCCCTGGATGCTGGGGGGTGGGGGTGGTGGGAGACATGAGTGGGGGCCTGGTGGAGGCTGCCCCTGCACTGCTGGGGGTGGGGGTGGTGGGATACATGAATGGGGGCCTGGTGGAGGGTGCCCCTGCACTGCTGGGGGTGGGGGTGATGGGAGACATGTGTGGGGGCCTGGTGGAGGGTGCCCCGCACTGATGGGAGGTGGGGTGGTTTTAGACATGAGTGGGGGCCTGGTGGAGGTTGCCCTGCACTGCTGGGGGGTGGGGGTGGTGGGAGACATGAGTGGGGGCCTGGTGGAGGGTGCCCCTGGATGCTGGGGGTGGGGGTGGTGGGAGACATGAGTGGGGGCCTGGTGGAGGGAGCCCCTGGATGCTGGGGTGTGGGGGTGGTGGGAGACATGAGTGGGGGCCTGGTGGAGGCTGCCCTTGCACTGCTGGGGGGCGGGGGTGGTGGGAGACATGAGTGGGGGCCTGGTGGAGGGTGCCCCTGGATGCTGGGGGGTGGTGGGAGACATAAGTGGGGGCCTGGTGGAGGGTGCCCCTGGAGGCTGGGGGGTGGGGGTGCAGGGAGACATGAGTTGGACATGAGTGGGGGCCTGGTGGAGGGTGCCCTGCACTGCTGGGGGGTGGGGGTGATAGGAGCCATGAGTGGGGGCCTGGTGGAGGGTGCCCCTAGATGCTGGGGGGTGGGGGTGCAGGGAGACATGAGTTGGACATGAGTGGGGGCCTGGTGGAGGGTACCCTGCACTGCTGGGGGTGGGGATGGTGGGAGACATGAGTGGGGGCCTGGTGGAGGTTGCCCTGCACTGCTGGGGGGTGGGGGTGGTGGGAGACATGAGTGGGGGCCTGGTGGAGGGTGCCCCTGGATGCTGGGGGGTGGGGGTGGTGGGAGACATGAGTGGGGGCCTGGTGGAGGCTGCCCCTGCACTGCTGGGGGTGGGGGTGGTGGGATACATGAATGGGGGCCTGGTGGAGGGTGCCCCTGCACTGCTGGGGGTGGGGGTGATGGGAGACATGTGTGGGGGCCTGGTGGAGGGTACCCCGCACTGATGGGAGGTGGGGTGGTTTTAGACATGAGTGGGGGCCTGGTGGAGGTTGCCCTGCACTGCTGGGGAGTGGGGGTGGTGGGAGACATGAGTGGGGGCCTGGTGGAGGGTGCCCCTGGATGCTGGGGGTGGGGGTGGTGGGAGACATGAGTGGGGGCCTGGTGGAGGGAGCCCCTGGATGCTGGGGTGTGGGGGTGGTGGGAGACATGAGTGGGGGCCTGGTGGAGGCTGCCCTTGCACTGCTGGGGGGCGGGGGTGGTGGGAGACATGAGTGGGGGCCTGGTGGAGGGTGCCCCTGCACTGCTGGGGGGTGGGGGTGATGGGAGACATGTGTGGGGGCCTGGTGGAGGGTGCCCTGCACTGCTGGTGGGTGAGGTGGTGGGAGACATGAGTGGGGGCCTGGTGGAGGCTGCCCCTGCACTGCTGGGGGGTGGGGGTGGTGGGAGACATGTGTGGGGCCTGGTGGAGGTTGCCCCTGGATGCTGGGGGGTGGGGGTGGTGGGAGACATGAGTGGGGGCCTGATGGAGGGTGCCCCTGGATGCTGGGGGGTGGGGGTGCAGGGAGACATGAGTTGGACATGAGTGGGGGCCTGGTGGAGGGTGCCCTGCACTGCTGAGGGGTGGGGGTGGCGGGAGATATGAGTGGGGGCCTGGTGGAGGGTGCCCCTGGATGCTGGGGGTGGGGGTGGTGGGATACATGAGTGGGTGCCTGGTGGAGGGTGCCCCTGGATGCTGGGGGTGGTGGGAGACATGAGTGGGGGCCTGGTGGAGGCTGCCCCTGCACTGCTGGGGGGTGGGGGTGGTGGGAGACATGAATGGGGGCCTGGTGGAGGGTGCCACTGCACTGCTGGGGGCTGGGGGTGATGGGAGACATGTGTGGGGGCCTGGTGGAGGGTGCCCCGCACTGATGGGAGGTGGGGGTGGTTTTAGACATGAGTGGGGGCCTGGTGGAGGCTGCCCCTGCACTGCTGGGGGGTGGGGGTGGTGGGAGACATGGGTGGGGGCCTGGTGGAGGGTGCCCCTGGATGCTGGGGGTGGGGGTGGTGGGAGACATGAGTGGGGGCCTGGTGGAGGGAGCCCCTGGATGCTGGGGTGGGGGGGGTGGTGGGAGACATGAGTGGGGGCCTGGTGGAGGCTGCCCTTGCACTGCTGGGGGGCGGGGGTGGTGGGAGACATGAGTGGGGGCCTGGTGGAGGGTGCCCCTGCACTGCTGGGGGGTGGGGGTGATGGGAGACATGTGTGGGGGCCTGGTGGAGGGTGCCCTGCACTGCTGGTGGGTGGGGTGGTGGGAAACATGAGTGGGGGCCTGGTGGAGGCTGCCGATGCACTGCTGGGGGGTGGGGGTGGTGGGAGACATGAGTGGGGCATGGTGGAGGTTGCCCCTGGATGCTGGGGGGTGGGGTGGTGGGAGACATGAGTGGGGGCCTGGTGGAGGGTGCCCCTGGATGCTGGGGGGTGGGGGTGCAGGGAGACATGAGTTGGACATGAGTGGGGGCCTGGTGGAGGGTGCCCTGCACTGCTGAGGGGTGGGGGTGGTGGGAGATATGAGTGGGGGCCTGGTGGAGAGTGCCCCTGGATGCTGGGGGTGGGGGTGGTGGGATACATGAGTGTTGCCTGGTGGAGGGTGCCCCTGGATGCTGGGGGTGGGGGTGGTGGGAGACATGAGTGGGGGCCTGGTGGAGGCTGCCCCTGCACTGCTGGGGGGTGGGGGTGGTGGGAAACATGAATGGGGGCCTGGTGGAGGGTGCCACTGCACTGCTGGGGTCTGGGGGTGATGGGAGACATGTGTGGGGGCCTGGTGGAGGGTGCCCCGCACTGATGGGAGGTGGGGGTGGTTTTAGACATGAGTGGGGGCCTGGTGGAGGCTGCCCCTGCACTGCTGGGGGGTGGGGGTGGTGGGAGACATGAGTGGGGGCCTGGTGGAGGGTGCCCCTGGATGCTGGGAGGTGGGGGTGGTGGGAGACATGAGTGGGGGCCTGGTGGATGGTGCCCCTGGTTGCTGGGGGGGTGGTGGGAGAGATGAGTGGGGGCCTGGTGGAGGCTGCCCCTGCACTGCTGGGGGGTGGGGTGGTGGGAGACATGAGTGGGGGTCTGGTGGAGGGTGCCCCTGCACTGCTGGGGGGTGGGGGTGATGGGAGACATGTGTGGGGGCCTGGTGGAGGGTGCCCTGCACTGCTGGGGGTTGGGGTGGTGGGAGACATGAGTGGGGGCCTGGTGGAGGCTGCCCCTGCACTGCTGGGGGGGGGGTGGTGGGAGTCATGAGTGGGGCCTGGTGGAGGGTGCCCCTGGATGCTGGGGGTGGGGTGGTGGGAGACATGAGTGGGGGCCTGGTGGAGGGTGCCCCTGGATGCTGGGGCGTGGGTGTGCAGGGAGACATGAGTTGGACATGAGTGGGGGCCTGGTGGAGGGTGCCCTGCACTGCTGTGGGGTGGGGGTGGTGGGAGACATGAGTGGGGGCCTGGTGGAGGGTGCCCCTGGATGCTGGGGGTGGGGGTGGTGGGAGACATGAGTGGGGGCCTGGTGGAGGGTGCCCCTGGATGCTGGGGGGTGGGGGTGGTGGGAGACATAAGTGGGGGCCTGGTGGAGGCTGCCCCTGCACTGCTGGGGGGTGGGGTGGTGGGAGACATGAGTGGGGGCCTGGTGGAGGGTGCCCCTGCACTGCTGGGGGGTGGGGGTGATGGGAGACATGTGTGGGGCCTGGTGGAGGGTGCCCCTGGATGCTGGGGGGTGGGGTGGTGGGAGACATGAATGGGGGCCTGGTGGAGGCTGCCCCTGCACTGCTGGGGGGTGGGGTGGTGGGAGACATGTGTGGGGGCCTGGTGGAGGGTGCCCCGCAGTGATGGGAGGTGGGGGTGGTTTTAGACATGAGTGGGGGCCTGGTGGAGGCTGCCCCTTCACTGCTGGGGGTGGGGGTGGTGGGAGACATGAGTGGGGGCCTGGTGGAGGGTGCCCCTGGATGCTGGGGGGTGGGGTGATGGGAGACATGAGTGGGGGCCTGGTGGAGGGTGCCCCTGGATGCTGGGGGGTGGGGGTGGTGGGAGACATGAGTGGGGGCCTGGTGGAGGCTGCCCCTGCACTGCTGGGGGGTGGGGATGGAGGGAGACATGAGTGGGGGCCTGGTGGAGGGTGCCCCTGCACTGCTGGGGGGTGGGGTGATGGGAGACATGTGTGGGGGCCTGGTGGAGGGTGCCCTGCACTGCTGGGGGGTGGGAGACATGAGTGGGGGCCTGGTGGAGGCTGCCCCTGCACTGCTGGGGGGTGGGGGTGGTGGGAGACATGAGTGGGGGCCTGGTGGAGGGTGCCCCTGGATGCTGGGGGTGGGGGTGGTGGGAGACATGAGTGGGGGCCTGGTGGAGGGTGCCCCTGGATGCTGGGGGGTGGGGGTGCAGGGAGACATGAGTTGGACATGAGTGGGGGCCTGGTGGAGGGTGCCCTGCACTGCTGGGGGGTGGGGGTGATGGGGGCCATGAGTGGGGGCCTGGTGGAGGGTGCCTCTGGATGCTGGGGGGTGGGGGTGCAGGGAGACATGCGTTGGACATGAGTGGGGGCCTGGTGGAGGGTGCCCTGCACTGCGGGGGGTGGTGGGAGACATGAGTGGCCTGGTGGAGGGTGCCCTGCACTGCTGGGGGGTGGGGGTGGTGGGAGACATGAGTGGGGGCCTGGTGGATGGTGCCCCTGCACTGCTGGGGTGTGGGGGTGATGGGAGACATGTGTGGGGGCCTGGTGGAGGGTGCCCTGCACTGCTGGGGGTGGGGGTGGTGGGAGACATTTGTGGGGGCCTGGTGGAGGCTGCCCCTGCACTGCTTGGGGGTGGGGGTGGTGGGAGACATGAGTGGGGGCCTGGTGGAGGGTGCCCCTGCACTGCTGGGGGGTGAGGGTGATGGGAGACATGTGTGGGGGCCTGGTGGAGGGTGCCCCGCACTGATGGGAGGTGGGGGTGGTTTTAGACATGAGTGGGGGCCTGGTGGAGGCTGCCCCTGCACTGCTGGGGGGTGGGGGTGGTGGGAGACATGAGTGGGGTGCCTGGTGGAGGGTGCCCCTGGATGCTGGGGGGTGTGGGTGGTGGGAGACATGAGTGGGAGCCTGGTGGAGGGTGCCCCTGGATTCTGGGGAGTGGGGGTGGTGGGAGACATGAGTGGGGGCCTGGTGGAGGCTGCCCCTGCACAGCTGGGGGGTGGGGGTGGTGGGAGACATGAGTGGGGGCCTGGTCGAGGGTGCCCCTGCACTGCTGGGGGGTGGGGTGATGGGAGACATGTGTGGGGGCCTGGTGGAGGGTGCCCTGCACTGCTGGGGGGTGGGGTGGTGGGAGACATGAGTGGGGGCCTGGTGGATGCTGCCCCTGCACTGCTGGGGGCTGGGGGTGGTGGGAGACATGAGTGGGGCCTGTTGGAGGGTGCCCCTGGATGCTGGGGGGTGGGGGTAGTGGGAGACATGAGTGGGGGCCTGGTGGAGGGTGCCCCTGGATGCTGGGGGGTGGGGGTGCAGGGAGACATGAGTTGGACATGAGTGGGGGCCTGGTGGAGGGTGCCCTGCACTGCTGGGGGTGGGGGTGCAGGGATACATGAGTTGGACATGAGTGGGGGCCTGGTGGAGGGTGCCCTGCACTGCTGGGGGTGGGGGTGCCGGGAGACATGAGTTGGACATGAGTGGGGGCCTGGTGGAGGGTGCCCTGCACTGCTGGGGGGTGGGGGTGATTGGAGACATGAGTGGGGGCCTGGTGGAGGGTGCCCCTGGATGCTGGGGGGTGGGGGTGCAGGGAGACATGAGTTGGACATGAGTGGGGGCCTGGTGGAGGGTGCCCTGCACTGCTGGGGGTGGGGGTACAGGGATACATGAGTTGGACATGAGTGGGGGCCTGGTGGAGGGTGCCCTGCACTGCTGGGGGGTGAGGGTGCCGGGAGACATGAGTTGGACATGAGTGGGGGCCTGGTGGAGGGTGCCCTGCATTGCTGGGGGGTGGGGTGGTGGGAGACATGAGTGGGGGCCTGGTGGAGGGTGCCCCTGGATGCTGGGGGTGGGGATGGTAGGAGACATGAGTGGGGGCCTGGTGGAGGGTGCCCCTGGATGCTGGGGAGTGGGGGTGGTGGGAGACATGAGTGGGGGCCTGGTGGAGGCTGCCCCTGCACTGCTGGGGGGTGGGGGTGGTGGGAGACATGAGTGGGGGCCTGGTGGAGGCTGCCCTGCACTGCTGGGGGGTGGGGGTGATGGGAGACATGTGTGGGAGCCTGGTGGAGGGTGCCCCGCACTGGTGGGAGGTGGGGGTGGTTTTAGAGATGAGTGGGGGCCTGGTGGAGGCTGCCCCTGCACTGCTGGGGGGTGGGGTGGTGGGAGACATGAGTGGGGGCCTGGTGGAGGCTGCCCCTGCACTGCTGGGGGGTGGGGATGCTGGGAGACATGAGTGGGGGCCTGGTGGAGGGTGCCCCTGGATGCTGGGGGGTGGGGGTGCAGGGAGACATGAGTTGGACATGAGTGGGAGCCTGGTGGAGGGTGCCCTGCACTGATGGGGGGTGGGGGTGCAGGGAGACATGAGTTGGACATGAGTGGGGGCCTGGTGGAGGGTGCCCTGCACTGCTGGGGGGTGGTGGTGCAGGGAGACATGAGTGGGGGGCCTGGTGGAGGGTGCCCCTGCACTGCTGGGGGGTGGGAGTGATGGTAGACATGTTTGGGGGCCTGGTGGAGGGTGCCTTGCACTGCTGGGGGGTGGGGGTGGTGGGAGACATGAGTGGGGGGCTGGTGGAGGGTGCCCCTGGATGCTGGGGGTGGTGGGAGACATGTGTGAGGGCCTGGTGGAGGCTGCCCCTGCACTGCTGGGGGGTGGGGGTGATGGGAGACATGAGTGGGGGCCTGGTGGAGGGTGCCCCTGGATGCTGGGGGGTGGGGGTGCAGGGAGACATGAGTTGGACATGAGTGGGGGTCTGGTGGAGGGTGCCCTGCACTGCTGGGGGGTGGGGGTGGTGGGAGACATGATTGGGGGCCTGGTGGAAGGTGCCCCTGGATGCTGGGGGGTGGGGGTGGTGGGAGACATGAGTGGGGGCCTGGTGGAGGGAGCCCCTGCACTGCTGGGGGGTGGGGGTGATGGGAGACATGTGTGGGGGCCTGGTGGAGGGTGCCCTGCACTGCTGGGGGGTGGGGGTGGTGGGAGACATGAGTGGGGGCCTGGTGGAGGGTGCCCCTGGATGCTGGGGGTGGGGGTAGTGGGAGATATGAGTGGGGGCCTGGTGGAGGGTGCCCCTGGATGCTGGGGGGTGGGGGTGGTGGGAGACATGAGTGGGGGCTTGGTGGAGGCTGCCCCTGCACTGCTGAGGGGTGGGGGTGGTGGGAGACATGAGTGGGGGCCTGGTGGAGGGTGCCCCTGCACTGCTGGGGGGTGGGGCTGATGGGAGACATGTGTGGGGGCCTGGTGGAGGGTGCCCTGCACTGCTGGGGGGTGGGGTGGTGGGAGACATGAGTGGGGGCCTGGTGGAGGCTGCCCCTGCACTGCTTGGGGGTGGGGGTTTTGGGAGACATGAGTGGGGCCTGGTGGAGGGTGCCCCTGGATGCTGGGGGGTGGGGGTGGTGGGAGACATGAGTGGGGGCCTGGTGGAGGGTGCCCCTGGATGCTGGGGGTGGGGGTGCAGGGAGACATGAGTTGGGCATGAGTGGGGGCCTGGTGGAGGGTGCCCTGCACTGCTGAGGGGTCGTGGTGGTGGGAGACATGAGTGGGGGCCTGGTGGAGAGTGCCCCTGGATGCTGGGGGTGGGGGTGGTTGGAGACATGAGTGGGGGCCTGGTGGAGGGTGCCCCTGGATGCTGGGGGGTGGGGGTGGTGGGAGACATGAGTGGGGGCCTGGTGGAGGCTGCCCCTGCACTGCTGGGGGGTGGGGGTGGTGGGAGACATGAATGGGGGCCTGGTGGAGGGTGCCCCTGCACTGCTGGGGGTGGGGGTGGTGGGAGACATGAGTGGGGGCCTGGTGGAGGCTGCCCCTGCACTGCAGGGGGGTGGGGATGCTGGGAGACATGAGTGGGGGCCTGGTGGAGGGTGCCCCTGGATGCTGGGGGGTGGGGGTGCAGGGAAGCATGAGTTGGACATGAGTGGGGGCCTGGTGGAGGGTGCCCTGCACTGATGGGGGGTGGGGGTGCAGGGAGACATGAGTTGGACATGAGTGGGGGCCTGGTGGAGGGTGCCCTGCACTGCTGGGGGGTGGGGGTGCAGGGAGACATGAGTGGGGGCCTGTTGGAGGGTGCCCCTTCACTGCTGGGGGGTGGGAGTGATGGGAGACATGTGTGGGGGCCTGGTGGAGGGTGCCCTGCACTGCTGGGGGGTGGGGGTGGTGGGAGACATGAGTGGGGGCCTGGTGGAGGGTGCCCCTGGATGCTGGGGGTGGGGTGGTGGGAGACATGAGTGGGGGCCTGATGTAGGGTGCCCCTGGATGCTGGGAGTGGGGGTGGTGGGAGACATGAGTGGGGGCCTGGTGGAGGCTGCCCCTGCACTGTTGGGGGGTGGGGGTGATGGGAGACATGAGTGGGGGCCTGGTGGAGGGTGCCCCTGGATGCTGGGGGTGGGGTGGTGGGAGACATGAGTGGGGGCCTGGTGTAGGGTGCCCCTGGATGCTGGGAGTGGGGGTGGTGGGAGACATGAGTGGGGGCCTGGTGGAGGCTGCCCCTGCACTGTTGGGGGGTGGGGGTGATGGGAGACATGAGTGGGGGCCTGGTGGAGGGTGCCCCTGGATGCTGGGGGGTGGGGGTGCAGGGAGACATGAGTTGGACATGAGTGGGGATCTGGTGGAGGGAGCCCTGCAATGCTGGGGGGTGGGGGTGGTGGGAGACATGATTGGGGGCCTGGTGGAAGATGCCCCTCAATGCTGGGGGTGGGGGTGGTGGGAGACATGAGTGGGGGCCTGGTGGAGGGTGCCCCTGCACTGCTGGGGGGTGTGGGTGATGGGAGACATGTGTGGGGGCCTGGTGGAGGGTGCCCTGCACTGCTGGGGGTTGGGGGTGGTGGGAGACATGAGTGGGGGCCTGGTGGAGGGTGCCCCTGGATGCTGGGGGTGGGGGTAGTGGGAGACATGAGTGGGGGCCTGGTGGAGGGTGCCCCTGCACTGCTGGGGGGTGGGGGTGATGGGAGACATGTGTGGGGGCCTGGTGGAGGGTGCCCTGCACTGCTGGGGGGTGGGGGTGGTGGGAGACATGATTGGGGGCCTGGTGGAAGGTGCCCCTGGATGCTGGGGGTGGGGGTGGTGGGAGACATGAGTGGGGGCCTGGTGGAGGCTGCCCCTGCACTGCTGAGTGGTGGGGGTGGTGGGAGACATGAGTGGGGGCCTGGTGGAGGGTGCCCCTGCACTGCTGGGGGGTGGGGCTGATGGGAGACATGTGTGGGGGCCTGGTGGAGGGTGCCCTGCACTGCTGGGGGGTGGAGGTGATGGGAGACATGAGTGGGGGCCTGGTGGAGGCTGCCCCTGCACTGCGGGGGTGGGGGTGGTGGGAGACATGAGTGGGGGCCTGGTGGAGGCTGCCCCTGCACTGCTGGGGGGTGGGGGTGGTGGGAGACATGAGTGGGGGCCTGGTGGAGGGTGCCCCTGGATGCTGGGGGGTGGGGGTGCAGGGAGACATCAGTTGGACATGAGTGGGGGCCTGGTGGAGGGTCCCCTGCACTGCTGGGGGGTGGGGATGCAGGGAGACATGAGTTGGACATGGGTGGGGGCCTGGTGGAGGGTGCCCTGCACTGCTGGGGGGTGGGGGTGCAGGGAGACATGAGTTGGACATGAGTGGGGGCCTGGTGGAGGGTGCCCTGCACTGCTGAGGTGTGGGGGTGATTGGAGACATGAGTTGGACATGAGTGGGGGCCTGGTGGAGGGTGCCCTGCATTGCTGGGGGGTGGGGTGGTGGGAGACATGAGTGGGGGCCTGGTGGAGGGTGCCCCTGGATGCTGGGGGTGGGGATGGTAGGAGACATGAGTGGGGGCCTGGTGGAGGGTGCCCCTGGATGCTGGGGAGTGGGGGTGGTGGGAGACATGAGTGGGGGCCTGGTGGAGGCTGCCCCTGCACTGCTGGGGGGTGGGGGTGGTGGGAGACATGAGTGGGGGCCTGGTGGAGGCTGCCCTGCACTGCTGGGGGGTGGGGGTGATGGGAGACATGTGTGGGAGCCTGGTGGAGGGTGCCCCGCACTGGTGGGAGGTGGGGGTGGTTTTAGAGATGAGTGGGGGCCTGGTGGAGGCTGCCCCTGCACTGCTGGGGGGTGGGGTGGTGGGAGACATGAGTGGGGGCCTGGTGGAGGCTGCCCCTGCACTGCTGGGGAGTGGGGATGCTGGGAGACATGAGTGGGGGCCTGGTGGAGGGTGCCCCTGGATGCTGGGGGGTGGGGGTGCAGGGAGACATGAGTTGGACATGAGTGGGAGCCTGGTGGAGGGTGCCCTGCACTGATGGGGGGTGGGGGTGCAGGGAGACATGAGTTGGACATGAGTGGGGGCCTGGTGGAGGGTGCCCTGCACTGCTGGGGGGTGGGGG
The DNA here is from genome assembly GCF_040938575.1 of Ambystoma mexicanum. Classification (NCBI taxonomy): domain Eukaryota; kingdom Metazoa; phylum Chordata; class Amphibia; order Caudata; family Ambystomatidae; genus Ambystoma; species Ambystoma mexicanum. Next base: position 502,408,777 of record NC_090929.1, on the reverse strand, counting down.
TGCAGGGAGACATGAGTGGGGGGCCTGGTGGAGGGTGCCCCTGCACTGCTGGGGGGTGGGAGTGATGGTAGACATGTTTGGGGGCCTGTTGGAGGGTGCCCTGCACTGCTGGGGGGTGGGGGTGGTGGGAGACATGAGTGGGGGGCTGGTGGAGGGTGCCCCTGGATGCTGGGGGTGGTGGGAGACATGTGTGAGGGCCTGGTGGAGGCTGCCCCTGCACTGCTGGGGGGTGGGGGTGATGGGAGACATGAGTGGGGGCCTGGTGGAGGGTGCCCCTGGATGCTGGGGGGTGGGGGTGCAGGGAGACATGAGTTGGACATGAGTGGGGGTCTGGTGGAGGGTGCCCTGCACTGCTGGGGGGTGGGGGTGGTGGGAGACATGATTGGGGGCCTGGTGGAAGGTGCCCCTGGATGCTGGGGGGTGGGGGTGGTGGGAGACATGAGTGGGGGCCTGGTGGAGGGAGCCCCTGCACTGCTGGGGGGTGGGGGTGATGGGAGACATGTGTGGGGGCCTGGTGGAGGGTGCCCTGCACTGCTGGGGGGTGGGGGTGGTGGGAGACATGAGTGGGGGCCTGGTGGAGGGTGCCCCTGGATGCTGGGGATGGGGGTAGTGGGAGATATGAGTGGGGGCCTGGTGGAGGGTGCCCCTGGATGCTGGGGGGTGGGGGTGGTGGGAGACATGAGTGGGGGCCTGGTGGAGGCTGCCCCTGCACTGCTGAGGGGTGGGGGTGGTGGGAGACATGAGTGGGGGCCTGGTGGAGGGTGCCCCTGCACTGCTGGGGGGTGGGGCTGATGGGAGACATGTGTGGGGGCCTGGTGGAGGGTGCCCTGCACTGCTGGGGGGTGGGGTGGTGGGAGACATGAGTGGGGGCCTGGTGGAGGCTGCCCCTGCACTGCTTGGGGGTGGGGGTTTTGGGAGACATGTGTGGGGGCCTGGTGGAGGGTGCCCTGCACTGCTGGGGGGTGGGGGTGGTGGGAGACATGAGTGGGGGCCTGGTGGAGGGTGCCCCTGGATGCTGGGGGTGGGGGTAGTGGGAGATATGAGTGAGGGCCTGGTGGAGGGTGCCCCTGGATGCTGGGGGGTGGGGGTGGTGGGAGACATGAGTGGGGGCTTGGTGGAGGCTGCCCCTGCACTGCTGAGGGGTGGGGGTGGTGGGAGACATGAGTGGGGGCCTGGTGGAGGGTGCCCCTGCACTGCTGGGGGGTGGGGCTGATGGGAGACATGTGTTGGGGCCTGGTGGAGGGTGCCCTGCACTGCTGGGGGGTGGGGTGGTGGGAGACATGAGTGGGGGCCTGGTGGAGGCTGCCCCTGCACTGCTTGGGGGTGGGGGTTTTGGGAGACATGAGTGGGGCCTGGTGGAGGGTGCCCCTGGATGCTGGGGGGTGGGGGTGGTGGGAGACATGAGTGGGGGCCTGGTGGAGGGTGCCCCTGGATGCTGGGGGTGGGGGTGCAGGGAGACATGAGTTGGGCATGAGTGGGGGCCTGGTGGAGGTTGCCCTGCACTGCTGAGGGGTCGTGGTGGTGGGAGACATGAGTGGGGGCATGGTGGAGAGTGCCCCTGGATGCTGGGGGTGGGGGTGGTTGGAGACATGAGTGGGGGCCTGGTGGAGGGTGCCCCTGGATGCTGGGGGGTGGGGGTGGTGGGAGACATGAGTGGGGGCCTGGTGGAGGCTGCCCCTGCACTGCTGGGGGTGGGGGTGGTGGGAGACATGAATGGGGGCCTGGTGGAGGGTGCCCCTGCACTGCTGGGGGTGGGGGTGGTGGGAGACATGAGTGGGGGCCTGGTGGAGGCTGCCCCTGCACTGCAGGGGGGTGGGGATGCTGGGAGACATGAGTGGGGGCCTGGTGGAGGGTGCCCCTGGATGCTGGGGGGTGGGGGTGCAGGGAAGCATGAGTTGGACATGAGTGGGGGCCTGGTGGAGGGTGCCCTGCACTGATGGGGGGTGGGGGTGCAGGGAGACATGAGTTGGACATGAGTGGGGGCCTGGTGGAGGGTGCCCTGCACTGCTGGGGGGTGGGGGTGCAGGGAGACATGAGTGGGGGCCTGGTGGAGGGTGCCCCTGCACTGCTGGGGGGTGGGAGTGATGGGAGACATGTGTGGGGGCCTGGTGGAGGGTGCCCTGCACTGCTGGGGGGTGGGGGTGGTGGGAGACATGAGTGGGGGCCTGGTGGAGGGTGCCCCTGGATGCTGGGGGTGGGGTGGTGGGAGACATGAGTGGGGGCCTGGTGTAGGGTGCCCCTGGATGCTGGGAGTGGGGGTGGTGGGAGACATGAGTGGGGGCCTGGTGGAGGCTGCCCCTGCACTGTTGGGGGGTGGGGGTGATGGGAGACATGAGTGGGGGCCTGGTGGAGGGTGCCCCTGGATGCTGGGGGTGGGGTGGTGGGAGACATGAGTGGGGGCCTGGTGTAGGGTGCCCCTGGATGCTGGGAGTGGGGGTGGTGGGAGACATGAGTGGGGGCCTGGTGGAGGCTGCCCCTGCACTGTTGGGGGGTGGGGGTGATGGGAGACATGAGTGGGGGCCTGGTGGAGGGTGCCCCTGGATGCTGGGGGGTGGGGGTGCAGGGAGACATGAGTTGGACATGAGTGGGGATCTGGTGGAGGGAGCCCTGCAATGCTGGGGGGTGGGGGTGGTGGGAGACATGATTGGGGGCCTGGTGGAAGATGCCCCTCAATGCTGGGGGTGGGGGTGGTGGGAGACATGAGTGGGGGCCTGGTGGAGGGTGCCCCTGCACTGCTGGGGGGTGTGGGTGATGGGAGACATGTGTGGGGGCCTGGTGGAGGGTGCCCTGCACTGCTGGGGGTTGGGGTGGTGGGAGACATGAGTGGGGGCCTGGTGGAGGGTGCCCCTGGATGCTGGGGGTGGGGGTAGTGGGAGACATGAGTGGGGGCCTGGTGGAGGGTGCCCCTGCACTGCTGGGGGGGTGGGGGTGATGGGAGACATGTGTGGGGGCCTGGTGGAGGGTGCCCTGCACTGCTGGGGGGTGGGGGTGGTGGGAGACATGATTGGGGGCCTGGTGGAAGGTGCCCCTGGATGCTGGGGGTGGGGGTGGTGGGAGACATGAGTGGGGGCCTGGTGGAGGGTGCCCCTGCACTGCTGGGGGGTGGGGGTGATGGGAGACATGTGTGGGGGCCTGGTGGAGGGTGCCCTGCACTGCTGGGGGTTGGGGGTGGTGGGAGACATGAGTGGGGGCCTGGTGGAGGGTGCCCCTGGATGCTGGGGGTGGGGGTAGTGGGAGACATGAGTGGGGGCCTGGTGGAGGGTGCCCCTGGATGCTGGGGGGTGGGGGTGGTGGGAGACATGAGTGGGGGCCTGGTGGAGGCTGCCCCTGCACTGCTGAGGGGTGGGGGTGGTGGGAGACATGAGTGGGGGCCTGGTGGAGGGTGCCCCTGCACTGCTGGGGGGTGGGGCTGATGGGAGACATGTGTGGGGGCCTGGTGGAGGGTGCCCTGCACTGCTGGGGGGTGGAGGTGGTGGGAAACATGAGTGGGGGCCTGGTGGAGGCTGCCCCTGCACTGCGGGGGTGGGGGTGGTGGGAGACATGAGTGGGGCCCTGGTGGAGGCTGCCCCTGCACTGCTGGGGGGTGGGGGTGGTGGGAGACATGAGTGGGGGCCTGGTGGAGGGTGCCCCTGGATGCTGGGGGGTGGGGGTGCAGGGAGACATCAGTTGGACATGAGTGGGGGCCTGGTGGAGGGTCCCCTGCACTGCTGGGGGGTGGGGATGCAGGGAGACATGAGTTGGACATGGGTGGGGGCCTGGTGGAGGGTGCCCTGCACTGCTGGGGGGTGGGGGTGCAGGGAGACATGAGTTGGACATGAGTGGGGGCCTGGTGGAGGGTGCCCTGCACTGCTGAGGTGTGGGGGTGATTGGAGACATGAGTTGGACATGAGTGGGGGCCTGGTGGAGGGTGCCCTGCATTGCTGGGGGGTGGGGTGGTGGGAGACATGAGTGGGGGCCTGGTGGAGGGTGCCCCTGGATGCTGGGGGTGGGGATGGTAGGAGACATGAGTGGGGGCCTGGTGGAGGGTGCCCCTGGATGCTGGGGAGTGGGGGTGGTGGGAGACATGAGTGGGGGCCTGGTGGAGGCTGCCCCTGCACTGCTGGGGGGTGGGGGTGGTGGGAGACATGAGTGGGGGCCTGGTGGAGGCTGCCCTGCACTGCTGGGGGGTGGGGGTGATGGGAGACATGTGTGGGAGCCTGGTGGAGGGTGCCCCGCACTGGTGGGAGGTGGGGGTGGTTTTAGAGATGAGTGGGGGCCTGGTGGAGGCTGCCCCTGCACTGCTGGGGGGTGGGGTGGTGGGAGACATGAGTGGGGGCCTGGTGGAGGCTGCCCCTGCACTGCTGGGGAGTGGGGATGCTGGGAGACATGAGTGGGGGCCTGGTGGAGGGTGCCCCTGGATGCTGGGGGGTGGGGGTGCAGGGAGACATGAGTTGGACATGAGTGGGAGCCTGGTGGAGGGTGCCCTGCACTGATGGGGGGTGGGGGTGCAGGGAGACATGAGTTGGACATGAGTGGGGGCCTGGTGGAGGGTGTCCTGCACTGCTGGGGGGTGGGGGTGCAGGGAGACATGAGTGGGGGGCCTGGTGGAGGGTGCCCCTGCACTGCTGGGGGGTGGGAGTGATGGTAGACATGTTTGGGGGCCTGTTGGAGGGTGCCCTGCACTGCTGGGGGGTGGGGGTGGTGGGAGACATGAGTGGGGGGCTGGTGGAGGGTGCCCCTGGATGCTGGGGGTGGTGGGAGACATGTGTGAGGGCCTGGTGGAGGCTGCCCCTGCACTGCTGGGGGGTGGGGGTGATGGGAGACATGAGTGGGGGCCTGGTGGAGGGTGCCCCTGGATGCTGGGGGGTGGGGGTGCAGGGAGACATGAGTTGGACATGAGTGGGGGTCTGGTGGAGGGTGCCCTGCACTGCTGGGGGGTGGGGGTGGTGGGAGACATGATTGGGGGCCTGGTGGAAGGTGCCCCTGGATGCTGGGGTTGGGGGTGGTGGGAGACATGAGTGGGGGCCTGGTGGAGGGAGCACTGCACTGCTGGGGGGTGGGGGTGATGGGAGACATGTGTGGGGGCCTGGTGGAGGGTGCCCTGCACTGCTGGGGGGTGGGGGTGGTGGGAGACATGAGTGGGGGCCTGGTGGAGGGTGCCCCTGGATGCTGGGGGTGGGGGTAGTGGGAGATATGAGTGGGGGCCTGGTGGAGGGTGCCCCTGGATGCTGGGGGGTGGGGGTGGTGGGAGACATGAGTGGGGGCCTGGTGGAGGCTGCCCCTGCACTGCTGAGGGGTGGGGGTGGTGGGAGACATGAGTGGGGGCCTGGTGGAGGGTGCCCCTGCACTGCTGGGGGGTGGGGCTGATGGGAGACATGTGTGGGGGCCTGGTGGAGGGTGCCCTGCACTGCTGGGGGGTGGGGTGGTGGGAGACATGAGTGGGGGCCTGGTGGAGGCTGCCCCTGCACTGCTTGGGGGTGGGGGTTTTGGGAGACATGAGTGGGGCCTGGTGGAGGGTGCCCCTGGATGCTGGGGGGTGGGGGTGGTGGGAGACATGAGTGGGGGCCTGGTGGAGGGTGCCCCTGGATGCTGGGGGTGGGGGTGCAGGGAGACATGAGTTGGGCATGAGTGGGGGCCTGGTGGAGGGTGCCCTGCACTGCTGGGGGGTGGGGGTGCAGGGAGACATGAGTGGGGGCCTGGTGGAGGGTGCCCCTGCACTGCTGGGGGGTGGGAGTGATGGGAGACATGTGTGGGGGCCTGGTGGAGGGTGCCCTGCACTGCTGGGGGGTGGGGGTGGTGGGAGACATGAGTGGGGGCCTGGTGGAGGGTGCCCCTGGATGCTGGGAGTGGGGGTGGTGGGAGACATGAGTGGGGGCCTGGTGGAGAGTGCCCCTGGATGCTGGGGGTGGGGGTGGTTGGAGACATGAGTGGGGGCCTGGTGGAGGGTGCCCCTGGATGCTGGGGGGTGGGGGTGGTGGGAGACATGAGTGGGGGCCTGGTGGAGGCTGCCCCTGCACTGCTGGGGGGTGGGGGGTGGTGGGAGACATGAATGGGGGCCTGGTGGAGGGTGCCCCTGCACTGCTGGGGGTGGGGGTGGTGGGAGACATGAGTGGGGGCCTGGTGGAGGCTGCCCCTGCACTGCAGGGGGGTGGGGATGCTGGGAGACATGAGTGGGGGCCTGGTGGAGGGTGCCCCTGGATGCTGGGGGGTGGGGGTGCAGGGAAGCATGAGTTGGACATAAGTGGGGGCCTGGTGGAGGGTGCCCTGCACTGATGGGGGGTGGGGGTGCAGGGAGACATGAGTTGGACATGAGTGGGGGCCTGGTGGAGGGTGCCCTGCACTGCTGGGGGGTGGGGGTGCAGGGAGACATGAGTGGGGGCCTGGTGGAGGGTGCCCCTGCACTGCTGGGGGGTGGGAGTGATGGGAGACATGTGTGGGGGCCTGGTGGAGGGTGCCCTGCACTGCTGGGGGGTGGGGGTGGTGGGAGACATGAGTGGGGGCCTGGTGGAGGGTGCCCCTGGATGCTGGGGGTGGGGTGGTGGGAGACATGAGTGGGGGCCTGGTGTAGGGTGCCCCTGGATGCTGGGAGTGGGGGTGGTGGGAGACATGAGTGGGGGCCTGGTGGAGGCTGCCCCTGCACTGTTGGGGGGTGGGGGTGATGGGAGACATGAGTGGGGGCCTGGTGGAGGGTGCCCCTGGATGCTGGGGGTGGGGTGGTGGGAGACATGAGTGGGGGCCTGGTGTAGGGTGCCCCTGGATGCTGGGAGTGGGGGTGGTGGGAGACATGAGTGGGGGCCTGGTGGAGGCTGCCCCTGCACTGTTGGGGGGTGGGGGTGATGGGAGACATGAGTGGGGGCCTGGTGGAGGGTGCCCCTGGATGCTGGGGGGTGGGGGTGCAGGGAGACATGAGTTGGACATGAGTGGGGATCTGGTGGAGGGAGCCCTGCAATGCTGGGGGGTGGGGGTGGTGGGAGACATGATTGGGGGCCTGGTGGAAGATGCCCCTCAATGCTGGGGGTGGGGGTGGTGGGAGACATGAGTGGGGGCCTGGTGGAGGGTGCCCCTGCACTGCTGGGGGGTGTGGGTGATGGGAGACATGTGTGGGGGCCTGGTGGAGGGTGCCCTGCACTGCTGGGGGTTGGGGGTGGTGGGAGACATGAGTGGGGGCCTGGTGGAGGGTGCCCCTGGATGCTGGGGGTGGGGGTAGTGGGAGACATGAGTGGGGGCCTGGTGGAGGGTGCCCCTGCACTGCTGGGGGGTGGGGGTGATGGGAGACATGTGTGGGGGCCTGGTGGAGGGTGCCCTGCACTGCTGGGGGGTGGGGGTGGTGGGAGACATGATTGGGGGCCTGGTGGAAGGTGCCCCTGGATGCTGGGGGTGGGGGTGGTGGGAGACATGAGTGGGGGCCTGGTGGAGGGTGCCCCTGCACTGCTGGGGGGTGGGGGTGATGGGAGACATGTGTGGGGGCCTGGTGGAGGGTGCCCTGCACTGCTGGGGGTTGGGGGTGGTGGGAGACATGAGTGGGGGCCTGGTGGAGGGTGCCCCTGGATGCTGGGGGTGGGGGTAGTGGGAGACATGAGTGGGGGCCTGGTGGAGGGTGCCCCTGGATGCTGGGGGGTGGGGGTGGTGGGAGACATGAGTGGGGGCCTGGTGGAGGCTGCCCCTGCACTGCTGAGGGGTGGGGGTGGTGGGAGACATGAGTGGGGGCCTGGTGGAGGGTGCCCCTGCACTGCTGGGGGGTGGGGCTGATGGGAGACATGTGTGGGGGCCTGGTGGAGGGTGCCCTGCACTGCTGGGGGGTGGAGGTGGTGGGAGACATGAGTGGGGGCCTGGTGGAGGCTGCCCCTGCACTGCGGGGGTGGGGGTGGTGGGAGACATGAGTGGGGGCCTGGTGGAGGCTGCCCCTGCACTGCTGGGGGGTGGGGGTGGTGGGAGACATGAGTGGGGGCCTGGTGGAGGGTGCCCCTGGATGCTGGGGGGTGGGGGTGCAGGGAGACATCAGTTGGACATGAGTGGGGGCCTGGTGGAGGGTCCCCTGCACTGCTGGGGGGTGGGGATGCAGGGAGACATGAGTTGGACATGAGTGGGGGCCTGGTGGAGGGTGCCCTGCACTGCTGGGGGGTGGGGGTGCAGGGAGACATGAGTTGGACATGAGTGGGGGCCTGGTGGAGGGTGCCCTGCACTGCTGAGGTGTGGGGGTGATTGGAGACATGAGTGGGGCCTGGTGAAGGGTGCCCCTGGGTGCTGTGGGGTGGGGGTGCAGGGAGACATGAGTTGGACATGAGTGGGGGCCTGGTGGAGGGTGCCCTGCACTGCTGGGGGGTGGGGATGATGGGAGACATGAGTGGGGGCCTGGTGGAGGGTGCCCCTGGATGCTGAGGGGTGGGGGTGCAGGGAGACATGAGTTGGACATGAGTGGGGGCCTGGTGGAGGGTGCCCTGCACTGCTGGGGGGTGGGGGTGGTGGGAGACATGAGTGGGGGCCTGGTGGAGGGTGCCCCTGGATGCTGGGGGTTGGGGGTGGTGGGAGACATGAGTGGGGGCCTGGTGGAGGCTGCCCCTGCACTGCTGGGGGGTTGGGGTGGTGGGAGACATGAGTGGGGGCCTGATGGAGGGTGCCCCTGCACTGCTGGGGGGTGGGGGTGATGGGAGACATGTGTGGGGGCCTGGTGGAGGGTGCCCTGCACTGCTGGGGGGTGGGGTTGGTGGGAGACATGAGTGAGGGCCTGGTGGTTGGTGCCCCTGGATGCTGGTGGGTGGGGGTGGTGGGAGACATGAGTGCGGCCTGGTGGAGGGTGCCTCTGGATGCTGGGGGGTGGGGGTGGTGGAAGACATGAGTGGGGCCTGGTGGAGGCTGCCCCTGCACTGCTGGGGGGTGGGGTGGTGGGAGACATGAGTGGGGGCCTGGTGGAGGGTGCCCCTGCACTGCTGGGGGGTGGGGGTGATGGGAGACATGTGTGGGGGCCTGGTGGAGGGTGCCCTGCACTGCTGGGGGTAGGGGGTGGTGGGATACATGAGTGGGGGCCTGGTGGAGGGTGCCCCTGGATGCTGGGGGTGGAGGTGGTGGAAGACATGAGTGGGGGCCTGGTGGAGGCTGCCCCTGCACTGCTGGGGGGTGGGGGTGGTGGGAGACATGAGTGGGGGCCTGGTGGAGGGTGCCCCTGCACTGCTGGGGGGTGGGGGTGATAGGAGACATGTGTGGGGGCCTGGTGGAGGGTGCCCTGCACTGCTGGGGGGAGGGGGTGGTGGGAGACATGAGTGGGGGCCTGGTGGAGGCTGCCCCTGCACTGCTGGGGCGTGGGGGTGGTGGGAGACATGAGTGGGGGCCTGGTGGAGGGTGCCCTGCACTGCTGGGGGTGGGGGTGGTGGGAGACATGAGTGGGGGCCTGGTGGAGGGTGCCCTGCACTGCTGGGGGGTGGGGGTGGTGGGAGACATGAGTGGGGGCCTGGAGAAGGGTGCCCCTGGATGCTGGGGGGTGGGGGTGCAGGGAGACATGAGTTGGACATGATTGGGGGCCTGGTGGAGGGTGCCCTGCACTGCTGGGGGTGGGGGTGATGGGAGACATGAGTGGGGGCCTGGTGGAGGCTGCCCCTGCACTGCTGGGGGGTGGGGGTGGTGGGAGACATGAGTGGGGGCCTGGTGGAGGGTGCCCTGCACTGCTGGGGGGTGGGGGTGATGGGAGACATGAGTGGGGGCCTGGTGGAGGGTGCCCCTGGATGCTGGGGGGTGGGGGTGGTGGGAGACATGAGTGGGGGGCCTGGTGGAGGGTGCCCCTGGATGCTGGGGGGTGGGGGTGCAGGGAGACATGAGTTGGACATGAGTGGGGGCCTGGTGGAGGGTGCCCCTGGGGGCTGGGGGTGCAGGGGGACATGCGTTGGTGGGCAGTAGTGCAAGGTGACATGTGGCTCCCTGCGCACCCCTGGAATACACGTACCCTGATGGAATCGCGTGTGATACTTCCTGCGCACCCCTGAAATACACGTACCCTGCTGCTTTTGCGTGTGATACTTCCCGCGCACCCCTGGAATACACGTACCCTGCTGCCACGTACCCTGATGGAATCGCGTGTGATACTTCCCGCGCACCCCTGAAATGCACGTACCCTGCTGTTTTTATGTGATACTTCCCGCGCACCCCTGGAATACACGTGCCCTGATGGAATCGCGTGTGTTACTTCCCACGCACCCCTGATGTACACGTACTCAGGACAATCGCGTGTGAAACTTCCCGCGAACCACTGAAATACACGTTCCCCACTTGGCGTTTGCTGTTTGGCAGCCCTGTGAACTCGTCCAGGGTTAGCACAGCCCTTTGCAATGATTTGTGAATTTTGAAGGCTTTTCCTTGCGCGAGGGCGTTCTTGGGGGCGTAACTGGCGCTGCTGCATGGTCGCTGCGCCACTCTGTGCCACAGCTGGTTTCGGAGGCTAAAATCCATGAATACACTGTGCGATGAAAAGGATTTTTTCGCACGCGGCTGGCGCAGTGTATCGCACAGGGACACTGTGCGCCAGCCGCGTGCGCCACTTTTGTGCGAATTTCTATGAATTACCCTAAAATCAGTGACTCACCCCCTGAAGTGTGCCTGAAATAAACCTTTAATGTGTCTAGCAATTATTGTATAGAATTCTAGAAAGACAAATTATTTGGTATTCCCATTTTTCCTTATTTAGGGTCACTGCTGAAAGTGTTAGACTTGTGAAAACTGTTCTTTTAAAAAACAATGTTTAAGAGGCCTGAACTAGAAAGCCAGCCACTCCAGAAGCAAAGAGCCACATGGTGCTGGCCAAAGCCCAGGACCTTGCATTTAAAAAAAAAAAAAAAATATATATATATATATATATATATATATATATATATATATATATATATATATATATATATATATATATATATATATATATATATATATATATATATATATATATATATATATATATATATATATATATATATATATATATATATATATATATATATATATATATATATATATATATATATATATATATATATATATATATATATATATATATATATATATATATATATATATATCTTTCTTTTAGCAGTAACAAGGGAGACCATGCGACCCCTGGCAACCCCTAAATGACGTCCCTGTTTACACTTTGGGCCAGCACCGGTGGTGCTGCCCCACCGTTGCACAGGCATGCTAGAAATTATTTGGGCCCCCTGACAATTATTTATACACATAGGAACTGGGAATAACTGATGACGTGATGGCCACACATTGGGCAAGCTCTTCACGAGTCAATGACTCAGGCTGGTGGCCTTCAAGCGGGGAACATCGCGCGTATTTAGCTGAAATATTCCAACAGTAATGCATTTCCTAAATTCGGATTACGTGGAATTGCGATTTAAATATTTGAGTAACACGTTCGTAAATCTCGCTCGGGCCTCATTTCCTACTGCGCAGCTGCGCCTAGATTCCTAAAACAAAGGAGCATGCTGGTGTTTGGCTGGAATACTGTACGCATATTGTAACTGGCCTCCTGGAAAAACAAACACAACCAAGAACGTGTCTGATAGGACGGTGGCCTAGGAGAGAGGAGGCCCCATCGGCCCCATCGGCCCCGCCCCTCTGAGTCAACAGGAAAGCTCTCAATGTAAATACATTTAACAGGATACAGGAATTTCCTCACGAGCTCTGCCGAGCTTCAAAGATGACGTGCTTTCAGATTGTACAAGGAGACTACAAAACTAAAAAGCTCGTTAGGTGAAGCTGGCTGTACCCAGCAGAGATCTGTTTGTAACGACCTGGTGGGTCGCATGGATCCTGGCAGGGCCAACTCAGCCTTTCCTCCTCCCCAGATTTTGAAAACTAGGACTGTTGAGCAGCTTAACAATGCGAGCTATTACTTGAACCGGGGCCAGAACGTTTGGTTCGCAGTGTGCACAGTATAAATTGCCATTATTATCATAATTGTAATTGGGTATTTTTATATGACGACCGAAATGTGACAATTTTCTGAAGTACTTTGAATGGTTGGAATTTCAGCTCTTAAATGATGTAGTAAATACCTGAGGACTGTTAAAGAGGAGGAGAATGAAATTGAATATTGAATGAAGCAACCTTCTACCCACTGAGCTCACGTCATACTTACGTTGGGGAGGCGGGGTGGCTTGACCCAATCTACCATGTGTTCCCAAGCAGTATACGTGTAAGTAAAGCTGTGAGAGGCAGTCCGCCCTTGTTTTTCTCCCCGAAAACCATTGGCATAAAAGTAGCGATATTGAAGGCATCACAGTCAGGCGCGCATGCCCTGAGTATATGGCGGGGTGGAGGGGGGGGGGGGGGGGGGCTTTTGGCTTTTAAGCGTGTAGATTAATTGCGCAGTTGCTAATGCTGTCACTTTGAGCAGCATTAGGGATCCCCCTACAATTGTGTATTTTTAGAACGTTGCAAGGTAGCATGGCAGGTTAGGAGACAGTTGCTGAGATATTATATGTTGAGATCAGCCTATACATACTTTTTAGGATTTCTAGAATTCCTTCTTCAAAATGTTCTCTAAAATGGGCCTTTTCCACCTGGGAAGCAGTTGAGCTTGGTTATTTGCTTATATTAATGGGAAGGGGGTGTGGGGGGGAGGTTTGCCTTCATAGTAAAAAAATCAAAAGTAGGTACCCGTGGTCAGGAACACCCAATGAGGTCCTGCCTCATTGGGTGTTCCTCAATAGTGACATGTCTGCCTTACCACATCTCATACCCCCAACCCTGAAACGGCAATGGCGATGTGATAGTGAGCTAAAGAATCTGGGTAAGACTCCTGAAACCGAGACTTATTGGCCGGACTCCCAGGACCCCTTTTGTTTTTGCACAATTAAAGTAACTTTAGGTCTCACCCTAAGTTACTAGGGTAATCCAGACGTGGACGCATTGCTCGCTGCTCTTAGAGAGGCACAGTCCACCCTATTGATGAGGCCCAACGAGGCCGAAACACATGTATGGGGTTGCTGTCTTTACTCTTGCTCAGAGGAGGATCGCCTGGCATTTTGGTGCTGGACTGCCCCACAGCAGGACAAAGACTGATATGTTATGGATATTTCTCCTCTGTGAAAGAGATAATGAGCTAAAGAATCTGGGTAATACTCTGGAAACCGGGACATACTGGCCGGCAGAAGTACTCCCATGACCTCCCTTGTTTGTGTAAATGTATGACATTTCTGAATTCCTTGTCATCACTTGGCACTGAGGTTGCTGTAACTCTAGAGCTTCTCTCTCACCCCGATTGTATGTCCGCCATTCAGGCATGGTGTGCAACGAATTGTCTCTCTCTCAATACCAGTAAGACAGAGACCATCCTCATCAGAACACCTGTGCCCTTTTTCCTCCCTACACTATGGCCACCCTCACTGGGCCCTCTAACCCACCATCATGTGAGGCCAAAAACCTTGAGGTTGTCAGGGTGATTTCCCGGGGGTCGGTAGGGCCGTCCACAGACCTCTGTGGTTAGGGAGGCCCCCAACTCCTCCCGCAGTCCCCAATGAGTATGAGACACACGCAAGAGCAAGGCATTACTGCTGTTTATTAGATGAAACGGCAGGGATAGGTTCTGGGATCACAGGTCATCCGGGAACACTTCTCACAAAAGTGGGCTCGCAGGTCCTTTTTCTGCTTGCGTGACGCCACACCATGCGTCACATGGAAAACTTCCCCCAAAACCTAACGCCACCTCGGGTTGGCTCCCCGAGTGATAGAGTTAGTATAGACACATATAGAATCGTTAATAATTGGTAGAGAAGAGGTAAGGTGGTACGCCTGGGTCGTCCCTAGAAATTGTTACAACACAATGGTTACATAGGGAAGGTTAGTGATTGGCTAGGTTGTGATGCCGTCAGTGGTTAGCCCCCGTACCCTGATTGGTTCATCCATGAGCCCCCAAGCCTGGGACCATCGTTGTTCCCAGCTCACGATGTACCTGGTGTCAGAAACAATGCATGACTATGTGTCGGTGGTGGACAATGGACAGGTCGGCCATTTGCTGCAGGAGCGCTTCTTTCTCACTGCCGTCATGTCCAATTTGTCACCTTATTGTTGCAGTCTGTGTCCCAACATGAGACCCCAGAGTTTCCCTGGTCCTTGGTACTTGGCTTCGCATCAGGTCGGCGTAGTCACGTGTTGTGAGACCGTGGCTGGAGCAGAATTATGAGCATTTGATTTGTATTTCGGCAGAGAGGGGCGGTTAGCTGTGGCAGGTGTAACATTGGCTCATGGCTCACGACACGGGGGGTCGCGCTGTTGATATGGGTCCTTCTGTATAGGTGTATTACGTCACCATGGTTTTAGTATCAAGGAAGCGTTTGCAAGCATGTACACAAGCTCTTCTTGCATCTTGCGTTTCCTCAGTGCTGTAGTTTAGCCTATGTGAAAAATAACAACAATGCATGGATGAATGTAACAGTCCCCTACGTCATGGTGCTGAGTATTTTCTTCGTGTGAATTGGTGTGGGTATGACCAGTGTGAATGGTGGCACATGTGTTACCGTCCGTTGGCTATGTCGTCATGGGATCTCAAACAATGGTGGTTTTCATTGTTGCTGTTTAATCGATCAGATCCATATGATCGATGTCGGCGTCACTGAGGTTCTGACATGTGGTTTCATTAACGGGCAGTTCCTCTGACCGTGTGGGACACGGCAACAGTGAATGTTGACGTCTGGGTAATCTGTGAGTGGGTCCAATTCCTCTCTTGGGAGGTGCTTGGGTCGTGACGTTCTAGGCCATGGTCTGGATGAGAAGCGGGGGAAGGGAACGTCCCATTTTCCCTCTTCAGTTCCCCCTCTGGTCGACTTGTCGACCACAAAATTATCCACTCTCTTGTCTCCTCTCACTCGCCATATCTTCGTTATCCCTGCCAAGTGTCTGTATTGGTCCACATGATCTTCGAAAGACCAGTACATATAAACACATCCTCCAGTACAAGACCAGTACAACAAACCCATTTCCCAACGTAGTTTTTCGGATTCCTTGGATTTTCAACTTTGATTGATGGGGGGTACAAGTCTGCCTCTACTATTTGTTTGCGCAGATGTTCACGTTCCTTAATGATAATGTCTGCATTCTTATCATCTTCAGCTGGCATTATGACATGCATGCCTATAATTTCTTCTGCTGTGCGCTTAGATCTTGTCTTCCATACCTTCATCCCCATTATTGCAGCCATTCCTATTATCACACACCCTGCTACTATTTTGAGGCTGTCTGACAGCCAAGATGGCATCCATGACCATATGTAGGAAAACCAGCTGCCATCCTTCTTCACTCCTTTTGCTTCGTCTTCCATTTTGGCATGCATCTGAGCGAGTTGCGATACTGCTTTTGATATTGTACAGTTCTCTTCCTCGTTGGCAGGGTTGAATGTGCAACACAAGCTTCCAATTTTCGCGCAAACACCTCCTTCCATTGCTGTCAAAAAGTCCAGTACATATCTGTTTTGTAGGGCTAGCATCCTTATTGCTCTTAATTCTTCTTTTATTGCGTTGAATCCGTTCACCGTGGAGTTAATGGTCATCATGAGCTCCCACCTGATGATCTGTAGCCATTTGGCATTAGCGTAGGCTTGCACTCCTGGATGTATTATTGAGGAGAAGAACATTGCTGATCTGCTGAATAGCCTATGTGCTGGTGGAATGTCACTCAGGGCTGTCTCTGATTTTCCCCACAGGTAGTTCCCTCTCAGTGGTTCTCCTTGTCTCTTTACTTTTGACAGGTGAGTGGTGTTGTTCCAGTGTTTTCTTTACACCATCTTCAGTGATCTTTTCCTCCTCTTGTTCCCTTCGTCCATCTTAGGGAAATGTTCAAAGTTAACGTGCTTCTGTGGTACCACTAGTGATGTACGTTGATGTGTACCATAGTACATACTCCATCCCACATTGGCGGCAAACTGTGGTATGCACTTGCTCCACATGCCCAGTAGTGGTCCATCAGTACAGCTGTTCCTGCACCCTCCTCACAAAGCTTTATTGTACCCTTGCATCCTTCGTTTGTTCCAATGTCTATTTCTCCGTCATGTTGGTAACACAGCGTTGGTGCTGTCAGTGGGAGTATTGTGATGGGTTCCTCTTCTTTATCTAACCAAGTCAGCAGTGCTGTACTCTTCATCCATTCTTTATAGCACTTGTCGTTTTCTTCTTGTACTTTCATCACTGATGACTTTGCCAATGTCAGCATTTTGCTCCCTACAACTCCGTCCACCCATCCATCGTGTATACTTTTCCGTATATCAGTATCAGTGGTCTTTCCCAGGATCCTGGCTCCCCTGCAACTTCTTTTGCATACCATTCGCATGGTAGGTAATCCAGTTTGACTTCTTGTGTTTCTCCTTTTTCTGGTCCTTCAGCTATACACTTGAGTCCTTTCTTCTGCTGCCATGAGTCATCATACATGGGAAGTGTTTGATGAAGTTATTTTCATATGGGTACGTCGATCTTGATTTCCACGGAAGCGTGGCCTTTTTCCCCTGGAATCTTCCTCTCGTTTGGAACAATGCTAGATATAGCAAGCATTCAGTAGTTGTTGCAGGCACTTCAGTTGCAACAAATGTTCTTGAGGCGCTTATGGTGTACGGGATCAATGAACACACATAGCAGTTGTCCTTTGTCGTATCCTTGCCAATTTTTGACATGTGTTCATACCACATGTTGTTAGAGGCGTGTGCTGATTCTGTGAGATATGTGTCCACCCCATTTACATCACTTGATATGCTACGTTTGTTTCTCGTAATGTTTTGCCCCATGCTAGTTGTACCACCTGGCACAGTGCTCCTTGCAGGCATTGTGAGGGATGTGTTAGTAGTGGGAACTGCAGCCACATAAAAAGCATAGAATGCCTGCCAGACAGTGGCAGTAACCAGACCAGTGGTAAAAAATATTCCTACTAGTTTAATTACAGTTGCTAATACCACTGGCATACTCACTCTTACCTTTGCTGCAGTCCTGCAGCTACTTTACTTTAGATGATATAGGTGCCCACCTGAAAATCTCTAAAATTATGCGTTATTACTGTTAGTGTTTTTAATCAAGCCCTGTGTATTAGGTAATCATTCAATGCCCAGGCAAAAAGCTCTTCACACGCTTTCCTTACCATCCTATCTCGTAGGGCTGGTAGTGCTTCATGGAGATATGGGAATGATTGAGTAATTATCATAAGGAACGTGTTATAATATACACATACTCTTCTTCGTTTTAAATGTTTTGGCCTTTTTTTTAACATTTACAAATTGGTGTGACAGTGCCTCTGGATTATCATCGCCTGTGGGCAGCATTTACCCCTGGGCAGTGATGTTTGTTGTAATTTTGTATGTACTTTTGTCTTTTATTGCAAATATTATGACAGTAACCAGTACCTGCATGTGCGAGACAAAAAAGAAGAGAGCATGTACGTGTTTACACAGTGTGGTGTATATTTGCAGATAATCTTGTCAATGTCCTTTATTGGCTAGTGGCTGTGGAGTGCTAAGTCTGTTTGTTTTGCTGGGACCTTGTAATCATGGGGTGGCCTATGGGACGCTGATTGTTTGTGTCCTTTGGGGTGTTCTGATCTTGCGCTGTGTCGAGTTCTTGTGTCGTTGCTGAAGCGTTGGCCCCTTCGCTGAGGAGAGGGTGGGTCTTTGCTTTGTAGGGCTTGATGTCGTGGATATGCGTCCACACTTCCTTGCCCCTGAGCTTCACCGCCCTGGGGGCTACCTTCTCTAACAGATACGGACCTGTGAATCTCGGACTACTCCAAGTCCGCCGGAAGTTCCTCAGGAGTACCTTGTCTCCCTCTTTCACTATCCACTGTGTAGTCTGCTCTTGTTCCTCGTTGGTGGCTTCTCCTTGCTGATCGTTCTTCGACCTGCCCTGTGCCTGTTTGATCTGTTGAGAGATAAAAGCCGCACTGGTAACCAAGTAAGAGTCATATTCATGCATTTCATCACCAAAAACAGTACTTGTTGCTTGGCAGTCATTTGTGGCCTTGATGGTGGTGTAAGTGGGAGGTGCATTTGGCGACCAGTCACCACCTCATCGGGTGTGAGATGGTGATCTTACCCTGGTCTATTTCTTAATTCAAACAAAGCCAAAGGAAGGCAGTACAGCCAACTCTTCTTTGTTGTTTGCTTGATTTTTGCTATTTCTTCTTTTAGGAGACCATTGAGGCATTAGCAGATGCCATTTGCTTGAGGGTGGTACCACATGCAAACTTATGTTTTATCCCTAAGAGGTTAGTTACGTGTTGGAACAGTTTGTTAGCGAAGTGGGGGCCATTGTTCGACAGCAATACCTCGCATATCCCCCACCTCGGGAAGACCTCCCTCACCAAGAACTTTGCTGCTCTGAATGCATCAGCATGGGAGCATGGACCAGCCTCGATCCAGCGTGAGAATGGGCACACCACTACAATCATGTATCTGTAGCCTTGACATACATTGATCATGTCAACGTAGTCAATATGGAGGTGTAGAAAGGGTCCTTCAGGCTGGGGTATGGTACCTTTTATCACTTGCAGCGTGTGACCGGCTGTAAATTGCTGGCATGTAAGGCAGCTACTGATGAAATTAGCAACATTGAAAGGGGCCCCTAGGGGACCCTGACGTCTATGGAAACAAGGCGAGTCACCACACACGATAGAGATGCCAGACACAAGGTTGTATTCCCAAAGCTAGGGTTTTATTGCAAAGCAAAAGTCTCAGTTGGCCAACTCGGTCTCACGCCCCGCGACGTGTATCTCTAGACCTCGAGGGACGCAAGAGAGCGAATTACGTACATCAGTTACATATATACAAAATGCATATCAAACAATCAGCTATGACATGTTTAACACCCCCAAGAACCAAAAAAGGCTAGATAACATATCTAGTCAAACAGCCGCTCTCCGTACATACCCTGTACGGGTGATATAGTTTAAACTTAGATTGAAATGTAAGTACTTTTCTTCTTATGCATAAGTTCAAAGAAGAGACACTTGATTGAAAGTAGTGGTGAGAGTAATATGTTTATCAAAAACATATATTTCGAACACTGAAGAAAAGGAAAAAGTCACTAATTCTGTTTTAGTGAGGATACAGCTGCCACTTCTCATATTTTAAATAGACTTTGTGTACCAATGCATTTCGGAGCAAATAGCTCCTTCATCAGGGTGAGTCTAATCTAATAACATAGAATAAGAATGTATATCGCATAACATATGAAATAACGTAAAAAATAGCGCAATATGCAATCATAAATCACAATAGAAAAGGTAATAAATTAGAAATCACATACCAGAAAGTAGATGAGGGTTCAGGTCAAAGTAAAACATGTAATAAAATAAAGTAGACAAAACCGAGAGTTAATAAGTGCAAGTAGCGAGGGAATTAGACCATGTGAATGGAGAGAAAAACAATGTAAATGGACTCACGAGAAGTGTTTGGCCTCGTAGAAACAAAAACTACAGTCACAGGCAGAAATGTGAACTGTTGTCGGTAACAGCAGCGTACAGAATGCAGCCAATTCGAAAAAGCTGTAAAAAGCAAAAGTGTGTTTTAGGTGGAGTCAATGAAGCGCCGTGGCGCTGTGATTAGAAAGAGGCGTCTTCAATGGTTACCTAGAAGATATACAGGGTCAATGCCGGCCAGAACGCCGTTCTGCATCGCTGTAAGCAAGCGTTGCTAATGGTAACGCTGCTATAAATACCCACGTGATCGCATCGCGTCAGGAGAGTAGCGCGATGCGGCACGTACTATTAGGAGACTGTGTATGAGATTTGTGGGCATATTTGGAGCTAAAAATACAATTATCAACCCTCGGGTGAGATAGAAAGGAAAAATGAATAAAAGAAAAACGAATATACAAAAATGATAAACATGGAAAAAATACTGTAGAAAAGTAAACAAAAGGGAAGGTAATAGAAACATGTAACTACACAGGCACCAAATCTGGTAGCCCATGTGAAAGTGAAGGATAGTGAACTAGCATCACAGCCGTAGTAGGTGGCACTAGAGGTGTCACCTTGGGTCCCAGACGGGTGTCCGGGAAAGGCTGCAAAGATGCATGGGCACAATGCGTGCAATCCATGTGTCAATTAAGGAAATTAGCAAGTTTTGACAAAACAACTCTGAAGATTTGGAGCACTCCGTAAGTGTTATCAGTGCCTAAGGATACTGGCCTAGACCTCACAATATGTTGAGGACCGCATTAAATGTCTATTAACAGTCAAACCATTACGTATGACGTGCAAAACCATCAATAACTAGTTCAAGGAACATTATGTAATGTCACATGAAATCAACATAGATACATCACATTCAAAGATAACAATAATAATTGATTTCTTCATTTAGGCCATTGGGATACAGGCTCCCCAATCTGTCAATCCAATATGTCTCTCTTTGGTTAAGCCGAAGGCTCAGATCTTCATGTGGATTGACTTTGCTTAGCACTTCAAGAATCAAAAATCTGATTTGAATCAGGTTGTGGCGTTTCTCGTTCCAATGGCGAGCCACTGCCGAGTTGGGATTAACATTACGTATACAAGAGCGGTGTTCGTTCCAACGTACTTTAGCTGCTCTCATGGATTGACCAACATAATATTTCCCACAGGGACACTTTATTCCATAAATGATATTCTCACTATCACAAGTGCCAAATGTCCTCAGCAGAATCTTGTTGCCTGTGCTGGGATGGTATATGGTATTACCTTTGATGACCAGGTTGCAATTAGTACAATGTAGACAAGGATATGTCCCTGTGCGTTGAGTACTGGGTTCTTTTAAGGGAGGTCGTGTGCGTACTAATTCATCGCGTAAATTCTTGCTTCTTTGATAGGCGAATACTGGTAATTGTTCAAACAGTTTCTGTACTCTAACATCATTCTTAAGGATATTCCAATGTTTCTTAATGGAATTCTTTATCTTGTTGCTCTGAATGGAGAATCTTGAAACATATACTGGTGTTTGTAGCTCCCTTTTGGGTTTAGTGGTACCGGTAAGAAGTGTATCACGCTCAACAGTTTGTACTCTTTGGGACGCTGAGTTCAGTTCTTCCTCTGTGTAGCCACGAGCTAGGAATTTGTCTTTCATAGCTTGCTGTTGAGTTAAGCATTCTGCAGGATCGCTCACTATTTTTTTCACTCGTAAAAGTTGGCTGTATGGTAAATTCCTCAGAAGGCTTGGTTGATGAAAACTTAGACGATGTAAAAGATTATTGCGATCGGTGGTTTTGCGATATAGAGTAGTGTTGTAACCAGTATCTTTCTTGGTAATGCTAACATCAAGAAATGTGATATGTTCTCTAGATATCTCACTCGTGAATTGAATGCGTGGATCGATACTGTTCAAATATTCAAAAAAGACCATGAACATGTCGTGAGTGCCCGTCCAAATTCCAAATATATCATCGATATATCGTAACCATAGGTAAATGTTCTGATTCCACTCTTGTTTTTTAAGTGCATGCTCGGATTCAAATTTGTGCATGAAGCAGTTAGCATATGACGGTGCCATTGTGGCACCCATCGATGTCCCTGAAGTTTGTAAAAAGAACTTATTGCGATACTGAAAATATGAATTTTCGGCAATGAATTGAAGAAGAGTCAAAATAAATTCTTTCTGTGCACGGATTGGTGGCGATTCTAGTAAGAGCCATTCAACAGATTCGATGCCTAGATCATGCGGAATGGATGTGTACAAACTCTTAACATCGATTGTAAACATAAAGTGCTCTTGATTGAATATTATGTCATTGAGCTTCTGTAGAAAATGCGAAGTATCTCTGATGTAAGTGGAGGTTTTTTGTATCAGAGGTTGAAGAAAAAAATCGATATAAACTCCGAGTGGTTGGTTAATGCTGTCCATACCAGCGACAATGGGTCTTCCTGGAGGTCTGACTTGATCTTTGTGAATTTTAGGTAATGTGTAAAAGTTTGGAATCCTTGGGTGAGTAGTAATAAGAAATTTGCGGGTATGTTCATTTATCCAGTCAAGTTCGTACGCTTTATCCAGCAGAGTTTCCAAGTTTTGTTTAATGGATACAGTGGGGTCATGGTCCAAGGGTGCATAGACAGTGCGATCTTGTAGTTGTCTCATACACTCAGCATCATAATCTGTGGTATTCATGATTACCAACGCTCCCCCTTTGTCCGCTGGGCGGATAGTTATCTCTTTGTCGCAATATAGGTCCCGAATTGATTTCATTTCATGTGGTTTCATATTCTTGTATGGTGGGATTTTGTAACTAATACGTTCCAAATCCTTAGTAACCATTTTCTGAAAGATATCAATCGATGGAACTGAGATAGGTGGTATAAAGCTACTCTTAGTTCGAAACTCTTGAAAATCTGGAATATCGGTGGTACTCTCATATGGTTCAAGTTCCTCGAAGAATACCTTGAGTTTCAATTTTCTGATAAACTTATAGAGTTCGATCTTGGAGTTAAACAAGGTTGTACTATAAGTGGGCACAAAGCTTAACCCTTTCTGAAGTGTATTAACTTCAGTTTTACTCAATGCTTTCTGAGATATGTTGATAACTAGGTTTTCCTCAATTGTAGTCGTGTTTGTGGCTTGTTTCTGAGGTTTCCTCCTCCCCCTGCGGGTTCTTTTGGGCGCGCTCCTAAAAAAGCCGAGCTTGCGGGTGTTTGGATTGAAGAACTAGCTGGGCGATTGTCGTCACCCGATGGTCGTTCCGTGTGTGCGTCAGTATCCCTTTGTGTTTCTGAATCAGAACTGGATGTGGTGTCTGTTGGATATTTATATGGTTTCTTTGAGGCTACTGGTCCGTATTTTTCCATCCACGTATATACTTCTTCGTTAATATAGTCGTAGGTATCTCGTTTGAATTTTTTCACCTTTTTCTGTTCTAACTCAGTTTTATAATCTTCAAGTTTTGTATTAATTTCTGTTAAGATAATATCATATTCTTCTTTCCCCAGTGACGTCACAAGCTCTTTCTCTATTTCTTGAATCTCGGAGTTAAGAGAAATTAAATTTTTAGATAGTTCCTGGATAGTTAAAAGAATCAAGTCTAGGGAACACTTGTTCAGAATGGCCTCCCACTTGTGTACAAATTCTTTGCTTTCTTTGCAAAGGGTAGGACGAAGTTGGATGCGTAAGCCTCTTGGTATACGTTGATTTTTGAAGTAGCGACCTAGTGTGATCGCATGAAGTTTTCGGTTGATTTCCTTGCGAATTAGGTATTCTAGTTGTTTTATGCGTTTCGCCGGATCCTTAGTAGTAGTGGCATGTGTGCCTAAAGTCGTTTCGCTAATTAGTTCGAGAATGGCAGCTGCTTCCTCAGTCGAAAACCCTAAGGTTTCTGCACATTTCGATGATAGACCTTCGATGTCTTCAAAGGACATGTTGTTAAATGAAAAATATATAAATTGAAAATACTAAGATAGATGTGATCGCTGTGTGCCTCCACTTATGTGTGTCTCAAAAAAGGAGGAAAAAGAAGCAAATGAAAAAATAAAGTGGGCACCACACTTGTAGTAAATCTGTATATTAATATTAGACACTCAAAAAGAATTGAGTCAAAAATAGGACCAAAGCTCAAATAGATGCTTACAGGAGCTGGCTGCAATAAGTCTGGAGACACCCTGACTCGTAAATGCAAGAACCAAAAAAGGCTAGATAACATATCTAGTCAAACAGCCGCTCTCCGTACATACCCTGTACGGGTGATATAGTTTAAACTTAGATTGAAATGTAAGTACTTTTCTTCTTATGCATAAGTTCAAAGAAGAGACACTTGATTGAAAGTAGTGGTGAGAGTAATATGTTTATCAAAAACATATATTTCGAACACTGAAGAAAAGGAAAAAGTCACTAATTCTGTCTTAGTGAGGATACAGCTGCCACTTCTCATATTTTAAATAGACTTTGTGTACCAATGCATTTCGGAGCAAATAGCTCCTTCATCAGGGTGAGTCTAATCTAATAACATAGAATAAGAATGTATATCGCATAACATATGAAATAACGTAAAAAATAGCGCAATATGCAATCATAAATCACAATAGAAAAGGTAATAAATTAGAAATCACATACCAGAAAGTAGATGAGGGTTCAGGTCAAAGTAAAACATGTAATAAAATAAAGTAGACAAAACCGAGAGTTAATAAGTGCAAGTAGCGAGGGAATTAGACCATGTGAATGGAGAGAAAAACAATGTAAATGGACTCACGAGAAGTGTTTGGCCTCGTAGAAACAAAAACTACAGTCACAGGCAGAAATGTGAACTGTTGTCGGTAACAGCAGCGTACAGAATGCAGCCAATTCGAAAAAGCTGTAAAAAGCAAAAGTGTGTTTTAGGTGGAGTCAATGAAGCGCCGTGGCGCTGTGATTAGAAAGAGGCGTCTTCAATGGTTACCTAGAAGATATACAGGGTCAATGCCGGCCAGAACGCCGTTCTGCATCGCTGTAAGCAAGCGTTGCTAATGGTAACGCTGCTATAAATACCCACGTGATCGCATCGCGTCAGGAGAGTAGCGCGATGCGGCACGTACTATTAGGAGACTGTGTATGAGATTTGTGGGCATATTTGGAGCTAAAAATACAATTATCAACCCTCGGGTGAGATAGAAAGGAAAAATGAATAAAAGAAAAACGAATATACAAAAATGATAAACATGGAAAAAATACTGTAGAAAAGTAAACAAAAGGGAAGGTAATAGAAACATGTAACTACACAGGCACCAAATCTGGTAGCCCATGTGAAAGTGAAGGATAGTGAACTAGCATCACAGCCGTAGTAGGTGGCACTAGAGGTGTCACCTTGGGTCCCAGACGGGTGTCCGGGAAAGGCTGCAAAGATGCATGGGCACAATGCGTGCAATCCATGTGTCAATTAAGGAAATTAGCAAGTTTTGACAAAACAACTCTGAAGATTTGGAGCACTCCGTAAGTGTTATCAGTGCCTAAGGATACTGGCCTAGACCTCACAATATGTTGAGGACCGCATTAAATGTCTATTAACAGTCAAACCATTACGTATGACGTGCAAAACCATCAATAACTAGTTCAAGGAACATTATGTAATGTCACATGAAATCAACATAGATACATCACATTCAAAGATAACAATAATAATTGATTTCTTCATTTAGGCCATTGGGATACAGGCTCCCCAATCTGTCAATCCAATATGTCTCTCTTTGGTTAAGCCGAAGGCTCAGATCTTCATGTGGATTGACTTTGCTTAGCACTTCAAGAATCAAAAATCTGATTTGAATCAGGTTGTGGCGTTGCGATCACGTGGGTATTTATAGCAGCGTTACCATTAGCAACGCTTGCTTACAGTGATGCAGAACGGCGTTCTGGCCGGCATTGACCCTGTATATCTTCTAGGTAACCATTGAAGACGCCTCTTTCTAATCACAGCGCCACGGCGCTTCATTGACTCCACCTAAAACACACTTTTG
The DNA here is from genome assembly GCF_040938575.1 of Ambystoma mexicanum. Classification (NCBI taxonomy): domain Eukaryota; kingdom Metazoa; phylum Chordata; class Amphibia; order Caudata; family Ambystomatidae; genus Ambystoma; species Ambystoma mexicanum. The sequence goes on along the minus strand of NC_090929.1, from coordinate 502,383,400 downwards.
CTTTTTACAGCTTTTTCGAATTGGCTGCATTCTGTACGCTGCTGTTACCGACAACAGTTCACATTTCTGCCTGTGACTGTAGTTTTTGTTTCTACGAGGCCAAACACTTCTCGTGAGTCCATTTACATTGTTTTTCTCTCCATTCACATGGTCTAATTCCCTCGCTACTTGCACTTATTAACTCTCGGTTTTGTCTACTTTATTTTATTACATGTTTTACTTTGACCTGAACCCTCATCTACTTTCTGGTATGTGATTTCTAATTTATTACCTTTTCTATTGTGATTTATGATTGCATATTGCGCTATTTTTTACGTTATTTCATATGTTATGCGATATACATTCTTATTCTATGTTATTAGATTAGACTCACCCTGATGAAGGAGCTATTTGCTCCGAAATGCATTGGTACACAAAGTCTATTTAAAATATGAGAAGTGGCAGCTGTATCCTCACTAAGACAGAATTAGTGACTTTTTCCTTTTCTTCAGTGTTCGAAATATATGTTTTTGATAAACATATTACTCTCACCACTACTTTCAATCAAGTGTCTCTTCTTTGAACTTATGCATAAGAAGAAAAGTACTTACATTTCAATCTAAGTTTAAACTATATCACCCGTACAGGGTATGTACGGAGAGCGGCTGTTTGACTAGATATGTTATCTAGCCTTTTTTGGTTCTTGCATTTACGAGTCAGGGTGTCTCCAGACTTATTGCAGCCAGCTCCTGTAAGCATCTATTTGAGCTTTGGTCCTATTTTTGACTCAATTCTTTTTGAGTGTCTAATATTAATATACAGATTTACTACAAGTGTGGTGCCCACTTTATTTTTTCATATGTTTAACACCCCCCCCTTTATTGGGTTTCTTTGAACTTGGTGTGATGATGGACATCTCCGACCACTATGACACCTTCAAACATCTATTCTAGTAACAATTTGCAATTTGTGAGTGCAAAGGCATATTTCGGTTATTGAATAGAACACGGCGCTTCTGTTCTTGGAAGCGAACTGCATACGGGGGGGAGTTGCATTGCGGACCTTGCTATCTATCAGGTGCTATTCGCGTCCTGGGAGCTGACATGCTCTAGCGGGCTCAGCAAAAGGGGGGCCGTTAGAAAAGCATAATTCAAGCCTTTAGCTGTATTATTGTAACATATTCTACCATATAACGAGACTGGCTGGCACCTGTGAAATGATTAAATGCCCTGCAGCTCTGCTTCAAGGCTACATTCGGGAGGGAGCCGGGAATTCTTCCTGGCGCTGCCTACGTTTGTGTTTCAGCGAACTCTTGTTATCCTCACAGCCTTGTCCTTTTCACATACAGACAACAATGTTTCACAGTCGAGTAGTGTAAGCGGAAAATATACTGCGAAGCAATAGGAACAGAAAGCAATGAGCAATGCTTAGAAAACAAAATGGCGATTCTTGTTACATCAAAATGGCCGTTCATTGGCAAACTCGAAAACCTATATTCTGTCATATCGTGCATGAGACGGTTGGCCCACGGCCACCAAAATGCGTTTGCGGTCTCAAAGTAGAGGTATCCGTATTTCTAGACTGACAAACCCTCCTTTGGCCGTATGCCAAACATCTCATCTATTTATTGAAACCTCCTCTAGTGATGATGAATCTGAAGTACTTATGTCTAGTCTTGCATGCTATCGTGGACATCATTGTCTTCATCAATATCTATTGCCATCAACTCTTTTACTGCTCTCATCTCATTTGGGTCTGGGCTAGTTCGATCATGAGGTTGTTTTTTCTTTGTTATCATTTGCATGCATCCTTCCGTACATCCCACAGTTACCTCTGCGCAAACTATGGGTAAACAATGTATACAACAACAGCACGTTAGGAATATTTCCGAACACCAGTATTAATATTGAGATCAACTTCCATCCCCAAGATCGTAACATTCCCCAAAACCAAGATCCTATTCCCCAGCTACCTTCTCCAGTGGGGAGTTCAGAACTTAGAACGTGCATTTTCTTTATTGCTCCAAAGATCGTCGGGGAATAGTCATCGACATAAACGCAACATGCTGATCCCACTATTTTGCAAATTCCCCCACGATCAACCAGGATCACATCGAGAGCCATTCTATTTTGCAGCGTCATTAACCGGATTCCTCTTTCTTCCAACATAATGTTAAATAATATATCTGTTGTTGTGTTTATTGTATTCTTTAGGATTCTGGACAGTTGCCTTATATTATAGGAGTTCACTATCTGTCCTAAGAATGGAATGAATGATTTTGCTACATCAGTTGCTATTAAAACACCTTTGTCAGTCCTTTTGACTCTAGTTTTGGATAATCTGGCCATGTCTGCTGTTTCTAAGAGGAATACTCCTGGGAACAGTAGCCCTAGGTAACATGTACCTCCCCAGTTTCTGGGCAACCAAGGGTATGCTTTCTCTCCACATATAAAGTAAACTGGATCACCTACGTATACTGGTTCTATTTCCCATTTTAGTACCACTGTATTCATATAACCAGTATATGTTCTGACTGAAAAAGAGCCTTTCTTTTTTAGACAAAAAGGGACAGTTCTTGGGCTATAATTCACCGTGTAAGATGGGGGAATTGCATCTTTGTCCCCTTCTGTTCTTACATGAAAAGTCATTGCAGATGTTTTTTCTGGCGGGGACAATCTATCTCGTCTATTTTGTCGTGTTATCTTCCGTGTACTTTTCCTCGTGGGCTCTGGGGCTATTACTTGTGCTTTATGGAAAATGGAACAACCCACAGGCTTCATTATTATCTCCTCAAACTCATTCATGTTGGTTCTGTCTAATTGACCCGTATTACTCTCATTCCATTTCCCATAGAACATTGCACCTAAAGATGCACTACATGCAGAACTTAATGGTAATGGCTGCACATACCACCCTATTCCTTTCCCGGCATGCTGTGGTAAATGGGCACATACACAGCAGTTTGTTTTCTTCAGGATTGCATGTGTCATGTTCATTATCAGCAGTAAGGTGTTATTTCCAAAACCTTTCCTGTGTTTTTCTTCCATTGGGGGTAGGGTATAAGTGATCACCTGAACCGGGCTTTCAGTAGTGGATATATTAATTATTGGTAAAAACATTTCTAGTGGGTGTATTGTTTCTACCCACCATAATATTAGGGCTGTCGATATTGGTGCTACCACGCTCATAAAGCACATTATTATCGTTAGTACCAGCATACAATTTGTTTTACCATGCGTTTTTCGGTGGTGGTGCAGGAGGAGGCTGAAACCGGTCCCGGCATGTTTCTCGTTGTCCTTCTTCCTTATCACAGTTCGTTGTGGATATCTCTCTTCGTCGCGCTTGCTCTGATGTTTGTAAGTTCAATGGAATTCTTTGTCACAGTTCAGTTCTGCCTGTCCTTTTTAGCCTGAATTCGATTATTCGTTTTTAGGCGAGATCACTTGTCCCTTCTTATACTGCTCAGAGGACCTTTGATCAGTTATCTTATCGCCTTAGTATCATGTGCGCCCAACTTGTCCGCTCTGGTTCCGGACACATGTACTGTTAATCAGTTATCTCACTTGCCATAGTACCATGTGCGCCCAGCTTTTCCGCTTTGGTTCCGGACACATGTACTTTTTATGATCGCACCGAGGAGCCGCGAGTCTTGAATTGTCCGATTTGCACAATTCTCACGCTTCTCTCCTCTACACCTCTGGTTCTTTCTCCGTCCATGAGCTGAACCAGAGGTTGACATAAACACCAAAAAGAACTGCGGATCACTTTGTCTTCCGAGGCCGCAGGTTGTATCGCCTTGCTCCTGGTATCGTATGATCCGTGAACAGTGCCGGTGCACTTCCAGATTCAGGCTCGAAGTCAGCCTGTGGTGCTACTGCAGGTGCTGGTGTGCGCCGCGCCAATGATGCAGATCCGTTTTTTGGTGTGCTGGTGGGCGCCAAAGGGGTACACGATTTGGTTTTGCTGGTATCTGCAAGGCAGATTTCGCGTCTGTCAGCAGTGATGTCGATTCTGCTGGGCAACGTTGGGGTACTCTTTGCCCTTCCACCTCTTTGGCAATCGTCTCAGGCTTTGTTTCGAGTTTCACTTCTCGTTTTGGCAGATTAGGTGGCTGCTTACTGGCAACAGTTTCTTTCGTTTCTGGGACCGCTGTCTCTTTCCGGTCATCAGTGTCAGGCAAGTCTTTCAGTGCAGTTGGAATCTTCTTGGCATGGGTGGCATGGATCCACGACTTCCTTCCAGCCACCCGTATTGCCGTCTGCGTCGCCAAAAGTACTTGATGGGTCCGGCGCCACCTGAGTGCTAATGATGACTTTCTTTCAAAGATTTTTAGCAGCACTCAGTCTTCTGGCTCCAGCGCGTGCCCCGGACCGGTGTATCTCACTGGTAATGCCTCCTGCACCTGCTGATGAATCAAACGCAATTTCTGCATTAAAAGGCCGCAATAAGTACTAAGCACAGGATGTTCTATTTCACTAAGTCGTTTTGGCTGAGGTGCGCACCAAACATTTGGCGGCCTCCCCATTACGATTTCGTACGGGGAGAGCCCAGTTTTAGCCTGTGCAGACGTACGCATGCATAATAGTGCTATTGGTAATGCATCTACCCAACTCAACTTGCTTCCCGCACAAATCTTACTAATCTTTGATTTAAGAATCCTGTTATGCCTCTCCACAAGACCGGCAGAACTCGGATGCCTTGAACTATGGAATCTCTTATCAATCTGGAGACCAGCACATATCTGTAATACCAATGCACCCACAAAATGCGGTCCATTATCAGACCATAGGACCCGGGGCAAGCCAAATAAAAAACTTCTAGGTGGTTCGTTACCTTCTTTCCTTTGTATGTGTTGTGGAGATATGCTAGCAGTGAGTGTTGTGTGTACATATCAAAACTGCCATTGGGCAGCCATGGTATTCTTATTTTGTTGTCTGTCCCTTGTGTGCATTCAATACTGTACTTTACTATTTTATCTCTATGCGGTGTTAGTGTAGCGCATATGTGCTGAAGTGGTGTTGTTGGTGTGCTGGCCCTTTACCCTGCCTCTATCCCATAATACACAGACATTATTAAAACTTTTACCTCCTCACCACCGTTACCTGGCCCCGTAAACTGGGGTCTTCCGACTTTCCGCTGCAAAGCAAACAATTGTATTACAGTACAGTTGTGCTGGGTGGCACCGCCCTTCTTTCCTTAATTATAGCGTCACCTTCCTTATGCTTCTCTTCCAATGCTTGGACCCCCTTTGGCCCGTGGCGTGCAAAGCCCCCTTTGACTTAGCGTCCTGCGCAGCGTGGTTTTGATCCGCCCTGCCTTTCCTGCGCCGCTGCTACTCGGCGCACCTCCGATCGTAGTTTCAGCTCCTCCCCCTTTCCCCTCTCGTTCCACCGGAAACAACATTCCTATTCCCCCTTCCTCTCTCCCACTGTTTTCCACCACCTCCCGGAGCTATCCCTTTATTGAGGCAGGCCGGCGTTCTCCGTGCGTGGCCGCCCCTCCCCTTCATCCCTCACCCCGGTTTCGGTCGCAGTTCAGAAAACACAGCGTAGTCCTCTGCAACTCTATGGGTGATGTCACCAGTTCTAAGACTGTTGGGTACAGGTACGTACAAGCATGACAAGAAAAATGAAGTGCACGCTACTTCACAATGATATTCCCCACAATCCCCACAGCTGTCTTCCCACCACGCCTGGAGTGGAGTATTCATTAATCACTTCATTATTAAAGTAGACTGCACACGCTGCGTCGCCTCGCGTCTGATATGCTCCCTCACCAGGGGAACTTAACCAGCCCACTATCTTCTGCACCGAGAACAACCACGTTACCTCAGCGAGGGATACGTTATCTATTCACCGAGCTATGACATTCAACCAATAGGAATTCCCATCTAGTCATCGATCAAAAACGCCAACTCGTAGGAATGCCGTTTTACACAGGTACCGACAATCAAAACCAATCAGCGCGGTTCACGGGTCGCATGTGGGTGCCTCAAGCCCCACCCTACTCACTCTGCAACACTATACGGGGCGGCCTTCGTGCCCGACCCCGCAATACTTCACACATCAACCGCCGCTCAATTGCCAAAATCTTTGGACACACCGTAAAGCCTCCTGCCACCCTCGTTACAGTTCCTCCCACTACCCACACAACTTTACATTGCTGGTTGCGTGTGCCATACTCACATCGACTTTTGCCTCCCGGTGCCTCTCGGCTGCAGGTACCCCTCCCAATCTGCTCGCCACCTCCCCTCGTCTGGACCACATCTGGACACTCGCCAACCGCGGGCAGGATACTTCTCAAGTCAGCTCTAGACGGCCACTCTCTGGATTGCGCAGTCCGGTCGTCTCACAGTTACGCAATGGTCCTGTAGTCCTCCAAAGGGGGCAAAGGCGGAGAGGGCCGCATTGCCGTGCTACCTTGGCGCAGGCTGCACCTCCCTTTTGCCTCTCCCCAAGTGTCAGATCTCAACAGATCTCAGCAGTGCCTCCAACTTGTCGGGGTGATTTCCCAGGGGTCAGCAGGGCCGTACATGGACCTCCGGGGTTAGGGAGGCCCCAACTCCTCCTGCAGTCCCCAATGAGTATGAGACACACGCAAGAGCAAGGCGTTACTGCTGTTTATTAGATGAAACGACAGGGATAGGTTCTGGGATCACAGGTCATCCGGGAGCACTTCTCACAAAAGTGGGCTCGCAGGCCCTTTTTCTGCTTGCGTGACGCCACACCGTGCGTCACATGGGAAAACTTCCCCCAAAACCTAACGCCACCTCGGGTTGGCTCCCCGAGTGATAGGGTTAGTATGGACATGTGTAGAATTGTTAGTAATTGGTAGAGATGAGGTCAGGTTGTACGCTTGGGTCGTCCCTAGAAATTGTTACAACAGAATGGTTACATAGGGAAGGTTAGTGATTGGCTAGGTTGTGATGCCGTCAGTGGTTAGCCCCCCGTACCCTGATTGGTTCATCCATGAGCCCCCAAGCCTGGGCTCATCGTTGTTCCCAGCTCACGATCAACCTGGTGTTAGAAACAATGTATGACTATGTGTCGGTGGTGGACTATGGACAGGTCTGCCATTTGCTGCAGGAGCGCTTCTTTCTCACCGCCGTCATGTCCAATTTGTCACCTTATTGTTGCAGTCTGTGTCCCAAACGTGAGACCCCAGAGTTTCCCTGGTCCTTGGTACTTGGCATCGCATCAGGTCGGCCTAGTTACGTGTTGTGAGACCATGGCTGGAGCAGAATTATGAGCATTTGATTTGTATTTTGGCGGAGAGGGCCGGTTAGCTGTGGCAGGTGTAACCTTGGCTCAGGGCGCGCAGCGTGTAGTTGCAACTTCGTGGCCTTGGCTGTGAGGCCCTCGTCGGGGTTCGTTCTGCATGATCAGCTTGTTGCAGCTACGTCTCAGCTGCTCTGAGCCTGTGGCTCTGGTTTTGTGGCCTACTCTGATCTCGTCTATGGATGGGGGCATATGGCTCACGACACGGGGGGTCACGCAGGCGACATGGGTCTTTATATATAGGTGTCTTACGTCACTGTGGTTTTAGTAGCAAGGAAGCGTTTGCAAACATGTACACAAGCTCTTCTTGCGTTTTGCCTTTCCGCAGTGCTGTAGTTTGTGAAAAATAACAACGATGCATGCATGGATGAATGTAACAGTCCCCTACGTCATGGTGCTGAGTATATTCTTCGTGTGGATTTTTGCATGGTGGCACATGTGTTACTGTCCGTTGGCTATGTCGTCATGGCATCTCTATCGATGGTGGTTTTCATTGTTGCTGTTTAATCGATCTGATCCATATGATCGATGTTGGCGTCACCTAAAGTTCCGACATGTGGTTTGAGTAACGGGCAGTTCCTCTGGCCATGTGGGGCGTGGCCACAGTGAATGTTGACGTCTGGGGCATATGTGAGTGGGTCGAATTCCTCTCCTGCGGGGTGCTTGGGTCGTGACATTCTAGGCCATGGTCTGGATGAGAAGAGGGGGAAGGGAACGTCCCATTTTCCCTCTTCAAGGTCATTTTCTCGGGTCTGCCCTCTCCTTCACTCTGGACATTATTTACCAAGAAGTTCCACTTCCAGCTCCACCTCCTCAGAGGCATTCTTCATTTCTCACCTTCCCCCAGAAGCTCAATGTCTCTAAAGTTCTGGTCCTCTCCAGGCTGGACTACTGCAACAGCCTCTTTCTCAATCTCCCTTTTTCCTCCCTTCACACACTACAGCTAACCCAGAATAGGGCTGGAAGACTTATCCTTGTTCTCAAGCCCAGGGACTGTATTTATCCAGCCCTAAAATCTCTCTACTAGCTCCCGGTGACTGCAAGGATCAAATTCAAGCCCCTCTGATCATCCAAAAGGTTGTCTTAGGCTGGGACCACGCTATCTCCAACTTTCCCTCCCTAAATACTCCCCTGCTAGTTCTACGCTCCTCTAACTCCAATTCTTTGACTGTCAAACACTTCTCCAAGCAGAAAGTGGGGTGCAGGTTTCTCTCCTTGGCTGGTGCCTCCCTTTGGAACAGCTTCCCTGCCCCTCTCAGACTAGAGCTGGACCTCCTTAAGTTCCAGAAACCGCTTAAAACTCTGCTCTTCTCTACCCCTTTACCTCTTTACCTTCCCTGCTAATAACCCCACTGCTGCTATGAGTAGTGGCCTTATACTCATGAATCCCACAGGATCCCCGGCCCTTCCTCCCAGTCAGTACCACCATTGCACTGCCGTGCTGGCCCCTGCTTAGTGGCTCACATCCCATCCTTAAGAGTTGCCTGCACTAGCACTCAAACTGAGGTTCTCCTCCATGGCTCCCTGCAGTATTGTGCAATTTCCTTATATGTCAACACGAGACCTCGCCACGAGAATCAGCTTGTGGATGGATTCAGCTCCTGGAATCCATGTGTACATTGACTACGTAAGAGAGAACTTTACAGGGTTTCAAAGGACAACCGATCATTGGAGCGGTCAGTCGGTGAGGCTTTCATCTACCCATACTTTGATCCCATTTATGTAAATAAATAATATCTTGATATAAACAAATATCTCTGCCTCATTACTAACCTCACCCACTACACTCCCCTTAGCACTTGCCCACTCCTCTTCCATACCCATCCCCTGCACTTCTCCTTAATGCACATAAATGTCTGAATACCACAAGACCTAGTAGGACCACGATTGTATATGTACTGGCTTTGCCATTGTTATTATTTCCCTGTTCCCTTCCCATTTATGCTTATGGTGCTCTGGATAGGAATACCACAGGCTTCAGCTCAGGACGCAGCCATCCCCCGCGTGGACCTACCCTGCACGCCTGATGGAAGGGGAGACTCCACAGAGGAATAAGGCAATGAGATAGCATCCTGGAGCCAAAGGCCGATGGTGGGCACAGACGCCTTCCTCCAGTGGACCGCCCCACAAAGGTAACAAAGAGGCTAGGAGAGGAACAAAAAGCCCCAGTGTGATCCAAATAGAGCAGATCTGCCCGCCGCACTTCCAGATCAGAGCGACCCAGCAAACCCCCTCAGGGAGGAGGGAGAGAGGAAGAAGGAAGGAAGAACAATCTCCTGTGTAACATGAAACGTAGAAACCACCTTAGGAAGAAAGCACGGTTGGCGCTTAAGAAACAATTCATCGGGGGAAACCACAAGGGTGGGAGCCTCCCAGGAGTGGGCACCTAGCTCCCTCAATCACCCTTCCAAAGTGATAGCCACCAGGAAAACCACTTTTAATGTGAGGACCCTAAGCAAAACCTCCTGCAAAGGCTGAAAGGGAGAAACCAGCAGAGCCTGAAGTACCAGAGGGAGATCCCAGGAGGCTAACCCAGAAGCGGAGACAGGCCAGGCTAGAGAAAAACTCCAGAGAAGTCTACCCACTAAAGAGCGACCACCCACATCCGGACCACCAAAGGAGCGGATCGCAGCACACTGAGACGGCAGGGTGGAAGCAGAGAGACCCAAGTTAAACCCATCCTAAAAAACTGCATCACGAGAGCTCCCGAGCCCAAGGAGGAGGTACCACCATGACTCAGACACCAGGAAATGAATTGCCCCATTGTCTCTCGTAGGCCCTCAAGGTAGAAGTACGCCGGTCCCTTTGAATGTGAGAAACCACCTCACCAGAGAGCCCCCCAAACCGCCTAAAACTAAGCATGCCCTTTCAGTCTCCAAGCTCCCCAGACCAAGTTCCTGAGCGGTTCCTCTGGAGAGCTGGAGCACCTCATTGATAAGTGCTGGGACATGGAAGAGTATGACTAGGAGTAATGAAGATTACCAGTAAGTAATCTGGGCATTTACTGACACTGTTCTGAACCTAATCAATATGGCTCAAGTCCCCATACATCTCTCTGCACAAGCAGTCCTACAGAGTGAACATCTGACATATTCAAATGTAAGTGCCTTTGCCTTGTCCATTTCTCCTCGGATATGGGGTAACCTACGTTTTAGACATTTGAAACCTGTAGCAGGGCAAAATCAGCCTTATTGCCCTTATGCGTCAATACATTGAATACCATTAAATTGGATAATAATAATGATAGCACCTGTTATTAAAGTGCTTAAAAGAGGAGATAGAGGAGCCAGGCATGAAACGCTCACTGGAACACGTGTCTTCAATGCTGCCCACTCTGCCATGGTTTCAGCATGCTATGCAATTTCGCGGGGGTCTGAGCTAGAACTCCTGTGATACCTCAGCATTGACTACGCTGGCTAGGGCTCATGGGAGTTGGAATCCAAACTATCTGGAGAGCCAAAGGTTTCAGACCCGTTTGCTAGGGGAAGTGATGTTGTGATGCACCCTCGCATGCATACATTGCAGTCCTTCACCCAGTCTTGATGATCCTGTATCTCTTACTGAAATGACTGCCTTTGTCTTTCAAGGTAAAGGGGAGAAGACAGTCTGTGTGACAGTGTGCCTTTGGGAAATGCATTGCCGCTGGGGATCCACTGGCAAACATGCCATGCTGCAAGGTGACTGGTTTGTCATATGATTGGTTTCCTCTACCCAATGGCCTGGATTGTGGAGTCTGCTGACACACGTGCAGTGTGGTCAAAGGCCACATCCTGATTATTGGCTGCTTCTCTAGACATAGATTTGTTATGCTTCATTGTGCATGCTGTCCGCACATGCACACTTTTACTACATGTAAATGGTTCTGCACTATGTTGTGCAATTTGGCACGTGAGCACATTGACATAATTTGATTATTCGCTCACATATTGATGAGGCACTGTCCATCGGAATGGGCCACAGAGTTAAGACTGTGGAGACTGTGGCTGCTTTTGATTGGCTCTGTTTGGGGCTTCACCACTCTGCCTCTCAGAATGTAAGTTACCCTTCACATTGTGGGCTAATTATTGCTTTCTCTTATTTGGTCACCTATGATCCTGTGCACCCTAATTGGATATCGCACAGTGTGTGCATTTTGGTCAGCCATGGCCCTGTGCACACTGATTGGATAATGCACTGTATTTGCATTTTGGTCACCTATGTCCCTGCACACCCTGATTGAATTGTAAATTGTATTAGAATTTTGGTTGCCTACGGCCCTATTATTGTTATTGTTATATAACTTTTATAGGACGCACCTCGCCCAAAGACTTCAGTGCGCAGCAAGACAGAGTAGAGTAGAGACGAGTCAGAACCAGAGGGACATCAGTGAAAAGAGAAAGGTCTAATCATTTGAATTGAAGAGAAACTTTTTAAGAGATCTTTTAAAAAAGGATGATTCAAAACAGAGACATAGAGAGCACCCTGTGCACCCTGATTTAATTAACTTTCCCCCGTACTATACTTAGCACTTGCCTCACGTCTATTCTCCTGCTATGGAACCTGTTATTGGCATGTACATTTTGGCATCGATCCAAACGCTAAGGATACTTTCGTCCTCCTCCCCCCTCGGACCTAGCCACTCAAACCCCACACACCTTCCCATCTCACCATGTGGCTACCTAACCTTCTCCCCCTCAGTAGCATCTCTATCTCTTACTCAGGGACTCCTCTTACCCCTCTGCTCCCTCTCCCACCATTCAGCCACCCCCTTCAATTGGTCTCTTCTATTCTCCCTCTAAATTGCACACTTTCTTTACATTTCTCCCTCGCACTACACACTCTTACCTGATCTATCACCTGAAGTGTCAACCCTCAGCCAACCCCCAGAACTCTTCTGCCCCATACTAACCTCCACATGGGCCTTTGAAATGCCCAGTCAATCTGCAATAAAACCAGTACCAGTCATTACCTAAGGAATTGAACTATGGGGCCATGCTTATGGCCCAGAGCGAATTAGATGTGAGGCTAAAATATTATGTAAACTATTCTGTATGCCATCTGCTCTGTCGATTGAATTTTTATGTCTGGAATTTGAACTAACTGGGATTTTATCAATGTTTACCCAGAGATGATTTATGTGTTGGGTAAACCTGACTAGCTTAAATATTGGCACTATGATGGTGAAATCTACAGAGGCGTGTCTCTGTTTGGAGAATTTTATGAAGCTGGGTTCTATTGGCAGCATAATAACCTTGTCGAATAAATGGCAGATTGGTTTGGACTGTATCGCTGCCCCTACCACACTGTACATGCTATTAAACATAATTTAAAATTTGGAAGATCGTATCTCTAGTGCATCATATATCATGGCATTTCCAAGTCGCTATGTGATACCACAATATCTTCTCTTAAAATGTAACATTTATTTATTTTATGTAGTTATTTGTAATCAGTTATAAAACTTTTACAAAATTCAAATACCATAGAACACAATTCAAAGACAGCTTATAACCATTTCATCATCCATCATATAAAACATTATTCGTATTGTACATGCATAGCAATAGTGCCGCACACATATATTGTACAGTCTTGAGGAACTTTCAAATTACAATTCATAGTAACACTATGTCTAAAATAATAAATAGTAAAACTGCCAATTTCTTTAACATGTAACATTTGTGATGCATTGGAGGTTAAATGCAGCCTCTTGGGAATTCCTTGTGCTGATCGCAAGTGTAGACTTTGTGGAGATGACCTCATTGAAACCCTGGAACACATCTTGTTAATATGTGATGGTCTGAGAATAATAAGGTCTAAGTACATGAACATGTACAAAAATCAAACTGATTGCACTGATTTGGCTCCTTTATGATCTCAATTTATGGAGGGAAATGATCGTAATCTTATTTATTTTTTGGTTACATTTTATTGGAAATGCAAAGAAATATTTTGGATCATATGAATTTCTTGGAAGATGACAACCGTTTCATACTCTGGTTCCTAATTTGGTTTTCATTTATTTTATTACGGCCATGCTTTTGAATGTTAATGGATGTTTTAATGATTGACATTTGTTTTATACTGTTGTGTATGTTATATATATTTCTACTTGTGCATTTTCTCTTTTTAATATCTGTTTTAATCTAACGATGTTTTATGGTGTATATACAAAGCCTAACTGCTATATGTACATTAATTCAAAATAAATAAAATAAAACCACTTTCATTACCAGCCACCAGGGCTTTAAGTGCGGTAAGAAATCGAGGGGGGGCCCTCATTTGGGGGCGTGGCTTGTGGGAGAGGCGTGGCCTAAAAAGTACGCAAATCGTAGGGTATACACACAAATATATATAAATGTTATATATTTGTGTGCGTACCTTACTATGGTTTGTGTACTATGCAAGCCATCTTTTCTAAACATAGAGATATGTAACATATTTCTACGTTTATAAAAGATGGCTTGTAAAGTACACAAACCATAGTAAGGTACGCACACAAATATATAACATTTATATATATTTGTGTGCATACCCTACGGTTTGCCTAGTTTTCAGGCCATCTTTTTTTTAAAGATTTCGGGTTTATAAAAGATGGCTTTGAAAGTACACAATTCAAGCCATCTTTTATAAAGCTTTGACTACGGACAAAATTGTCCGTCGGCAAAGCTTTATAAAAGATGGCTTGAAATGTGTACTTTCCAAGCCATCTTTTATAAACGTCGAGGAATCCCCAGGTTCGCCGAGGGTTAAAGACGCCTCGGCGACCTGGGGAAACAAAGGGACAGTAACTGCCTCTGGTGACCTCTCGCACGAGGGGTCACCAAAGGCAGTGACTATGACTGACGGAAGTGGCAGCCAGTCACAGCGTCGCTGTGGCTGGCTGCCACTTCTGTCAGATCGCCTGACTTCATGGCAGGCGCATCTCCCGTCGCGGCTCAGTCCCGGAGGAGCCTGAGAAACTCGGAAAGAAAAACTGCAGCGTTTTCCAACACAACTGTGTTGTGTTTCTGCCTGCTGTGGCTATCACTTTGGGTCTCCGGTGCTCCCAGGGGAGCACCTGAGACCCAAAGTGAAAGCCAAGGCAGGCAGAAACACAACACGGTTGTGTTTACATGCCGCGTAGTATTTCTGCCTACAGCTGATTTCCCATTTGGGGCTCTCGGGCTCCCCATGGGGAGCCCGAGAGCCCCAAATGGGAAATGCTAAATGCTGCGTTGTGTCTGCCTAAATCTGCTTTCCCATTTGGGGCTCCCGTGGGGAGCCCGAGAGCCCCAAATGGGAAAGCAGATTCAGGCAGAAACAACGCGGTTGTTTTCCGCAATGCCGCGTTGTTTCTGCCTGAATCTGCTTTCCCATTTGGGGCTCTCGGGCTCCCCGAGAGCCCCAAATGGGAAAGCAGATTCAGGCAGAAACAACGCGGTTGTTTTCCGCAATGCTGCGTTGTTTCTGCCTGAATCTGCTTTCCCATTTGGGGCTCCCGTGGGGAGTCCGAGAGCCCCAAATGGGGAAGCAGATTCAGGCAGAAACAACGCGGTTGTGTTGGAAAACGCTGCGGTTTTTCTTTCCGAGTTTCTCAGGCTCCTCTGAGCCAGAGGAGCCTGAGAAACCTGGAAAGAAAAACCACAGCATTTTCCAACACAATAACGTTGTATTTCTGTTTGCGGTCGCTTCAAAAGCGACCGCAAACATAAATACGTTTTTAAAGCTGCGGTTTTATTTCTAAGTTTTCCGGGCTCCTCCAGCCCGGAAAACTTAGAAAAAAAAACGCAGCTAGTGCTTATTTTTTAAATTATTTAAAAAAAATAAATAAATAGCACTTACCGAGATTCAGCTGCAGCTTTCCTGCTCTGGTCTCCGGTTCCCGTCCTCCGCGTACAGCACTAATGAAGGGAAAGCCACCCAGCGGTAGCTTTTGTTTACTATAGCTGGCTGGCTTTTCCTTCATTAGTGCCGCAAAAGCAAAAGCCAGCACAGGAGGGCCTCCATTTCACAGAATGGATGCGCCCATGTGCTTGCTTTTGCGAATTTTGAGCTTGAATAGCTCAAAATTTTACATAGGAAGTTTTAAAAAGGAGAATGCTAGTATTTTTTTTTTTATGTTGCCTATCTATTTTTTAAATAAAATGTTTTACTAGACCATGCCTTTAACTTGAATCTGGGTACTACAAGGCAGTTGGCGTTGGCAGCTCTGGTTGGTCTGATAGAGGTTTTTTTAATGTATTTTGTTCATGAGGTAGCTAGGGTGGCATTGTTTAAAGCTTTATGTGTCAAAGAGATCAGTTTTAACTGTATTTTGCTATCTGTGGATAGCCATTTCTGTTGGCGTCTGATGGCAGAGATGTGTACTCTTTTATTTATGCCAAGCGCTGCTCGCAAGGCGTTATTTTGTAGTGTTTGTAGTTTCTGGATGGTAGTTTTGTTAGCACCACTGTAGAGGGCATTGCAGTAATTGATCCTAGAGCGAATTAATGCTCTAGCCAGGATCATGCAGCTGTCATTGGAAAAGAAAGGCTTGCCAGCTCTTTTCAGTTTGCAAGTATATGCGGTAGTGGAGGCCAGAGATTTTACCTGTTTGTCAAATGCCAGAGTAGCGTCTAGGTAGAAGCCGAGGGTTTTTACTTCCTTGGAGACCCTGATAATGTTTCCGTCAATATTGAAGGAGGAGAATTCCTGGCCAAGTTTGTTAATGTTTGCGTGTGATTCCAGGATTATCAGCTCTGTCTTGTCGTCGTTCAAGCATAAGCCATGGGTGGCCATCCATGCTTGAACGATAAGATATAGTCTATTCACCAACTCTGAGTCCTTAATATGATCTGCATAAAGTGGGAGGAGAATCTGTGTATCATCTGCATAGTTAGAGTAGGTGATAGCCAGAAGATCCAGATCGTCGAACAAGGGTTTGGTGAAGATGTTGTATGAAGTTGGCGAGACGCAAGAGCCTTGGGGAATGCCACACAGGATGGGGGTAGGGTCAGCTGCAGCCGATGGGGAGAATACTCTCATTGTTCTCTCACTCAGGAATGATTCCAACCATCTGATGGCCTCAGCAGAGAAATGAGAAGCAGAGGCCAGGTGTCTGCAAAGGACCTTGTGGTCGACCAAATCAAATGCAGCTGAGAGATCAAGTAAAAGCAAAAGTGCTGTCCTTCCTCTATCTCTCAGGTAATCAATTTGGGTCTTTAAATCGATTAGGGCGGTTTCCATTCCGTGTAGTGGGCGGAAGCCTGATTGTCTAGCTCCTAGGAGGTTATGCAGATCAAGGTGTTTTCGTATCTGGATGTAGGCGGATTTGTCCAATATTTTGAGAAGGAGCGGTACCGTGGTAATGGGGCGGTAGTTATTTGGGATGAGCGGATCTAAAGTTTGTTTTTTGAGGAGTGGGAGCACCCAGGAGTGTTTTAGGTTAGCTGGGATAGTGCCTGATGCAAAGGAGGCATTAATCAATTTTGAAATGCATGGTGAGAGGTCTCTGGCAGCATCTTTTATTAACTGTGCTGGGCAGATATTGCCTTTACAGTTAGATGGTTTAAGCGAGAGTATGATTTTTTCAACCTCTAGAGGCGAGGTTTTGGAAAAATTAAATTTGTTGTTGTGCGCCTCGAGAGAGTCACTAGATAACGAGGTATTGGGGATGTGCTGTAGGTTCAGCATATCTTTTTTTGCTGCATTTTGTTTTGGAACGTATTAATTTTATTTGCTAGCGCATGTTGGATGTCTGCGCACCAAGACTTATCCTTGGTAACTAGATCGGGTGTGGCTATTGGTGACTCTAATTCTTTCAGTATGGAGAAGAGTTCCCACATGCTAGTGTTGGAGTTGGTGATGTGTTCATCATAGAAATTCCTTTTAGCAAGGCATACTTCATTTTTAAAGCGTGAGGAAATGGAGGTTAGTTTGGCTTTATTTTCGGCTGAAGGGCATAGTCTCCAGGAGTTTTCACTTTTTCTTTTTAAAAGTCGTAGGTCTCTTAATTGAGGCGCAAACCATTTGTTAAGGTGAGCTTTGGGTTTACTTTTTCTGAGCTTGAGAGGGGCAATTTTGTCCAATGTGTTGAGCATGCTGTTGTTATATTCGACTAAAGTACTGGGGTCTAGATTGTCAGGCAGAGCATTTAGAGTGGGTAGGATGGCAGGGATAACTTTATCCACTGTGATACTTTTTTATTTCTGGTTAGGCAGGGTGGCACTGGCAATGAGACCGAAGGAGAGGGTCTGAGTGTTGATAAATTAAAGGCTACAAGTGAGTGATCTGTCCATGGTTGAGGAGAGATGGAGGAGATAGAGACTGTGCATTTATAGTCCGCTATCCAGTCTAGTATTCTCCCTTTTGAGTGAGTGGGTTTATTGACTTTCTGAGACAGCCCTGATGCGTTGATGATATTGGCTATGACTAAGGCTTGTTTATCCATGGGATCATTAAAGCCTAAATTGAAATCTCCTAGTAAGAGGAGCTGAGATGTTGGTTTGAGGTTGTTAGTAATTATACTGTGCAGATCCTCCTCAAAGGTTCCGAGAGGACCTGGGGGTCTGTATATTAAATGGATGGTGAGGGATTGTGTGTTATTTATATGGAATTTAGCAGAGAGGTTTTCACAGGATTGCAAGGTTTGAGAAGGGTCTGTTCTGAAAGAAAGGCTCAATTTTGAGATGATGGCAATTCCGCCACCTCTAGAAACATCTTGGTCTTGTCTTGTTACGGTGTAACTTTCTGGGATGGCTAGCATTAGTGATGGGCCTGCTGCATTGTGTAACCATGTCTTGGTTACCACCAGGAAATCCAGATTATTTTCTGTGATTAAGTCGGCTATGTCAAGGGCATGGGCAACAAGGGATCTCATGTTGAGAAGTGCTCCTCTAAGTGGCGATGCCTCCTTGGACGTGATGCCCTGGCTAGGACTGGATAAGTTAATGTCCGTAGACTTGTGCTTATATCTTTTAGTTTGTGTGGCATTTGTGATATCAATCTGTTTCAACTTGTGTGGGTAGTTAGTTTTCAGGTTGGTTGGCTGTATGGTTCTTCTCAGTGGTTCGTATAATTTGGTGAGTCTTGCACGAAGTTTAAGATTTCTGTCTGATAAGGTACATGGGAGGGAGGTGATGATTTCAGTCCCTGTGGCACCAAAGTGTTTGGATTGAGAGGTGGTGGGATTATTGAACACTATGTTAGGCAGAGTATGTGAGATGGGGTCTGACACAGAAAAGGAAGGCTCAGTATGGCATTCCTGGCTCATGGTGATAGATAGTAGGGTGGCAGCCATAATGCTATAGTATAACAATAAATTCAGCATCTTCCAACAATTCAGGATGTGGGCACGTAGGTGCGTGAGACTAAGTCTGCACTAGGAAAGGTAAGAATATTAAACAGTAGGTACCTAGGTTTGAATAAGGCTAGTGACAATCACTGTTCCGTATCGATAGTTTGGGGTACGGGCAGACATTGTATGGTACAATTGGATCACAGATAAGCCGGTGATTCTATAAGCAAATGGGCGTGAACGGTACGTTTGCCAGGCACTATTGATTGGTGCGCTTAGCAATAGGAGATGTCATGGCTAAGTCTAGTATCTAAGGTTAATGCAGCAACAATAGGCAACAATAGGCAATGCAAAGGGAGGCCATGGCATAAATCACAGTTAATACGGCAGCAATAGACAATGCATAGGGTGCACCTGGGCGTAGTCGGAGTTAATGCAGCAACAATAGGCAATGCATGGGGGGCACCTAGGTGCTTGCAATAGACAAGTTAGGATAAGCACACACAATGTCCAGGATCAAAGTGGTCACACAGTGTTCAACATATGCAGGGTGCAGATTTCAACATTGACTAGGGTACACACAGTTAGGATACGCAGCGTGGTCAGCGTTGGCTAAATTGCACCAAGGGGACAGGTTGGCTGGCAGAGAAATCTGCACAGTTATTTGGCAGTGCACCGGTGGCCGTGTTACAATAGGTTCAGGCAGTGAGATCAGCAGAGTTATTTAACAGAGCACAGGCAACAATCACAGGCATGTTCAGGTAGCAAAACACCAGAAGCCTATATTCCTAGGCCTATGGAACTGGGTGTAATATCAACATAGGTCATAAAGTCGGCCAGCAGCAGGAGCAGAGATGCCTAGGAGCAGTGGAGTTAGGTGCCGTGTCGGTACAATACCATCAGAGAGAAGGCTGTACTATAAGAATGCAAAGCAGTAACAACCTAGTACAGAGCAATATCTAATCACAGAAGGATGTGAGGGGTGGGCGCCATGCTGGTTGATAATGCGCTGGCTGCAGAATCAGTAAAGGTGCAACCAAACAGGTCAGCACAACTGGTTTACAGAGCACAGACAATATTAGCGAGATTCAGGCAGTAAGATTTACACAAGTGGTTAACAGTGCGCGGGCGACTGTAGTAACAAGGTTCAGGCAGCGCATTGCGGCAGGAGCAAAGATGCCTAAAAGCAGTGGAACTATAGTAAAAACAGTGCAATATTGTACAATACCATCAGACTGAGAGGCAGTACTATGAGAGTGTAGAGCAATACCATCCTAATACATAGCAATAGCGTCTGAGCACATTGGATACAGGGTAAAGGCATCTAAATACAAGATGAGACCAGGCCAGCTGGGGGTTATAACAGACCTTATGCAAGCTAATGACATTGGTTATGTGAATCAGGCAATCAAGCGTTGTGGGCAGAAGTGAGATTGGCACGCGGTAGTGGTCTAAGGGTAGTGTAGAGAGCACTCAGCACGTCGCCCATGTAGCGTGAGTGCCGACTTATGCCACAGGTAGTAGCGACCACCTTGGGCTTAAGAGGGGTGCAAGGGGCGCGGGAAGTTCGGGCAAGTTACTGCTGTTGCAGTGATGTTGCAAGGGGTTCTGTTAATATTATTCGCCATGGTAATTAAGTGAAAAGTCGACATCCCCCTGGTCAATATTGGTGACGTTACCCTTCACATTGTATCTAAAACTCATCAAATACAATTTACCTCCATTCTCTCTGAACACTCCTCTGCAAGCCTTCATAACCAAGCCACTGACACTGGTGGGAACCTCCTTGACCTCATCTTCCTAACATCCACCCTCCACTCCTCTGCCCTCTCGACTGATTGGCCACCTTTTGATTAGTCACTCCTTCACTTGACCATCTCTGTAACCTTCCCACTCACACCGCTCAACTACCACTAAGATGAAGTACAATCCTGACTCTATGGCACCATACCTAGATCCAGTAAAGTCATCGAATCCAATCCCTCTTCCCACTCCATCGAACTGGCTTTCAGTGAGTTCAATGCCACTCTTCCCACCTCTTTTGACTATCACTATCATGATAACTCCTTTACTCTCTTTCACCATCGCCCTCAAGCAAGGATAACTCTGGCCATTCAGCAACTGAGGACATCCAGGGTCCCTCCACCTAAACTGTTGGTTCAAAGATCACTCTCCCACTATTCTTGCTACTAATAAAGAATCTCTTCTTGCCCATGATGTCATATCATATCTCCTCTTCTACCTTTGCAAACTCTCCTTGACCATCCAGGCAATGTTCCCTCATCCTAGAACACTCCATACCCTCCTGTCTCAGCTAATGACTTTGCCCCCTCCAAAAGTACAAAGATATGTGATATATTATCTAATATTCTATGCCTCCTACCTCCTCGACTCTGTCACTTATCACCCCACTCTCACTTCTCTATCCCACTTTGCCCCAATCCACCACCAAACCCCTACGGATCCTCCACTCAGTTAAACCATCCTGTGCACCTATTGACCCCTTTGCACCTCATACAATTAAATACCTCACACCTATCACCTTCTCATACATTTCCTGCATCTTTGATCACTCTCTCTGTACCCACTGGCAAATGTCTGGCCTCCTTTAAAACGGCCAGTGTCATCCCTATTTTAAAGAAACCTGCTCCTGGCCCCAAAAAGCCCTCCACTCCACCACTCCAAAACCAATGAGTGAGCCATGTACAACCAAATTGCAAACTACCGTGAGGATCACTCTGTTTGTGACTCCTTAAAATCTGAATTCAGAGGCAAACACTCTACTGAAACAGCACTCAACCATTTCACCAACTCTCTAACCCCTGCCCATTACTCCCACCCTTCCTCCATTCTAATCCTACAATCCTACTCAATCTCACCACAGCCATTGACACAGGGGGCCACCCTGCCTCCTCCAAACACTCTCCTGCCTTGGCTTTATGGACACTGCACTTAGATGGGTTGCCTTGTACTTATCTGACCTCTCAACATTCTCAATCTCTTGTAACTCAGGCCCCACTCTCCTGCACCCTTGCCTAGGGGCTACAGGGGGAAGAGGAGGCTCAAAGATTATGTCACTGGTCCTGTCCTCTTTATGCTCTAAATTGCCTCCCTGGGTAAGCTAATCTTTTCATTCGACTTTCGCTACCACATGTTTGTCAATGGCACAAGATCTTCTTTGTATTTTAATCCTGTACTCCTGCAATCTCACAAAACATGACTAGCTGCCTCACAACCTGCCATAATTGCCTAATGCTGAATTCCTACAAAACAGACATTGTATTACTCTCTGACACCGATGCCAATCCCCTTGTCCCATCTCCCATCTCCTACCCTACGGACATCCTCACTCCTTCACACAGAGCTCTCAAGGCTGTAGTCTTCTTTCAGAGCGACATTGGATCCCACCAGTTCATTGTGTCCACCTTCACAGCTGCAAGAATAAATCTCCTCAACTTTACAAAATCTCTTCAAACCTCACTCATGACTCAGATAAAATACTAATGTATACTCTTGTGCTCAGTAAATTTGTTTCCTGCTCAAGCCTACTTGTTGGTCCCTCTTTTTGGTCTCTCCCTCTACTCCTTCTTTCCTCTCAACAAAGTCCTCAACTTTTCTACTGGCACCCTCTGCATCATACACCCAATCGTTCTTTACCTCTGCACATGAATATCATGCTGGCTGTCTTTCAGTGCAAAAGCTCTCCTTAAATTCACATCCATCCATGGTTTCCACTATCCTGCTGACTGCATCTCCATATGCACCCCATCTCCTACTCTATACTCCTCCATCCTCTATGCCATATGTCCACTGCCTCCCCGTGCCACCTCCAACATTCGCTCCTTCTACTTACTTCCCCCGCTCCACTGGAAGAGACTCCCCACAGATATCAAAACTATCCCATCTTGAACCCTCCTAGACTAGACTCATGCTCTACATTCTGTCTTATGAAGGGGCTCCCACAAGTCTCCCCCATGGATTCCAGTTCACCTCAGCCAAGCTATTCCATTCATATGTTCAGCTGTTAATATAAGAATATGTATAAGAGGACTCAAAATGTGTACTCGCCACTAGCCATCGGCTATAGATAATTGAATCTTGGTAAGAAAATAAATAGTGTACTGTGTGCTGTGTGTATGTAGAGAACTGAGGGCATGAATAACATTCATGATTGGCAAGTTACTTACAATTGGAAATGTTCACCATGTCTGAGGTTCTGTTATCTGTTTGCATCAAAATCTGGACACACATTCCAAAATACCTTCATTATA
Source organism: Ambystoma mexicanum (assembly GCF_040938575.1). Lineage (NCBI taxonomy): Eukaryota > Metazoa > Chordata > Amphibia > Caudata > Ambystomatidae > Ambystoma > Ambystoma mexicanum. The sequence continues at coordinate 502,360,637 of NC_090929.1, read as the reverse complement.
TACTAAAGGCAATGTGATTACTTACAGGAATTTGTCCCTTCTCCCCAAGGGGGAGCCCCGTGGAGGCTAGGAAGATGAGTCCACTCCGCAGCACCCTCCCTAGGGGTAGACACAAGTGGGACCTCACTGTGAGAGACTCCCCCTTTGGGGACAAAGACTCTCGTTCCTGGAAGGAACTCCCTAGAAAATATTCCAACAATACCTCTTTGAACATATCCTATGAAGACTTTGTAGAGGAGCAGGTAGACGCATATACCATAACTCCCGCCCCCTCACCGCCGTCATACTGGAACATCAGAAGAGCTGTATGTAGTACAACCTGTGTTGTCCCTTTACCACATCAAGTGTACGAAAGACAATATGCACTCAGCCAACCAGACCATATATACCCTTGTACTGAAAGAGTGGAAGGATGTCTGCACGCCACATTGGACATCATGTAACGCTGAATGAAATCTGACGAGGGCAGAGTAATCTCATGACGAAGATATATGAGGACATACTGAAACGATATGAAAATACTTAAGAGTAACAATGTAACTGAAGCAAAAAGAGAACATATACGAAATGATACAGTAATCATGTATGCAAAAGAAGATAAAAGTAACTTGCTGACCAATAAATGTAAATACACAGCAAGGCAAGGTAGATGAGACATATAGAATCTTGCTATATAGGGAAATATAACATGGCAAGTACAGCCATGAAAGGAAGATGGACGCCGGCTCGTGTAAAGATTCATTCTAGATACCTCAGAAACAGACCAGGGGCGCAGAATCGGGAGATGCTGGAAAACAGCTTTGTGTGCAGAATTAACAGGAGTTTAGGTTGGCCTGTAATCAAAAATGCTATTTCAAGGAACAGCTGCAAAGCACAAAGGGAGAAAGACGAATAAGCCATGAACGTGAGACATATTTATCTTTCATTAGAGAAGAAGAAAACATTTACAAGAGCCAAGTATTGGATAATTAACAATGGATAAGTCTCCTACAAGATGGAGGCCAGAAGGAGCAATGATATCCAGCATAATTGACTCAATTAGCAGTAAATAGGAGGTCGAAATTGACAAATTTGCGGTCTCCATGCACGTGATGCAGACGTAAAAAACAATGGCTATTCATTAAGCCTCAGTTCAAGATAGTGATGTGTTTATACTCCCTCAAATGATCCAGAACAGAGAGAAGACTGCAATGTCAACTACAGACAGGAAACTTTGGCTTATAGTTGGGCTGATGATGGATGAGGGATGAGAGATGATGGACTAATTGGGAAAGTGGGGAGTAATCTGACATGACTCAAGCACCTGGGTTTCATTTTGCTTACGTGCTACTAGCTGATTCGAAAGTCCAAATTTGGGTGGGAATGCCAACCAATCAGTGGGTCTATGGGACAACCTGCTATACATTTTTGCACAGAACAATCTGCTGCCATTTTGTCTGCTGTAATCAGTATTATGCATATTTAGAGGTAGTTCAAGGCGTGTCCTACAGATAAGGTTCAGCCAATGAAGTACTAGCCCATATGTATTCTATAAATAGATATGTTCCCCTAACCAATCCCTCCCGGCAATAGGTTTCGCAGTTTGCCACGTAGGATGACATTATAGATGATGCACATTGGAGTATAAGACTTCTGTGTGATCAAGTTTGTTTGTGAGTGTACAAGCATCAGCCCGATGTCTGCCAGTTTACCCTGCTTTATTAAATTGGGAATAAAGTAGTATTTTGCCATATTGTTTGCGTCGGCCCGGTTATTTGGTCTGAGATCTTTATTGGTAATTCCATCGAGCACAAGCACATTTTGGTAGTGATGTTGATGGTTCAGGTCTGATCAGCCTAGGCCCAGATCCAGACCCCCGGACGCTCGACTGCTCCTGCCATTAGCCAGAAGACTGCAGATATTCCATTGGACATCAGCATGCAAATGCATGTGTAAGAAGATATGGTTTATAGCTCCCCCTTTGATGAAATTCCTGTCCTTTCCCCGCAGGTGCCACGTGGACGGAAGGTGAACTGGTTGGTTGAGGGAGAGTTGATGCAGAGGGACTCGAGCTGTGCCACGGTTGTAAGTAGAACATTGAAAGTGACAAAAATAGGGGGAGACTGTGTTGTAAATAATACATTTAGCTAGCGTGAAATGGGACATTACTCAATTGATAAAAATGTACACAAAGACTCATGGTATAATGACCAGTGGAGAAAGGTCCTATAAGAACATTAGAAATAAAGTCAGGCAACCATATGATGCCAAGATTGCCAATAAAAAGAAGGCATATCGAAAAGATAGAAACCTAATTAAAAAATGTAGGAATCGATAATATGGAAAAGCAGCTACAAATAAGGAATCTAGCTACAAGATATAAGAATTGGCACAAACAACACAAACTGAGTATGAATAATGCTAATTGGTTGCTTCTGTTTGGGTGGTTACGGGCCCATGACAGTAAAGCCGTCTGGTCAAAATGTAAAACTATAAGAAGGATATAACACCTATTGAGTTGAATCCTATCCCTGAAATAAAATGTACAAAATACATTGCTTAGGTTTATTATGATTTAGATTACTTTTTTTGAGATAGATGAGGAACTACTGAGTAACATGATATCGGGATCAAGGAGCTCCCGGCCACCGGGACCCGACGGGATATCCAATATTGTGCTAAAAGCACAGCAACAGTTATGCGCCCGGATACTCGTATTGCTAGGTAAACATATAGAAAAAACTGGTATTATTCCAGAAAGTTGTGTTAAAGACATTCTATTACCTATTTTTAAGAAAGAGGATAGAAATGACCCACACAACTATAGATTAATATTTTTAATGGACACAAGCCAAAAGATCTTCGCTGGTATATTACTTAGGAAAATTACTAAATGGGCAGAGGAAAAGGAAATATTTAGCCCCTATCAGACAGGTTTTAGAAAAAATCCTAACACCTTGACTAACATATGTGTGATAGAATATTTGAGGGCAGAAACAGAGAATACAAATAGCTTGTACCTCTATAGCTGTTGTGCAGACTTTTCTAAGGCTTTTGATCTCATCCCCCATGCTATTCTTTGAAAAATAACAAACAGAATGGGGTATAGCTAAGAATCTCCTGTACATTATACAATTACTTTAAACAAATACATCTATTGCCATACGGTTGAACCTCACAGGAGATTGTACAGAATTCAAAGAAACCAATAGTGGCCTAAAACAAGGTTGTGTGTTAGGGCCGATTCTGTACAACTTGTTTACTGCAGACATGAAAACAATGTTTGAACAAACAAACATGTCCCACCAACGATTAATGGCATTCAAGTACCATGGCTGGCATACGCTGATGATATCATTTTCAAACATACACAAATTGGTTTGAAAAGATCGTTAAATGCGCTGGTAAAATATGCAGAGAGCAATGCTATGATCATCAATATAGTTAAAACAAAAACACTGCATTTGAGCAAGAAAAATATTGTCAGAGAAAATGTTGTCTGCCCTATGGTGGACACTCCACTGGTCAGAGTTACAGAATATAACTGTCTGGGCTTTTTCATAACAGCCAATCTTAGTGGGAAATGTTACCATGAGAAGGTGATGGATAAAGTTTGGAGAAAGTGGTTGGCAATAAAATATTACAAAGTTTAATGTGGTGGTTATAATATAGAAGGATTGCTGGAGATATACTGAGTTAGCATAATATCTTCAATACTTTATGGTATGGTGGCATTGAATCATGAACAAATACATGGCTAGAACATCTAGAAGATAACATTTTATGATCAATCGTATATATACGGAAAGCTGTACCTGTGGAGGCATTACGTTGGGAGTATGGTGTGACATAATTAAACACTTTGTGGTATGTTCAAAGAACACTAATCTATGCCAAGTTCATTAGTAGTAACCAGGAGTCCAAATACCTGCTTTTGCTAATGGGCAAAGTATTGATAATCGACAAAAAATAGTTTTACGGCTAAACTCAAAAGGTCTGCAGTAACTTTTATTGAACAGCTAAATTTAGAACCAGATATATTAGAACAAGACCCTAATTATGAGGTTAAAATAAAGAAGAAAGCAAGAACTTGGAATATATCTAAGAACGTGGATAACCACCATGCGAAATCTCATTATTAGGATCTGTCTCGCCAGGGATGGCTCAGTCGCACACCGGCACCTTATTTGACCAAACTAAGTAGCATGGATCTTAAAGATTTTTATTATGCTTGCGTATGAATGTACTACCTACTATGGAGTTTATAGGCTTTTGGTCAAAAATTCCGTACTCAGAAAGATTATGTAGGTTTTGTAACAGTGAGGTTGATACCTGTCGCCTTGTTCTGACAAACTGTAAGACTTTGGAGCATCTCTATGTATGGGGCTATGCACATTTTGTCACTAATTTAAAAGACTGTTCATATCAATTTTGGTGCAGTATTTGCGGGGCAACATCGGCTGTCGTTAGTACAGCTGTATTTGATACATGGAGAGAAGTACAGAAGAAGATCAATTAGTATTTTTAGGAATTTTGAGTAAATGATTGTGGAAATAGATTGGAATAAGTGTATATTTTATAATATTTGTAGGTATTAATGAACTGGGAAAGGTTGAATGAAATTAAGATCAGTAAAGTTAATATAGGTGTATTCCTTTCTTCCCTTATTATGGAATTGTGTAAATTGTTCTATTTTATTAAGTAGAAATTATAATATATCTTGCTGGTATGTTTTCTTTTGTATTTTGTTTCTTAAATGTGCTTAAAGTTTTGTATTTTGGAACTAAATGCACAATAACAATAAATAAATAATATATTTATACATATAAAAGTAACAGGATTTATTTTGGGGATCATAAAGAAGAGAAGTAGATACCTCAATTCCTGCTTCGAAGGGGACAGAAGGATATGCATTAAAAAGACTCCAAATAGGGGTGTTAAGCATTCCCGAGACAAGGCCAATAAGAAGAGTGTGTATCACACTCCAAGATGGAGTACAAATAAGATGAGATACATTTACTAAAGATAGCAAAAGAAGGCGTATTTAGGGAACATTTATTAAAGTGCACATGTGTGGAGTTATAAATATGTCAGTGTAAAGCTTTTGGTGTGTTTAAACTAATAAATATAAAACAATCGTAACAAATTAAGGTGCTCATCAGATTTTTTATCAAGAGATTGAAATCAATCAGAAGGATACAAATTAAAGGAAACAAATAAATAAATGGAGAAGAGACTCTTAAAATAGTCATGATAAAATAATGAGGAACTAAAAATTGATAGAAAGTGTAAATGAAGGAACAAAAAGAACATTGTTGCACAGAGTTTTAAAAGCGGATAAAACATTTAGATTTTTGGATAATAAGCGGCGAATGATGGTGCCTGCTCAAACTTATCAGTTCGGTATATTTGAAAAAATAAAGAATAGAATAAAAGGTTGGGTAAGGATAGACAGTCGAGATCCACTTGCCACTATGGGGGACACTCCACTTCTATACCTATGTAGGACATTACCAAGATACACAGCTAAAATCAGGAAGTATCATTCAGAGTGGGTTCAAGACATGGCCAATACGACACTCATGCCGTGGCCTGAGGAGGGCTTGTTTTAAAAAACAGTATTGCGACATATGATGACATGTTTGCATGTCACATACAAGGGAAAGAAGTTAGAGAAAAGGTTGGCTATTTTAGAATTGTGGAAAATGTATCAGAGCGAGAAAGAAGATGCAGCCGAGATGCTTAATCATCATAAAGGGGAGGATGTAACACCTTAAGCTCCCCTTTCTGCTCCTGGAAAAAAGGACATAGACACAGAGGAGAAGGGAGTTTATCTCTTAAAGAAAATGAAAGCAGCAGCAGGGGTACGTCAATCTGAAATATGAGCCCCCCTGCTTATAACAGGGAGGACAATGCGGAAGAGAGCAAAAGCAATGAACACAAATATATATTAACATTCAATGAAAGTAAACAGCATCATGAGAGGAAGGATAGACAAGATAGACAGATGGAGATAGAGGCGGAAGCAAGAAAGCAGAAGGAAATAGAAGACATAGCCAAGGGAATAACAATAGTACAGAATTGATGGATGGGAGGACAAATATTACTCAGGCTGGATGATAAGGGCATTGATGGGGTTTGAGAAAGAAAAGAAAGAGAAGAGAGGGAAAAGAAACAAAAAGGAAGACGAGAGAGCATATAAAGAAGAAAAAGAAAGAGAATATAAGCGAAGGGAAGAGCAAAGAAGGTACAAGACCAACAAGAAAAAGGAAAGGCTAGAAGAGAAGAGATGAGAGGAGGTAGAAGCACAAATAATAAAAGTGTGTATGTTGCAAAGAAGGCGAGAGGAAGTTGAATTAAGGGAGATGAGGAGAAGTAAAGAAGAAATGAACAGAAGTAGGGGACTAAAAGATGACGAGAGAGAATATCTATGTCATAGAAACATAGTGCTGATTGAAGCCCAAGACCAACTTGAGGAAGAGAGAGGGTACAACAGCCCCGCAGGGAGCTGCAAAGTATACCAAAATACCAACATGGGCTGATGTGTGAGACACAGAAGATGTAAGGAAAAGAATTGGAGATTTGTATAGACAAATGAGGGATAAGAAGGGTGTAAAACCAAAGAGAAAGTACACAGATCTCTTTTGAGGGAAACCGGAGGAAGGTCAGATGACGCCACAACAGACGAGCACAGAACATTGTCTTTAAGTAGACTAGATCTTGATGATGCAGAACAGGATAATAGCCATACATGTTGGGGCATAATGATGTCACATGAAGAAAGGGAAAAAAAAAGTGCACGAAGGTAGGGCGTATGCAGATTTTCAAAAGATTTGAGTGAAGGAAAAGGGGTAAAATGGTCATATTTAGAGGATCCCAAAGAGAGAACACCAGAATGAACAACATATACTGAGAGACCACAGGCATGATCGCAAAGTTCTGGAATGTATCCCTGCCTTATGTAAGTAGATTAAGGGCACTACCAGGACGGAGACAAATGGGCAAGACCTGCCACACCTCGAAAGTGAGGAGCGTAGGCAGGTATGATTACGGACCAGGATTTTTATGATTCACATTATTAGGGAAAGAGGGAAGACGACCACAATATATTCCATGGCCACAAATGGATAAAGACAATTTAAGATGTAAATTACCAACTTTTACTTCCGGTGCTGGAAAATGGATTTATGAATTAGAGAGAATGACATCAAGAATCATGCCATCATAGGAGAGAGAGCTGACAAAATTTGGAAGCGAGCAGGATATGCAGGTGTGACTACACAGAACACGACACATGATAGAGTGCCATTCAACAATTGCAGAGCAGATGTACGGCAGGCGCTCAGACTACAATATCCCGATAAATCAGATATGGGTGTGATTATGACTAGGAAAATGGGTGTGCATAAGGACCCTGTCGCATATATTAAAGATATTCAAGAAAGATGGCGCCTGGAGAGCGTGAACCATGGGATAAAACAGTAGGATTATTTTACCACATTTTATGTCAGGGACTACCTGAGCCAGTGCAATGGCAGATGAAGAAACAGGTGGGAATGGAATGAAACCATGGCCAGAAATACAATTGATGATCGTGCATCACTGCTGATTAATTCAGGAGAAAAATAAGAAGAAAGCTAAGAGCAGAAAACAGGAAGAGGAAAAGTTAGTTCCGGAAGAATTGTCAAAAATAGCCATAGAGGGAGCTCAATTCACGAGGAATGAAGGTGGGGTGACTCAGGAGCAATGTTCCCTCTAAGCCATGGGTGCACAACATACGGCCGCGGGCCAGTTGTGGCCCGCCATGCCATTTTGTCCGGCCCGCGAGGCACAAAGACTTTCCTAATGGAGTGCGGCCCGCAAGCAGCGTCGGCTGCCCTCCATTAGGAAAGTCTTTGAAACTCTTCCCTTCCTGGCAGGACAAAACACTGGCCCTCATTGGCTCAGCACACACGCACCATGTCGCTCCTACGAGCCACGTAGTGTGTGTGTGCTGCACCAATGCAGTGCCAGCACTACGGCTGGCGTGGTCAATAAAGCTTGATGCCAGAAGGCATTTCAGCCTTGCCACGCCAGCCGTAGTACCACTCCACTTACCTCGCCAGCCTTCCAGCTAGCCTGCCTTCCAGCACGTCCGGTAAGTAATCTGTTTGTTTGTGTTTGTGTGTCGGGTCTGTTCTGCTGTATGTTTGTGCTGTGTTTGAAATGCAGGAGCGGGGGGGTGTCGGGTGTGCATGAATGTTTGTTTTTGTATGTTTGTGCTGTGTTTGTTGAGATGCGGGGGTCGGGGGTGTCGGGTGTGCATGAATGTTTGTTTTTGTATGTTTGTGTTGTGTATGTTGAGATGCGGGGGTGGGGGTGGGTCGGGTGTGCATGAATGTTTGTTTTTGTATGTTTTTGTTGTGCATGTTGAAATGCGGGGGTGGGGGGTGTCGGGTGTGCATGAATGTTTGTTTTGGAGTGTAAGTGCGGTGTATGTTGAGATGCAGGGTCTGTATGGGTGCATGCTTGCTAGTTTGTATGCTGAGTTGAGGGGTGGGGGGTTGGATCTGTATGGGTGCATGTTTGAGAGTTTGTGTGCTGAGTTGGGGGTGGGGGTTTGGGTATGTATGGGTGCATATTTGAGAGTTTGTGTGCTGAGTTGGGGGAGTGGGGAGTTCGGGTCTGTATGGGTGCATGTTTGAGAGTCTGTGCTGATTTGGGGGTAGGGGTTCAGGTCTGTATGGGTGTTTGCTTAATAGTGTGTGTGCTGTGTTGGGTTCGGGTCTGTATGGGTTCATGCTTGAGAGTTTGTGTGCTGAGTTGGGGGGTGGGGGGTTTGGGTCTGTATGGGTGCATGCTTGAGAGTTTGTATGCTGAGTTGGGGGGTGGGGGTTTGGGTCTGTATGGGTGCATGTTTGAGAGTGTGTGCTGATTTGGGGTGGGGGTTCGGGCCTGTATGGGTGTATGCTTAAGAGTGTGTGTGCTGAGTTGGGGGCTTGGGAGGTTCAGGTCTGTATGGGTGCATGTTTGAGAGTTTGTGTGCTGAGTTGGGGGTGGTGGGGGGTTTTGGGTCTGCATGGGTGCATGCTTGAGAGTTTGTATGCTGGGGTGGGGGTTTTTGGTCTGTATGGGTGCATGTTTGAGAGTTTGTATGCTGAGTTGGGGGGTGGGGGGTTGTGTCTGTATGGGTGCATGTTTGAGAGTGTGTATGCTGAGTTGGGGGGGTGGGGGGTTTGGGTCTGTATGGGTACATGTTTGAGAGTTTGTGTGCTGAGTTGGGGGGTGGTGGGGGGGTTGGGTCTGTATGGGTGCATGTTTGAGAGTTTGTGTGCTGAGTTGGGGGTGGTGGGGGGTTTTGGGTCTGCATGGGTGCATGCTTGAGAGTTTGTATGCTGGGGTGGGGGGTTTTGGTCTGTATGGGTGCATGTTTGAGAGTTTGTATGCTGAGTTGGGGGTGGGGGGTTGTGTCTGTATGGGTGCATGTTTGAGAGTGTGTATGCTGAGTTGGGGGGTGGGGGGTTTGGGTCTGTATGGGTACATGTTTGAGAGTTTGTGTGCTGAGTTGGGGGGTGGTGGGGGGTTGGGTCTGTATGGGTGCATGCTTGAGAGTTTGTATGCTGAGTTGGGGGGGTGTTTGGGTCTGTATGGGTGCATGCTTGAGAGTGTGTGTGCTGAGTTGAGGGATGGGGGGAGTTCAGGTCTGTATAGGTGCATGCTTGAGAGTTTGTGTGCTGAGGTGGGGGGTTTGGGTCTGTATGGGTGCATGTTTCAGAGTTTGTATGCTGAGTTGTATGTGTGCATGGGGCATAGTTTCTGGTTGGGGGTAAGGGGGTCATGGGGCACAGTGTTTGGTTGGGGGTGAGGGGACATGGGGCATAGTGTTTGGTTGGGGTGGGAGCCATGGGGCATAGTGTTTGGTTGGGGTGAGGGGGCCATGGGGCATAGTGTTTGGTTGGGGGTGAGGGGGACATGGGGCATAGTGTTTGGTTGGGGGTGAGGGGGCCATGGGGCATAGTGTTTGGTTGGGGGCGAGAGGGCCATGGGGCATAGTGTTTGGTTGGGGAGAGGGGGACATGGGGCATAGTGTTTGATTGGGGGTGAGGGACATGGGGCATAGTGTTTGGTTGGGGGTGAGGGGGCCATGGGGCATAGTGTTTGGTTGGGGGTGAGGGACATAGGGCATAGTGTTTGGTTGGGGGTGAGGGGGCCATGGGGCATAGTGTTTGGTTGCGGTTGAGGGGGACATGGGACATAGTGTTTGGTTGGGGGTGAGGGTGCCATGGGGCATAGTGTTTGGTTGGGGGTGAGGGACATGGGGCATAGTGTTTGGTTGGGGGTGAGGGGGCCCTGGGGCATAGTGTTTGGTTGGGGGTGAGGGGGACATGGGGCATTGTGTTTGGTTGGGGGTGAGGGGGGCATGGGGCATAGTGCTTGGTTGGTGGTGAGGGGGCTATGGGCGTAGTGTTTGGTTGAGGGTGAGGGGGCACAGGCACAGTCCAAAATAACGGAATGTCCAATCAAGGGTCAATAAAATATAATTTATTTCTATTTAGGTATTGTATATCGTCTGTTTAATTAAATTGTACATAACAATGGAAAATGTGTAGTACAAAATGTAAGTTTGAAATACAAATAAAAATCGTTACCCCTCAAAAACATATTATTTTTCCATGTGTTTAATACAAATTGGGGGTTGAAAAAGCCTCCTGCCATGCCCCGCCTACCGCCCCGCCCACATTTACTTTTCGGCCCACTATAGCCATCACATAAGGTACTTTCGGCCCTCTGCCAAAATCAGTTGTGCACCCCTGCTCTAAGCTGTGCACATGTACGCTTCCCCAGCTTCCTTATCGGTACCGCTCAGAAGAATTTTAGCAGCCCACACAAACAATTCCCACCTATTCAAAAAGATTGAATAAGGCACAAGCCGCAGCAGGTACCTAATATTTGATTTCTCTCAAAATGAAGTTAAATTATACTAACTATTCTTGATATTCTGGTCTAGCCTATTTATATTGCCCTACTATACAAGCTTGACCTTAAAACCCTAAAAACCCTAAAATAGAATACACCCACAAGAGGTTAAAATGATGATGAAAATGTGGCTGCATGGACAGGACATATAACTCAGATATGCATGCACACATTAACTAAATTATCTTTCCTGCACACCCATGCCTATACTTGATTCTACCACACTTCTACCGTATGACTCGAACTCCGCCCCAAGCTACATTCAGATATTACGAGACAGCCTTAGCTTTGCCTACCTTAGCTCTGCAAAAGATTACCAGACTTAGATACAAGTCTTGTTTTATGTTTGTTATAATATGAATGATATTCAAGCACAAGAATTTCTGTTACTCATGGTGCCTTAGCGAAAGCATTACCTGCACTATGTAACCCAAGTGTCAGCTCAAATATCGGATACTGAGTGTAAATAAGCAGGCTACTAGGATGTGTAACCTTATCCCATGCTTCCTATTCTTTGTGCATATGTCACCCAAGCACTCTGAAGAGCCCCCCTTGCAAGTTAATGCATTATAAAACTGAAAAATTAATTTGCCCCCTACGGATTTTGAGTAGGCAAATGTCATGCTCAGCGTCTCCTACATTAGCATTGCTAACATTACCCTATAAGTGGGGAGCAACATTGCAATATCATTTACTTGGCCGGCAGGGGATAATGGGTATGGACTCTGCCAGGCATTATTTGCATATATAATTAAGGCAACTACAATGCTTTTCACACAATCTGCAACCTTTCAATATTTTCAGAGTTCCATGGGGGATATACCGTAACAAAATATATGATAGCTCGCTGCTAAACAAAATTGATTTTACTGAGCAATAGTATAATCCTACCCAACAATTGAAAGGTGTGGTATGTTGGAAACAATATTGTATGCACTTCATAGTAATTGTGCAAATGCAGATTTATGACATTTTCTTAAACTGCACATAATATCATCTTGAGACATTAAATTGGATTTATTTGCAAAGCATTGTGGGTATGCAAATATCCCAGTTGGTGTTTTACTGCTACTATTCCTCACTTTTTACAGAGCCCGGTAAACTAATATTGGAGGATAGCACAGGAGCCAGGGAGGGGATTAGTGAAAGGGAACAGGAGAACACTCCTTTGTGGTAAAGAACAAATCAGCAACTTTAGAAAACCAATTGCATGATTTGGAAGTACAGTATAGTGAAAGAAATGTTATTTTTTTTGCTAAAGGATAGGAAACTATAACAAAGGTCTAGGAAAATGCACCTTCTATTTCTTTCTATGCTCAGCTGCTGAGGGATTCTCTATTTAATCGTGGGCTTGCATTTATTGCCCCTAGCATCCCCATGCATCTTTTTCAACTGATAACAGTTAATTTTAGAGGAATCCCTAGTTAAAGAAGAAGGTACTCAATATGCTGTACCTGTGAGAATTGCTCGGATTGACTTAAAGGGCAAATGTATGTGGTTTTCTTTAATGAGCACCAGCAGAAACCTCAATAAAGCTCTTGTTGATTTTTGTTCAGGCTGTGGTGGGCAAGGGTGGACAAAACTATAATCTGCATTATGTGCTCTGTAATTTCATTTCCTACATCAGGGTTACACACAGGGCTCTTATAGGATTTAACTCCATATTTGGAATCAAAGATGTTTCAGGGAGTAAGAAAGTAATTGGCTTTGCCAATAGAGTTTGTAAATGTTTATTAAAATATGTTCTTTCCCCTTTAAATTCTTCCTGCGATAGGGCTGTAATATTATTGAGGTTTCTACCAATGCTATTGCTCTGCTGGTCACTGATTCGAAGAAATACCAGTGGAACTTTGTGGGTAGAAATGGGGTAGATTCCTATATGTTCATTTTTACCCGTTTTGGTGGGCACATTGCCCTGTTTTTAGGGAGTAACATTGATGGTCTATATGTCTCATAGCTGTAAGGCTGGTTTTGAGTATATATTGTTACAACTCACAGAATATCATGTGGATAGTAAGCAGAGGCCCAGGAAATCTGATCATATTCTGTCTTGCAGTTATTCTGATGCAATTATCGTCCTAACACAAATTTTGAGAGGCATCTTCTCCTGGCCCTTGAATTCCTCCCTTAAATTGACACATGAACTCTTACTGACATGTTTTGTGCCACATCCCTTTCAGTTTCAATTATTCCATTTGCAAAAATTGCATGATGTCTGAATTTTTCGACAGCCACATTAGCGATTATTGATTTTTGTTTTTTATAATAAAATGTTTTCCCAATGGCATTATGCACTTTCTGTATTGTCTCTGAGCAGTGTTGATAAATGAATAGCAACAACTAAACCTATTGTTTATCCTGATCATGCAAAGCTTTTTTGTGCATACAAGTTTTTCTCTCTGCTCAGGAGTACATTTGGTAGGTATTATGGCATATCTTGAAGTCTTGGACTGGTTGATGAGCTCTCTTTATAATCTCATATGAAATATTTGGATTTTGTAGCCTATATGCTTGGAAAAAGAGCTGTAAAATGCTCCTTTTACACTGATTTGTAAAGAATGTCATTGCTTGGGAAGGGAAAATTACCTTTCAAACTCTTCGGAGATGGTATCTCACTAACTATGCATGCTTATTCAGTTGCGCACATGGAAAATAATGTGCGCATAAAAGCCAATCATTTCCACACTTAGGGAAAGATAATTAGAGGGAACATTGCACAGGAGATGCAGCCAGCACAGCAGAACAATGTAGTGTATCCCACATATCAGAGTGGGAGGAGGATGAGGTGGATTTCAAAACACTCAGGGAAGAGGAGGATTTAATGGCAGACAGCTGCAACAATGCTGGAATTGCAGGAAAATGGGACACACAGCCAGAACATGTAGACGTAGAGGAGGCATGCAGCAAAATTGGCAAGCTCAAGAGGAGGATGGGCTATGTTCTGCAATATAATACAGAATCGCAGGAGTATTACGCCCAAGATCACACACAGGCTCAGACAAATGTGCTGCAGCCACAGCTATCACAGCAAGAGCCCATGCAAACACAGCAAGTACAACCCCAGCAAGCGCGGAGACAACTGACTATGGTACCACAATAGAATATGACTGCAGGAGTCCAGCAAGCGCCCTCGCCCAAATTAGGGAGTGTGACTGTGGAAATCCTTTCACAGGGACAGCAATGAATTTATATCCACAATAGGACATCCCACAGAGCCACCTGATGTGTTCAGTACTTTTAGTGACACCAGACCCCCAAGAGGAACCAAGGGTCAAGGTGACGATAGGAGGCAACACTTTTTCATTTCTTGTAGACACTGGAGCAACTCGTTCTTGTGTCTGTGAGGGAAATTATTCAATGTCAGGTATTGCCATGAATGCACAGGGATTCTCCGGGGCAATGCGCTTAGTTCCTTTTACAGACAAATAACCAGTCTCTATAGGAGAACACAATATGTCGATGCCATTATTATATTCTAGACAGACACCAGTTAACATATTAGGGCGTGACTCAATTGCGAAACTTAACATGATGATATATTTCCTGACGAAGGAATAGTGTGTTCCACCCCGGTTATACATTATATGAATGTGAGAGAGCTTATATTAGCCTTTATAGGCCAGAAGGCATTACAAGTGGTCCCCTCGGACCCAGAAGTATTTTTGTATGGAGTGACTATTTTATTATCATGGTTGCCCAGAGTGATAGGTAAACTATCAAGAATACCTGACAAGTTTCTGTTCAGACCAGAAATCCCTATGGATGATGAAGAAGGGCAAATTTTCCCCTTGCAGTGGTCAGAGAGGAAAGGGTGGTTCTTCACGGGATACATGATGAGGGAAGAGGGTGGAGAACACTGATAGCCCTCAGTGAAGGATAAAGGATGACAGATTTGACAGACGAGGAGCTGTTTAAGGATGATTACTCAGATGGTGAGTTAGGTTTTTTTTATAAGTCTCACTTATTGGATTAAAGTAAAGAACAGAGGAATACTGCAGAGAATGGTGCTGGTAAAAAAGAAACTGGCCCTCATTACGACCCTTGCGGAAATCAACCGACCGGACCGCCATAGCGTAAATAGCGTTTCCGCCATTGCACGATGGAGCAAAGTGCGGCTCATTCCGACCCATCGGGCACGAGCACCACGCCATGGCGGAAGTGCAAAGTCCGCGATGGCGGAAATGACCCCAAAACGGCCCACACCGCCGCCGTACGGCGCCCTAGGTGCAATACCGCCACCCATCACAGCGGACACCGCAGTGAGCGCCAACCGGAAAGTACGGTGACCGTAAATATACGGAAACGGAAGTAAAAGCATGGGTCCGGAACGGGAAACATCCCGCCGTACACCTATAAAACCACAAAATCCACACAACCATAAAAAACACTACCCTGAGACACATCCCAACCCGTCATCCACCCTAGTGAAACCAAGAAAAATGGGAAAAGTAGCGAAGAAAGCGTGCGACCGCAAGCGGCAGGTCCACTTCTCCCGTGAGGAACTCACCGTGCTCACAGAGACCCTCCAGGAGAATGCTGCCGTCGTCTTCTCCACGCAAATGACCAGGACGGCACTTGCAAACAAGAAGGCCATATGGGCCCTGGTGGCACAGCGTGTAAGTGCAGTGGGGACCGCACCCTGCAACCCACAGCAATGCAGAAAGCGATGGGACGACCTGCGGATACGCGTCCGTAGCATACTTTCTGCCAACCGCAACATTGCCACAGCTACCGGGGGAGGATCGGAATCACCCATCAAGTTGACCCCCTGGGAAGAAATCTGTGCCTCCACCATTGGAATGGAGAGCATAGAGGGAGTCGGAGGGATGGAGAAAGGAGTGCAGACATCCGAAGATTCAGGTAGGTGCCCCAAATGAAACAATGCCAAAACCACAATGTCCAATCATGTGAAGTACCACGTGCCCACACAGTGCAACAGGAACACATGTCCAGGAGAACGTCCACATACATAGGCCTGATAGCACACTTTAAAACTCACATCAAATACATAAATAATTAAAAATCCTAAAAACACCCTCTACACGTGCAGCAGGCACACCCTAAATGCAGGCTGCCAAACAACTGCACCCTCACTCCACACACAAATGAAACCACCTCCAAGGCCCCGACCCAAATCACCCTCAGGTACCACCCCAATGCATGTGATACATTGCCATTCCAATTCCCACAGACCCATTAATAACGCTCGCCCTCCTTTACTCCACCACAGGGTCCGATCCAAACGACGAGCTCCAGGACACCCCTACCAGCACACCTGCAAAGAGGGCAAAGACCAACGGCCAAAGACCCTCCACCTCAGCTGCACGCATCAAGACACGGCAGCAGCACAAATCAAGTGACAGCACACAGGAGGGAACTCCAACAGGCACCCCAGCAGCCAGCATGCCCACAACACCACCACCACAGGTCCCCCCAATGGATGCCACAGAAGGCACTGCTTCTGGTGGCAGCAGCACCATAGGTGACACTCCATTAATGGCAGCATGCTCCGACACAGAAGACGGGGATGTCGAAGTAAGATCCATCCATGACCTGTCTCAATCCCCCTGTCTGTTCCATCGCGTACACCATGAGGATACCACGCAGGGGCACCCACAAGACGACGACTGGCCATCCCCCATAAGCCCTGTGGCAAGGCAACATGAGGTGATCAGCCCCTCTGTGACACCACCGCAAATGGCCATGGCACAGCAGAGGCAACAGTCCCTCGACCAGTTAATCGTGCAACAGCAGCAACTGGCCACGCTCCTCAAGGGCCATGCCGATGAATGTGGGGGCACTAAGGCAGACATAGAAACATCAACTGAGACACTGAGGGCAGAAATGGAGAGAAGTACAGAGACACTAAGGGCACAAATGGAGAGTAGCACCGAGAGCCTGAGAGTACAAATGGAGAGAAGCACCGAGAGCCTGAGAGTACAAATGGAGAGAAGCACCGAGAGCCTGAGGGGGGAACTGCATGCGACGTCCAAAGACGTATGTGCCGAACTTGCCGCTGTGCGCCGTGTGCTCACTGAGCTCTCACAAACCCTTAGGGACATGCATGGACGTGAGCAGGCAGAGACATCATCCGTTGCAAGTTCCGTCCAGGGCAGCCCCCAACGTAGATCTGGGAGGAACCTGCGCTCCACAGGCAGGGGTGCCCCTGATACCCGCAGAGGGGGCTTGCAATAGCGACAGCCCACTGACAATGAGCATCTTTGGACACTGGTGTTCGGGGGGGAGGTAGGAGGGTGGAGGGGGTGTGTTGGGCTCACTTGGGTGGCGGGTCGATAGGGTGTTCAACATGATATCACATATGCCATAAACAATGCACGATCATCCAATGAGATGTGTGGACATTGATCTTTGTGTACGAGGCCATTATAGGCGTACAGTCCATATTGTGCATGTTCCAGACACACACAGTGCCACGAGTCCCGTGTCCATGTATCAGCCACCAGGCGTGAGTGCTAGAAGCATGCATCTATGAGATGCTGACGAATGTCACGGCCCTCCTGTGCCTCGCAGACTCCTTGAGGTGCTGCCACATCCCCACCCTCATCATGACCATCATCAGGTGCTTGCAGTTCTGCGTCAGGGGGCATGGGCACATTTCTACATACGCACATGTTGTGGAGCATGACACATGCCATGACCATCTTTGCAACCTTCACATGGTGGTACAGGAGTGCCCCGCCAGACCTGCTGAGGCAGCGGAAACGAGTCTTCAGTAGGCCGAATGCCTGTTCTATGACTACACGGGTACGTGAGTGGGCATGGTTGTAGTCCTCCTCATGCTGGTCCCGTGGGTTCCGGACTGGTGTGAGGAGCCATCTCTTCAGTGGATACCCGGCATCACCTGTATGTGGACAATAAAGGAATTTTGAGGAATGCCATTGCTACGTACGCACCCCCCCTCCCCCCTTCCTGCCAGGTCATTGCCGCATCACATACCCCACATCATCATGCATGAAATGAGACTCACCGAGTAGCCAGGATCTGTTCCCTGCGTGTCGCTCCATGTAGCGTGGTATAGTGGAGTTCCTCAAGACCATAGAATCATGGGTAGATCCAGGGAATCTGGCACAACAATGTGTAATGATCCTGTTGGAGTCACACACCATTTGTACATTCAGGGAATGAAATTGTTTTCGGTTGCGGTACTGGGCCTCCATGGCATGTGGGACGACCAATTCCACATGGGTGCAGTCGATGGCACCAATGCAACCCGGTATGCCGGCAAGTGCATGGAATCCCACTTTTGTGTTCGTAATTTCCGGCTCCGAGCGTGGTAGAGAGATGAAGTCGTCTGCGTGCTTCAGGAGGGCATCGAGCACTTGCAATAGTGTCCGTGAGAATAGTGGCTGTGAAATGCCATGCAACTGTCCGACTGTGTGCTGGTAGGTGCCTGTGGCCAGGAAGTGTAGTACAGACACCACCTTCAGTAGGGGTGGGATGGCGGTTGGGCTATCTATCATGCCGACAAGGTCAGCGTGTGTCATGTCCACAATGGCGGTTATGGTGTCCCGGTCCAAACGGTAGAGGGTGTGGATCTGCTCATCAGTGAGGTTGAACGGATGTGCTCGGAGGCGTGGGATTGCGGGCTGCCTGCGTGGTGGTAGTGGCTGTGCTGGCGGCCCTTGCTGGCCCTGCCTTGCCCTCCTCCTCCTCCTGCGTCTCCGCCGTGCGGCCGGTAGTAGTTGGTGTTCGTCATCTTCTTGAAGTTGGAGTACTTGCAGTGCTATCAGGTCCCCCAGGGCCAACATCGCTAGTCCTGCTGGTAGCATTTCGGAGTGGGTGTGGTTGTGGGAGGAGACTGGGTGTGCAATTTATGTGTTTTCAGGCTGTATGGCCTCCACCTGTGGTGATTGATTCCACCTGTGCAAGCTGCACTCCCCTTTGGGCGAGCACGTCCCGCACACAACGCTGCAATTCGACGAATGGCATCTTGCTATTGCAATCATGTATTTGTACCCGATGGCAGTGTAACATTGGTTGATATGTTCATTCGGCTATGGTCCCATTGTTTCACATACTATCTTTGCAGTCGCGAACAGACTTGTGAAGGGTCAGTGGAACGTAGTAGTCGAGTAACGGTGGACCCTCATGCAACACTGTACCGAGCTTAACCGACGGGCGGGGCGTTCCATTTGTGAGTGAAGGCAGTTGCCATTTTCACACACAGCCGCACTAGATGGATTAATTTGTGGTTCCAAGCGGCCACAGATGCCTTTTCGACGTGATGTTGCAAATGAGGAATTCGAAGGGCGGCGCTTTCGGTTTTCAGCTAGCGGCGAGGAGATGCCCACAGGTCTGACTGCAAATATAACGTTCTATTGTTCAATGTCCTTGGGACAGGGGCCATGGCGAGGATGCAATGATTGATATGAATAGTATGGGATGCGCAATAGCGACGTGGGCGATGAGGCCGGACGTTCCCAAATACATGTTACTTCACAACATTTGAATAACGGGCTGGGGCACGGTGGATTTTGCAGGCTGCATAACGCACAGACTCAATGGAATTTTCACATGTTATGTGAGTATGGAAACAGGCGTTTTCATACCGGGATGAGGGAATGATGTATGGATGCATGGACAGATGATTTGATACAGAGTTTGCCATGTACAGGGCTTCTTGGAATCTATCCGCCTCCCCTGCGCTATGTGATGCAGGGCTGCCATAGTGGGGCCATCGTCTATCTGGCCTTGTTGAGCCCTCCCTGTCTCGACGCGCCTTCAGACACTTGTGTCTATGCACGTTACCAATCCCATCAGATGGATTCAGTTGTAACAGACGCATGCACAGGTACACTCGTTTGTGATGGTGTTTTCACCTCGATATAGATAGTTATGATTCGCAAGTGGTTTGTGGGTGGTGATGATCCTTTGGAGTGGGCTAGCATGCATATGGCTGTGGATTTGGTGTGATCATTGAAGTGGTTAATTCAAATGTAGTTCTGATGGCCATACTATTCTTTTTCATTTCATTTGGTTGACAGGTATCTCCTCCCCTTTTGCCACTGCCATCTGTATGCCACTCCTGCATATGGATTTTACTCCCGACACCTGCTGCTTCGTGTTAATCAGTGGAGCAGCATTACGATCTTATGGGACGATCGCCAATGGGCCACATGCCCTTACGCAGTTCTAGTGGCTAGGAGCAACATTTCGGCCTTTCAGCTGGACTAGTGCCTCCCTATTGGGACGGCCCTGCGGTTCTAGGCGCTTCCATGTTGCCTTTTCGTACGGGAATGTAGCCCCTGTGTACCATGAAGGAACAGGGCGTCACACAAGAAGTAGCTGGTCATTTATTGCGGATGCAGCCCACGATAATGAAATATATTTTGGAGTTCATGGCCTAATGGCTGTATGGGCTTGGTGAATTTGTTGTGCATTAAATTTCTATTCTGATATGAACCGTGTAGCGTTCTTCTTTGCGAGTGATGTGGCATATTCCTATTTGTGGAGCGATGTATTGTGAGGAGATCTGCATTGGGTTCCAGCTTCGGAGTATAGTTGCGTGGTACTGTGCTGGGCGCGTTTGCCTACGGAGCCCAGTGAGGTCAGGGATAAGGGCTGCCATTATGACTGTTTTGATGATGTCATGCTCAGGGGCGGGGGATTAGCTTTTGTGTAACAGATGCCGGTCAGCCAGTTGGATTGGTGGAATGATGTGATTATCGGAATTTTGCTGGTCACAGGTGCCTGTGTTTGCGTGCGTTTCTTGGTGGGAGACTGAGGTCATGTCCATTTGTATAGCTTCTGTATTCGTGCCATCTGTGCCCTGCAGCTCCCATTGGGCACTCTTGAGATTCATTTGTTCGTTGGCAGGCATGGATGACTAGTACATTTCACTGGTTGCATTGTGTGACTTCATTGCACCTACGGGGGGTTGTACAATGTGGCCAGGGAGCGGTGTACAAGCACTCAGTAGGGCCGTTTACGGTTGGTTCGCGATGCCGTACTTCTCACCATGGCGGAATGGTACTTTCCGCCGTGCTTGATGGCGTTAGGTGCATGTCCGCTAGGGTCGGAATTCGCGTACCGTTGCGCCATGGTGGTAATTACTGTTTGGCATGGCGCGCGCGCGCGTGCTTGGTGCAGTTAGCGTTGGCGTTCACTACGGTGTCGCTAATGGCATCGTACTTTGCGGTGACGGGTCATGATCGCACCGAGCGCTATTCGATGGCGGTATTGCATTTCCGCCATCGTTTTTCGATTTCCGCCAGGGTCGTAATGAGGCCCACTGTCATTTCCCCACAAAGATTTAGAGAAAGTTCCAAATGTTTTATGGACCACAAGTCCATATGATGTGGATCTATTCAAAGGAGTAGGGGCAGTTAAAATCAAACTTAAACCAGGAGCTCGTTTGCCATGAGCAAAGCAATACCCCATGTCCAATGTTGTGGATGAAGGTATATTTGAAACCATTTCCGTTTTAATGAAGCAAGGAATATTGGTACCATCTGATTCTCCATGTATCAAGGCTGTGTACCCAGTGAGAAAATCAACGGGGGGTGTGGGTCGTGGAGATTCATACAGGACCTTTGCCCCTAAACAATATAGTTCAAGCAGAGTTTCCTTCAGTTCTAAATCTAACGACAATATTGTGGAATATCCCATCTAAGGCCAAGAATTTCACAGTCATAAACTTAAAAAGCATGTTCTTTTCAATTCCTCTTCATGAAGACTCACAAGACTTGACTTCCTTTTCGTACAGCTATATTCGCCTTCAACATACTCATTTACCCCAGGGGTACTGTGAGTCCCCCTCAATCTTTAAGAGAGCGCTTCAGATAGATCTGGGTAATGCCCAGCTCGAAAGTACAATACTTCAATATGTAGAGGGCATTTTGGTGTGTAGTGAGACAGAAGATGCAGAGAAGATTCAGTTAAGCTCATGACTATACTATCAGAGAAAGGATATTAAGTGGACAATGAGAAGCTACAATATTGCCATAAAGAGGTCTTGTATATAGGACAGGTGATTTCTCACGAAGGGAGGAAAGTGATGCCTGAGATAGCAGAAGCAATTATGAAGACCACAGAACCTAAAACAGTAAGGGATATGCAACTATTTTTAGGCCTATGTAACTAGTGTAGGGCCTGGGTTTTTGACTACTGTACATATATTTGGCCACTTTTAAAAGGACTTAAAGAAGCACAGGTGGGCAAAAGTAAAATAACATGGACAGATGAGATGACTGAGGGATTTCAAGACAATTAGTACAGCCCCTATGTTGGGAATTCCAAACTATCATGAACAGTTTTACTTATTTTCTCATTGAAATGGAGAAGTTATGACAGCAGTCCTTACACAGAAAATGACTTTAGGACATGGACACAAACCATTGGCCTATTATAGTGGGATTTTAGATCCAATTATGAAAGGGCATTATCCCTGTGAGTATTCTTTAGCTGCTGCTGCATTCACGATTGAAAAAGATTCAAGTATAAGAATGGGGTGTTCAGTAAAACTATTTATAGAGCATGCATTATTTTCGCGATTTTAGAAAAGCCCAAAAGTACATTGACCACACCAAGAGCAGAAGCAGCATAGAAAATCATTATATTGAATCCTCCGATTCAAATTGTTGGATGCAAGACAGAGAACCTAGCAACGTTCATAACAGAACCAGTAGGGAAGGTTGATTATGTACATGATTGCACAACGTATACTGAACACTGTGATGACTTTCCCCAAGCCAGGGAGAATGCTATCGGGAGGGGTGGAGTTCTTTTTATTGATGGGTTGTCAAAAATTGACCAAACAACGGGCAAAAGGCATACTGCATCAGCAGTAGTGATGTTGAACCAAGAGGGTGAATTTGAGGTAGTGATAAGTGCGAGATTGACATTGCATTACTCAGCACAGGCTGGAGAATTAGTGCCACTTATCACCACGCTCCAAAGATTTGACTCCGCCTATGTGACATCAATTGTAAATGCAGGTTTCTCACGCTGGAAAAGAAGGGGCTTCCTCCACGCCCATGGCACTCCAGTACAACATGTAGCCCTATTGAATAAGCTTATTCAATCATGAGCACTCCCTTTGATGTTCGCAGTCGTCAAATGAGTAGCCCACACTAAAAGAGAAGACGTAATTTCCTGTCAAAATGAAACTGCAAATTTATAAGCAAAAAAGGCAGCCGATTTTCCCACCAGTTCTAATTTCAAAATAGAAAGTGTTAAACAGATGACAAGGCGATGCATGTTGGTAAAGGAGGGCTTTAAAATGCTGTCTATTGTCCAGTTAATTGAGATACAAGAACAAGCACCACAACAAGAGAAGGATCTGTGGAAGAAATGGTGGTGTTCCTTATCCCCCACAGAGACAATTTGGAGACAGGACAGCACTGCAAAGCCAGTTATGCCTCTAGCATTATAGAGGGATGCCCTGTAACAGCTTCATTATCCCATGCATAAGACTCAAGAGAGTCTTGCTGCTACAATTGCAGAAGAGTGGTTTCGCCAAATTTGTTAGAGCATGTGGCACAGTTTATTGTAAATTACATTGTGTGCCAGAAATGTACTGCAGGGCACACTTTGCGAAGAGTGAGAGGAGCAATTCCTAGACCCAATGGCTCATTTCAGCACCTACATATAGATTATGTAGATATGCTGCAGACATGCAACAGCTACAGATATATGATGGTCGTCATATGTCCTTTTTCTAGATGGATCGAGTCAGGTCCATGCACACACCCTGACACCATGTGCACTGTCAAGTTCCTTGTCCGTGAAGTGTTTCCAAGATGGGGTGTATGTGAAGTTTTGATAATGGACCACATTTTGTAAATTAACTTTTTGAACAAATAGTTCTACTATTAGGCATTAAGCTTAGATTTTCTTTAGCTTATCACCCACAGATGAATGGCATCTATGAACGATTCAATAGATTATTAAAGGAAAGGATTGCAAAAATAAAGATGACATCAAGGGATGGATGGCTATATTGCCTATGCATTGCCCTATATGCCCTAAGAAACCAGCCTGGCTCAGATCTCCTCATGAGTTGGTGACTGGATGCCACATGAGAACCCCCTTTGCTCCTCCAACTAGGTTAAAAAATTATGCCCATAATGTACCGAAGGTACTAGTTGATGAGATGCAAGCACCTCAAGACCTTCCTCTTTCCTTCTGCCTTCTCTCTTCCTCTCCCCTGTTGATTTCCTGTCTGATACTGCACTGGTCACCTTGCTACCCTCTAATTTCAGGCCCAGATCCCTGTCCACCCAGTTGCACACCTGCACTGCCTCCCGCCAACCCTTGCACTTGGGTCTGTATTTGTAACCCTACAGTCCCCCTACCTGCACTTTTGGACACCTGCTGTCTGCATTTACCCTTGCACCTGCCACCTGCTGGCCGCACTTCTTGTTATTGTTCTGAGCCCATGTACAGCACTGCCCACCCTCTGCTTTCCCCTGGCAGTTTACCCCTCCCGCCTCCCCTGCACTTGCGGGATCTCAATCTCACCTGGCCTAGTAAGATCGTTTTCTCTGTCCTCCCTCTGTTCCCCCTCTCTTGCATCACCGCGTCTTGAAACGCTAGTGTACAGGCGCATTATAAATGCTGCATCATATCATATCATGCATGATGATGTAACAACAATGATTGCAAGTGTTTCTTTCATTTCTCAACAGATCAAAAACCAAAGGGAGGGGTCAAAGAGAAGCAACAAAGATGACCAACCAATTGAAGTAGAAGATTAAAACAACGCAGTCTATACCCAGTGGACCAGCTGCTGGTACAAAAGTTAATACGCACTTGGAGTACGCCCTGCTTTGAAGGACCATATGAGGTAGAAGTAGTTACTCCTACAGCTGCCAAGTTAAAAGGAAGAAGAGCTTTGCTGCATTTGTAAGACATCAAACCATATAAAGGAGAAAATTCAACTGCTCCTGCAACTCCCGACGGTGAAGCAAGAGAAGAAGTTCCATGCATGCCGACTCGTTCAATGGCCAAGAGAAAAGACAAGGAAAATGAAGAGCCCAGCAGCACTTTGAAATAGAGACTATTATCTTTCAACATCCGATAAGGAATAAATAGACTTGCAGTCATCCTGGCACTTTTTAGATAGGCTAATGGAACAATGTTTTTAATGTACCAGAGCTGATGTTATATGTTACCCATTATAATAATGAGGCACACATTCTTATTTATTGTTTTTACATATATATCACAGTCTTATCCAACTTTAGTAAGAAAATACATGAATGTAGTAACATTTTTCGGTAATCCAAAAAATAATTATATTCTTTTCAGAATAATTATAGCAATCATCTTGCAGTTCTTGATCTAAAGGGGTGACCCATAAAGAATTACACATTCAGAATTAAAACAAAATGAGGCTTCAGAATATAAGAGACTCATTTCCATCAAGAAAATTATTGAGCTTTCTGGAATAATAATTGTGATATCATTCTGTGTTATGATTTGTGTTTTCCTCAATGCAGACATGGTGGGTAACAATGAAACAGTTACTATTGTCCCTGATGAAAGCCCGAACAGTATTCTTTACAATCTTACTAGGCATTTAATTGGATTTAAAAGGGCTGTTGGGGAAGATCATGAAGATATAAACATGTATCTTGATAATTCGGCTCATTTAAAAATAACCCATGGTATTAGCAAATGAAGGAGGTGAGAGAGATATCGTCAGATGAAAGCTGCTATGTCTGTTCCTTAATACCATATGCCATGAATGCAGCAAGAACCTTTATTGCCAAAGAGATCCCTGCACATGATGCAATGTGCCTCAGTCATCTAGCAGTGTGTACAACCAGAGGGCAATTCAAAGGTAAATGGCAACTTTATGATGGCGATCCAAAGGCACATTTCCATATGAAGATACTTATGTGAAGGAAATGTTGATGGAAAGTGGCATGAGGTGGACAAGCAGAAAACGTATGTATCATTCCCAGATTGAAGAATGAATAAAAACTGTTGGAATGAAGAGGATGGACTACTCAGATATGACTTAGTGATCGGGAGAACCAGGATGCTGGGAGAGACCTTAGCTATTGATCCATGGGTGTGTTTCCACCAGTACCAGATGGGAAGAAGGACTATTATCTTGCCCTGCCCACTTATTGAAGAAAGAAACAATAGGCATAGTGCAAATAGTGAATGACAGATGTCTAGAATCATGGGCCAAGTATTCCAAGTTACTAACATGGGTCGACAATGAAGCATGACCAGTATCCATAATACCATTGAAGAATGAAACAACATGCTTCAAGAATGAGTCTCGGTTCTGGTTGGAGAGAATGAAGAATGACAGATAATCGAGATTCCAGGAATTAATGCAGAAACTGCAGTATTGATGGACCGATATTGGGCCTGTGGATCCAGAGCTCACATGTAGTTGTCTAAAGATTGGGTAGGAGTATGTTCTATTATATTGATACATGTTCCAGCATTAGTGAGTCCTCAAAGTGATCTCAGTATCAATGAATTTCCAAAAATGAATGAACACTAGAGAAGGAAGAAGTTGCTTATTCTTCGCCGACTGAAAAAGGAGAACTACTTTTTGTCAAATTCAATAAAGTCCTATGGACACATTGCAAATGAACAAAAACAGTTCAGCAAGACAGAAATGATAATGACATCTCTATTCATGCCATGATTCCAGATGGCATTAAATACCAGGTGGCTGCAGATTACCATATGAGAGCTGTTACAGATGATTAATGCAACAATAAAAGGATTTAATGCAATAAGAGAAGAATTGAGAGCCATCAGGCTGATGACTCTGCAGAACAGGTATGCCCTCGACCTAATTACAGCAATGGAAGGAGATGTCTGCGCCAAGGTCAGGCCTTTTTGCTGTTCATGCACACCATCCTATGACAGAGAGAATACAACCCTGACAGAAGCAGTAACTATGCTGGCAACCCTACATATGAAGATGGAAGATGAAGCTGATGAGACAGCAGCAGATGACTGATTCTCATTCCTATTATCGTGGACTCCAACCTGGCAAATACTTGAAGCAAAACTAGTGTTTGTATTTCTAGGATTCTGTCTTACAAGGATCTTCTTGATACAGTGCCAAAAGACAGCCAAAAAAGCTATTTGGGTGAGATAATGGTTGATATAGATGCTGTAACAGGTGAATAAATGCAAAAGGAGGAAAGCACCCATGGGAATATGAAGAAAAGCACCCTTGCACCTCCAGGAACAAAGTTCTACTATCGCAAGGTTCATAAGAAATATGTAGGACGTTTGGCATTCTATCCACCATCAGGAGAATGTTGCCACATGACCTGGAGTGTGGATGAATATATAACAAATGCAGGTTACCTGATGGGGGTGACAAAGATATGGATCCCAAAGAAACAGCAGTATGAAGAGAAGATGAAGGAGATTGAAGAGGAGAATGTGTACTTGACCAGAGGTGGGAATGTAGAGGAGCAGGTAAGTAAAGGGTCACCGACAAACACGGACACCCGCTGTGTGAAAAATAGCGTGTGCGCGTGTTCCTGGGTGCGCGGGAAGTTCCACACGCGATTGGCCTGGGTACGTGTACTTCGGGGTGCGCGGGAAGTTCCACACGCGATTAGCCTGGGTACGTGTACTACGGGGTGCGCGGGAAGTTCCACACGTGAATGGCCTGGGTAGGTGGGGGTGCGCGGGAAGTCCCACACGCGATTGGCCTGTGTACGTGTACTTCGTGGTGCGCGGGAAGTTCCACACGCGATTGGCCTGGGTACGTGTACTTCGGGGTGCGCGGGAAGTTCCACACGCGATTGGCCTGGGTACGTGTACTACTGGGTGCGCGGGAAGTTCCACACGCGACTGGCCTGGGTAGGTGGGGGTGCGTGGGAAGTTCCACACGCGATTAGCCTGGGTTCGTGTACTTCGGGGTGCGCGGGAAGTTCCACACGCGATTGGCCTGGGTACGTGTACTTCGGGGTGCGCGGGAAGTTCCACACGCGATTGGCCTGGGTACGTGTACTTCGGGGTGCGCGGGAAGTTCCACACGCGATTGGCCTGGGTATGTGTACTACTGGGTGCGCGGGAAGTTCCACACGCGACTGGCCTGGGTAGGTGGGGGTGCGCGGGAAGTTCCACACGCGATTAGCCTGGGTTCGTGTACTTCGGGGTGCGCGGGAAGTTCCACACGCGATTGGCCTGGGTAGGTGGGGGTGCGCGGGAAGTTCCACACGCGATTGGCCTGGTTACGTGTACTTCGGGGTGCGCAGGAAGTTCCACACGCGATTGGCCTGGGTACGTGTACTACGGGGTGCGCGGAAAGTTCCACACGCAATTGGCCTGGGTAGGTGGGGGTGCGCGGGAAGTTCCACACGCGATTGGCCTGGGTACGTGTACTTCGGGGTGCGCGGGAAGTAACACACGCGATTGGCCTGGGTACGTGTATTCCGAGGTGCGCGGGAAGATTCACACGCGATTTCAGCAGGGTACGTTTATTTCGGTGGTGCCGCGGAATGCTACACATGATTTGGCCATGTGGGTCCTCCCAGGTGTTCCCTCTACACACTCCATGGCCCCTGCAGGCAGCCCACACCACAGGGTACTACCCTGCACCCCTGCTCATGTCCCACAGGCAACCCATCCACCATGGCCATGCCCACCAGCCAACCCACATGTCACCTTGCATTACTGATCACCAACACATGTCTCCCATCACCCCCACCCCCCAGCCACCAGGGGCAGCCTCCACCAGGCCCCCACTCATGTCCCCTATCGCCCCCACCCCCCAGCAGTGCAGGGGCAGCCTCCACCAGGCCCCCACCCATGTCTACCACCACCCCCAGCCCCCAGCAGTGCAGGGGCAGCCTCCACCAGGCCCCCACCCATGTCTACCACCACCCCCAGCCACCAGGGGCAGCCTCCACCAGGCCCTCACTCATGTCTCCCATCACCCCCACCCCCCAGCAGTGCAGGGGCAGCCTCCACCAGGCCCCCACCCATATCTACCACCACCCCCACCCCCCAGCAGTGCAGGGGCAGCCTCCACCAGGCCCCCACCCATGTCTACCACCACCCCCACCCCCCAGCAGTGCAGGGGCAGCCTCCACCAGGCCCCCACCCATGTCTACCACCATCCCCACCCCCCAGCTGTGCAGGGGCAGCCTCCACCAGGCCCCCACTCATGTCTCCCATCACCCCCACCCCCCAGCAGTGCAGGGGCAGCCTCCACCAGGCCCCCACTCATGTCTACCACCACCCCTACCCCCCAGCAGTGCAGGGGCAGCCTCCACCAGGCTCCCACACATGTCCCCCTGCACCCTCACCCCCCAGGGGCAGCCTCCACCAGGCCCCCACTCATGTCCCCCATCACCCCCACCCCCCAGCAGTGCAGGGGCAGCCTCCACCAGGCCCCCACTCATGTCTCCCATCACCCCCACCCCCCAGCAGTGCAGGGGCAGCCTCCACCAGGCCCCCACTCATGTCTACCACCACCCCCACTCCCCAGCAGTGCAGGGGTAGCCTCCACCAGGCCCCCACTCATGTCTACCACCACCCCCACCCCCCAGCAGTGCAGGGGCAGCCTCCACCAGGCCCCCACTCATATCTACCACCACCCCCACCCCCAGCAGTGCAGGGGCAGCCTCCACCAGGTTCCCACACATGTCCCCCTGCACCCCCATCCCCCAGCAGTGCAGGGGCAGCCTCCACCAGGCCCCCACTCATGTCTCCCATCACCCCCACCCCCCAGCAGTGCAGGGGCAGCCTCCACCAGGCCCCCACCCATGTCTACCACCACCCCCACCCCCCAGCCACCAGGGGCAGCCTCCACCAGGCTCCCACACATGTCCCCCTGCACCCCCACCCCCCAGCAGTGCAGGGGCAGCCTCCACCAGGCCCCCACCCATGTCTCCCATCACCCCCACCCCCCAGCAGTGCAGGGGCAGCCTCCACCAGGCCCCCACCCATGTCTACCACCACCCCCAGCCCCCAGCAGTGCAGGGGCAGCCTCCACCAGGCCCCCACCCATGTCTACCACCACCCCCAGCCACCAGGGGCAGCCTCCACCAGGCCCTCACTCATGTCTCCCATCACCCCCACCCCCCAGCAGTGCAGGGGCAGCCTCCACCAGGCCCCCACCCATATCTACCACCACCCCCACCCCCCAGCAGTGCAGGGGCAGCCTCCACCAGGCCCCCACCCATTTCTACCACCACCCCCACACCCCAGCAGTGCAGGGGCAGCCTCCACCAGGCCCCCACCCATGTCTACCACCATCCCCACCCCCCAGCTGTGCAGGGGCAGCCTCCACCAGGCCCCCACTCATGTCTCCCATCACCCCCACCCCCCAGCAGTGCAGGGGCAGCCTCCACCAGGCTCCCACTCATGTCTACCACCACCCCTACCCCCCAGCAGTGCAGGGGCAGCTTCCACCAGGCTCCCACACATGTCCCCCTGCACCCTCACCCCCCAGGGGCAGCCTCCACCAGGCCCCCACTCATGTCCCCGATCACCCCCACCCCCCAGCAGTGCAGGGGCAGCCTCCACCAGGCCCCCACTCATGTCTCCCATCACCCCCACCCCCCAGCAGTGCAGGGGCAGCCTCCACCAGGCCCCCACTCATGTCTACCACCACCCCCACCCCCAGCAGTGCAGGGGTAGCCTCCACCAGGCCCCCACTCATGTCTACCACCACCCCCACCCCCCAGCAGTGCAGGGGCAGCCTCCACCAGGCCCCCACTCATGTCTACCACCACCCCCACCCCCCAGCAGTGCAGGGGCAGCCTCCACCAGGTTCCCACACATGTCCCCCTGCACCCCCATCCCCCAGCAGTGCAGGGGCAGCCTCCACCAGGCCCCCACTCATGTCTCCCATCACCCCCACCCCCCAGCAGTGCAGGGGCAGCCTCCACCAGGCCCCCACCCATGTCTACCACCACCCCCACCCCCCAGCCACCAGGGGCAGCCTCCACCAGGCTCCCACACATGTCCCCCTGCACCCCCACCCCCCAGCAGTGCAGGGGCAGCCTCCACCAGGCCCCCACCCATGTCTACCACCACCCCCACCCCCCAGCAGTGCAGGGGCAGCCTCCACCAGGCCCCCACCCATGTCTACCACCACCCCCACCCCCCAGCCACCAGGGGCAGCCTCCACCAGTCCCCCACTCATGTCTCCCATCACCCCCACCCCCCAGCAGTGCAGGGGCAGCCTCCACCAGGCCCCCACCCATATCTACCACCACCCCCACCCCCCAGCAGTGCAGGGGCAGCCTCCACCAGGCCCCCACCCATTTCTACCACCACCCCCACACCCCAGCAGTGCAGGGGCAGCCTCCACCAGGCCCCCACCCATGTCTACCACCATCCCCACCCCCCAGCTGTGCAGGGGCAGCCTCCACCAGGCCCCCACTCATGTCTCCCATCACCCCCACCCCCCAGCAGTGCAGGGGCAGCCTCCACCAGGCTCCCACTCATGTCTACCACCACCCCTACCCCCCAGCAGTGCAGGGGCAGCCTCCACCAGGCTCCCACACATGTCCCCCTGCACCCTCACCCCCCAGGGGCAGCCTCCACCAGGCCCCCACTCATGTCCCCCATCACCCCCACCCCCCAGCAGTGCAGGGGCAGCCTCCACCAGGCCCCCACTCATGTCTCCCATCACCCCCACCCCCCAGCAGTGCAGGGGCAGCCTCCACCAGGCCCCCACTCATGTCTACCACCACCCCCACCCCCCAGCAGTGCAGGGGTAGCCTCCACCAGGCCCCCACTCATGTCTACCACCACCCCCACCCCCCAGCAGTGCAGGGGCAGCCTCCACCAGGCCCCCACTCATGTCTACCACCACCCCCATCCCCCAGCAGTGCAGGGGCAGCCTCCACCAGGTTCCCACACATGTCCCCCTGCACCCCCATCCCCCAGCAGTGCAGGGGCAGCCTCCACCAGGCCCCCACTCATGTCTCCCATCACCCCCACCCCCCAGCAGTGCAGGGGCAGCCTCCACCAGGCCCCCACCCATGTCTACCACCACCCCCACCCCCCAGCCACCAGGGGCAGCCTCCACCAGGCTCCCACACATGTCCCCCTGCACCCCCACCCCCCAGCAGTGCAGGGGCAGCCTCCACCAGGCCCCCACCCATGTCTACCACCACCCCACCCCCCAGCAGTGCAGGGGCAGCCTCCACCAGGCTCCCACCCATGTCTACCACCACCCCCACCCCCCAGCCACCAGGGGCAGCCTCCACCAGTCCCCCACTCATGTCTCCCATCACCCCCACCCCCCAGCAGTGCAGGGGCAGCCTCCACCAGGCCCCCACTCATGTCTACCACCACCCCCACCCCCCAGCAGTGCAGGGGCAGCCTCCACCAGGCTCCCACACATGTCCCCCTTCACCCCCACCCCCCAGCCACCAGGGGCAGCCTCCACCAGGCCCCCACTCATGTCCCTCATCACCCCCACCCCCAGCAGTGCAGGGGCAGCCTCCACCAGGCCCCCACTCATGTCTCCCATCACCCCCACCCCCCAGCAGTGCAGGGGCAGCCTCCACCAGGCCCCCACCCATGTCTACCACCACCCCCACCCCCCAGCCACCAGGGGCAGCCTCCACCAGGCTCCCACACATGTCCCCCTGCACCCCCACCCCCCAGCAGTGCAGGGGCAGCCTCCACCAGGCCCCCACCCATGTCTACCACCACCCCCACCCCCCAGCAGTGCAGGGGCAGCCTCCACCAGGCCCCCACCCATGTCTACCACCACCCCCACCCCCCAGCCACCAGGGGCAGCCTCCACCAGTCCCCCACTCATGTCTCCCATCACCCCCACCCCCCAGCAGTGCAGGGGCAGCCTCCACCAGGCCCCCACCCATATCTACCACCACCCCCACCCCCCAGCAGTGCAGGGGCAGCCTCCACCAGGCCCCCACCCATTTCTACCACCACCCCCACACCCCAGCAGTGCAGGGGCAGCCTCCACCAGGCCCCCACCCATGTCTACCACCATCCCCACCCCCCAGCTGTGCAGGGGCAGCCTCCACCAGGCCCCCACTCATGTCTCCCATCACCCCCACTCCCCAGCAGTGCAGGGGCAGCCTCCACCAGGCTCCCACTCATGTCTACCACCACCCCTAACCCCCAGCAGTGCAGGGGCAGCCTCCACCAGGCTCCCACACATGTCCCCCTGCACCCTCACCCCCCAGGGGCAGCCTCCACCAGGCCCCCACTCATGTCCCCCATCACCCCCACCCCCCAGCAGTGCAGGGGCAGCCTCCACCAGGCCCCCACTCATGTCTCCCATCACCCCCACCCCCCAGCAGTGCAGGGGCAGCCTCCACCAGGCCCCCACTCATGTCTACCACCACCCCCACCCCCCAGCAGTGCAGGGGTAGCCTCCACCAGGCCCCCACTCATGTCTACCACCACCCCCACCCCCCAGCAGTGCAGGGGCAGCCTCCACCAGGCCCCCACTCATGTCTACCACCACCCCCACCCCCCAGCAGTGCAGGGGCAGCCTCCACCAGGTTCCCACACATGTCCCCCTGCACCCCCATCCCCCAGCAGTGCAGGGGCAGCCTCCACCAGGCCCCCACTCATGTCTCCCATCACCCCCACCCCCCAGCAGTGCAGGGGCAGCCTCCACCAGGCCCCCACCCATGTCTACCACCACCCCCACCCCCCAGCAGTGCAGGGGCAGCCTCCACCAGGCCCCCACCCATGTCTACCACCACCCCCACCCCCCAGCCACCAGGGGCAGCCTCCACCAGTCCCCCACTCATGTCTCCCATCACCCCCACCCCCCAGCAGTGCAGGGGCAGCCTCCACCAGGCCCCCACCCATATCTACCACCACCCCCACCCCCCAGCAGTGCAGGGGCAGCCTCCACCAGGCCCCCACCCATTTCTACCACCACCCCCACACCCCAGCAGTGCAGGGGCAGCCTCCACCAGGCCCCCACCCATGTCTACCACCATCCCCACCCCCCAGCTGTGCAGGGGCAGCCTCCACCAGGCCCCCACTCATGTCTCCCATCACCCCCACCCCCCAGCAGTGCAGGGGCAGCCTCCACCAGGCTCCCACTCATGTCTACCACCACCCCTACCCCCCAGCAGTGCAGGGGCAGCCTCCACCAGGCTCCCACACATGTCCCCCTGCACCCTCACCCCCCAGGGGCAGCCTCCACCAGGCCCCCACTCATGTCCCCCATCACCCCCACCCCCCAGCAGTGCAGGGGCAGCCTCCACCAGGCCCCCACTCATGTCTCCCATCACCCCCACCCCCCAGCAGTGCAGGGGCAGCCTCCACCAGGCCCCCACTCATGTCTACCACCACCCCCACCCCCCAGCAGTGCAGGGGTAGCCTCCACCAGGCCCCCACTCATGTCTACCACCACCCCCACCCCCCAGCAGTGCAGGGGCAGCCTCCACCAGGCCCCCACTCATGTCTACCACCACCCCACCCCCCAGCAGTGCAGGGGCAGCCTCCACCAGGTTCCCACACATGTCCCCCTGCACCCCCATCCCCCAGCAGTGCAGGGGCAGCCTCCACCAGGCCCCCACTCATGTCTCCCATCACCCCCACCCCCCAGCAGTGCAGGGGCAGCCTCCACCAGGCCCCCACCCATGTCTACCACCACCCCCACCCCCCAGCCACCAGGGGCAGCCTCCACCAGGCTCCCACACATGTCCCCCTGCACCCCCACCCCCCAGCAGTGCAGGGGCAGCCTCCACCAGGCACCCACCCATGTCTACCACCACCCCCACCCCCCAGCAGTGCAGGGGCAGCCTCCACCAGGCCCCCACCCATGTCTACCACCACCCCCACCCCCCAGCCACCAGGGGCAGCCTCCACCAGTCCCCCACTCATGTCTCCCATCACCCCCACCCCCCAGCAGTGCAGGGGCAGCCTCCACCAGGCCCCCACTCATGTCTACCACCACCCCCACCCCCCAGCAGTGCAGGGGCAGCCTCCACCAGGCTCCCACACATGTCCCCCTTCACCCCCACCCCCCAGCCACCAGGGGCAGCCTCCACTAGGCCTCCACTCATGTCCCTCATCACCCCCACCCCCAGCAGTGCAGGGGCAGCCTCCACCAGGCCCCCACTCATGTCTCCCATCACCCCCACCCTCCAGCAGTGCAGGGGCAGCCTCCACCAGGCCCCCACTCATGTCTACCACCACCCCCACCCCCCAGCAGTGCAGGGGCAGCCTCTACCAGGCCCCCATCCATGTCTACCACCACCCCCACCCCCCAGCCACCAGGGGCCGCCTCCACCAGGCTCCCACACATGTCCCCCTGCACCCCCATCCTCCAGCCATCAGGGGCAGCCTCCACCAGGCCCCCACTCATGTCCCCTATCACCCCCACCCCCCGGCAGTGCAGGGGCAGCCTCCACCAGGCCCCCACTCATGTCTCCCATCACCCCCACCCCCCAGCAGTGCAGGGGCAGCCTCCACCAGGCCCCCACTCATGTCTACCACCACCCCCACCCCCCAGCAGTGCAGGGGCAGCCTCCACCAGGCTCCCACACGTGTCCCCCTGCACCCCCACCCCTCAGCCCCCAGGGGCAGCCTCCACCAGGCCCCCACTCATGTCCCCCATCACCCCACACCCCAGCAGTGCAGGGGCAGCCTCCACCAGGCCCCCACTCATGTCTCCCCTCACCCCCACCCCCCAGCAGTGCAGGGGCAGCCTCCACCAGGCCCCCACTCATGTCTCCCATCACCCCCACCCCCCAGCAGTGCAGGGGCAGCCTCCACCAGGCCCCCACTCATGTCTACCACCACCTCCACCCCCCAGCAGTGCAAGGGCAGCCTCCACCAGGCTCCCACACATGTCCCCCTGCACCCCCACCCCCCAGCAGGTCAGGGGCAGCCTCCAGCAGGCCCCCACTCATGTCTCCCATCACCCCCACCCCCCAGCAGTGCAGGCTTAGCCTCCACCAGGCTCCCACCCATGTCTACCACCACCCCCACCCCCCAGCCTCCAGGGGCAGCCTCCACCAGGCTCCCACACATGTCCCCCTGCACCCCCACCCCCCGGCCACCAGGGGCAGCCTCCACCAGGCCCCCATTCATGTCCCCTATCACCCCCACCCCCCAGCAGTGCAGGGGCAGCCTCCACCAGGCCCCTCCCATGTCTACCACCTCCCCCACCCCCCAGCAGTGCAGGGGCAGCCTCCACCAGGCCCCCACTCATGTCTACCACCACCCCCACCCCCCAGCCACCAGGGGCAGCCCCCACCAGGCCCCCACTCATGTCCCCTATCACCCCCACCCCCCAGCAGTGCAGGGGCAGCCTCTACCAGGCCCCCACCCATGTCTACCACCACCCCCACCCCCCAGCAGTGCAGGGGCAGCCTCCACCAGGCCCCCACCCATGTCTACCACCACCCCCACCCCCCAGCCACCAGGTGCAGCCTCCACCAGGCCCCCACCCATGTCTACCACCACCCCCACCCCCCAGCAGTGCAGGGGCAGCCTCCACCAGGCCCCCACTCATGTCTCCCATCACCCCCATCCCCCAGCAGTGCAGGGGCAGCCTCCACCAGGCCCCCACCCATGTCTACCACCACCCCCACCCCCCAGCAGTGCAGGGGCAGCCTCCACCAGGCCCCCACCCATGTCTACCACCACCCCCAGCCACCAGGGGCAGCCTCCACCAGGCCCCCACCCATGTCTACCACCACCCCCACCCCCCAGCAGTGCAGGGGCAGCCTCCACCAGGCCCCCACCCATGTCTACCACCACCCCCGCCTCCCAGCAGTGCAGGGGCAGCCTCCACCAGGCCCCCACTCATGTCTCCCATCACCCCCACCCCCCAGCAGTGCAGGGGCAGCCTCCACCAGGCCCCCACCCATGTCTACCACCACCCCCACCCCCCAGCAGTGCAGGGGCAGCCTCCACCAGGCCCCCACCCATGTCTACCACCACCCCCACCCCCCAGCCACCAGGGGCAGCCTCCACCAGGCCCCCACCCATGTCTACCACCACCCCCACCCCCAGCAGTGCAGGGGCAGCCTCCACCAGGCCCCCACCCATGTCTCCCATCACCCCCACACCCCAGCAGTGCAGGGGCAGCCTCCACCAGGCCCCCAATCATGTCTACCACCACCCCCACCCCCCGGGTGTGCAGGGGCAGCCTCCACCAGGCCCCCACTCATGTCTACCACCACCCCCACCCCCCAGCAGTGCAGGGGCAGCCTCCACCAGGCCCCCACTCATGTCTACCACCACCCCACCCCCCAGCAGTGCAGGGGCAGCCTCCACCACGCCCCCACTCATGTCTACCACCACCCCCACCCCGCAGCAGTGCAGGGGCAGCCTCAACCAGGCTCCCACACATGTCCCCCTGCACCCCCACCCCCAGCCCCCAGGGGCAGCCTCCACCAGGCCCCCACTCATGTCTCCCATCACCCCCACCCCCCAACAGTGCAGGGGCAGCCTCCACCAGGCCCCCACTCATGTTCCCCTGCACCCCCACCCCCCAGCCGTGCGATTTGCCTGGGTACGTGTACTTCAGGGTGCGCAGGAAGTTCCACACGCGATTGGCCTGGGTACGTGTACTTCGGGGTGCGTGGGAAGTCCCACACGCGATTGGCCTGGGCACGTGTACTTCGGGGTGCGCGGGAAGTCCCACATGCGATTGGCCTGGGTACGTGTACTTCGGGGTGCGCGGGAAGTTCCACACGCGATTGGCCTGGGTACGTGTACTTCGGGGTGCGCGGGAAGTCCCACACGCGATTGGCCTGGGTACGTGTACTTCAGGGTGCGCGGGAAGTCCCACACACGATTGGCCTGGGTACGTGTACTACGGGGTGCGCGGGAAGTCCCACACGCGATTGGCCTGGGTACGTGTACTTCGGGGTGCGCGTGAACTTCCACACGCGACTGGGCCTGTGAGAGTGGGGTACATGTATTCCAGGGTTGGGTGGGAATATTTACCTGCGACTGGGCCTGGGAGAGCTTGCTACGTGTATTCCTAGGGTGGGCGGGAAGATTCACACGTTCGCCTACGACGTGCCGAAAAATAAATGGTCCCAATCCTGAGACACGTACGCCAGCCTGAAGCAGGCGTACGTCGACCCGTGCAGCATAAAAGTGCACGCAAACAACAAACAAGCTCATACGCCAGGATGAACATACCATTCCTAGCAGCAGTGGCCGTGGGTTACCAAAGGAGGAGGAGGAGGATAGTGAGGGCCCGAATTTTCACTCCCAGAACCAGCCTTTTTGGGATGCCTGATGACCAGGTGTATGGGAGGTACAGGTTTCCCCCACACGTAATACTGGACCTTGTCAGTGAGTGGGAGGATGACCTCACATCACCCACCCTGTGCTCCCAAGCACTCAGCCCCCTGGAGAAGGTCCTCAATGTACTGCACTTCTTGGCCACAGGATCATTTCAGCGGACAAGTGCCATAGTGGGTGGGGTGTCACAGGCCACACAGTCACGCTGCCTACACCAGGTCTTGAACATCATCACTGCACGCCCATCAGTCCGTAGGCACATATACCTGCCCAGGACACCTGCAGAAAGGTAGGCTGCCACCCTCGATTTCTACAGTGTGGCACAATTCCCAAAAGTGCTAGGTGCCATTGACTGCACCCATGTGGCACTACGTCCCCCCAGGGCATCTGAGCACATCTATAGGAACCGCAAGCACTGGCATTCCATCAACGTGCAGGTAGTATGTAATGCTAAGGGAATCATCACCTCAGTATATGCCAACTATCCAGGGTCCACCCACGACAGCTTCATTTACCGAATGTCTACCCTAAGCCGGGACCTAGAAGCTGGGCGGCATGGCGATACATGGCTGCTTGGTGGGTATGATTGCCACTGCACATGCATGCATGTCAGATGCAGAGTTATGTCACTACCCCACTAATGATACCCATCACCTCCTCACCAGGGGACAGTGCCTACCCTCTGAGCACCCACATGATGACGCTAATTCGGAACCCCATCACGCCTCCAGAGGTAAGATACAACACAGCCCATATTGCAACCCGGGGCATAGTGGAGCGCACATTCGGAGTGCTCAAGTCACGCTTTCGCTCCCTTGACCGTTCTGGCAGGCAGCTGTTATATGCGCCCCCAGTAGTGTGCAGGATCATAGTGGCAGCATGTGTCCTGCACAATGTTGCAACACGCCGTGGCCTGGCTGTGGACATGGTGGTGCTCCCACATCCCTAACCACATGGACGGCCGCTGCGCATGGGAGGGGAGAGGGCACGGGGTGAGGCAGCCCGTACGCAGCTGGTGGCTAATTACTTCACATAGAAATCACACCCCAGTGGAGTGCACACAGGCCTGGCACATACCATCTGATAAGCAATGATGACTCGACCTGACAATTAAGACGAACAAAGGGACTGTCAAGTGTCAGAACCATAGCAGCCTGAGATTGTTCATGTGGAAGTGTCACAATGTGTGCATCCCTACCTACACAAACACCACCAATGCAGTGTCATGAAAAGACACTTCCATGCTGCAGAAATGAATACCCACTCGCAAAATACTACATGAAAACAGTGCCATGTCACCCACCCCCTCCCCGGCACAGCCACACAACACGCCATGGCATGTCATGCAATGTGAGAGGAAAGAAATTAATCCCCACAACATGCCCCAAGTGTCACCAGCTACAGTGTCCCTAATGGAAACATGTCCACACATGAAATGCTCACAGTAATGCATGACCTACAACCGACATTACCAAATACTTACCAAGAATACCAATCACCTACACAACCTCCAACCTACCTTAAACATGACATTACAGACTTAAAAATTAACTAGCCTCACCACCTGATGATGACAGTCCTCCGAACACTTCCAAGTATACAGTGTTAGCGCCACGCAAGAGTGTAGGTGCACTGCTTACAACATGGACTCCAGTTCCAAGGTGGACCGCATTGTGAAGACATGAGGAATGGACCTGCAAATATGGAGGATGAGATGGATGTAGAGGCACATATCAATACACCATGCAGTGTACAATACAACAACAATATGCACAATGAATGTATACACAGTATTGACTACAGACTGCCCACACAGCTCATGGGAGTCCAATGTCACCATGTAAGTCAATGTCACTTGGGCACACCCTTTGCAAGCCCATGGAAACGGGAAGCAGGAGGGGTGTGTGTGACAAAAACCCAAGCATCTGAACCAAATCCATGACAAGCCTGCATGTGCCCAGCCACAATGCAGCGTATGCCCACGGGAGCTACACAAGGAAACACACTGTCCCAAAAAAAAAAAAAACCAAAATGGCCTTTAATGGGCCCAGGGGGGTGGGGGAGGCCACCCAGGAGGTCCGAGGACAGGGTGCACACCAAAACCCACCTGTGTGGATCTTGCGAGAAAAAAACACCTCCATGGGCTCATGGCCTACACGGCTACCCTATTGTGGGAGTATCACTGCTGTCGCTATCCTCACCCTCTGCAGCTGCATTAGGAGGTGGTGGCACTATGGGAGGCAGCCCACGCAAAGCCCTAGTCTGTTCCTCCATGGCTGCAAGCATGCGGGTGTGGTAGGTCTTGTTCTGGAGGATAAGTGTGCGGAGGTCCCCATGCAACAACTCACGGGATGCCCGGACCTCCGCCCTAGTTGCCTGCATCTCAGCTGAGAGCGTACGGGTGAGATGCTCCAGCTGCTGTTCTGTCCTTCGGTTTGTTGAAGCCTCAAGCTCAACAAGAGTCGTCCTGAGGTGAAGGAGTTCCAGCCTCAGGGCTTCCCTGTGGCCCTGGGACTCTATGGAGATGGCTTCCTGCAGAGTCGCCAGTGCCGCCCGCCTGTCCCTGTCGGACGCCAACATGTCCTCCCTGTGTGACTGGCAGATGGAGTCGGTTGCCTGCTGTAGTCGCTCCATGAGCCTTTCGGGGGGGACAATGGAAGTGGCCACCGTATCCATGGCCTGAGCCATCATCTCTGATGATGCTGCCTGTTGGGTTGCGGTACCATAAATGGATTGCTCCCATGCGGTATTGCCAGGTGGCGTACGGCCACCACGTCGGCGGGCACCACACCTGTCTGGGGCAAGGCGAACTGCGCCTTGCTGTGCCGGCACTGCCTGAGGCTGCAGGACTGCATTCCCCCTCTGATCTGCTGGCCCAGGAACAGGATCAGATGTCGCGGAGTGTGACCCTGCATCCGTAACCACCAAAGGCGTACCTGCCAACACTGACATCCCCATTGAGGGTTCTAACCCTGGTGAAGGTGGGTCGGACAGAACAGAATCCCTCCCAGGAACACTCACCTGCGACGGCACGTAGATCTCATCATCCAAATCGAC
This sequence comes from Ambystoma mexicanum, assembly GCF_040938575.1. NCBI lineage: Eukaryota > Metazoa > Chordata > Amphibia > Caudata > Ambystomatidae > Ambystoma > Ambystoma mexicanum. The sequence continues at coordinate 502,319,465 of NC_090929.1, read as the reverse complement.
ACCTGAATACAGCTCGGGGGAGGTGCAGCCAGAGACACCCCTTGAGAGCACAACCTGCAGCAGTTGTGGGTTCTCACCCACCACCACACCACATCCCGCACTGGTGGTCGGTCGGCCCTCAGACCCCTCCTGGGTCTGCACCATCTCCACAACCCCAGCAGTATCAAGTGCGTCTTCCCCTGCAAAGACATAAAAGAAAACAAATGGAAACAGGCATTAGCACTATGGCACACAATTAGGGCTGAGAGGCTACATAAACAGTACTTGATTGACACATGTCCCACATGACTAAAACACTCCCATGCATGCACCGTCACTGCGTGTGATGGGGAGGCAAATGGCACACATTGATGACACCAAGATGGAAGATGAACACATTTGCTGCATGCTGCCTAGCAGTGGCATCACACATTGGCCAGTGATTGGCAGGTCAAATACACATGCCATCACACAGATGGCATGTACCCTAGCCATGAAGTGAAGAGGGAGAGGAGGGCACCAATTGTTCATTCAGTCCAGTTTGCTCATATAATTGATTATTTTCATTGTAATGGTTCAAATGTTTAACCTGCAGCTGCCTGTCAAAAATGGTCCTATAGCACAGGGACATGTCTAAACTAATCATGTCCAGGAAACTGAGCCAGACCACTGTACCATAGCCATGTCAGACATGTGACAATAGGACTGAGAAATTCCAAATAAAAGTGGTGGTATGCAAACAATCTGCCTGAATAAACAGAGGTAAATAAGCAACAGTGTTGTGGCAAGATGACACTCCAAGGGCAACTGGCGTGGTGTTGGGCTAGATGTCTAATGTTGGCCGAAGGGATGCTGCTATACCCAAATGCTGGTGCCAAGAATGTATAGGAAGAGGCACATGGGTGAGCCGAACCACTCAGGCACACACACCCTCCCCTGCCACCCAAACAGAAGCCCTCCCACACACACCATGCACATGGATGACACACACATGCATGTGCACTCACCGGACAATGCCTTGTAATCTGCCAGTTCTCCAACGCCTTGGATCTGTTCCTCCATGACGTAGGTCCCAGCAACCTGCTCATGTGGAGTGAGTTCTATGTCGTCTGCTGGAGACCCACCTCCAGTCACTAGAGTTGCGGCATGACTTGAGGCCAGCTTATTCTTTGCCCTGCGCTTCAGGTCATTCCAGCGCTTGTAGCATTCATTAGCTGTGCGCCTCACGATTCCAAGGGCACTTATGATGTCCGCAATGGTCTGCCAGTGTGCCTGACGTTGTGCAGGTGTGGTCTTGGATCCTGCAACAATCATCATTTCACGGTCATGTGCGGACACATACTCTACAAGTGCATTCAGTTCGGCCTCATTGAAGCTGGGCTTCCTTGACGGGCCGGACTGTGTAGCCGTGTCTGGGGCATCAGCCTCTACTGGACGAGCACTCTTCCTCTTCCGCTTGGAAGGTGGTGGGGATCCTGAGTGTCCTACGCCGCTCTGGACACTAGGGGCAGGAGCGTGGGATTGCACACTCAGCATGGGAGTTGGTGCAGGCATTAGCTCAAGTGTGATGGTGTCAGGGGGAATGTCAGCATGATGGACTTGGACCGACACTGTCCTGGATGGGTGTGTGAGAAGTGGGGTGGATGGAGCCGCAGCTGCCCCTGCAGCCTCCCCAGCCTGCCTACGCGGGGCAGCAGATGACCTAGCTGCCCCTGATCCACGTGGCCTGATGACACCAACGTTCATCGGCGCACGTGGCCTAGACCTGCTGACCTGGAAGTCAGCCATGGAGTCACCCTGTGCCAGGTCTGGTTCCACAGTGGGCTGGTCCAACAAGGGCTGAGCATGGATGGTGTCAGCCACGGTAACCTCAACCCGGGGGGGGAATGGGTGTCCCTGACTGCTCCTCCACACATGGGGGGCTAGTGGCACCCTGCAAGTCACGGCCACGTCCCCTACTGGATCCACCACGGCCACCACTTGGGGCTCGGCCACCTTTGCCACCCTTACGGCTTGGTCGCCTCCCAGCCATGGCACTGATGTTATTGTGCGTATGGGAGTCGATGTGAACTATTGTCCTGGGCAATTGGGGGTCAAAGGGGTTGGGTACCAGATGGTAATCGTACCCTAGAGCTCTAGCAAAGCTGTATGTCACCCCTGGGGAAAGATGACGGGTCTCGCAATGCACAGGCACCCCAAAAAAGCGAAGTAAGGTGCACGCAACCCCTCCTAGACCACGTGCGTGGTAAAATAAACCTGCACTACGCTGTGACACCCAGAAACACAAGAATGAACGTATGCGTGTCACACGCAGCCTAGAATGACCTCTGAAGGGGTACGCGACACACGGGGCAAGCACAGATGTTAAATACGTGCGCGACTCACCGTCTGCCAGGAACAAAAGCGTGAAAAATATGCGCGTGTGCGCGTTGGCAACACCCCCGCCAAAAGAAGAATTGTACGCTGTCTGAGGAGACAGGACAACAGTAGAAGGGAACGCTGTTTGAGGAAACAGGCCCAGGAAATAGAGCAAAAGAGAAAAAGCTGTCAGAGGTAACAGGGAGTACGAACTGGAAACGCTGTGAAGTAAATCGCGTGTGAACCGACAAGAAGTACAGAATTCACCCACTCGCTCTCCACGAAAAGCACGTACAAGGAAATGGCGTTCTACACGTACCTTTTATACCCACGTCACAGACGCACATACGCGATGAGGACATTTCCACCAATTACGTGCTTTGACACTCGGACGTGTATCTCTTCATTTTTACACGCGCCATTCTCTACGGCCATGCGCGTGACGTCACAGCTGCGAATGGTGGCCTTTGGGCCAATGAAATCGCATATGGGAGCACACGTGGTAATACTGTACGTCCGAGTGTCATCGCGTGTAATCGGAGGGAAGTGAGCGTACACGCGATTGGCCTGGGTACGTGTATTTCTGGGGTGTGCAGGAAGTTCCACACGCGATTGGTGGAAATCTACGTGTGCTCTGTCATCACATGTAATGAGGGAAACACCTGCGCGCGTCACGTCACAGACGGGCTTACGCGCTAAGGGCCTTTGGTCCAATGAAATCACATATGCGTGCTGACGTGCATACGTGCTAAGGGCCTTTCCTCGATTCACATGCAGACGTGCAGGATTTTCACATGCCAAATCACTCCGTATCAAGCTGGCCACGCATAAGCACACGGAAGACCATGCTCCTGCCCAGAAGGCCGAATTACTGCCCCCCAGAGCCCCGAGCACGCTCCCACCTGCCATCTGCTGCTGCCTGACTGCCTGCTGCCCACGTGCCCTGCCATTTGCTGCCTGCACATCAGCCAGGGGTGCTGTTGCTGGGACCACCCCTGCTGGAACCGAAGACTCCCGACTGGGATTCCATCGCTCCACAGCCCAGCCCCAGGACCCAGTTGCCCACCCACTCCTGCCTCTGGGGTTGTCATGTCGGGCACTGCAACATCTGGCACCACTGACAACCCCCGGCCAGAGAGGCAGAGGGGCACCAGCTTCAGTGCCAGGGAAGTTGGTGTCCTGGTGGAGCAAGTCCTGGGGCAGTATGATGCCCTCTACAGAAGTGTGCGCGCCAACAAGGAAGGACGGACTCGGATCTGGACGGACATCGTGACTGCCATCAACGCGGAGGGGGTGGCAGTCCGCGACTTCCAACATGTCAAGAAGCGCTGGGAGGACTTCAGGTCCAGGACCCTGAACAAGGCCCGGCGCCTCTTGAAGGCAGCAGATGCTAAGGGGCGCCGGGGCCACTTGTCGGAAGATCAGATGAGGGTCCTGGAACGCATATCCCCAGCGCTCCACGTCCAGGTCCTTGAGAGGCAGACCCGTCTGGAGTCGAACGGTAAGTGTACATGCACCATGATTGTAAGCTGTGCGTGTGGTGATGTGCCAGTAGTGTGCCGGTTGCACATCTGTTTGTATGGGGCCGAGTATGGGTGGGGGTGTACAGGGCTGTGAGGCTAACACAATCGAGGGCTGTCATGTTTGAGACATGGATGGTGCTTGTGTGTGTAGGCTTGCATGCCAAATGCAGTTGTGTGGGCACACATGTTTGGATGAATGTGTATGTAAGTGGGCATGTTCGTGATGTCACGCATGTATGTTGTTTTCAGCTGCATGTATCAGCACTGTGTACATGTACATGTGTGTGTATTTGACAAGGGTGCAACAGTGATGCAACATGGATGCATGTGACAGCGGGATGTGGAAGCCTGATTGGCAGACAGTTGGCAGAGGTGTACACATGCATGCAAGTGTGGTGGTGTGCGTGCATGTGTAGTGCACTCCCTGTGTTGCATGTGATGTCTGGCTCAACTTTGCCTGCTCATGCTGTTGTATGTGTATGGATGGTGCTGGCAGTTGGGATGTGGCTGTGGTATGGCTCATGTGTGCAAGTTGAAATGACATGTGTGTTGCCGATTGTGATGCCATGTCTGAGGTTTGCCAATGCCACTCATGTGCAACTGTCATGTGTGTATGTGTCCATTGTACAGTGCCCTGATGCCTGTGTTTAATTTCTCCTTGTCTGCTGCGTCAACTGATGAAGAGGGCGGAGAAGGTGCTGTGGAGCACAGCGGCGGGGATCGCACCGCCAGCCGGAGACGCAAGGCCCGGCTCCCCTCCCAGGTTGTGATCTCGTCGGGGAGTGAGGAGTCCGGTGCCGCATCCCAGGCCGCAGCTGCCGGGGGGAGGTCCAAGAGGCGGAGGTCAGAGTTGGACTCCTCGGCAGCAGAAGGGGCAGCTGGGACCCCACAGGGCCCAACGGGGGAAGATGGCACAGAGTCATCCAGGTTGGTGGGGGGTTTGGTGGAGGAGGAGGCCGTGCAAGCAACAGAGATGGAGTCTGGAGGTGGGGATTCCACTGGTGCTAGTGGTGCAGTGCAGGACCAGGGACAGGAGGCAGCACAGGTCGCCGCGGAGGTGCCTGTGTGCAATCCTGTCCCTGATCCTGACACTGCATCATCTTGCACCAGCAGGGATGCCTACGTCCAGACCCGTTTTCAGGCAGGGGATGAGTTCACGATAACTGGCCTTCCTCTGCCTGCGGACGTGGCTATCCGGGTCCGGGTTGAACCTGTCCTGGCTGGTGTGGCGTTGCGTCAACGGGCCATGCGAGGTGACCTGCAGTATTTTCATGAGGAGACTGCACGTCATCTCGAATGGCTCGTTGACCGCGTCGGCCTACTGGGACAGGTCACCCAGGCCGGATTCCTCAGTTTGATGGGGCTTGCTACGACCCCCTCCTCAACTGAACCCCCTATGCGCCAGTCGTCCTCCGTGCCATCTTCCCACCCATCAGTCACCTGGGTGGCCTGTGGAGCTGCCTCTGACGGTGCGGCCAGGCTGGTGGAGGAGGCATCCCTGCCACAGTCGGGAGTCGGACATCCAGCAGGGGTGACCACATCAATGACTGCACCCCAGCCAGCGGAGGATGTTCAGGCAGCAGGAGGCAGTTCACGGGCAGAGGCGCAGCAGCAGCAACGTGGTGGGAGCCATGATGGCTCGGGGCCTTCCACATCGGAGGGGCAGGCATCGGCCGGAGGGCAGGAGGACCCAGGACGGGAAGTGTCTTCCGTGTGGCAGCGGTTGGGCCACGCCATAGATGCGGAGCGGCAGCGGGCGGAAGAGGCACGGCTCATGATGGTCAGGGCGGAGAACTCCATGCAGAGGGCCCTGAGGCGTGCCGAGTGCCTCGAGGCAATCCGCAGGGAGTTTGGGGGGAACATGTGGACGGCCCTGCGGACCCTTGGGGCCATGGAGGAGGAGCGCCTCCGGGACATTGAGCAGGAGTTCGATGATGCCCTGGCCCGGAACATCCCAAAGTGAGCCGTCGGACTAGCCCGCTGCCCTTGTAAATAGTTATATAGTTAGTGTTAGGTTTCCTTTGGTTTGGCTTTATTTTTGGACCTTTTGGACAATGGGCCACATTTTTGTATATAGTTATTTTTTTTAGGTAGTGTTATTAGATAGGTTTCATTTCTTCGGTTGGGATCATGGACCCTGGATAGTTATCTCTACATAGTTGACTTTTGGATTTTCAATTTTTATTATGATTTCGCCATGGAGCAATGGTTTTCGATTTTAATTTGTGACTTTGGACACCTTTCCTTTGCATTATGATTTGTGGTTTAGCATTTTTTCACGGGCCTGCTGTTTTTTTTTGTTCAATTTCTATTATTGTTTGTTTATTTTTGATTCAATTTATGTTGCTTTTAATACATATTTTTTCTTCAAAGTTCAATGTGTAGTATCATCTCATTGGTTTCATGGATATCATGATATGGGTTTTGACATTCACTGACACCCATTGGGTGTATGTGAGGGACATGTGTTCATTTCAAAACTTGCAATTGGGCTTCTGTCATGTTTTAGCAATTTCGAAGTGGGTGGATGCAATACTCGGGTGGGTGTTTGCCATTTGGAGGCTGACCATAAGGGCCAGGGATCTACATTGTGGTGACATGTTGGCTGGGAGACGTGAGTGGGGGCCTGGTGGAGGTTGCCCCTGGTGGCTGGGGGGTGGAGGTGCAGGGAGACATGAGTTGGACATGAGTGGGGGCCTGGTGGAGGCTTCCCCTGGTGGCTGGGGGGTGGGGGTGCAGGGAGACATGAGTTGGACATGAGTGGGGGCCTGGTGGAGGCTGCCCCTGCACTGCTGGGGGGTGGGGGTAATAGGGGACATGAGTGGGGGCCTGGTGGAGGCTGCCCTTGCACTGCTGGGGGGTGGGGTTGATGGGGGACATGAGTGGGGGCCTGGTGGAGGCTGCCCCTGGTGGCTGGGGGGTGGGGGTGGTGGTAGACATGGGTGGGGGCCTGGTGGACGCTGCCCCTGCACTGCCGGGGGGTGGCGGTGGTGGTAGACATGAGTGGGGGCCTGGTGGAGGCTGCCCCTGGTGGCTGGGGGGTGGCGGTGATGGTAGACATGGGTGGGGGCCTGGTGGAGGCTGGCCCTGCACTGCTGGGGGGTGGCGGTGGTGGTAGACATGGGTGGGGGCCTGGTGGAGGCTGCCCCTGCACTGCTGGGGGGTGGGGGTGATGGGAAACATGAGTGGGGGCCTGGTGGAGGCTGCCCCTAGTGGCTGGGGGGTGGGGGTGATGGGAGACATGAGTGGGGGCCTGGTGGAGGCTGGCCCTGCACTGTTGGGGGGTGGGGGTGATGGGAGACATGAGTGGGGGCCTGGTGGAGGCTGCCCCTGCACCGCTGGGGGGTGGCGGTGGTGGTAGACATGGGTGGGGGCCTGGTGGAGGCTGCCCCTGCACTGCTGGGGGGTGGGGTTGATGGGGGACATGGGTGGGGGCCTGGTGGAGGCTGCCCCTGGTGGCTGGGGGGTGGGGGTGAAGGGAGACATGAGTTGGACATTAATGGGGGCCTGGTGGAGGCTGCCCCTGCACTGCTGGGGGGTGGGGTTGATGGGAGACATGGGTGGGGGCCTGGTGGAGGCTGCCCCTGGTGGCTGGGGGGTGGGGGTGATGGGAGACATGAGTGGGGGCCTGGTGGAGGCTGCCCCTGCACTGCTGGGGGGTGGGGGTGATGGGAGACATGAGTGGGGGCTAGGTGGAGGCTGCCCCTGCACTGCTGGGGGGTGGCGGTGGTGGTAGACATGGGTGGGGGCCTGGTGGAGGCTGCCCCTGGTGGCTGGGGGGTGGGGGTGATAGGGGACATGAATGGGGGCCTGGTGGAGAATGCCCCTGGTGGCTGGGGGGTGGAGGTGCAGGGAGACATGAGTTGGACATGAGTGGGGGCCTGGTGGAGGCTGCCCCTGGTGGCTGGGGGGTGGGGGTGATAGGGGACATGAGTGGGGGCCTGGTGGAGGCTGCCCCTGGTGGCTGGGGGGTGGGGGTGCAGGGAGACATGAGTTGGACATGGGTGGGGGCCTGGTGGAGGCTGCCCCTGCACTGCTGGGGGGTGGGGGTAATAGGGGACATGAGTGGGGGCCTGGTGGAGGCTGCCCCTGGTGGCTGGGGGGTGGGGGTGATGGGAGACATGGGTGGGGGCCTGGTGGAGGCTGCCCCTGCACTGCTGGGGGGTGGCGGTGGTGGTAGACATGGGTGGGGGCCTGGTGGAGGCTGCCCCTGCACTGCTGGGGGGTGGGGGTGATGGGAAACATGAGTGGGGGCCTGGTGGAGGCTGCCCCTGCACTGCTGGGGGGTGGGGGTGAGAGGGGACATGAGTGGGGGCCTGGTGGAGGCTGCCCCTGGTGGCTGGGGGGTGGAGGTGCAGGGAGACAAGAGTTGGACATGAGTGGGGGCCTGGTGGAGGATGCCCCTGGTGGCTGAGGGGTGGGGGTGGTGGTAGACATGGGTGGGGGCCTGGTGGAGGCTGCCCCTGCACTGCTGGGGGGTGGCGGTGGTGGTAGACATGAGTGGGGGCCTGGTGGAGGCTGCCCCTGGGGGCTGGGGGGTGGCGGTGGTGGTAGACATGGGTGGGGGCCTGGTGGAGGCTGCCCCTGCACTGCTGGGGGGTGGGGGAGATGGAAGACATGAGTGGGAGCCTGGTGGAGGCTGCCCCTGGTGGCTGGGGGGTGGGGGTGGTGGTAGACATGAGTGGGGGCCTGGTGGAGGCTGCCCCTGCACTGCTGGGGGGTGGGGGTGATAGGGGACATGAGTGGGGGCCTGGTGGAGGCTGCCCCTGGTGGCTGGGGGGTGGAGGTGCAGGGAGACATGAGTTGGACATGAGTGGGGGCCTGGTGGAGGCTGCCCCAGGTGGCTGGGGGGTGGGGGTTGTGGTAGACATGGGTGGGGGCCTGGTGGAGGCTGCCCCTGCACTGCTGGGGGGTGGGGATGGTGGTAGACATGAGTGGGGGCCTGGTGGAGGCTGCCCCTGGTGGCTGGCGGGTGGGGGTGATGGGAGACATGAGTGGGGGCCTGGTGGAGGCTGCCCCTGCACTGCTGGAGGGTGGAGGTGGTGGTAGACATGGGTTGGGGCCTGGTGGAGGCTGCCCCTGCACTGCTGGGGGGTGGCGGTGGTGGTAGACATGGGTGGGGGCCTGGTGGAGGCTGCCTCTGCACTGCTGGGGGGTGGGGGTGATGGGAGACATGAGTGGGGGCCTGGTGGAGGCTGCCCCTGCACTGCTGGGGGGTGGGGGTGATGGGAGACATGAGTGGGGGCCTGGTGGAGGCTGCCCCTGGTGGCTGGGGGTGGGGGTGGTGGTAGACATGGGTGGGGGCCTGGTGGAGGCTGCCCCTGCACTGCTGGGGGTTGGTGGTGGTGGTAGACATGGGTGGGGGCCTGGTGGAGGCTGCCCCTGCACTGCTGGGGGGTGTGGGTGATGGGAGACATGAGTGGGGGCCTGGTGGAGGCTGCCCCTGCACTGCTGGGGGGTGGGGGTGATGGGAGACATGAGTGGGGGCCTGGTGGAGGCTGCCCCTGGTGGCTTGGGGGTGGGGGTGATGGGGGACATGAGTGGGGGCCTGGTGGAGGCTGCCCCTGCACTGCTGGGGGGTGGGGGTGATGGTAGACATGGGTGGGGGCCTGGGGAGGGTGTGGCTGGGGGGTGGAGGTGCAGGGAGGCTTGAGTTGGACATGAGTGGGGGCCTGGTGGAGGCTGCCCCTGCACTGCTGGGGGGAGGGGTTGATGGGAGACATGGGTGGGGGCCTGGTGGAGGCTGCCCCTGGTGGCTGGGGGGTGGGGGTGATGGGAGACATGAGTGGGGGCCTGGCGGAGGCTGCCCCTGCACTGCTGGGGGGTGGGGTGATGAGAGACATGAGTGGGGGCCTGGTGGAGGCTGCCCCTGCACTGCTGGGGGGTGGCGGTGGTGGTAGACATGAGTGGGGGCCTGGTGGAGGCTGCCCCTGGGGGCTGGGGGGTGGCGGTGGTGGTAGACATGGGTGGGGGCCTGGTGGAGGCTGCCCCTGGTGGCTGGGGGGTGGGGGTGATAGGGGACATGAGTGGGGGCCTGGTGGAGAATGCCCCTGGTGGCTGGGGGGTGGAGGTGCAGGGAGTCATGAGTTGGACATGAGTGGGGGCCTGGTGGAGGCTGCCCCTGGTGGCTGTGGGGTGGGGGTGATAGGGGACATGAGTGGGGGCCTGGTGGAGGCTGCCCCTGGTGGCTGGGGGGTGGGGGTGCAGGGAGACATGAGTTGGACATGAGTGGGGGCCTGGTGGAGGCTGCCCCTGCACTGCTGGGGGGTGGGGGTAATAGGGGACATGTGTGGGGGCCTGGTGGAGGCTGCCCCTGGTGGCTGGGGGGCGGGGGGGATGGGAGACATGGGTGGGGGCCTGGTGGAGGCTGCCCCTGCACTGCTGGGGGGTGGCGGTGGTGGTAGACATGAGTGGGGGCCTGGTGGAGGCTGCCCCTGGTGGCTGGGGGGTGAGGGTGATAGGGGACATGAGTGGGGGCCTGGTGGAGGCTGCCCCTGGTGGCTTGGGGGTGGGGGTGATGGGAGACATGAGTGGGGGCCTGGTGGAGGCTGCCCCTGCACTGCTGGGGGGTGGCGGTGATAGGGGACATGAGTGGGGGCCTGGTGGAGGCTGCCCCTGGTGGCTGGGGGGTGGGGGTGATAGGGGACATGAGTGGGGGCCTGGTGGAGGCTGCCCCTGGTGGCTGGGGGTGGAGGTGCAGGGAGACATGAGTGGGGGCCTGGTGGAGGCTGCCCCTGCACTGCTGGGGGTGGCGGTGATAGGGGACATGAGTGGGGGCCTGGTGGAGGCTCCCCCTGGTGGCTGGGGGGTGGGGTGATAGGGGACATGAGTGGGGGCCTGGTGGAGGCTGCCACTGGTGGCTGGGGGGTGGAGGTGCAGGGAGACATGAGTTGGACATGAGTGGGGGCCTGGTGGAGGCTGCCCCTGCACTGCTGGGGGGTGGAGTGATGGGAGACATGGGTGGGGGCCTGGTGGAGGCTGCCCCTGGTGGCTGGGGGTGCAGGGGGACATGCGTTGGTGGGCAGTAGTGCAAGGTGACATGTGGGTTGGCTGGGGGGGCATGGCCATGGTGGATGGGGTGCCTGCAGGACATGTGCAGGGTAGGCCCCTGTGGTGTGGGCCACCTGCAGGGGCAGTGGAGGGTGTAGAGGGAACACCTGGGAGGACCCACAGGTGCAATTCACGTGTGGTGCTCCCCGCGCACACCTGTAATACACGTACCTTGATGGTATCGCGTGTGATACTTCACGTGCACCCCTGGAATACACGTACCCTGCTGTTTTTGCATGTCATACTTCCCGCCCACCCCTGGAATACACGTACCCTTATGGGATTGTGTGTGATACTTCCCGCGCACCCCTGAAATACACGTACCCTGCTATTTTTGCGTGTGATGCTTCCCGCACACCCCTGGAATACACGTACCCTGATGGAATCGCGTGTGATACTTCCCGCGCACCCCTGAGATACACGTACCCTGCTGCTTTTGCATGTGATGCTTCCCGTGCACCCCTGGAATACACGTACCCTGCTGTTTTTGCATGTGATACTTCCCGCGCACCCCTGGAATACACGTACCCTGCTGTTTTTGCGTGTGATACTTCCCGCGCACACCTGAAATACACGTACCCTGCTGTTTTTGCATGTGATGCTTCCCGCGCACCCCTGGAATACACGTACCCTGATGGAATCGCGTGTGATACTTCCCACGCACCCCTGAGATACACGTACCCTGCTGCTTTTGCGTGTGATGCTTCCCGTGCACCCCTGGAATACACGTACCCTGCTGTTTTCGCGTGTGATACTTCCCGCGCACCCCTGAAATACACGTACCCTGCTGCTTTTGTGTGTGATACTTCCCGCGAACCACTGAAATACACGTTCCCCGCTTGGCGTTTGCTGTTTGCCAGCCCTGTGAACTGGTCCAGGGTTGGCGCAGCCCTTTGCGATTATTTGGGGATTTTGAAGGCTTTTCCTTGCGCGAGGGCGTTCTTGGGGGCGTAACTGGCGCTGCTGCAGGGTCGCTGCGCCACGCTGGGCCACGCTGCGCCACGGCTGGTTTTGGATGCGAAAATCCATGAATACGCTGTGCGCGGAAATCGATTTTAGCGCACGCGGCTGGCGCAGACATTCGCAGGGGCACACTATTCGCCAGCCGCGTGCGCCACTTTTGTGCGAATTTCTATGAATTACCCTGTAGAGCTATACGTGAAAGCATGAGGATAAGGCTAGATCAGAATATATATCCAAAGACAGATAACAAAAAGGATCAAATATTGTGAAAAAGCACAATTATAACTGTACCAAAAGGAAGAGAATACAAAAGAAGAGAATTATAAATGTTGGACAACTTTACCCTGGGAAGAGAGGACAACCACTCTCTGTAGATTGAATCAAGAGGAGATTGATAAAGTAGCAAAGAACACTATTCTAAGAGGAAAGAAACAAAAGCAAGATAAAGTATTGAACGATTTGTGTGAACTGATCAACAGTCATCAAAGAATATCTGAGAATCAGCTATTGAATAGAAGATGTTAAAAGCCAAAGTACAGGAGAAGGGAGTCAGTCTCCTGTCTTTATATGTTATAGGATTGGTAGTGTCAGTTAAGGGTAGTTTTGGGCAGTGGACAGATTCTGTTAATACATTCAATTATGACAGCACTATAGCTAGTTTTGTTAGGTAGGGATGCCTTATGACATAGGGAGATTATGGTATTTATTTTTAGTAAAACTACAGTGATATGACTGATCAGAGACTGTGTCCTTCTTCTGACCCCCCACATATGGTGTGAGAGTGGGATCAGTATCCACTGATTAAAGTTTGGGACCCGAACGATTTACCAAGTTAAGTCCCAAGGCCAAAGCCTACATGGTAGCTACCACAGAAGTCATCAGCTTTGACTTACAAAGTACTACTGAGATCCTAATACCCCCAAGGTGACAGGTGCCTAATACCCAATGATTTTACCCTAGACCGTCCAAAAGTTACATACATAAGAATAGCATCAGTGGAGCTTGGAGATATGGGTGAGAAGTGACGGCAGGGATTATTGATCCGGATTATAGGGGTGATATTTAAGTCCTCCTACGCAATCACAGGAATAATCCCTATGCAGTGAAAGAAGGGTAAACGATATCCCAAGGGATACTGGAAAAGGTCTTTTCCCCAATTCCTCAAGAGGTAAACACCCAAGATGAAACAGACAGAGGCTCACAGGGGTTTTAGGAAGCAGATCTTTCCAGGGAGGAGAACCCTCCTCAAGAGGTAGAAAGGGTTGACCTCCTTCCTGATCTGGCATTGGTCCAAAGGAATGACCTGATCCTTACAGAAGCCTCTGCAAAAGTAGTTATGGAAGAAGAAGGATGAAACCAGGCCGGTCCCTTCTTCTTCTTAAACAAAGGACTACTTTATCAAGGCAACATGACCCAAGAGGGACTACCTTGTACCCAACTAGTGGTCCCACGAAGTCATAGAAAGGTTGCATTTGAACTAACCCACTCCCATTTGACTGAAGCCCATTGAGGAATCAGAAAAACTCAAAGCCAGATAACACCAAAATTTGGTTGGCCTGGGATATTTGCAGATGTGAGGAACTTCATATTGACATGTGAGATATGTCAGAAAACAGCCACCACTGCGGTTCACACCGCCCCCCCATCACCCCTAACCATCACTGCCATCCCATTTTCAAGGATAGCCATGGATATAGCAGGACCACTAGAAGCAACCAAATTGGAAGTTGTTTCATTTTAGTAATAGTGGACTAAGCCACCCGTTATCCAAAAGCATTTACTACCTTTCCTGTCGAGAGTAGGATTTCCAAAAGAGATCCTCACAGATCATGGTACCAACTTTATGACACACATTTGGAATGCTGGTTTTTACCCATTGGGGTCACTGGTCCTAAAGTGCCCGTTTTAATTGTGTGCGAGAGAATATTTCTTTTCATGTTGACTACATCAGTAGTAGTTACTTACAAGGATTTGGAGAAGCCAATCATGCATCAATTGGAGATTCTTTAGAAACATTTTTGTTGCCCCGAAAACACAAGTTGGCTGTCTTTTATTTCTCACAGAATAAATGCTTATGAATGATGTCATGAGTTGGAATTGATAATTTCAGATATAACAATGATTCTACAATCACCTGTTTTCTATGACAAATATTACTGGACCCTGAGAGCAAGTAGATACAGGCCAATCCACCTTTGTTACAGTTTTCTCCGGTGATCATGGGCTAAGATCACCACCAGTCTCCATCTCTGCAGCTCTTGCTTCATTTATCTATTTGTGGTTTAGCTCAAACCCGGGAATGTCCTCCTTTTTTCTCTTTACAATATTCACCTTTATGTCCCGCTTAATGCATGAGGTGAAAGAGATGCTTAACATTAAAACACTAAGAACCTTGGTGTATCACCCACAAACTGATGGTTTAGTTGAACATTTTAACCAGACCCTAAAAGGGATACTACATAAATTGATAGAGGGTGATGGAAAAAAAACTGGGATGTGATGATCCCATGGGTTTCATTTGCAGCTAGGGAGACCCCTCAATCTTCACTGGGATATTCCCTATTTGAACCCATATTTGGGAGGGAACACAGAGATGTATTGGATATGTTGAGGGAGACATGAGAAGAAAGGGAAGAGGCCATCCTACCTGACCCAGAAGCTACGATCACATATGGCGACAGTGACAGAGGTTTTGTAGAAACATCTGGGACAGGGTCAAGAACACCAATAGCTAATTATGCCAAAGGCCCCATTCCCACACATTCTCGGTGGGACCATCAGGTCTTATTCTCCTACCCACTTCCAAGGACAAGACGGTTTCCAAATGGTTTGGACCCTATAACATACTCATTGTGTTGGTTGTGAAGCCAGATCAATCATGCTGGTTTTGTATTGATTTCAGGAAGCTCAACTTTATATCTATATTTGATAATTACCTGATGTCCCGGATCGATTATCTAATTGGGAAACTAGGCTTGGCTAAATACATAGCGACTTTAGACCTAACTTAAGGCTACTGGCAGGTCCAACGGAATCCATCCGACCAAGAGAAAACAGCCTTTTCCACCCTTCAAGGCCTGTTCCAGTTTAAGGTTTTACATTTTGTTCTTTGTGGAGTGCCTGCCACATTCCAACAGCTTATGGACAGAATGTTAAAACCATATCACATTTTGTAGGGCATCCTCAGACAGCATCGTAATACATAGCGATAGTTGGCCTGACCATGTATGACAATCCCAAGCTTTGAGGAGATATGGACTAACTGCCAACCCCTAAAATTTCACCTGCCACAATTAGCAGTTACATATCTAGACTTCTTTGTGGGCAACGGTCTGATCCAGCTGCAGATTGAAAAGGTTAAAGCAGTCCAACAAACCCCACCACAAAAGACCAAAAAGGAACTTTGCGCTTTTCTAGCGCTAGCCGGCTACTACCGTAGGTTTACACTGAATTATTCCAGTATAGCCACCAACCTTATGGATAAGGTATAGGATGCGGAACCTCAGAAAATCCTGTGACGTAAGGAAGACCAAGCGAGTTTTGATGGACTAAAAAGTATGCTTTGTAACAAATCTATCTTAAAATGCCAGACTTCAATAGAGATTTCATTCTACAAACAGACGCTTCCAAAACAGGATTGAATGCTGTACTCTCCCTGGAACACAATGGCATTGAGCATCCAGTGCTCTATGCTAGTAGGAAGCTTTTTCCTAGGGAGCACTTCTATGCAACTGTTGAATTGGAAGCTTTCACCATCAAGTGGGCCATTACCCATTTGAGATACTATTTAACTGGTAGAACATTTTGTCTAGTTTAAGGATCATTCTCCATTAATATGGATGAGTTTAAGAAAGAAACCAACGCCAGAATCTTGAGGTGGTTCTTGGATCTGCAACCATTCTGTTTTACAGTAGAACATTGAAAGGGACATGAACAAGGAAATGTGGACTTTAAGTCGGTTTCCGATCAATGGAGAAGGGAAAGCCAGAGAAATAAGGGGAAAGTTCTGTGACAAATTGTGGGAATTAATCTCTTCTCACCAAGGGCGAGCCCCCCTGTGGGGTTAAGGAGATGAGCCCTCTCCTCAACACCCTTCCCTAGGGGTAGAGGAAAGTGGGACCTCACAAGGAGAGGCTACAACTTTGGGGACAAGGACTCCCGTTCCTGTGAGGAACTCCCTAGAAAACATCCCAAGAATACCTCTGTGAACATATCCTATGAAGACTTGTATGAAGAATAAAACAGTATGTGTTATCATCAAATGGAAACTGTAAATGTTTCTTTAAATGAAACATCCCATTTAACTGAGACGAGGAGCATGATATGTGCAGAAGGAGAGAATCTGTCTGACAACGAGAGACTTGGATGCATGCCGTAGAAATCCCTCGACTATGTCACACGTTAGGGGGAGGAGACTGGAGAAGAGAGAAAACCTGTAAGTTACAAACCAGCGGGGAAGCTGGTGCAGAGGCAAAGTTGGACGTGCAGCATCCTGGGACCAGAGGAGAACGAGAAATAGAAGTCTTGCCAAGAGGCGGACAAGATGAGTGAAGTCGGACGCTGGGCATCCGAACAACGAAAGAAAGAAAGAGAAGGGGTCCCAAAAACTACACTGAGACCACTCCACAGTAATGGAAATACCAAACGACCATCCGAGAAAAACGGCACAAAGGAAGAAGCATTGAAGGAATAACAGAGAACAGTCAGACGGAAGAGCGAACCGACCCTGAGCAAGTAGAAGCCCCAATGACTTTATACAAGAGCAACAGGTAAAAGGGAAGACGGGATATTCAGGAGGGCGATGGAAAACCGTTATGGGACTAACCATACTTGTCCCAGTCAAGATAAACAGACAGTAATATCAAAATCCAGAGGATTAAATGAAAATGTTTTTTGGGACTAATCATACTCGTGCCAGTCAAGATAAAGAGGCTTGTAATATTGAAACCCAGAGGAATGATTGTCAAAGTAAAGGGATTGTAATATCAAAACCTCAAGAGGTAAATGAGGATAAATATCCAGGGCTTGTGCCATAAAGACATTTGTGTGTCATGCAGAGGTGGCAAAAGGTAATTTTGCTGGCAATCAGAAGCCAATGCAAAGTCAGAAACATGACCATTCCTACAAAGACCTTCTACAGCCCTGACAGCATTATTCTGCAAGATCTGTTGCCGACCGATTTCTTCTTTACTCACTCCCTGCAAGAGGCTTGAACTATAATCTAGTTTGGGCCCATTATGGCCTGAGCAACGGTGGCACAGTTCTCACGTGTCAAAAAAGGTTTACCCTGCATAAGCAGATTCATATAGTAAGAGGTGGAGGAAACAAGACTGCGCCCTCATGCTGAGTTCTTGATCAAGAACTATACCCATGGTCTTGACCTTGGGAAGTGTGCAATGGTGCCGCCTCCAATCTGAAATTCCCAAAAATTAGGACTCTCCCTAGCTGTGCCACCGTACCAGCAGTCATAAACTCTGTTTTAGAATCATTCAGAGCAAGGCCATTGTCTACCATCCAAGTATGTATGAGGGTGTAAACTGAGTTGATTGTCTCAGTGTCGCTGATGTAGTCTCCCAAAAAGGGCAATGAGACACTGAGTATCATAAGCATATTTTGTATGCATTACACCCTTTGCATGAAGGAGATCAAAAAGGGGCTTAGTAAAAATGTTAAACAAAGTGGGGGACAAGCAGGAGCCCTGAGGACTTTGCAAGTCACCCCAAAATCATCAGCCTTGGAGTCACCAGAAGAAACCCTAGCTATTCGACCTGTAAGGAACGATCTGACCCAACTGGCTGCTGCTAGTGAAAAAGAGGCCGAGTGAACAAGCCTGGGGACCAGCACAGCATGATCCACCAAATCAAAAGTGGCAGATAGATCAGCAAGCAACAACAGAGCCGTGCCGCCCTTCTCCAAGACTTCCAACATATTGGGGAAAACTGTCCTCCTCTCAGTGCATGGCCATTTTGGGAATGACAGCTGCTGCATGAGATGCACACTAGTGGAAGGGCAAGGGACGTCGTGGAAGCAAGGTAAGTGTTTGGGTGTGTGCATGTGTGTGTACATGTATGTGTGGGTGAGGTGTGTGAATGTATGTAGTAGGAATGGGAGGGGTGGGGCGTAAGTTTAAAAAAGTCTTTTTTTAAAAATGTTAATGAATGGTGTGCGTGTGACTGAAAAGTGCAGTGCACGACAGGGCGGTGGAGGGGGTGTGAATCAGCCCGAATACCTTAAAAACTGATGGTTGGGGCGCAACGTGATACCACTGTATTTTGAAAACGACATCAAAAACGACCAAAATAAATCAGTCTTTTTGGTGTTCGAGTTTCAAAATGCTGTAAAATCATATAGAACTGATCAGTTAAGGGTAGTTCTGGGCAGTGGACAGATTCTGTTAAGACATTCACTGGCGACTGGCGAGCACTGTAGCTAGTTTTATTGAAAGGGATACCTTATAGCATAGGGAGAGGTAGGAATTGTTCCTTTTCTTTAATAAAAACCACAGTCAAATGACTTATCAGAGGCTGCATCCTTCTATTGACCCGCCATAGCACCCTGTCCCAGCCCTGTGTCTGCCACCTGTACTGTTTCCTATGTACATAATTTCGGCTCGATAGGACACCCCAATCTTCAATAAATACAAATACATCATTGTGTGCCACACAATTTGGATTATAATGTGCATTCACACACCTATAAGCTTGCCATGTTTTTGTAGTTCTGGCATTATTTCATTCCAGGGTTGCCCCACACTATGGTGATAATCCCTCCTACCAAGTGAGGATATCATATGTCTATTTAACCAAAAGAAGGGACACATACATAATCAATAACACAACATGTTGCCCTCAGATATCCTTTTTCGATTACCTCAACAGTATAGACCCTAGAATTCAATTTACACATGAATACTCGAATAAAGTCATACATTTCTTGGATGTGGAAATAAAGATCACAGACTGTGAATATCGCACTACAATCTTCCGTAAGAGCACAGACCGCAATAACCTTCTACAAAGACTGAGCTTCCATCACCTAGTTTAATTAAAAATCTCCCTTACAGTCAAATGCTAAGGGTCAAAAGGATAGTCAGCAACCCAACAGACTACCAAGAGGTGGTGAAAGAGATGGGAGATACATTTTTGGAAAGAGGATACTCAAAAGAAGAAATAGAGGCGGCTACTGTACGAACAGCCATACAAAATAGAGAAGAATTACTGAAACCCAAAACAAAAACAGAACAAACGCCTCCTTTGGTCTTTGTATCTAAATACTCCAAGCAAAGCAGCCGTATCAAATCCATAATCAAGAAAAATTGGAACACTGTAACCTGTGACCAGAGAATAGAGCATTTGTTCAAGGAACTTCCCACTTTCGCCTATCAACGCAGCCAAAATTTGAAGGACAAACTAGTCAACACCAAACCTCCACGCAAGAAGAGGCTAACAGATCGTATAGGCACATTTCTGTGCTTAAACTGCAGCAATTGCAATTACATCATGAAAGGATCAACCATTAACCACCCACACTCCGGAGTAAAAATTGAACTGAAGGACTATGCCACTTGCGACACACAGAATATTGTTTATGGAATTAAATTCCCTTGTGGGTTGTTCTATGTTGGCCAAACACAACGCACTCCAAAAGTCTGGGGGAACGAACATCGATCATATATAAGGAATCATACAGCTACCTCAGCGGCAGCCAGACACTGGCAAGAAATACATCACAATTTGGCACAGATAAAATTTGTGGTTTTAGAAGTGGTCCAAAAACTCAACAAATATTAGAATTTACAAAAGAGAATTGATCAACGAGAAGCATTTTGGATTGACCAGTTAAGCTCTTTGACACCCAAGAGGATAAATGAAGAAATAAATTACATGTGCTTTTTGTGAACATGAACATATTTTCCTATTCTTGCTGATTGTATTGGCAAAAATAGGTATTACAGTTCCACTACTTGCACATGTTGTGATGCAATCATGACTGCGAGCGTGGTTGCCATCGACTGCGCCCTAATGGATCACTATTATTTAAAGAAATGGGTATCTAACAATTGATGTTCGTTCACTGGCGGTTGATATTAGCTTTTGTGAATAATTTCCAATTGTAACCTTTATGTAGATTTCAGATATCTAGAACTATGTGTTTAGAAATCCATACCTGTGACACTTACCTTTGACACGCCCTCTTGGGGCGTTCCTCTTAAGTTTCCATTTTGTTCACTCAGAACACCATTTGTCTCTTACCAGTTTTTTGCCTGCATTTACTTCTTGATTTGAATTTAGGGTCAGATTAATGACTGTCACTTCTTCACATTAACATCCTTGTATCTTCTGCTAATTGATTCCCGATTGCGCTATGAACACTAATTAATACCAACAGCTCCACACCGAAGGGTGTTTCACGTAAGCTGCAAAACACTAAAATGTATGCTTTTTCTACTGATCATTACAGATAGGACTCTTAATAGTGTCATGGTACACACTTACATTCCCTCTTTGGTACTCGAACAAAGCTGAACTGTTTAGTTTCACTTTAAAATGTTGTTAAGTTGTCATGGCGATATTCCCACCTTCCGTGCTCCCACGGAGGTGAGACCAAGGCGTACATGTCTAAGCACGACGCCTTTGGGTCTCCATGGCAACATTTAAATACTGAATACTGCAGCTGACATTCGCGCTCGCGCCTTTGCGAATGCGTTTGTCATGCATGCAGCGTTCACTGCTGAGTAATGGTAAGCATCCTTTTAACTTTCCATCCACCGTGTTGTTGTAAGTGGGAAAAGGACAGAGCCCCTTTAAGAGGGAAGCCCATGACTATGGGAGGGAACGGGAAGCAGGAGGAAGGGGAGGAGCAAGGGAAGGAAAACGGCAGTTATGATGTAGAGAGAATAAAGGAAGGTTGAAAGGGAAATGGCTCTGCATCTCTATGAAGTGCATGGATGATGACGAGTGTTTAGTGCCACCCCAACAACTGGCGACGAAGGGAAACGTCCCGCGCCGTGGAGGAAATGGTGAAGGGCCCGTGTGCCCAGCAGTAACGGGGGCCCGCGTGCCCAGCAGTGAAGGGCCTGGGCGCCCAGCAACAATGGAGGGCCCGTGTGCCCAGCAGTAACGGGGGCCCGTGTGCCCAGCAGCGACGGGGGCCGGTGTGCCCAGCAGTGAAGGGCCCGTGCGCCCAGCAACAATGGAGGGCCCGTGTGCCCAGCAGTAACGGGGGCCCGTGTGCCCAGCGGCGACGGGGCCTGTGTGCCCGGCAGTAGGAGGTGGGCCCGTGAGCCCTGCAGCGGGCCTGCGCGCTCAGAGTAACGGGCCTGTGTGCCCTCGTGGTGGACCCGCGTGTCCTGCAGTGGGCCCGTGCGCCCAGGAACAGTGGTGGGCCAGAGCGCCCTGCAATTACAAGTGGGCCTGAGTGCCCACAGTGGGCCTGCGTGCCCAGCATCATCGGGCCTGCGAGCCCGCGCGAGCGGCAGGGCCCGCGCGCCCAAAGTGTGGTAGGGCCTGCGCGCCCAGCAACGGAGGAGACGGTGGACCCGTGCACCCGCAGCAGAAGAAGACCCGTGAGGAGCTCCGGAGGAGGGTCCGTGAGCCCAGCAGAGGGAACACGTCGCGGGAGCCCACCCCGACAGCAGAGAGGACCGCCGGACGCAGCCCAGCAGAAGGAAGACGTCGCGAGAGCCCACCCCGACAGCAGAGAGGACCGCCGACCGAAGACCAGCTGAAAGAGGAGCCGCTAAGAGTCGTCCAGCAGAGCCGTCGGAACGAATCCAACGGCAGGTGGAGGCCAACGCAGAAGGGGACCCCAGCAGGAAGAGGAGCCGCCACCAGGACTACGGAGCCGCCGAACAGCGAGGAGAAGACCACGCCTGCAGCCACCGTGACAGCGCAGCAGGCCCGGCTGTTTGCCCGCTTCATCCGTCGGCGGCAACAAGAGTAGGAGAATAAACGGACCGCGGCAACTGCAACCCCAACAAGTAAGGTGTTCTGTCGGGGGTCGGAAAAAAAAAAAAAAAAAAAAAAAAGGGGAAAGGGAATCCCCGTGTCTCCCACATAGTGACAGTAAAATAGAAAGAAAATAACACATGTCTCCTGAAACGCATGACCTAGGGGCAGTAACCCCGCGTCTCCTGCTAAGTGACATTAAGACAAGTATAAGTGCACCAGCGAAAATTAAGGGCAACCCCGAGAGCCCAATAACCACACACGATCATGCCGAATAAAGGGTGGTAGCAATGAACAGCCCACAAAGCGTGCCATAACTCTCGTGCAGCCGCGAGGAAAAGGGTAATGCTCACGCGAGCACCAGAAAAATATATAACAAAATATAGAAGGGACAAAAGTGGGAAGCAAAGAAACAAGCCCAACAGTGTCACAGGACACCCTACTGGCCGCGGGACGCCAGCCCACGAGCCCACTAATAGGCCTCACACAAAAAAAAAAAAAAAAAAAAGGGACAGCAGCACACGTGCGCAGACCACGCCTCGCAGGCCACACGTGTTGCCAACGACCAGCAGCCCACAAGAAGTAAAGTGGCGCCTGAACTGCCGCCACTCAACCCGAGGATACCAGTAACCACGCCACAGGCCAACCAACGGCCCATGACCATCCAGAAAGGAAGGAGCGACAACCAAAGCCCTACTGCCACGTGGAGCACCACAACGCGCCCGCACCATGAGTGACCAAACACAAGCAGATGCCGATGCAGGCGTACAAACCCTAGCAAACCTGGGCCCCACATCATATGCCGAGGCCATGAGAAGACCCGACCCATTCGCCTTGAACCCGCACCACAACCAAGGAACAAGATGGGAAGAATGGGTCGAAGAATTTGAGGACTTTCTAGGAGCGATTGGGAACAAAGACCCGCCAAACAAACTCAGCATATTTAGGAACTTGGTGGGAAAAGAGGTAAAGGACATCATCAGGACAATCCCAGCTACAGACAAATCCACATACCAACGTCTCCTCGACGCAGTAAACGACAAACTCATAGTAGGATCCAACAAAGACCACGAACGCCTTGCATTCAACCAACACAGGCAGCGCCCCCACGAATCCATGGGAGAGTTCGTCATACGTCTCCAGCAGAAAATAGGTGACTGCGACTTTGCCAACTTCAATGATGAAGAAGCCATAAGACTAAGGATCATAGAAGGGTGCACCTCGTCAACATTGAGAAAACACCTTCTCATAAAACCCCTACCCCTAGTGAAAATACTCAATCTGGCAAAAACGTACGAGAGAGTTAATGCACAGGCAGACACCATTGAAAGGAAAGTGGAAAGCGACGCCATCGCAGCCCTCACGGAAGAGCGACCGCATTACTCTGAGCCCACTCGGCACTGGAGAAGGAGGAAACCGGGAAGACACTGGCCAGAAGGCCCGGACACAGAGCAATGGCACGGGCGAGGGTGGAAACACACCCACAGACAACCATACCCAGCCTATGGACGATCATGCTGGCGCTGTGGCCAGGAAGGTCACCTTCAGAGAATGTGCAGGACAAGACCACCCACAAGCTCGACATGCCAACCCACACCCCAGGCAAGAGACCCGAGTACACCTAGGGCACGGTTAGAGATCAGGAAAGACATCAAGGTCGTGAACACCAGCCCACCCACAAGTCTCAGGCATGCACACCCCCTCGACCCTTACGGACCAGCACGTGACACACGAACACCACCCGTTCTGCGAGAGGACTATGAGCTTCACAACCGCCCAGTGCCCTTGGAAAAATCGTACGAGGGGGGGGAAATGGAAGTCACAGAAAACTGCAGCACAAGGCAACCGTACCAGACAAGGGTGGAAGAATACCCACTAGACAAACCCCAAGACCATGCCGCCCAATGGAGGACAGCACAGACAGAACAGCCCAAAGGACAGTCACGACGTGACCCAAACCAAGGAGACCGCAGAATGCCGGACACCATCCGCATGATACCGAGTCCTGCCAGAGGACACAGCCGTCTCAGTCACCGGACAGCACTACAGCACGCACTCATCAGTGTCCACTACAGGTCATTCAAAGTAACCCACAAGAAGGACTACGTACCCGATGAGCAGGTGACAACTATGACAGAGAACTACGGCAAAATGACGCCAAAGGACTCCCTCCTCCATGAGCTATACTTTGAAGAGCAGGAACCAATGAAAGGAGAAGAGATCGAGAGAAAGGAAGAGGAGAGAGCAAAGACTTATGAAACACTACAACAAGAGAGCAAGGAAGAGACCCACGAGCAACCAGGCAGGTCCCACCGGGCCACAAAGAGGCCCCAACGTCTCATCGAACAAATGTGACCCGGGAAGTATCATGTTAAGAGAGGGGGAGGTGTTGTAAGTGGGAAAAGGACAGAGCCCCTTTAAGAGGGAAGCCCATGACTATGGGAGGGAACGGGAAGCAGGAGGAAGGGGAGGAGCAAGGGAAGGAAAACGGCAGTTATGATGTAGAGAGAATAAAGGAAGGTTGAAAGGGAAATGGCTCTGCGTCTCTATGAAGTGCATGGATGATGACGAGTGTTTAGTGCCACCCCAACACGTGTGTTTAGAGATTACTGTATATTGATTAGCTTTTACGTGATGTTGACAGGAGCATTTACTCCGACTGGATGCTTCATTCGCCAGTTGAAGAGTCCTATGAAGTACAAGGTACATTCAATCACTGTGACGTTTTCTTACACTGCATAGTAGATGTTGGCTAAACTATTGACTTACATTTTTTTTCTTTTCTCACCCTTACATCGTATTTGTTGGAATACTTAGATGATACACGGAACGGGTATGTGTTTTTTATGCATGCTAATTCTTAATCACTGTTGGATCATTTGGTTTACCATATGTTGCATAAATTGTTAAACGCAGCAAAATGTTGGGCATATAAAAATTAATGTACGGCCCTGATGAAGGTTTTTGTTACCGAAATGCATTGGCAATAGTACATGAAATTCTAGCCAGTATTTTTGCCTGGCCTCATTGAATATGAAGTAAAAATATTTGATAAAAGGAATAATTGAGGGATGTGAATAAAGATTCCTTTCAAGAAAATCATCTACATGAGTTGTTGTGAATACTCATCATTTGAACTTTGATGTACGTTTAGAACAAATAGCACTCAAGTGTGCAGCCCTGTTTAGGGCCAACTGAGAGCACCAGTTTTAATAGGGTAGACTCACTCTAATTTTTCTTTGTTCATTGATTTATTGGTACCTATGCCATAGGATATTTTCATAACTGGTAGCCCCAGGTTAAAAACATCATCATTCAGTATTAGTAAACACAGATCAACTAACAAACTAAGAAACCACCTAGTGCCCACCTTTATTCTTCTGTTTTTGCCCTCAGATATCAAAACACTACCAACAGCCACTTAGCAAATGTGGGCTGTGTGTGTTATAATTAGTAACATATACAATACATTTTCTAAAATGTCATATTTTAATTCATTTACTTATTCACAGCACAAGTATCAAAAACATTAAAGAACATATATAGACCACATATAGGTATACAATGATAAAATCAATTATTCCGCCTCACAGAATCAAGTTCACAAATGCTTGAAACAAACACAGTAGCAACTTAATTTCTCTTGCTTTCTACTGCTTCAAACTAGCCCAATTTATATAAGTTTCTGTCCTTGATGTTATAAGTAACTGGACATTCTTCAAGGGCAGAAGTTTGTCTTGTGCTTTCTGTAGGTCTTTTGTTCTTTCCTCTATAGTCCCGGTTCCTATATCTGAGGGTACATACAAACATAAACACATTACTATATGGGCATTTTCGGTTTATTTACTAAACCTAGCCATCCCTAATCACCAATAGGGTGCAAGAAGTATATAATTAATAATATACCTGTGCCAGTCAACTTGTAGCTATAAATGTCTTCAAGTTGTTTAACAGTTACAATTCTTGTTATTCACCTTTATAGTGGTGTGGAGAGTTCACTTATACCTGCCCAAAGCCTAGAGCCAATTTGAAACATCTAACTTTGTCCATACACCATGGTGAACGATTACCGCACTCATCACTCTATTCACGCAGAGAAAGACGCATCAGCATACATTTTCTGTTCCTCACCCCTGGTCAAGGAAAACTGGTGGCCTCTCTCTTGAGGAAGATTTATATTTCTCTCTTGAAACCAAATAGGGAGGTAGTTCTTCAAATGTACACCTCCACTAATGCGGATCAGTGGTTAGATTTTACCCCATCCATGGATCTAGCAGACACAAAAGGCTCTATGAGTTTTGAATTAGAAAGGGTGACTTAACTACCACTCAAGAATACACCATGGGCCCTTACCTTAATACATGCTGACTGTGTAGTTATGGCTGGACCTAGGAACCACACTATTCAGGTCGAGTTCCATGTCAAAATGGTCCCTTTCCAGTTAATGGGTAATTCAGGTTTCAAATGCCTAGCCTGTAGTAAAAACAGACCCCCATTAATTATGTTGCGAGCTACTAGACTCGCTTCTATTGCTGAAACAAATCCAAAATTTAGAGCCTTTTTCTCACCTTTTGAAAATAGAAAGCGTGCATCCAACGTCCATCCACGCTGCTGCTCCGCGGTCTAAATACAATCAAGACGCGGTCGCTAAATGCACCGCAACGCGCACATCTCATCGCCAATTTATTGAAAGGGATACCTTATAGCATAGGGAGAGTTAGGAATTGTTCCTTTTCTTTAATAAAAACCACAGTCAAATGACTTATCAGAGGCTGCATCCTTCTATTCACCCGCCATAGCACCCTGTCCCAGCCCTGTGTCTGCCACCTGTACCGTTTCGGTTTCCTATGTACATAATTTCAGCTCGATATGACGCCCCAATCTTTAATAAATACAAATACATCATTGTGTGCCACACAATTTGGATTATAATGCGCAGTCACACACCTATAAGCTTGCCATGTTTTTGCAGCACTGGCCCATGGTGTTTGTCTAAGATCACAAGACTGCATTTCACTGCATCGCCTCCATCTCTGTGGGCCGACTCATTTCTTGCTTGCTGCCCATGTACTATATGGGCAAGACAATTATAGAGACATTCTTCGTGGGGCAGTGCCTTAAGTGGCACTACAAATCGAGCCGGGGCTCATCGAGGGGGCGTGGCCTAACAGCGGGGGGCCTTGATGGCCCGTTAGGCCAAGCCCCCTTGCGAGCCCCGGCTCAATGGGCTACTGGCACCCCTGCCAGGCAGCCTTTTGTAGAGATTAGCACCCTCTCCCCTATAGGGGAGAGTGTGCTGATCTCTGCATTTCTATTCTACAGGCTTGCCTGGCAGGGGACAGCGCCTCGCCTATTCAGTCTTAATGGTGGTGCTGCCCCTCGCCAGCTGGGGAGGGGCAGCGTCACCATCAAGGCTGAAAGGGTGAGGCCACTGGAAGCAGAGGCCTTTTTCCTAAAGACTGAAACTCCCGCGAATCCGCGGGAGCTTCAGTATTTAGAAAGCAAGGCCTCTGCTTCCAGCGGCCTCACGTTTTCTCCATAATGGTGGTGCCGGCCCACGAGCATCACTTGATTAAAGGGATGCCTCGTAGGTGCGGCGCCACCATTATGGCTGAAAGGCATTTTTTTCTAAAGCCTGAAGCTCTCGCACACGAGCGAGAGCTTCAGGCTGTAGAAAAAAATGCCTTTTCGTGTAGTGGCCGGGGCTGCCAGGGGAGATTAGTGGGCCCCGGCAGGGCCCCGCCTCAAAACAAAATTTCGGAGCCTGCTGGGGCCCAGCCCCGGCAGGCCCCGGCCCACTTAAAGCCCTGGGCTTTGCACAACAGCTTAGAGTGGGGGGGGGGGGTTGCAATAGACACTGCACACGTGATTTCCATACCTCTAACAGCACACATTTAACCAAAGCTCATTTAAATTGGGTTGAACAAATGAATATATTGGTTGTACTCAAGCCCCTTTAGACACTAATTCACAGAGCGTTTTCCTATGGGCTTTCTCCATTATAAAATACGTCTGTGAATCAGGCCCTAAAAAGTCAGCGTGGATAGGACCAGCAAAAATTATTCCTGGGGGAACACGTTTTTTAAATTTGGTGCGTGGCTTCAGAACACATGCAAAAGACAAACCTTTTGTTTAGTTTGCTCATTGAGCACTCCTGCCAGGCACCGCCTGGTGTTTTTTTGTAACATGTCCCAACATGCCAGTGCATCTGAAAGGCGGCTATGTTTGAAACAACCCTGCTTTCATGTAAGAACATACAAACGCATCCTAAAGGCAGGTTTTTAATGTGCTAAAGAATAACTGAAAAGAGTGTCAATCAGCCCCCTGCTAAAAGCAACAGCACAAGTGGAGTATCCGTTGGCTTCCTGTGGTGTCTGCGAGGCTAATGGATGTAACACTGTTGCATTGTGTTGGAGGGTGTAGGCAGATTCTGGTCTAAGCATCATAAATATTAAGGCCTTTTTATGAGTTTGGTAGTAAGTGGTAAAATTGGCTGTAAATCCGTTACCGGCTCTATTTTCCACTCCGCCGAATGAAAGGACACCAAAAATGGGTGTTAATTAATATCTGCGTGATCTGCCCGCGGCTGCATTTCTTGCGACAGAAACATACTTGCCAACCCTACCGATTTAAGCGGTAGGATACCGCTTTTTAAGCAGTCCTACCGCCTGCCGATTTTTTGACACCAAATACCGATTTTTTTTTGTAAAAAAAAAAAATGTTTTTTTTTTGTTTACATTTTTTTTTTTGCCCACGCCAGCTCGGGGGAGTCTTTCAAGGGCTCCCCTGAGCTGGCGTACCGGGAGAATGCGCGGCATGCAGGCTTTTAATGTCAAAGGCACCCACGGCGGTGGGCTAAAGCGCCCGTCCGCCGTGGGTGCCTTTGGCAAAAGGCGCCATTAGCCCCCCACCACGCCAGCTCGGGGGAGTCTTTCAAGGACTTCCCCGAGCTGGCGTAGCGGGAGAAGGCATGGCATGCAGGCTGTTAATGTCAAAGGCACCCACGGCGGTGGACTAAAAGCGCCCCTCCGCCACGGGTGCCTTTGGCAAAAGGCGCCATTAGCCCCCCACCACGCCAACTCGGGGGATTCTTTCAAGGACTTCCCCGAGCTGGCGTAGCGGGAGAAGGCACGGCATGCAGGCTGTTAATGTCAAAGGCACCCACGGCGGTGGGCTAAAAGCACCCCTCCGCCGCGGGTGCCTTTGGCAAAAGGCGCCATTAGCCCCCCACCACACCAACTCGGGGGAGTCTTTCAAGGACTTCCCCGAGCTGGCATAGCGGGAGAAGGCGCAGCATGCAGGCTTTTAATATCAAAGGCACCCACGGCGGTGGGCTAAAAGTGCCCCTCCACCGCGGGTGCCTTTGGCCAAAGGCGCCATTAGCCCCCCACCACGCCAGCTCGGGGGAGTCTTTCAAGGACTTCCCCGAGCTGGTGTACCGGGAGAATGCGCAGCATGCAGGCTTTTAATGTCAAAGGCACCCACGGCGGTGGGCTAAAGCGCCCCTCCGCCGCGGGTGCCTTTGGCAAAAGGTGCCATTAGCCCCCCACCACGCCAGCTCGGGGGAGTCTTTCAAGGACTTCCCCGAGCTGGTGTAGCGGGAGAAGGCATGGCATGCAGGCTGTTAATGTCAAAGGCACCCACGGCGGTGGGCTAAAAGCGCCCCTCCGCCGCAGGTGCCTTTGTCAAAAGGCGCCATTAGCCCCCCACCACGCCAACTCGGGGGAGTCTTTCAAGGACTTCCCCGAGCTGGAGTAGCGGGAGAAGGCGCTGCATGCAGGCTGTTAATGTCAAAGGCACCCACGGCGGTGGGCTAAAAGCACCCCTCCGCCGCGGGTGCCTTTGGCAACAGGCGCCATTAGCACCCCACCACACCAACTCGGGGGAGTCATTCAAGGACTTCCCCGAGCTGGCATAGCGGGAGAAGGCGCAGCATGCAGGCTTTTAATATCAAAGGCACCCACGGCGGTGGGCTAAAAGCACCCCTCCACTACGGGTGTCTTTGGCCAAAGGCGCCATTAGCCCGCTACAACGTCAACTCCAGCGAGTCTTTCAAGGGCTCCCCCGAGCTGGCGTGATGGCAGAAGGCGTGGCAGGCGCCTCATTGTCATTGAATGCACCCGCGGCGGCGGGCTCATTCAATGACAATGGGCTGCTGACGCGCCCTATTCCTATCATTACCTCCTCCCCTGACTATTTTTGAAACTTTAAGATTCCTACAGATTTTTGGTCACAGAATGTTGGCATGTATGCAGAAATGTTCGCATGGGAAATGCACGAACACAAAATGTTCGTATATTTCCCATGTGAACATGCAGAGGTTTCCCCCGCAACACCCACACACTATGCTGTGTAGTATAGTGAGCAGGATGTTGCGGGGATATATATTTTTTTCCTGTTCTGTTGGGAGAGCTCAGGGATGTCCCCCGCAACCCCTGCTCACTTTAGTGAGCAGGCTGTTGTGGGGGACACCCCCGCCAGCCCCCCACAGCCTTTAAAAAACTAAAAAAATGTCATACCGACCCCACCAAAACACCTAAACATACCACGAAAAGTTTGAACTTTTGGTAGTTGGAACTTTTCGTGGTGTGTGTTTTAGGTCTTTTGGTGGGGTCGATAATTTTTATTCGGACAGTTCGTCCTATTCCGTTAATTCTACCGGCGGTATTAGCCCTGGCGGAATTAGCACGAGCGCTAATCCTGCCAATCCCACCAACAATTGGCGGAATTACCGCTAGAAAAATGCATGCTAATTCTGCCAAATTACAGGAGTAATTGCCACTGAAATGCTGCCAAAAACTGGCGGCAATTCCGCCAAAAATGCAGTGCAGTTACCTCCACCCATAATGTGGAGGTAAAAGCATCCAGGTGATGGGAATCAAGCAGAGGTGCCAATAATACCCACCTAAAGTGTATTTATGGTCCACACCCTCCCCAAACACACTTCCAAGCAACATACAGCCACAACCTGCTGCTGTTCATTGATCTTCAACAGCATGGTGCCTTCCTGGTGCCTTCCTGCCTGCTGCTCTTTTTCACCACTTAGCAAGCCCTGCCCACCTGGTGCCTTCCTGCTTGCTGCTCCTTTCACCACTTAGCAAGCCCCGCCCACCTGGTGCCTTCCTGCTTGACGCTCTTTTTCCTACTTAAGCAGCCCTCCAGCCTCTTTTCCTTTGCAGATGGGGATCAGGTGCAAGTGGGTCTAGGTCACCTGGCTAATCACCACCCACCTTCTTAGCCCTGCCTCTTCCTTTCTACTCTTAACTATTAGATCAAGGGCATCTCTCGCCCGAGCGTCCGTAGCGAAGGGCAGACGAAGAAAAGGACAATTCCTGTTTGGACCTGTTCGAGCAAGAGGACCCAAGGCCCGACCCCCTGCTCAGACAGCAGGTAAGCATACACCAACATGTGTTACCCCCTCTGTTCCAACAGGCCATGCCCAACCTCTCTTTTCCCCCTGTGATGTTCCCTTGTGCCCCCCCTTCTCGCACACAGGTGTTGCCTGTTTTGCTTGATTCTTCTACCCTGCCCCCCCTCAACCTCCTCCAGCCTACTTCTGCAGGAGTCCGTCCTGATACATTCTGGTTTCACCATCATTGTCTTGTGGCCAATGCTGGATTTGACTTTTATGGACTTCATTCATTCACGGTGCGTCACCCTTTCTCAACTCTCATGCTGGACTTCATTTGCATCTTGTACTCATGGTGGCCCTGAATCATGCTGTTCTTATCTTCATCTTGTATCCTGGCTTGCAACATTATGTGTTACTTCTGACTTCTGCAATTGTATTCGCTCTCCACTCTTGCTTTTCCACTCTTTTTGACTGCTTACTCTCTGTTCTCTCCTCCTTTCACTTCTCCCTTTTCCTATCTCCTCTCCTTACTTTCGTCTATGCACTTACTCTATCAGAATTGTCCCTGGGCCTAATATGATAGCAACCTCATCTGTTTCCTCCACCCACCCATTACTGTTTTTTTCCTCCCCATCCCCCCTCCAGCACTATCTGAAATGTCGTCAGACCTAGTATAATAGTCGCTTGTTTTGTTCCTCCCCTCCCTTCCTGCACCCCTCTCTCTCACCTTTTGTTTTCTCCAGCTCTACCAGAAATGTAGTTAGGCCTAGTACGGTAGTTGCCTGTCTGTTTCCATTTCCTTCCCACTCTCCCCCTCCCTTCCTTATCTATGTCATAGCTCTTGAACTATCTGAAATGTCGTCAGGCCGAGTACAATAGTTAATTTCACATCCCTACTGTTCATGGACTGTAAGAATGTCATTGTATTTTCCCTTGTTCCCTCCCTTGCCTTGAAGTACTTTGAAACACATTGTGTATAGGCGCTATATAAATAAACTATCATATCATATCATATCATGCAGTGCAGTCACATGAAAGGATGCAGGCTGCACAAACACAGAGGCAACTTGTGTTGCAGAGGCCGCCCATACCATGTGTGCATCCTTCCCCCTGGGCACTGACCAAAGACAAATTGGTCTCACTGTATCGCTTGGACAGGAACAGGGCCATCTTAAGCACTTTTGGGGCCCTGGGCATGGATATCTTTGAGGCCCCCTGCCACCAAACCAAAGGAATTAAGGGATCAAGAATACTGGTTGCGCTCCCCGCCCCTCACCTGTCGCGCTCACAACCTATAGGATGATATGCTGTCTCGCAGCATAATAAGCATGTTTACTCTCATTAAGTCCCCTTACCCTCTTCATTCTTGCTCTAATCAGAATGATAAGCAAGTAGCATTTGAAGACCAACATTAGCAGTCTACGAAGAGGTTACTGTTCTAGTACATACAGAATACTTTTTATTAATAACATCCCGGAAGGTATGCAGCCTGTAGTATTAATGCAGGACCATATGAAAAAGGTACATGTAACCGAAAATAGACAGAGAACTCACATTAGCTGCCTCACAGAATGAAAATGTTCTCAAGCATGTATAGAGGAGACCAATTGGAAGGAAGGAGAATGTTACACATCCCAAAGCATGGATTGTGGATGCAGATTAGAAGCTACCAGGAAGATGTCTTTATCTAGAGACTGAGATTAGAAGTGGGATATGGTTTTCAAATAGTGTTGCCAATGGATATCACAGGAAGAAATGCCTGTGGTGTGCAATATAAATATGCTCACTATTAAAGTGGCAGCAACCCCATAGCAGCTGAAACCATGAATAAGGCGTTTATGAAGATCATACCTTGAGAAGGAAATCACTATGAAGGGCTGACAATTTTGAAAGCTTTAGGGACTGGCAATATTGAGAGGTTAGGCAATACAAGATTAAATGAGATGCCCAGGATCACACATTGGTTAAGGGGTGAAGCTGGGATTTGTGCCAACTCTGCAATTTCTGCATTTGAACACTTTCTTTTCCAGTTCTTACTATTAACTAAAACAATCTCATTTTATAAAAACAGACTTGGAAAGTACACAAATCACATTACCAAACATGACAATTTTTAAACAAAATATTATAGAAGGGTATATAGAAGGGTGTTATGCAAAATGGGAATGATTTTAGCTTTATTCTCTCCATCATCAAGAGAAGTATATAAGTACCAGCGTACCAATCAATGTGATTGAACAAATTTAATCTGAGTTTGTCTTTTGTATTTTAAAGCTTTAAATACTTCCAAAACGATGGCTTGTGACATTTTCATTTATAAACGTGCATAAAAACCTTTGACTTTTACCAAAAAGCAAACCGTTTTTTGTGTCAAACAAGCAGACCTTAAAATATGATTGCCTGAGGCCTGCAACATCTGGTCTGCTCTCTTCCGTTTACAAACCCTTCCACCTAAATGGCCTACATAAGAAGAAAGATCAAGTAATGGGCTAAACGATACCAGCAGCATGCAAGAAGGCAAACCACACAGAAGGCAGCACAGTAATGTAAGATATATTAGATGATTTGACCAGGATCACTGTATGGTCTGCTGGCAAATCAGAATACAAGCATGAACGCTTTCGTTCCATAGTCTTGAATTTGGATACTTATTCACCTCTTGGACTAACAGTTTATGCCATCATTGGAGGCGATTGCCTTGGTTTTACAACACCCCATCTGAACAAACCAATTTCTAGACCTTGACATGTTAGTTTTTATAGCAACCCCTATCTGGTGCAGGTACATTGTTGATAATAGCAGATGTTGCACTGCAAAACCAAGTACATATGCAGACAGGTTTATAAACTTCAGACATAGGAAAGGCTCAGCCAGCCTTGCTGGAATGTGATATTCTAATTTTGCGTATGAACACATATCTCTGCAATGTGTGCTTCACACACTGAGCTAACTTCTGAACCACTGTGGTATTCAATTTATCAATATGCATTTCACCGTTGCCTATTGCACATGATCGACATAATTCATACAAAAAGGAAAGAATGCTACAGAGTTGTGCCGTAAGGTCAGTTCAGAGGCTCAGCAGCACCCCATAAAATATCCTGACGTGTCCTATTTAAGACTGGTGAACAATGGAATCTTACTTCTTCAGATCAGGCAGCCATGTGGGACCCCCCTCCATGGTGGGCAAGTGCCCCTTTTTCCCTCCCATAAAAACGTCTCTGGACAGGAACACCATAGGAGAGCTGCTGATCCTTATAGAGGCAGATCTCCACAGTGTCATGCAAATCAGAATTTCAATCCCACCACTGTATACGCTGGTGTCTGTCCTCCACTTCAGTGCCACCGGTGCATTCCAGTAGACTGTGGGGATTCTGCATGACATGCCCCAGCCAACATTACCAATAGTTCTTGCGCAATTGGACACGCTCATGAGGCATGCCCATTGACATAGCTTGCTGCCCACCACCCAGGCCCAGGTGCATGCAACAAAGGCAGGATTCTAGGCCATCGCCCCTTCTCACTAATATCATAGCAGCACTTGACTGCACACATGTGCCATTGGTGCTCCCAGGCAGTGGATCCTGCATACAGGAACCGTAAACAGCACCATTCCATGAACATCCAGATGACCTGTGATGCGGATATGACCATCAACTAATGCTGCACATGATTCCCAGGTTCCACACATGATTCCATGGTCCTGAGGAACAGCACCCACCCTGCATATATGGACACACGCCAAGAACAGCAAACCTGGCTCTTGGGCAGGTATGACATCTGATGATGATGCAGAACAGAGGCACACATCGAGACAGGCATGCAATCACATGTGAGGAAATTAAATGTCCCATGAACCATATCCCATTTGGCACTCAGTAGCCCATGGCCCTAAATTCAACTAACGCTGTGCACAGAGACATTTGAGCACACACTGCATACTCCTGCATGTGCCCACACACAACCACTACAACACATCTGCCCACCGGGCAGTACAGGGAGTGGGCACTACATGCATTTGAGCACACAAACGTCACTGGGTCAGTAGTGAATTAGATTAGCATGCAGTAGCAAAAAGGTAAACTGTTGGTGAGGCAAACGTGTTTGCCATGCTATTGCACATTCAATGCAAACTTGACAGTTTAATCTCTTGTGACTAAAAGATTTCTTGTTTTTCTGACTGAAGGGATAGGAATGCTTGCACTTCCATTTTCTAGTGAGATTAGAGTAGGTGTGGGTGGAGCCCTTGCTTTATGTCAGGGGTCTGCAACCTGCGGCACTCCAGATGTGATGGACTACCATTCCCAGGACCACTCCCCATTGGATGTACTACTGAGGGTCAATTGGACTTGTAGTCCAAAACATCTGGAGAGCCAAAGGTAGCAGCCACCTGCTCTGTGTTGATCTGCCCCCTTCTCTGCACACTTCCCATACATGCCGCTGAAAATAGTACTCCCATCCCAAACCTAATCTCCCCTTCTTACTAAAATATCTCCAAACATGCACCTTCCCATGACCACGAGACTCCTCGTTTTCCTATGCAGTCTTAGATTCCCAGTAAAAAAGGCCAGCTTCATCATTAAATAATACAAATCCTGGCCCGGTTCCATATGCTCTAAACACTGGGCACACCACATTGCTCTCTGCCACTAGAAGTTATAATATTTAACGCAGAAAAAATGTAACTGTAGCCACAAAATGCTGTATTATGTATCAACAGACCAATTGCCCTTGTGCGGAGCAACCAACATGCATATACAAGCAATGACACATGTAGGCCACAGAGCGGAATGTATGTGTATGAATGTACGTGGGGTTCCCTTGCTCTATTTCAGGGGTCTGCAACCTGCGGCTCTCCAAATGGGCATGTCCCGCAAGCCCGCGCATTATGTCAGCCTGAGTGGGTCTCAACAGACCCTCAGAGCATGCAAATATGTCTCCATGTGGAAAAAAACTGCTGTAAGTGGGCGTGCAAAAGATATCACAACCGTTATAATTTAGGAGGGAAAAAAATAAAAACAAAAAAGACCAGCTATTTGTTAGAAGAAAATCCTCTAACCTAGGAATATAAAGTTTGCCTTATCTGAAGTACAAGAACGACAGCCCAGTAGTTATAACAGGGGGCTTTGTACCCTTATACATGACAGCAACCTCCTACTGGTTGCGAGGAGGGATGAACTATGCATACCCATTGTGAAAAGCTATGGCAATTTTTGGGGAACTTTTTTGACCTGTATGCCATAGCTGCCAAATTGCCCTGTGTCATGTTCTGACTTTTTCCATGACATGCTGGGATTTGCAGAGCACTCTTAAGAAATGTTGAGGGCTGGGGCACAGACTCCTTTGCACCCCACCAACCTAAGAAATTAAGAGATACAGAATCTCTGGTTGGTCCTCCCTCATCGCGATTACAACCCATAGCTTAAAGTACTATTCCACGACAATCAAAATATGAATGGATACTCGCTTCTAGTACACGTACCCTCTTCAGAATTGCTGGAATCAGTATAATAAACAAGTGACATTTCAAAGGCAACATTAGCAACTCACGACATGAGTACGTGTAGCCCACCAAAGGTACAGGACACATTTTAACAATAGCAGCATTGAGGACGGTATAGTATAGACGCAGGACACAGATTTGTAGCTGGATGGATAAGTACACATAGACCGGCATAGAGGGCTCATGCATGAAGGCAGATTGGACGAAATGATATATACTTTTTCATAGATAGTAGCTATAAATTAGGAGCTACCAGAAAGGTGCGTATATCCTGACATAGAGTGAGATTAGAAGAGAACCACGGTTTTCAAGTGATATCGCTATTCGTCAAGAAAGACAAAAATTGCTTTGTGGTACGCAAAGTATCATTAGTCACTATTGTTATACATGAAGCAACATTATGGCCAGTTAAGCAATGAGTGAGACTTTTTTGAAGACCATATCCTGAGAAGTAATTCACTCTTAGAGACTGAAAATGTTGACAGGCACTGTGAGAAACCTAAGGCTATTCTTAATATACATGCAGGTTTATCAACCTTAGACATAAGAACTTTGGTACAGTGACCTGGCATATGAATAACAATATCTGTAACAGGTGCATAACACACTGAACTATCCTCTGAACAGTTGTGACAATCAAATTGATTAATATGCATTTCAACTTTCGGTATTGCATGTGATCAATATATTCCCCACAGAAGGGTGAGGATGCTAAGGGAGTTGTGCTATAGTGGATGGACAAACTGTGTTTGCTAAATTGAATACAGAAAGAATTGATTGCTCATAGCATAATGTACTTGTCAACAATAGCCAGGCGGTAGGTTTGGTACTGTAAAATATTCTAGCTGGTGTGAGTTATGTTTTGTAAAGATTGGGCCCTGAATTATTTGACTCAGGCAGCCATATGACCCCCAAACCTCCCCATCTCTAAGCATGTAATGGGAAAACCCAGGAGTGGCTCGAGGTGCCATGCAAAGACACAGGGCTACTTGGTCTCTAGGATATGCTTGACCACTCTTGCTGTTTTTTCTCTCAGTACTCCATGTCTGTTTTCATTAATACCACTAGCGATGGCAAGGTGAGCATATATGCCAACATGCCCCATTCCATTCTGGAGATGGTAGCCCAGTCTTGGTTTTAACTTTGCATGCTTGTATTTGTAGTCCTGGGTTAATAATGGGAAAACCCAGGACTATATATTAAAGTCAGGACTGGACTAATATCTCCTGAAATGCTTGGATGTGTTTAGGCTACTTCACCATAGTCTATGCTCTGTAACCTGTTTGCTTTGCTCCACTTAAAATGTTATACTGCACCAGGAGAAACCCCCATGTGGAGCAGTGGAAGCTTTCCTGCGCTGTCATCAGCACTGACGATCAGAGGACTAGCGGGGTAGCTCGGACACGTCTTGCCTAGTCGCCCTTGAGGCTGAAAAGGCCTTTGATCGAATGGAGTGGGAATTTATCACAACAGTCTTGGATAGATATAGTTTTGGAAAACATTTTAGATCCGGGTGGCATCTTTATATGACAGACCAGTGGCAAGGTTATTGGTCCACACAAAATGTGGCAGCCCCCTGTGAGCCATGCTGAGGGCATGTCCCCCAGCTTGGCAACACTCTGGACCAGCCTGGTCCACCATGCATGATTGATCATGCTGCTGCAGGGACACGCTGGGCACTGCGCTAGGTGAAAGATGTAGGTATGTGTTTTCATCAAACCTTAAATCTTTGATTTAGTATAGAAACAAGAGGGCTGTGCCCGGCTCCTAAATCCTGACAACTAAATGTACCAGGCAACTCTGTATGTACTGTATGTGGCCAGTAATGTTATGTACAGTAAGGCTACCATGAGAAACATGTCCATGCTGGCTCTGCCAGTATATGCCATTATCGCCATGTACAAACATTCTCTGGTTGGCTTTGCCCTAAATGCCAGTAAAAATCACCTGCCATGGGAAGAAATGCACAAATGCTTGCCCCTGCACTACCATGTAAACAATACTCTTCATGTTGGCTTTGCCCTTAACACCAGTAAAACATGCAATGCCACAGTAAGAAAACCTTTACTTGCTGACTGCACAATTGCCCCCACCCTCTCCATGTAAGAAAACACATCATATTGGCCTTGCCCCTTATGGGAGTAAAAAATGCCATGCCACAGAAAGAGCATTTCCAGTCTTCCTGCCCCATTGTGTGATGAACTCCCCACCCCAAACACTCCTCATGTATTAACATTCATCATGTTGGCTTTGTAAGAAAAAGTTCCAATGCCCCATGTCCGCCCCCCAGCGCTGCACATACACATTCATACCCATTCACCCACAAGCCAGTCTCCCAGTGGTGGCTGGTGAATTGTTCAATTTGAGGGGTGTAAACATTTCCCACAAATATGCCAGAGCTACTAAGCATAGCAAGGGAGCTTGAACCAACCAAAGTGGGTTTGGAGGGACCCCTTGCCCACAAGAATAATGGGTTAAAATTGTGCATTATACAGCACACCTTCTGTGAGGAAATTGGGTAAAATGCTAGACAGTTTGCAATTGGTTTTGTAAGGGAACTCCAATCCATAAATTCATTAGATACAATTCACCAACCGTGCGCAGGAGCATTTCCCAACACATTCTCCTGATGCCTTTTCCCACAATATATGCCAGTATAAAAACATGTTCACGCTGGCTCTGCCCATACATGTCCATCATGGATACACCAATATATGTCAGCATTCCTGTATAAGACCTTACTCATGTTTTCTTTGTGCATAATGCCAGCAATGACATTATTAGAAAACACCTCCAGACCGGTGCTGCCAAGTATCCCTACAGAAAGACATACTCATGCTGGCTTTGCCATTAAAAATATCATGCCACAATAGTAAAAAACATGTCAAACTGACTGCACCAAAATGTCATTCTAGACTTGCAAAAACACTTGTCATGCTTACTTTATCATAGATGCCCAAAAAAGAAGAATCAATGCCAGTGTATGAAAAAGCTAGATTGGCTGCACCCAAAGTCCAGGTTTAACAAGGTATTAACACTTATCATTCATTTTAAAAGCTTTTATTGGGTATAAACCATTAAACACACCGATAACACTTATCATTATTGCTTTATCCTAGAGGACCAGTAATAAATGTCATGCCACAGTAAGAAATGGCTAGACTTGATGCACCAAAATGCCAGTTCAGCCATGTAATAACACACATCATACTTGCATTATCAGACATGCCCAATAATAAATGTCATGGCACAGTAAGATATGGCTAGACTGACTGCACCAAAATTCCAGTATAGCTGCGCAATAACAAATATCATGCTTTCTTTTTAATAGATGGATTACCATTAAAAATATCATGCCTCAGTGATAAATGGATAGAATGGCTGTACCAAAATGCCAGTATAGCCACATAATAACACATATTGTGCATGCTTTATTATAACTACCGAGTAGAAAAATGTCATGCCACAATACGAAATTGCTAGACCAGCTGCACCAATATGCCAATCTAACCACGTAATAATAAACATCATGTTTGCATTATCATTGATGGACGCTTATTAAAATTGATGTAGGATAAGTGAACCCGCCCCCACATGCCAAAATTGGCTTCTCTGCGGCTGGCGCAGCACAAATACATGGGCACACCCATTCACACAACATTCACTCGTTCATTAACTCACATTATTTACTTCCACACCCATACACCATGCACACACTCATTCACAGGCGCACCCAGCCACCCATACATCATACACTCACTCATTCACACATCCATTACATAGTACATAACACGCCCTTGTATGCACCCATGCATACATACAAACATACATCATAAACATGCAACATCCATGCAGCACGCACACACACACTTACAAAAAAAGCGTTTTTTTTTTACCAGCAGTTACCCAATCCTGACTTTTCCGAAGGACTCCTCTCGAGCAGGCCTCTGTGCCGACTCGCATGCTGCACCATACCCACCGGAACCCAGAAGAAATGAGAGCCTCATGGTTCCTTACAGGCACCCTTAGTACCTCCATCCTGCTATGCAACTGAAACATGTCTTTCTGAAGTCTCTGACTCAGTCTCTGAAGTTTGACAATGCACCCCCCAGGACATGGTGCAGCCGGGCCCCTGCACTGCAGAGGTGGCGGGGGCCTTGCTACACCACTGGTTGCATGGTATGATGGAGCATTGAGGGAATACGGTTAGCTGGCGACACTTAAAATAAATTACTGGAACTCCCAACAAGCAATAAGAGAAAAATCGCACTAAACATAAAAGAAAAATAAGGAATGAACCTAGAACAACACTTGATAAAGTGTGTGGGCATAGGGATACAGAGAGACCTAGATAAACTATACACATTCAATTAGGATGCTTTGTCAAATTTGGGGAAGCTTGACCTGAAGAGGTGGGCTAAAATTATCCTATCATGGTTTGGATGGATGACCGCATTGAAAACGAACATCCCCCCAAAGCTCCCTTTCGTTGTTCTGGAGAAAGTTATTAGAGTGATCCAGCATGTTGTACATAGTTTTATTTGGAAGGGAGGAAAGGCAAAGGTAAGTTGAATCATGTTTTCTCTTCCAACGGTTAAAGCAGGGTTCGGACGCTCATATTATAAAGCGGCCCAGTTAAGGGTTTTTCTAGAACACGTTAGGGATGACTTCTGGACATACTGGTCTTTCTGGAAGCATTCTGTAGCTCGCCCAAAGAAGGTGAGCGATCTGTTATGGACCCCTAAAAACATATCCCCTTAAAGATCCGAGAACACCGAGTTTTAGGGGTCATATGTATATGGGACCTCTGGATAGACAATCCGGCTAATAAGAATGTTTCCAATTAGCCATCCCCTCTGAGCTCCCTTTGGGTCCCACACTCTGATCTGAGACAATGTGGGATCAATGTGACCCAGAACTGGTCTGACTCAGGACTTGAAAAGGTCGGGGAACTACTATCAAAAAGAAGGTTTAAAAAATATGAGGAAGTGCAAGTAATATTGGGCAGAAGCAATATTGGAGTTTTACAATATATATGACTAAAGGAAATCACCTTGACCCCTAAAGGGAGAGCAAAT
Source organism: Ambystoma mexicanum (assembly GCF_040938575.1). Classification (NCBI taxonomy): domain Eukaryota; kingdom Metazoa; phylum Chordata; class Amphibia; order Caudata; family Ambystomatidae; genus Ambystoma; species Ambystoma mexicanum. The sequence continues at coordinate 502,277,712 of NC_090929.1, read as the reverse complement.
CTAGTAAGAGAGCATATGATTTTGAAAAAGTATTTAACTCGGCCCAATGCAAGAAAGGTATAATTTCCAAGTTATATAAAATAGTGGTGTTGAACATCATGAAAGAGAAGCCCAAATTTAAGACATAATGGCAAAAAGCTATGGTAGGGGCTATTCCAGAAAAAGTCTGGGAAAACTTTCATAAGGTCACTTTTCATGGAAACGTATCCTCTCACGCCGTGGAACATAATTTTAAAGTTCTACGTAGCTGGAACAGAGATCCAGTGAAGCTCTCCAAAATGTTTTCCGGTGCCTACCTGCTCTGTGGGAGAGGTTGTGGCAAAAGAGGGACCTTTTTTCATATTCAGTGGTTGTATACGATTATTCTGTTCTTTTTGGGCAGAATTGCTTAGTTGGATCAACTATTACTGTTTGGCTTACCTCCTAATGATTATGGGATTTATAGACTAGTAGAGATGTTGGAGGCATTTGTACGAGCTGGTAGCTCAGCTGTGGAAATCAAATGCAGCCCCAAACAAGTTGGATTGGCTGAAAAAAGGGTCTTCTTGGTGGATGAATTGTCATGTCTGGCCACGATGACCAATCTTCTTTTATGGAGGAATGGGGAGCCTTCATAGAAAAATACACCAAGCAACCAGACGACTATCCATTGCCAAGAGTGATGATATTGTGCACGGGGTCACCGCAAAGTTTGGTATTAAAAATTACAAAAGTAGTCAAAAAAGGAGTGTACTGCGAGCAAGAAGTAGCACAGTTTTATTCAGGGCCCAGACACAGCTTGGACAGCAATTTCAAACAGAGCATGAGCTGCATGAAAAGGCGCTGTCAAAGTAACGCTCTTAAATCAAAGGTTTTTATAATAATGGCAACTAATTAGCATGAGTACTTTTGCAACACAAGTCTTTCTGCACACAGCAGATTGGTCATTATATATATATATATATATATATATATATATACACACACACACAGGGCCTGCCCCATAGGGGATGCCAGGCTACGATTGGTTCATGGTTTTGCCTCCTGTGGTTCCCACGTGGGTCAGCTGGGCTCATCTCTTTGAGGAGTGAAGGTCAAGTCCCTCGTACGTTATAATATCAGAACTGCTATGATACACTAAGCCTATTACTATATCACTGTGGCATGCACCTGGGAGGCTCGGAAACTGGTGCCAGGGGGAAGGGAGGAAGAAATACAGTCACGCGGACCCACACATTCTGTGCTTTGTTGATATCGTGCCCCTCGCACCCAAGGCTTCCACCCTTGTTCTGATCTATAATTTATCCCTCCCTGTACCTCATGTGACATAGGATTTATTGGTGTGGAGAGGTGAAACAGCCATGCATGCTCAAAACTTGTATTGCCATTTGTTTTATGGTCAGGGTTTGTGTCACTCACTATCATAGAATGCAGGGGTCTGTGGATTGGGTCAGTGGTGTGGGCCATTGCTCTGAATAGGCTGGGTGGGGGTTAGAAGTCTGCTGGTAGTTTGGCTGTGATCAATGGGCACTGCAAGGAGCCTGGTGTTTCACAGCCTTGCATGATGCATTCTTCCGAGTAATACTGAGAAATTGCAACAGTGAAGGGACAAGGGGAAGCTTCCGTGAGAACTGGCTGTGCAGGCTCGGCTCGTCTTTAATGATCTGGGCCTAGTCGAATCCTTCCATGGAGCTAAAGGTGCGTCGCACGGCCATGCAGACTATGCATCTACCATAACTGCAAAATGGTGTCATACGCACACTGGATCTATGCATCTATCATTCCCCCTATATTATATCTGTGCCGAGTTCCATAACACGGTTCCCTCTAGCACATTAAATGGTTTCATATGGGATTGGCCTCACTCTAATGCACCTAGGGGGGGTGGGATAGATGCATTTCCATCCCAACATTCCCCCCTTTTGTTACTTCTACAGTAACAAATTCGTACCCATATTTGTATTCATTTCCCCTCCTTACTGCATCCTCATAGGGGGGTGTTCCCTTTATCGACATCCAGGCCCTACACACATGTCGTAGGCTCACTCCTGCTCACGCATACTCCTCGGGTGTACATGTCATATAAATGCAGCCCCCATCCCCTGCCAGGTCAACCCACATTTCCTTATAAAGCTCAGGGTCAGGGGGAGGAACAAGGGTTCTGTGGAACAGTTTGTCAACTACATCTCCATTGGGGATAGAGACCATGTGAGGAATGGGATGGTTGGTCTGCACTTCTATTTCCTTTATATCACGAGGTACCTTTGGTGCATCAATAGAGACCATTATCATTGCGCTACTAGGCACTGCTTTGGCACAACACCGGAGACCCAATTGGCAAGTGCAGAAGATGACCAACACGAATACGATGATGGGCACTAACATTTTCACCAATGTTCCAAGCCAATACGGGGCCCAACTGAGCACAAGTGAGAACCAATCTTCTTCTTGGACGCCAGCTTCCTTTTTCATCTTTGCCCCCAGATCATGCACTGCAACGGTAACATGTGATAATGTCCCATTTTCAGCATCTTCAGAAGGTACGAATGTGCAAAATGAACTCCCGATCTTTTTGCAAACACTGCCTTCCATTGCTGTCAGCAGATCGAGCATGTAGCGGTTCTGCATCATCATTAGCCTAAGGGTGCGCAGCTCAACTCTTATGACGTTGAACCCTTGCTCGGTATCATTAGCCAACTTGATCTGTTCCCAATGCACGATCTGGAGACATTTGGCATTGGCTTGCGTTTGCAACTGGGCAATATTAAGGATGCAAAAAATGTGTGACAACTTGTACTCGTCAGGTATTTGTGCAAGCAGTTCTGATGAGCCCTTTGATGGGTAATTTGGTGCTCTGTCTATCCTTTGCAGTTGGCCATATGGTTCTTTCTCAAGGAGGATGTGAAAGTCTGATGGTGGCAGCGGATGCTGTGCTGAGATAGTTGGGAACACTATGGATGCATCGTCAGGCAGTGGCCCCCCTTTCAGGTGTTCTTCTGGGACTACTAACAGGGCTAAGTGTAGCGTAGCTAGCAAACAATAGCCCCTCCATGAGGGTGGGAGGTGCAAGTATGCTTGTTGGCCACACACCCAGTAGTAGTCCGTTAGCGCTGTGGTTCCCTTCTTGAGGTCTGGAATCAGCACTGTCCTGTTTCACTGTTCGCTTGAGCCAACAGAAATAGTTCCTTCACTGCAAAAGCACAGTTCACAAGTCTTTTCTTGTTGCACTTTTACTGGCTTCTCTATGGCTGCAACCAATGTCAGTTTTGTGAAGTGCTCTGTCCATATCTGTGCACATGTCTGTTCCACGAGTGCCACAGTTTTTTCTGGAAACCCTAAACGTCCTTTGGCTCTACAAGTGAGGGTTGTTTCTTGCCAACGAATTTCGCTCCTTCGATCACCAAGTAGAGCTGTTTTAGACAGATGGTGTTGGTCAGACTTGTTTTGCATTTCTGGGCATCTGAATCAACAAGTTCTAGATGGACGTTGCGTGCCTGGAAAGTGCCTCTGATCCTACATAGCGCAAGATGAATAAGGCATTATGCATCTATTATTGGTACTTCTTGTGGTACTAGAACCTTGGGTGCCCCAGATGCGTGCAGTATTAAGGAGCACACATAGCAACTTCTATTAGTTGTTCGCCTTCCCACTGCACTCATGTCAGAATACCAAGTGTTGGAGTGTTCAGGAGGATGAATATCTTCAACCGCATCCAGGCCTAGGCTGTTGTATGTGTCATATTTGGGTTTATGTACTTGTCTTTTCATTCTATTATTGCATGATAGGTGTCTTTTTGATAACCTGCTTCTACTGTTCATGACATTTACACTATTATTTGTACTACACAAAAGGTTTTTGACATTTGGAAGTAATACCTTGAACATTTTACTCGTAGACACAGTTATGCGAGTATTGCTGTCATTTGTGGGGGTCATATTATATATATATATGTGTGGTCGTATTTTCTTGAGCGATTAATTTGAAAGATTTGCTTTCATTCAGGCTTTCATTCAGGTTCAGGCTTGGGTTCAAATCAGTTGAACTAAAGGGAGCACTTTGTATAAATTCCAGTTCCCCCTGCTCCTCCCGCTTCAATCCCCTTCTTTTAGATGGCCTGCCCAGATAAAAGACCCCCCCCGATATATTCCTAACAAAAACATAAGAACGGTAAACAAAATGGCAGTGAAATGGAGGCTACAGTGATAAGAATACATTCTAGTACTGCCAATTACATGTCTATCATTTGGCAATGAACAATTCGACGTTGACGTCTTCCTCTTTTCAACACCTGTAGTGGCAATAAGAACAGGTAAAACAAAGGAATGGGAGGATATGGTGGTGGGGACGATGGAGGTAAAATTGGGACGGGCAAGGAGGAGAGAGAGAGAGAGAGAGAGAGAGAGAGAGAGAAAGAGAGAGAGAGAGAGAGAGAAAGAGAGAGAAAGAGAGAGAGTTTTAATTTAAGTAGCTTATGCCTTTAGCAGAAATGCCTGTTTGTATAGTTCTTTTACATGCACTTATACATTCAGCATTAAGCTACATGAGATGAGATAGACTTTCTGTGTTAACTTCCAGTAGCTGGTGTGGAATCGGATGGGGCCCTGCAAATGGCTGAGAGGTGTATCCAGTATCGTAGCCCTTTCACTTTCACTGTGAGAGGGGTGGAAAACACATCCTCTTAGGGCCCATGGAAGCTGGTACTGTTCCATTTTCTCACAAAACTCCTGACATACAACAGCTCCCCCGGCAACAGTGGTTGGGCGGGTGCTGGGTCAGCCGGCAGGGCTGTCATGTTTTCAGCATCCTCTGGGTGTGGCGGTGCCATCTGTCGTCACACGCACTTGATCACACGTGTTAGATGTGTCAAATATTGCTTGAATTCATCCCCCAAAATTGCTGCTACTGTATGGGCATCTGAAGCCCTCCTTACAGGGGAGATGGGCATTTGCATGCGTCTGCCCATCACTATTTCATGGGGGAGAGGTGGTGGTCCTTACTGGCTTGAGTGTGTAAATTAAGCACGGCCAGGGGTAGGCAGTATACCCAATTCTTTTTCAGGGCTTTGCATAATTTGGAGAGCCTGCTTTTGAGGAGGCTGTTCATCCATTCCACCACCCCATTTGCTTGTGGGTGGTAAATCTAACACATGCGGTGCTTTATGCCCAATAGTGCTGTGATCTCTTTAAAGAGTTAATTGAAAAAATGGGTGCCATTGTTGGATCACAAAACATCACATACCCCCCCCATCGGGAGAAAACTTCACATATGAGGAATTTGGTAGCACACTTGTCATCTAGTTGGGCGCATGGACCAGCCTCAAACCACCTCGAGAACTGACTCACAACCACAAACAGGTATCGAGCCCCATTGCATCTCTCCCCCATGTCTGCATAGTCAATATGCAGCTCACGAAATGGCCCAAAGTGGTGTGGCAGGGTGCCTCAAAATGTTCTGAGTGTCATCCCTGTACTGAACACTTGGCAGGTGGTGCATTGGAGGACCGCTGTTGAGAGGTGTTCCTGGAGATTAGGTATTAACCAGTCTTCCTCGATGTCTGCTGCAATGGGTTACTTGGAGCTGTGAGAAGGGTAGTGCAATTGCTCAAATGCCATGCGTAGCAGTTCTACGGGCGTCACTACTTTCCCAATGCATTGCTGTCTCCATAAGAGGTCAGTAGGAGACTGTACACATCCAAGCTTGAGCCAAATCTCGTGCTCTTCCTGTGGTGACCCACTATGAAGCTCAATTATTTGGGCTATGGGCAGGGCTGTGTATGGGTCTGTTTCTGGTCTTGTGGGCACTGCTGTGATAACATATTCAGCAGGCGTGGGCACTGGGTGATATGCTACTGTCTTGGCTGCCACGTCGGCAGCTTCCTTTCCCAATGAGATTTCATCGGTATTGTTGGTGTGTGTTGCGCATTTGACGACCGCCACTACAGATGGTTCTGCAAGGGCAGAAATTAGTGTATTGAGTAGTTGCAGCATGTTGCACTGGTGAGCCATCTGCCCGCCTAAAGCCCCTCCTTCTCCAGCATGTAAAACTTGCGTGCATCATTGTGGTGATGTATGCAGAGTCTGAGTAGATGGTGGCATAACACCATTTGGATGCCCGAAGGGCATCAATAAGTGCTACGAGTTCAGCCATTTGTGCTGAGTAGTGCATGGGTAACCACTTCATCACTAGTGTTTCATAGTCATCTGCTTCTAGGCACACCACTGCTGCCCCAACATGTCTCTGTCCTGTATCCTGATCAATTGTTGCTGACCGATCAACAAAAAGTAACTTGCCTTCCCCTAAAGGGCTGTCTCTGGCTTTGGGGATATCATCCTCCTCACCTTCATAAGTGGCACAGTCATGCTGTTGCAAGTCCTGGTCAGTGCGTGCATGGCTCTGTGAGGAACGTGGCTGGGTTCACTGTTTCACACCTCACAACTTGAAGGTGAGAGCTTGAGAGAATAATCTCATATGCTGATGCCCGCTGGGTGTTGATAGTGGATTTTAAGCAATCTAGGATGGCAAATACTGAGTGTTCCACATACCGAGTTACTGAGTACCCTATCAAGATTGCAAAGGCTTCAGCAGCGAGAGCTTGTTTGCATGCAAACTGGCCCTGCATCACTGAGTCTAGTGTGCCGCTGTAATAGGCCAAGGGCTTGTGGCCCATTGTGCTCTTTTGTGTGAGTACCACTGTCATGAGTGCCATTCGAGTGTGAGAAGATATAAAGTTCCTGTGTGTAATCTGGGGTGGCAAGGACAGGGTCTGTTGAGGTCACTTCCTTTAGATCATTGAAACTCTTGATCATATCTACTGTCCAGTCTATCTTGCTGTTCTCTTTTTGTACTTCCTTGAGGCCCTGTAAGAGTGGCCTCGTGTATGCTGCATAGTCGAGAATACATGCCCTGCAGTAATTGCATAACCCCAAGAATGTCTGCATGTCTTTCACTGTAAGTGGCTTGGGAGTGGCACGCACTGTTGCTACCCTATCAGGGATGATTCTTTTCCCATCTGCAGTGATAAGTTGCCCCAGGTAGGGTACTTCCGGTTGGCAGTAATGGAGCTCTGCCTTGTCTACTTTATACCACTTATGTGCTAACAGTTGCAACAGGGCAATGGAGTCTCTGTGGCAGTTCTGTTCGCTGTCACTGCATACCAGTAAATCATCTATGTACTGAATTATTGTGCTGGGTACCTGGATGTTACTGAGGTCTTCTTGCAGTATCCTACTGAATATGCTGGGGCTTTCGCAATACCTTTGGGGCACACGATTGTGTTCATAGCACTGTCTGCTTAGGGTAAATAGTGTGAGGTACTGCAAGTCTGATTGCAGGGGTACCGAAAAGATGTCATTCCTCAAATCATCCAATGTAAAATGGGTCGCTTGTTTGGGGATACTGCACAAAATGGATGCCGAGTTGGGGACAAGTGGGAACTCTTTCTGCACTACGTCATTGAGGGGGTGGAGATCCCGGATCATCCACCAGCTGCCCCGTTTGCCGTTTTAATGGGGTATATGGCCGTGTTGCATGGTGAGGTGGAGGGTACTATAATCCCTTGATGTAACAAGGCATGTATGGTTTCCCTGATCCCCTCTTCTGCTTCTGTCAACCATCGGTATTGCTTTACGTGGGGTTTTAGGGTTACTCTCACTGGGGTTACTTCCTTCGACATCCCTAGATCATGTGGGTTGGTTGTCCATAAATGTGTGGGAATCTGTTGTAAGTCTGCCTGGCCAAATGGGGGTGGTGTGACAACAGCCATGAGGGGGCATTGTACTGTTCGGTACTGTACCATAATCTCACAGGGAATGCACATTTCAAGAATGATTACCCCATCATTATTGCCATCCTCAAATAGCTCTGCATCAGTCAATTCTTTAAGGGGCACAGTAGGATTGATTCATAAAACGGTGCATCAAAGGCATCCGTGGGGGTCAGTGCCTAAAACTACAATTCTTTTGGCCAACACTAGCAGACCTTCTAGGTCCAAGGAGAGTATTGTACCTGCAACCAATTCTGTGGACACCACGGCCCGAAAAAACTGAAATCAGTGGGTACTCTCCAGCAAGTTCTAGTAATCTGGGAGACAGCTTGTGCAAGTACCGTGATGCTATAAATGAACATGTTGGGGTTGACAGGAATGCCTTGTACCACTACATTGCGTGGCATGGCATGTATCACGAGCATTGTCCTCACTGAACACATACCAGGTGTGGTGCAGACGATACCACTGTCTGTGAATGAGATTGTCATGTTCAACTTGCTTAGCAGATACCTCTCGATTAAGTTGACAGGAGAGCTCTCAGAGTATAAGAGGGGGGCCCGTACAACTTTCCCTCCCACCTTCACATCTAAGTCTTTTGTGTATGGAACAGTTAAAACAGCCCCAGATAATCCCTGCGTGTCGGGAGCTTTCTTGATAGTAGGAAGTCACCTTCACTGTTGCATGACTTCTCAGCTCCTGAGTCCACCATAAAGATGAATTGTTTTTTCCCTATCTCTGCCCCCACCAACGGTTCCTCTTATGGATTTAGGGTCATTGACAGGACTGGACACGCAAGTGCTCTCTGTGGGCTGTTCTAGTCGGGATAAGTGTCTGTCCCTGGGAACGAGAAAGGGTTCCCCCTACTACTGTAGCACCTTGAAACAGGGCCACTCTGCCATTAGGGGTGCTGCTGAAGGCATTCCTGTTCTCTGCTTTCTTCATGTTAGTATGGGGTTGGTAATGCTGAACTATTTGGTGTGGATGTTGCGGCTGGCAGGGGCCAGGAACCTGCGGGGTAGCTGTGTGTATGGTTGGTGGATCTCATAGGGTATTGATGGCATTCTGGGAGGTGGTCCCTGGGCATTCCCATGGGGTGGGAGGCCATAATTCTGCTGGTCTACAACTGTACCCCATACCCTGTCTGCTCTGGCATTCTCTTGGAAAATGCCCCCACCTCCAGCACTTGCCTGATGCCACTCCTCTTAGTCCCGGGCCTCCAAATCTGCCTCCCTTTGACCCTCTGAACCCACCTCGCCCTCATTGTTATCCTCCTTGCCACAGTGGTCCCAAGAATTGTTGGCTGCCACCCCACTGTCCTTGTCCTCCTTCAACCCGCACTGTCACTATTCGTGCATTTGCAGCATTGGGGGCGTACCTTCCCCCCTCTGTCTGTGCAGCTGCTGGCCCTGTTGCCACCACATCTACTTTCACTAACTTATTTTGGACCAGTTTCACTTCTTCCGCTTGTTGCCTCTGAATCGTTTCCTTCTTACTCTCTTTTATCCTTCTACAATGGTGAACTACAATACTCTGAATTCCGGGCCATACTTTGGCTTCTATACCCGCTATTTTGTTGAGTGCCTTTTCTACTTCTTTGGGTAGGCCCTGTTTCACTATAAGATAGAAAAGTGACATTGATTGGTCCCAGGCACTCCCCGTTTCTGCCCTTCACTTCTCTTGGACCCTGAGAATAAACTGAGCAGCGTCTTCATCATCCCCCATTGTGCACTGCATAATGGATTGTAAATCTGGAGTGTCTGGGAATGCCCGCCTCAGCGCTTCCCACACCCTGGCTCTAACCTTGTTGAATGAGGCCCCATCATGGGCATCATTGCTCAACATTACTCCCGGGAATCCCGCTTTCACCGATACACTTTCAGCTTGGTCCCCAACTGTGGCCACTATCCGGCTTTTATTATTTCCTGTTGCTAAGGGCACCCCTGCTGTGTACTTTTCAAAAGCATATATTCACTTCACCGCCCCTGCTGTGAATGGTGGCAGTGCTTTAACAAGGTTATTCTTTTCCATATGTGCCGGGGTACATAATGAGGCCTCCCTGCTCCCTTATGCATCAGGGGTATTTGCATTTTCATCCTTCCGTTCCCGCCTTTAGTCACACTTCCTTTTATCCTTGCTAATGCTAATCTGCGAAATCTCTCCCTCAACCTTCCATCCCATGAACTTTCTAACCTCGGTGTGTGCTGGGGGCTTGCTCTGCCTCCCCTTCCCATCATCCTTGGTCTAATCCAAATCACTCCAGTATTCCTCTTCCCCCTCTTCGTGACCCTGAATTCTCATAGCTCTAGCTATCTGTCTCTCCATCACGCTCTATGGATGGTTCTTATGAGTGCGTTGTCAATTCTGAATAAGAAATCTCCCGACTTCCACTTGTCCCCTGCTGGTTGTACCGGTGCCCCCATAGGTGGCACAGGTGTTTCTGCCTTGGTTGCATCGCATACTGACCTTAGCCTGGCTAACTCTGTCCTTGTCGATGCCAGTGCTACTTCTCAGTCTCTTGCGCTCACCCCGGTGTGGGCAGTGACCTTCGTAGGTGAGACATAAGGGGGAGGTGGGGCCATGGCCGGTGTTGCTGCCACTGTGCCCGCCGATACAAACATTGGATTGGTGAATCCTTCTGCTGGGCAAGTTGCTAGCGGATATATCCCTTTTTTATTCTCTACATTCTTCCCATTTTCTCCTTAGCCTGTCTCTTTACTACTGTCGTGTGCGACCCCTCCCGCTTTTGGATCCTCTGTGTCCTCAAACATTTTCCAGAGGTTCAATACTTCCCTTCTATTCTGCAATGGTCTCCCGTTGTATTTTGTTGACAGGAAGGTGGACATGTGTTCTAACATGCTTCTGTCAAAAGAGTCCTGATCTGGCCAGGAGTGGGGCATTCCCCCTTCTGTAGTCTCAGTCACCCACTGATTATGATACTTCTTAATTTTTCCACAATACAATGCAGGTCCTTGCATATGTGCTCTAGGGGCGTTTCTACCTCCATAGTCGTGTCTCCTGTGTGTCTGGTGGTGGGGCTACGCCTATGCTGCGGCACCACAGTTACACAGTAATTCGTTCGAGGAATATACAGTTCTGTCTTATCACCACTGCGACTCAATGTCATAAATAAAACCCAATGAAAATCATCAATTCACTTCCCCCATCCCATTATGCCCCTTATAATACCCACACCTCACATTCTTCTTTCACGCCTGCACACACTCCACGTGCACACCCTTCCTGGGCCTCCTTCTTATACCATAAAATACACCAACAAAACAAACTAAAATACCAAGCTAAAACAACAACCACTACTATTCCCGAGATCTCTAATTATGTGGAGCTCCTATATTTATCCTTGTATTTTTCCTTCACTGAATAAAATAGTGCACGTGGGGCCACCTTCGCTCCTTACTCTGGGGGGTTTCCTCTCTTCCATTTTCTTGCTCCTCAAAAGCCTTAAAAAATTAATAAAAAAACAAAAAATCAACACACTCCACAAATATACCACACTCTCAATTTCAATCACTGCATGTTCACACTGCTCCATACATCCACTCCTACATTGCTATCCCTCACAGGCCATACTCACGTGCACATGTTCACCCGAACTGCTCTGTTCACGGGGTCCCACCACCAGCCTGCACCTCTCCTTGGGTCCACACCCCGCTCCAAAGAGCAAGATGGATTCTGCAAAGACGGCTCCCACAGGGTCAATCGGGGGTACACGTTTTGGGACTGGTCGCTATAGGTGGGCGCGGCCCTTCCTAAGAGGCCGTCTGGATACCACTGCAGGTGCGGGGGATGATGGGAACACTTCAGAAGGGTCATCAAAAGGTCCCTGTTTATGCTGACGCCAGAATTAATACAACCCTCTAGGGAAAGAAGCCAAGAGATAGCTTGCAAGCATAACAAGGTTTAATTGTACAGGAAACAAAATATCAGCGAAGGACTCTGCTGCTGGAGAACATTCTGGCCCAAACTAGTACAAGCAGAAGCTTAAAAAGCAGTAAAGCATCATCACATACAGTAAAAATTAGCACTGCTTATTGGCGAGACCATATACATGGGCCTGCTCCACAGGGGATGCCAGGATACGATTGGTTCATGTTTCTGCCTTCTGTCAGTTCCCACGGGGGTCAGCTGGGCTCATCTCTTCGAGGAGTAGAGGTCAGGTCCTTCAAACATTACAATGGCCCTCACTATAACTCTGGCAGTAGCGGCTGCCACCGGAGTTGTTTTTTATACGCCACCCGCGAATGGGTAGTAACCGTGTCATGCCGAGTTTGGCAGACCCAGTAATTACCCATTCGTGGGTGCCGTTATGGCCGGCCTCCCGATCCTCATTCTGCCCCATAGGGCAAAATGGAGGTCGGGAGCATGGTTGCACCGGCACCGTTTATAATGGTGCTGGTGCAATCATCAGTTCTGCTCGCGGGTGCCAGTATGCACGCCTGGTCAGACCAGGCGTGCAGTCCGACACCGGCGAGAAGAACTCGTAGTGTGGTGGAGAGGTAACAACGGCGCCAGTAGCACTACCGGCGCCGTTGTTGCCTTTCCGCCACAGTCATAATGAGGCCCAATATCAGAACTGCAATGATACACTAAGCCTAATACTATATCACTGTGGCATGCACCTGGGAGGCTCTGGAACTGGTGCCAGGGGGAAGGGAGGTAGAAATACAGTCACGCTGACACACACATTCTGTGCTTTGTTGATATCACGCCCCTCATACCCAAGGCCTCCACCCTCATTCTGATCTATAATGTATCCCTTCTCTGTACCTCATGTTACAAAGGATGTATTGATGTGGAGAGGTGAAACGGCAGTGCATGCTCAGATGTTTGATGTCCATTTGTTTTGTGGTTGGGGCTGGGGTCACTCACTATCATAGATTGCTGGGGTCTGTGGATTGGGTCAGTGGTGTGGGCCATTGCTCTGGGTATTGTCATGGCCATTGGCCCGGAACGACAGATCCCGCGCCATCAGGGGACGAGAGCAAGGGGTAACACAACCTTTTATTGTCACTTGGGGACAAAACAGCATAGGGGCCCAGATGGACTCAGTCCTGGCGCCTTTGGCGCCAGGCTATTGAATAAGTGTGCACTAGCACACTTTTATTTGGTGCAAGGTAGTTCTTTTTTCCAGCAGGGGTCTCCACGTGCACTTGTTCGGGCGTGACTCATTGAGAGGGTTGGATTGCACGTGCAGCATCCTTCAGGATGGGGCCGGTGAGCCAAGACTAATGGGCGTGGCCAGGGCTAGACTATATAAGCCCGTCCAGCCTGCATGCAAGCGCTTCGCTGAGGGCAGCGTAATGCTCACCGCCGCCTGAGCGCATCTTACCTTGTTTCCAGCTACCAGCCTGAGCGCATCTTACCTTGTTTCCAGCTACCAGCCTGAGCGCATCTTTCCTTGTTTCCAGCTACCAGCCTGAGCGCATCTTACCTTGTTTCCAGCTACCCGCCTGAGCGCATCTTATCTTGTTTCCAGCTACCAGCCGCAGCACTTACCTCGGAATCTGTTTTCTGCAAGCATCATCGTTGACTCTGTCATTCATCATCCATCTCCAGACCTCCGGAAAGCGGCGGAAAGCGGCGCTCCAAGCCGACATCGTGACACTACGAGCAATCCATCGGAAGACGGTGCCTGCAAGAGAAAAAGATGAAGACAAGGTTAAAATGTGCTAAAACATTACGTTTAAGGTCGCGCTTTGACAAATCCTTGCGCTTAACCTTAAACCAACACTCACGTTATGTCGGAGCATCGCAGACTCCCCTCTCTTCCCATCTGGCCTCGCTCCATGCACCGCAACTACCGCTGAGCCGCATTTCATCTGTTGGGAGAAGCGGAGGAAAGACATTATTAAAAGATATGGACAATAATCAGGAATCAACATCACAATATTTTAAAGCCATGAGACACTTACCTTCAGGACTGGTTAAGGCACAGCTGGTCTGGGCTGCCACGCACAATGGGCCAGTGAAGGAACTCGGTCCATCAAGAAGCTCCCCTGCAGTGAGAAGCAGGACGGAGAGCTTGTCATCATTAATCAACAGGTAAGACTATATGGGTCGGCGTATGGTCACCACATTTTGGGAAGAAGGCTTCGAGTCTCATGAATCGTCATCTACGTCCTTTCTGGACCTCCTGGTCCCTGGCTCGCAGGGGTTTGCATGCAGTTATCCTTCCAACATGGCCGCCCGGAACGGAATGCTCCGGATCAGTCTATGCATTCCACGCTGGTCATCCTACAAAAGAGACACGCCCCCGCGGCTCTGCGCGTCTCAACGCTACCGCTACCTGTAGTCGGACGTGCTTAGCCGGAGTTCGATCGGGGCTCTCGCTTGATTCCTTGTTCCCAGTTCCTTGAATCCCCTCCTGTTCCCTTCCCTCTCCAATCTCCTGGAAAACCTTCCGCGCTCGAGTCACGGTCCTCCGTGCCTCCGATCGTACCTTATTTACTTCCTGGAATTACCCTGGACTTTGTGAACGCTCCTGGAAACTGAACCGCTACTCTCACGCTGGACGCCGAAGAGCGGCGTTCGGGTCTATACAAATCCCGGACCGTAAAGAAGAAGAAATCCCAGAAGGTCGCAAATACACAACAGAAACAGGTGAGAAGGGGAGAGACTTGTGACAGATTGAGACGCCTTAAAAACGATACAGATTCAGAGATGGAAGCCGCCGTTCAAGACCTCATGCAAGACATGCAGGAATTAACAACGGAGGTACAGAACCTCAAGCCAGAGAACGCAGCATTAAAACAGCTAGTTCTATCACGTGATTCTGCAACCAAAGAAAATGTAAGATTGGGAGGAATAGTGGACAAGTATGACGGTTCTTCCAAGACTCTCCGCACCTTCCTTGATTCGTGTTTAGTTCACTTCACTTTCAAGCCCTACTACTTCTCCACTCCTAGAGCAAAGGTGGGTTTTTTGATCTCACACCTCACTGGAAATGCATTGACTTGGGCAACCCCCCCTAGTCAATACAAGTGACGCACTCCTGGATGACTATGATGGCTTTGCGAGAGCCCTTAAGGAAATGTTTGATCGCCCAAAGCATGTGTATAGTGCTCAAGAGAGACTACTCGAGTTTCAACAAGGGTCCCAGGATATGCTCACCTATGTTACTTGTTTCAAACAACTTGTGAAAGAAGCAGACTGGTCTCCAGAAGCTAGTTTTACACTCTTCCGAAGGGGGCTGAACGAAGAAATAAAAGATGAGCTCGCTAGGGTGGCCCTCCCAAGCTCCTTCCAGGCTCTTATGGATCTATCCTTACAGATAGATTTCCGAATCCAAGAAAGAAGAGCAGAGAAGAGGAAGTCTGAGGCAAGTTTCCAAAAGACCATCACGGAACATGCCCCTAGAGCAGAGTCTACTGTTCCTTCTACCCGGACCCAGAACCTATGCAACTAGGAGCCTTTCATGGACCCATTACCCCTCAAGAAAGGATGCAACAAATCCATACTGGTCTGTGCATGTATTGCGCCTCCGATAAACATCTTGTGAGAGAATGTCCCATTGCTCCTCCACGGCGTTCGGGAAACGCCAGCTCCCGATCCTAGATGGAGCACAGTGTCGGGAGAGAGATGTTTGCTCCACATCAATTCCATCCTTGAACTCTCCTGGACAAAATAACCTTGTGGTTCTTCAGGCCCTACTATCGTCTTCCAAGACAGAATCCTACCCCATCCTGGCATTGGTTGACTGCGGAGCTATGGACGTATTTCTAGATCAAGATTGGGTCACTGCTCATAACATTCCACATGAAAGCCGAGTTACAATGCAACCAGTAGAGGCAATTGATGGAAGGCCTCTTTCCTCAGGACCCATTACCCTTCAGACTAAAGAGATTCTACTTTCTATCAATCACCATCAAGAGAGAATCAAATTTGACCTCATTAAATCAGCCCATTATCCGATGGTTCTTGGAAGGCCCTGGCTGCAGATGCACAATCCTTATATCAACTGGGCAGCCGGCTCACTGTTTCTTGGATCTGAATATTGTATGGCTCACTGCCTATCCCTGGGTACCTTACCAAAGCCTTCTAGAGACTTTCAAGAGAACCAACAAAGTCCACTCACCGTTTCTAACATCATCCAGATTCCCAGGGCCTACCAAGCCTTTTCTGATGTTTTTTCGACCGCAATAGTCAAGCTCTCCCTCCTCACAGGCCAGAGGATTGTGCCATCGATACCGAATCCACAGCTGTGATTCCTTTCGGCAGAATGTTTATATTATCTGAACCTGAAAAGAAGGCTCTCCGAGAATACCTGGATACTAACCTGGAAAATGGCACCATACGCCCCTCCAAATTTCCAGCGGGTGCTTCATTGTTCTTCGTTCCAAAGAAAGATACCAAAGAACTCAGACCATGTCTGGACTACCGTGGTCTAAATCAGTGCACTCTCGAGGACCGTTATCCTCTACCCCTCATCTCGGATATCCTGGAAGCAGTCTGAGGTGCAGTAATCTTCACAAAATTAGACCTAAGGGGTGCCTACCATCTCATTCGTATAAAGGAAGGTGACGAATGGAAAACAGCCTTTAGAACTCCCTTCGGCCATTTTGAATATCTGGTCATGCCTTTTGAACTTGCTAATGCCCCAGCAGTTTTTCAACGTTTCATGGATAGGGTGTTCTCGGACATGCTGTTCCTCTTCGTTATCGTCTACCTGGATGACATCTTGATCTACTCCAAGGACCTTCTAAGGCATGAAGAGCATGTTAAGGCAGTTTTACAACGATTGCGTGAACACAAACTCCTAGCTAAACCTGAGAAATGCCTGTTTCACGTCACTTCTGTTAATTACCTAGGATTTGTCCTTAGTCCAGAAGGAATTGGAATGGATCCCTCAAAGGTAAAGGCCATACTATCTTGGCCGGCTCCCACATTTGTGAAACAGATTCAATCTTTTCTGGGACTTGCCAATTTTTACCGAAAGTTCATACCGTCCTTCTCTGAAATTGTTCAACCGATCATTGCTCTCTTGAAGAAAGATGCTCCATTTCTCTGGACTACAGATCAAGACAAGGCATTCCAACGATTGAAGACAGAGTTTACTCAAGCCCCCATCCTGGCTCAACCTGATATTAACCGGCCATTCCTAGTGGAGACGGATGCATCCAATTACGCCATAGGAGCAGTACTAAAACAGGAATTTGAGGACAAATTGGAACACCCCGTTGTTTACCTTTCTCAAATCCTGACGCCCAGTGAGACTCATTATCCTGTCTTGGAAAAGGAACTGCTAGCCATCCGCCAAACCTTCACAGAATGGCGACATCTACTCCTGGGAGCTAGGCATCCAGTCCAGGTCCGTACGGACCATCGAAATCTTCAGGTTCTACAATCTTTGGAGTGTAGGAACAGTCGTCAGGCCCGTTGGGCCTTCTTCTTTGCCCAGTATCAGTTCCACATCCATCATGTCCCTGGATCACAAAACATATTTGCCGATGCCCTTTCCAGATGTCCTGACTATGATAACCCTGAGGATCGGACCTTTCCAAAGATGTTTCCTCACACAATCTTTGTTGCCCAAGCACTCACCCTCCTGGAGAATATCCAAGGCCAAACTCGACTTTCGGACCTCTGGTAGGAGCGCAAGCAAAATAACAGATCGAATCTCACAGCTAAAGACGGGTATCTATTCAAAGATAATCGCTTAGTCATTCCCACTCCTGGACTGAGACAGAGGATCACAAGCCTATGTCATGATACCTTACATTCGGGACATTGTGGGATAACCAACACCCTCCATCTAGTACAAAGACAGTTTTGGTGGCCCAAGATGAAGGATGATATTAGGATCCATGTCCAAACATGTTCAGTTTGCAATCAGAACAAACACGATAATAAGAAGCCAGCCGGACTCCTACTCCAACCAGCAATACCAACAAGACCCTGGGAATTCATTGCCACTGATTTTATCGTGGAATTACCACCCTTTAGAGGCTACACAAAAATCATGGTCACTATTGATTTGTTTACTCATATGGCTCATTGTACACCCTTATCCAAACTACCTTTCTCATTAGACCTTGGCGGAATTTTCCTGGAACACATATTCCGACTTCATGGGTTGCCTTCCAAGATCATTTCAGACCGAGGGCCTCAGTACATATCTCAGTTTTGGAAGCAAGTATGTCGAATTCTGGGAATCCAACATGCCTTATCCTCTGGCTACCATCCACAAACCAATGGAGCCACAGAGCGTGTGAACCAGACTCTCGAACAATATCTACAATGTTTCGCCACCAAAGTTCAGGACGATTGGTCACTCCTAATACCTATGGCTGAATTCGCCTAGAACAATTCAGATCATTCAGCTATCAAGACCAGTCCCTTCTTCTGTAGTCAAGGATGCCATCCATCTGTTCTACCCTCCGTACTCCCACATCCTACTCCAGTAGCTGCAGTAGACTCCTGGATCGAAAACCTCATCACAGTACATAAGGAGGTTAACGAACATCTAGAACGGGCCCGAGAAGATGTCAAACGTTATGCTGACTCTAAAAGAAGACCTGGACCTTCCTATTAAGTAGGAGATAAAGTTTGGTTATCCTCGAAGCTCCTTCCTCGACACCTGCGCCCATATAAACTGGCTCCCAGATATTATGGTCCCTTTTCCATACAAGAAATCATCAACCCAGTGGCCTTTTGACTTTGGTTACCTGAATCTTGGAAAAGAATCCATCCAGTCTTTCACACTTCTCTGTTAAAACCATCCAATCAGTCATCCCGAACAGCTCCAAGATCTACCCCTGTTATTGTAAATGATCAACCGGAATACAAGGTTTCCAGGATTTGTGACTCTATATATCGACGTGGTCAACTACAATATCTGGTTGAGTGGAAAGGGTACCCTTCCGGTGAGCGTACCTGGGAACCCGTGTCAAACATGAATGCTCCCAGATTGGTTCGACGATTTCATCTGATCCATCCGGGCAAACAAAGAGGAGCTGGTTTCCAGAGGAGACATACTGTCATGAACCGTCGTCTACGTCCTTTCTGGACCTCCTAGTCCCTGACTCGCAGCGGTTTGCATGCAGTTATCCTTCCAAAATGGCTGCCCGGAACGGAATGCTCCGGATCAGTCTATGCGTTCCACGCTGCTCATCCAACAAAAGAGGCACGCCCCCGCGGCTCTGCGCGTCTTAACGCTACCGCTAGCTGTAGTCGGACGTGCTTAGCAGGAGTTCGATCGGGGCTCTCGCTTGATTCCTTGTTCCCAGTTCCTTGAATCCCCTCCTGTTCCCTTCCCTCTCCAATCTCCTGGAAAACCTTCCGCGCTCGAGTCACGGTCCTCCGTGCCTCCGAGCGTACCTTATTTACTTCCTGGAATTACCCTGGACTTTGTGAACGCTCCTGGAAACTGAACCGCTACTCTCACGCTGAACGCCGAAGAGCGGCGTTCGGGTATATACAAATCCCGGACTGTAAAGAAGAAGAAATCCCAGAAGGTCGCAAGTACACAACAGAAACAGGTGAGAAGGGGAGAGACTTGAGACATCGAGAGAGACAGCAGTCACATAGCAGCATTTTCACAATCTCTTGTGTCCACGCAAGAGCAGTGTCAACAATTGTCGCAGCCCACAGCATATGAGCAGGGGAAGAAGCCTGACAAGGGGAATCCACTTCCAGGGAGGGCTGCAACCGTGCCCCTACGTCCCGGCAGAGACCAGGTGAGCGTAACAGGTATCCTGGGTTAGGGGTTAGTTTGGCTGTGATGAATGTGCACTGCGAGGAGCCTGGTGTTGTTTCACGACCTTGCAGGACGCATTACTCCCAGTAATTCTGAGTAATGTTCTTTTTTTTATTTATTGTGCATTAGCCAAAATATTTTGACTTTTTACACATCCATCAACATATATATAGTATTATTATATACAACATCATAAAATATAATAAAACTTTGCATCATTGGATTACATAATACAAGAAGAAGAAAAAATAAAAAGCACAGAAAAATGCTTTGCTGCATAAAAATCATAATTTTACATTTGACACTTCCAAAAGGACGCCACTGAGCACTCAGAATACTAATACGGAATACCAACTACTTAGATCACCTGGCTCTGTGCCCAGAGCATTTCTTTAACATTGTTTACCGGCTTTAGACTCATTCTTCTAACTTTACATTTTTGCAGTGGTAACATATTTTATCGATAGGTTTAAGGCTCTCAAGATATGAACCACGTCTGTTGTTCAAAATACTTCATTACCGGAAATGAGTCTTTCCCAGAACAGGCAGGATTCTAAAAAGCTGATATTATGTACAAATCTACTCAGTCTGATAACTCTTAAAGCCCAAATACCCGGGGAATCAATCAGTACATGATGGAGCGAGTGCTTCACATTGAAATCACAACCCTGGCAGATATCCGTAGGATAAGAAACCCTGTCCCTGACATGCTGGATATCCAGGTTTGGAAGAATATTCAGCCTGAGTCTGAGGAAATCCTGGAGACCTCCTCAGATAAGTGGGCAGAAATGATCTCCGTTTATCGAGCATCGACAGGAAAGAGGAGCACTTTAATGTCCTCATTCGGTCGATGGTTCTAATCCAGTCGCCTTTTTTCTTGTTATCTTTAGATTTTAGCGGATTCTGCACCAGGGTGGATACATCTGTATCCATTTTAGTTACTATCTCAGTAGATTTTTCCTTTAACAAGTTTAAGAAATAGTTATCTTATTTTTTTTTTAGATGGGCTGCCATGTCCTCAAAGAGGGATAAAGGGGGAGGAGCAAGAATAAGTCTATAGGCTGAGACCTACCTCCACTCCATACAAGCCAAGAGAGATGTCAAACCCAACTCATAACGAATGGCCACCATATGGACCGAGTTTGGCAAATAAAGCGCTCTCTTCCACAGTTTTGATTCCAGTTTTTCCCATTCAATATCAAAGCTCTGAGAATTGCATTCCAAACTGAACAATAAAGAGGGGACTACCTTATGTTAGGAAAGATTTCTTAATTGTGGGTAATTTTCCTTCCATGTGGCAACCCCTAAACTTTTTGCTGTTGTTTTCACCATGATCTAGACTTTGCCAGAGAAGTGCAGCCTTCTGCCGCACTCCTCTGGGCTTTTGCTCCATTCTTACGGGGAAACTGACATGCCCTTAAGACAGTCAGTACCGGGAAATGCTGTTTTCCGTAGTTTCTTTATCATGTTGCGGCTTTCGTGCAACATGACACAAGAGGGCATTGTAAACTAAGTTACTGCTCTCTTGGGTCTCTAGTCTTCTACAGACCCTGGATACTCTTTTTGGATTGTAACTGATCGGTGCAAGTGAATCACGGACGGGAATGGTGGCAGCGATCGTTTCTTGTGTTTTTGAGCTCCTTTTGGCATTTTAAGTGCGTTTCTCGTGCTTAGCCCTAAATGGTGGCCTGGCTCCCAAAATGGCCAGTCCACGAGGCTCCTTTGTCCTGTCCGCTGACCGTCTTACCCCCTTCACCTTCCCCAGGTCGAGCCGACCCGGGGCCTTCCTTATTTGGGCATGTACTTTCCCGCGAAACACAGATGCTTTCGGGGGCTTCTACAGGCCTTGTGTGTGCCTCCAGGATGTGGGCTGGGATGTCTGGTCCCAATACACATCCTGGGTGCCAGAGAGTCTACGGTGGTGTGAATGCCTGGGACCACTGTGACCCGTGATAGGTCCACGTATGGTGTGAGTGTTTGATGAGCGGATCTCCCATTTGGTCCCCTCCGTTTTGGCGCGAAGGGAACCGTGGATAAGAAGGGCCTGAAAACGCCACTACCATGTCGATCTCCTAAGTTCTCACGAACAAAGGAATACAGGAGCCAAGTATCCTGCAACCACGAGGCTGAACCGAGGAATCGCTGGTGACCCGCTGAAGGACTGCTCCTCTGCACTGCTGTCGCCCTGTGAAACCCTTTCTATCTCTGATCGAACCAGAAGGCCTGTACTGGTACTTTGACCCTTGGAATAGCGGGGACAGCTATTTTCGGCATCTTCACCATCTCCTGCACGTAAGCCTTCGGAAGTGTCTCTGGGCCATCCAGCAGACTGACCAGCCTACCCAGGAGTCTTGCTCTGTAACCGCCGACAGGTTGTGTTGTATTTCGAGTCCTTGTCACTCTCACACGATTCGTACACTTGGCATTCCCAGGTCTGAAGTGAGTAGTGTACATTTGGCTGAGATACACACGACTGCTCCGTTGCCCTGCTGTGGTAACAATCTGCGCAGGTTCACTTCGTTTGGGACATCTTTAACTCAACTCTGCTGCTGCAGAATCTACACGACGACGAGACGTCCTCTGCTCCCCTGAACCTGCCAGCACTGAAACTGACGCAGAGAAGCCTGGGTCTGCTTGCATCGGGGACCGGTGGGTAGCATAGCTAGGAACTGGTCGCCCTCCTGCAGGAGCCCATAGCTTTTCCCCGCTGTGTCAAACAGCACGCCTTTCCGTACTCGCGCTCTGCTTCTGCCCACAGTGGAGGCTGCGCTTGAGTCGCGGAACTCTGTTCTTCTTCATTTGTGCACCAAACTGAACTGCCTGATTCCCTCGAAGAGACTCCCCTTTTTTCCCGTTGGCACCAGCGTGTGCAGGTACTTTTGAGCACAAGGCTCCACTCTTCGTAGGGCTTGGACTTCCTTTTAGTTAGGTGCCTCTGAAGGCGGACTGGGTCTAATCATTATTTCGCACTGCCTGTTTTCCTCCCCTTCTAGGTGGACTACACATTTCGTGCATCTAACGCTTTAGACTCGTTTGTATTTGTATATATATTGTATTGGTTTGGTATGTGTTGGTTTACTAGAGTTTTATTGTGATTTCTCGCTACGGTCATTGTTGCAAAGGCCTTGGAATAAATGTGTATATATTTTTAATATAACACCTGTTTGGAGTAGTTTGTAAGTGTCCTTGCTTTGTGTGCTCATTGCGGGCTTTCAGTCACCCTCACCCCTCTTGAGACCTAGTCTTGACCGCCGCGATCGCTACCCTGATTGGTCTGGCTTGTCCAGAGGTTACCCTGTTCCAAGTAATTAGGTTGGCCTTCTGAACTTATGCGCCGCCAGGACAGAGTTCAGAAATCCGTCTTAACAAATTGGTGTACAGCGGTGGGATACAACTGAAGGTATCCAGTGTTGCGCACGAACTAAGGCATTTCAAGTTATTCCTACCAGGACATGTAGTGAATTGTTATAGTATAACTTTAAAAAGGCCATAGTCCTATCTAACAGTATGGAAACAAATACCTTTTTAACTTTAAATGCTTCCAAATCCAAAACATTGAAAAAGATGTGTGCGGAGAGAGGTGTTTCCTCTCAAGGCACCAAATTGGATATGATCCAAAGAATCGTGGCGTGGCAAGAAGCGCAGCTTGACGCTATAACTTCTGAGGACAGTGCGGAAGGAGGTGGGGCTGCTCTCACTGGTAGAACCGACGGTTCTACCGCTGCACTGGTCCACCGCGACCACGAGGACAGGGAGGATGAGATGTCTAATGTTTCCTCTGCCAGTGTTGATGGGGAGGCTATGCTTGAATTCAAGAAGCAAGAGCTGCGGTTTAGGCAGAAGGAGCTTGAGTTCAGCATAGCCAAACTAAAAACCGAACAGGCAGAAAAACAGAAAGACAGGGATCACCAGTTTGAACTGGCCAAGCTTCAGGTTGCAAATGGATCCAAGGGTCCTGGGCATGGGTCTGGGGCCTCCTCTCATCCACGGTTTCCGAAAGATCTGCTCAGTGTGTATGAGGAAAGGAATGACATTATGGACTGGCTGAATACGTTTGAGTATGCATGTGAAGTTCAACAAGTTGACAATGCTGATAAGATTGCCTGGTTACTCAGCAGACTGCCCCATTCTGGCTGTAGTGCCAATATGGAAATGTCGAAGGCTGAG
The DNA here is from genome assembly GCF_040938575.1 of Ambystoma mexicanum. Taxonomy (NCBI): domain Eukaryota; kingdom Metazoa; phylum Chordata; class Amphibia; order Caudata; family Ambystomatidae; genus Ambystoma; species Ambystoma mexicanum. The sequence continues at coordinate 502,254,088 of NC_090929.1, read as the reverse complement.
CGAGCTGATTTCCCAATGTTAAAGCAAACTCTCATTTTAAAGTTTGGAAAGACTCCTGCCCAATATTTAAAACGATTCCGAGAGTACAAGAAAAAAGAAGGTGGTACTTGGGTATCTTATGTAACCGAATCCTTAAAAAACTTGACTGGCTGGGTCGAAGGTTATAAGGTTTCTACCTTTGAAGGCATGATAAATCTTGTCATGCTGGAACACATTTTTGCATCTTCTTCCCCGGAGCTTAAGCAGCATTTGGCCGATTCGAAGGAGATAGATCCTAAGAAGCTGGCCATTGCAGCAGACTTATGGGTGTCACATCGAGTGTCCCATAAGGACAAAACTCATCCTGGTAAGCAGGAGGAAGGGAAAAAGTCCAAAGATAAGGAGGGTGGAGAATCTGATAAATCTTCTTCTCAAAAGGGCCACAAAAAGAAAAATAAGGGTAAGACACAAGAGAACTCACAGGGTAGTGGAGGTCAGCCTCCGAAACAGAACTCTGGTTACAATAAGCCTCCCTATGTAAGCAGACCCAATGAATCTTGTTTTGCTTGTGGAGCAACTGACCACGTGAAAGGGGGATCCCCGGTGTAAGGTTAAACCTTTGGGGGTCCACTCCGCTAATCTGGCCTTCTCCTCCTACGAGGAACAAGAGATTACAGGAGCATCCTTCTCCTCAGACTCATTTCCCAGCGGGATAGAAGCTGAGGTAGTTTTAGTTTCCCTGGGTTCCTGGGAGCCTAAAGTCGCAGAGGCTTATGCTAGGATTCCAGATAATACCAAGCACTACTTTAAAGACAGTGTGCTGATCAATGGAGTGGATACTCCAGCTCTTAGGGATAGTGGATGCAGTCGAACTGTTCTACCTTGGTAGACTCAGAGGAAGTTGCCAGAGCTACTCTGATGCCCACTAAGTTGGCTGACGGCCCACTCCGCAAGTTCCCAGTAATACCTGTAAATCTTACTTTAAATGGTACAGCAGTCAGGATTCCAGTGAGCATTCAGAGAAATGTCCCAGGAAAGGTCTTGTTAGGCAATGATCTCAGAGCTTTAGGGCTCGTAGGAGACACTGCCGACAGACCCTACACACGGTCTCAAGCACGGGCAGCATTGGCCAAGACCAATATGCCGCCCCAGCCGAAGGGGAAACCCAAGGCGAAAGGAGTAAACAAGTCAAGACGAGGGAAAGAGAATATTCCCCCGAGCTCACCTACCACTGCGGTGGAGGAAGTTGGTCAATCGCCAGGGCCTGACGAGGAGGTGGCGATGCCTGAAGTATTTGACCCCAACGACCATCCTGAACTAAAAGACTTGTTAGTAGAAGGTGGTCCTGACAGGGAAGAATTCAGCAAAGGCCAACGTGAGTGCCCATCTCTGGAAGGCCTAAGGAGACAGGCCTGCTCCCAGCTTGAGGGTGAACCTCCTGGGACGCATCAGATTTATTGGGAAGGTGGACTCCTGTATAGTGAGCCCACAGAGTCTACAGAAGGAGACCATAGGAGGTTGGTGGTTCCCCTTGTTGTAAGACCCTTCCTCCTGCAGTTGGCGCATGAAGTGCCCCTTGCTGTTCACCTTGGTATTAAGAGGACCAAGCAAAGGTTATCCATGCACTTCTACTGGCCCAAGATGGGGGTGCAAGTAGAAAGTCACTGCAGGAGTTGTGCCTCCTGCCAGTTATCTGGTAAGGTTGGCTCGACAATCCAAGCTCCATTGGTACCACTCCCAGTTGTGGGAATACCATTCGAAAGGGTAGGGATCGACATCGTTGGTCCCCTTGACCCGCAAACATCCTCAGGCAATAGGTTTATCCTGGTGCTGGTCGACCATGCAACCAGATATCCTGAGGCCATCCCATTGAAAACTGTAACTGCCAAGTCAGTTGCAAAAGCGTTACTTGGCATATTTACTAGGGTTGGCTTCCCTAAAGAAGTTGTGTCGGGTCGTGGCAGCAACTTTATGTCGAAGTATATGCAGGCTATGTGGAAAGAATGTGGGGTCACCTACAAGTTCTCTTCTGCATACCACCCCCAGACCAATGGTATGGTGGAACGTTTCAACAGAACGTTAAAGAGCATGATTGGGGCTCTGGAAGAACCTCAGAGAAGAAAATGGGATCTTCTTTTACCATGCTTACTGTTTGCCTACCGAGAGGTACCACAGGAGGGTGTTGGCTTCAGCCCCTTCGAACTTCTGTTCGGTGATCCTGTACGGGGACCCTTAGCCATAGTCAAAGAGGGATGGGAGATGCCCACTCCCCCTGTTACTACCAACGTAGTAGATTATGTGCTGGGGCTCAGAAAACGGATGGTACTTCTGATGGGCTTGGCTAGTGATAAATTGAAGGCAGGATAAGCGCTGGTGAAACATTGGTACGACCAGAAAGCTTCCCTCATCAACTTTACACCTGGTCAGCAAGTCCTGATCATGAATCCCATAAGGCCTCGAGCTTTACAGGACAAATGGTCAGGCCCTTACACAGTGGTGGAGCCCCTGGGTGAGGTTAACTATTTAGTGGACCTTGGAAGGCCTGGACAGGCTCCAAAAGTGTTTCACGTAAATAGGCTGAAGGCTTTCGTACCAAGAGTCGAAATCGCAGCACTGCTACTGGCTTCAGACGTCAGGAAGAGGAGTCTGAACCTCTCCCCGACCTGTTCCAAAGCGGTCCTTCAGATAGCTCCTTTGAGGGTGTCCGAGTGGCCCCTCACCTGACTTCTGATCAGCAGGCTGAGGTGAAAAGTTTGCTTAGGCAGTTTTCCCCCCTGTTTTCACAGTCGCCTGGTTTGACACCTTGGTGCAAACATAACATAGACACAGGAGACAGTGTACCTACCAAAAGTAGGGAATACAGGATGTCAGACAAAGTACGGTCTTATATTAAGACCGAGGTCAACAAGATGTTAGACCTTGGGGTGATTGAACCCTCTAGTAGTCCTTGGTCCAGCCCTGTGGTTTTGGTTCCAAAGGCAGGCACTTCTGAATTGAGGTTCTGCGTGGATTACAGGGCTCTGAATGCTGTCACCAAGACAGATGCACACCCCTTGCCTCGAACAGATGAGCTGGTGGATACTTTGAGTGCCTCCAAGTACCTCAGCACGTTTGACCTCACTGCTGGCTATTGGCAAATAGCTTTAGCAGAACATGCCAAGGAGAAGACAGCGTTTTCTACTCCAGACGGCCTTTACCAATTCAGGGTAATGCGTTCGGGTTGAAAAATGCACCTGCCACTTTCCAGAGGCTTGTGAATCATGTGTTGAATGGGTTGGACGAATTCTGTCTTGCATATCTGGACGATATAGCAGTTTTCAGTGCCACCTGGGAAGACCATGTGAAACACCTCGGGATTGTGCTCCAGGCTCTTCAGAAAGCACACTTGACCATAAAGGCTAGTAAATACCAGATTGGACAAGGCTCAGTGGTTTACCTTGGACATGAAGTAGGTGGATGGAGGATACAGCCTCTTCCCAGTAAAGTACAAGCAGTACAAGACTGGCCTACCCCCACTACACAGACCCAAGTGAGAGCCTTCTTAGGACTCACAGGGTATTACCGCAACTTCGTGGCAGACTATGGCACCATAGCTGCCCCTCTGACTGCCCTCACCACTCCGAAGAAAACCAAGAAGGTAACTTGGACCGACGAGTGTGAGAAGGCCTTCAATGGCTTAAAAGACTCCTTGTGCCAGGCCCCTGTCCTCAGGGCCCCTGATTATCAAAGACCTTTTATTGTGCAGACGGCCGCCTCTGACACTGGGATAGGAGCTGTACTATCGCAAGTAGATGAGAAGGGTAAGGAACACCCTATTGGTTTTATTAGTCGCCAGCTTAAGGACAGAGAGCTCAGATGGTCCACAGTGGAGAAAGAATGTTTCTCTGTTGTGTGGGCCCTACGGAAGCTGAGGCCCTACCTCTATGGGACCCACTTCACTGTGCAAACTGACCATAAGCCCTTAAAGTGGCTAATGAACATGAAGGGAGAGAATCCAAAGTTGCTTAGGTGGTCCATAAGTCTACAAGGCTTCGACTTCACTATTGAGCATAGGCCAGGTGTCCAACATAGCAATGCTGATGGGTTGTCCAGAATGTTTAACCGACCTGAACAAGAGACTCATCCAGGGGTGGATTAGTTCCCCTTGTCCATAGTCTGGGAGGGGCGAGTGTTAGGAAAGATTTCTTAATTGTGGTTAATTTTCCTTCCATGTGGCAACCCCTAAACTTTTTGCTGTTGTTTTCACCATGATCTAGACTTTGCCAGAGAAGTGCAGCCTTCTGCCGCACTCCTCTTGGCTTTCGCTCCATTCTTACGGGGAAACTGACATGCCCTTAAGACAGTCAGTACCGGGAAACGCTGTTTTCCGTAGTTTCTTTATCATGTTGTGGCTTTCGTGCAACATGACACAAGAGGGCACTGTAAGCTAAGTTACTGCTCTCTTGGGTCTCTAGTTTTCTACAGACCCTAGATACTCTTTTTGATTTGTAACTGATCGGTGCAAGTGAATCACGGACGGGAATGGTGGCAGCGATCGTTTCTTGTGTTTTTGAGCTCCTTTTGGCATTTTAAGCGCGTTTCTCGCGCTTAGCCCAAAATGGTGGCCTGGCTCCCAAAATGGCCAGTCCACGAGGCTCCTTTGTCCTGTCCGCTGACCGTCTTGCCCCCTTCACCTTCCCCAGGTCGAGCCGACCCGGGGCCTTCCTTATTTGGGCATGTACTTTCCCGCGAAACACAGATGCTTTCTTGGGCTTCTACAGGCCTTGTGTGTGCCTCCACGATGTGGGCTGGGATGTCTGGTCCCAATACACATTCTGGGTGCCAGAGAGTCTAGGATGGTGTGAACGCCTGGGACCACCGTGGTCCGTGATAGGTCCACGTATGGTGTGAGTGTTTGATGAGCGGATCTCCCATTGGGTCCCCTCCGTTTTGGCGTGAAGGGAACCGTGGATAAGAGGGGGCTGGAAACGCCACTACCATGTCGATCTCCTGAGTTCTCACGAACAAAGGAATACAGGAGCCAAGTATCCTGCAACCACGAGGCTGAACCGAGGAATCGCTGGTGACCCGCTGAAGGACTGCTCCTCTGCACTGCTGTCCCCTGTGAAACCCATTCTACCTCTGATCGAACCAGAAGGCCTGTACTGGTACTTCGACCCTTGGAATAGCGGGGACAGCTATTCTCGGCATCTTCACCATCTCCTGCACGTAAGCCTTCGGAAGTGTCTCTAGGCCATCCAGCAGACTGACCACCCTACCCAGGAGTCTTGCTCTGTAACCGCCGACAGGTTGTGTTGTATTTCGAGTCCTTGTCACTCTCACACGATTCGTACACTTGGCATTCCCAGGTCTGAAGTGAGTAGTGTACATTTGGCTGAGATACACACGGCCGCTCCGTTGCCCTGCTGTGGTAACAATCTGTGCGGGTTCACTTCGTTTGGGACATCTTTAACTCAACTCTGCTGCTGCAGAATCTACACGACGACGAGACGTCCCCTGCTCCCCTGAACCTGCCAGCACTGAAACTGACGCGGAGAAGCCTGGGTCTGCTTGCATCGGGGACCGGTGAGTAGCATAGCTAGGAACTGGTCGCCCTCCTGCAGGAGCCCATAGCTTTTCCCCGCTGTGTCAAACAGCACGCCTTTCCGTACTCGCGCTCTGCTTCTGCCTACAGTGGAGGCTGCGCTTGAGTCGCGGAACTCTGTTCTTCTTCATTTGTGCACCAAACTGAACTGCCTGATTCCCTCGAAGAGACTCCCCTTTTTGCCCGTTGGCACCAGCGTGTGCAGGTACTTTTGAGCACAAGGCTCCACTCTTCGTAGGGCTTGGACTTCCTTTTAGTTAAGTGCCTCTGAAGGCGGACTGGGTCTAATCATTATTTCGCACTGCCTGTTTTCCTCCCCTTCTAGGTGGACTACACATTTCGTGCATCTAACGCTTTAGACTCGTTTGTATTTGTATATATATTGTATTGGTTTGGTATGTGTTGGTTTACTAGAGTTTTATTGTGATTTCTCGCTACGGTCATTGTTGCAAAGGCCTTGGAATAAATGTGTATATATTTTTAATATAACACCTGTTTGGAGTAGTTTGTAAGTGTCCTTGCTTTGTGTGCTCATTGCGGGCTTTCAGTCACCCTCACCCCTCTTGAGACCTAGTCTTGACCGCCGCGATCGCTACCCTGATTGGTCTGGCTTGTCCAGAGGTTACCCTGTTCCAAGTAATTAGGTTGGCCTTCTGAACTTATGCGCCGCCAGGACAGAGTTCAGAAATCCGTGTTAACACCTTACCTACATAATATTTGATTAGGGGAGCGATGGAGAACCTGCAGAATTTATTATGTATTTTAATCATCTGCGCCCCCAAATTCAGAATCTTAATATGCAAATTATGAAGGAGGGCCCTTTTAGTTCGATATGCCCTAATTCGAGAGCCAAGATATGTGATCTCACTGGAGATTGGGACAACTTGGCTATCCAAATGCCATTTAAAGGGCTTTATCTTCTTCTGAAGTCTTTACTGAGTAATTGCAACAGTGAAGGGACAAGGGGAAGCTTCTGTAAGAACTGGCTGTGCAGGGCTCGTCTCGTCTTTAATGATCTGAGCCTAGTCGAATCCTTCCATGAAGCTAAAAGTTGTGCCGTGCGGCCATGCAAGTCTATGCTTCTACCATAATTGAAAAATTGCATTATACGCACACTGGATCTATGCATCTATTGTTCCCCCTATATTATATCTGTGCCGAGTTCCATAACACGGTGCTCTCCCCCCTAGAACATTACAGAGTTTCATATGGGATTTGCCTCACTCTAAAGCGCCTAAAAAGGCAATGGCAAAGCTAACAGCATTAGATTGTGCAATAGTATTAGGCCTTTTCCAGGCACTGATATTATATGCCCAGGTACTCGCACCATTTGCAGCTGCTACCATTGATGGCCAGTTAATATCACTATGGCAGTGTCTGGCAGGGCCGGCCTTAGCTCCTGCAGCACCTAGGGTGCTCTATTTAAGTGCCTAACTCCCCACTCCTGTGCTGGAGCATGGGGTTAATCACTTCAACAGGGCGCTGATGCTAAAGCAGCATGAGGCAGCCTTTCAAAGGCTACTACATACTGGGTTAGAATTGGCGCACTATTGAAATTATAAATTCCCTGCTTCTGTGCTGGAGCGGGGGTGTTAATCACTTCAATAGGGTGGTGACGCTGGTTTAGCATCAGCGCCCTATTGAAAGGAAATGTGCCCGTTCTTGTGCTGGCAAGAGCAGGGCGCATTTCCTTTCAATAGGGCGTCTTTACCCACAACGCCAGCTCTGGGGAGCCCTTGGAAGACTCACCCAAGCTGGCATGGTAGGCGAGCTAACGTGGCAACCTGGGAGACCGGCAAGGACGCCCGGGCCTAAAGCCGGCCCTAGTGCCTGGCAAATGCATTTTCCATTCAGGGGCGGCGCCAGGCATGGGGTCAGGAGGTCTAAAGCCCCCCCCCCACAATTTGCCAATTTGACACAGCAGGCATCACTCTGGTGAGCATCGAAAACACAGTACAGTACAGATAAGAGAGAGGTAACAAGATGCAAAAGCAACATAATAGTACAAGTTCCGTAGAGGAGGGTAAAGATCAGGGAGGTCACTTGGAAGTATAAAAGGCTCAGTTGGCCTTGCCAGAATTTGAACCTGCAAATCACACTCAGATTACAACAGCAAGAGCATGTTTTCTTACTGTGGCATTGCAGTTTATTACTGGTGTTAATGCCAAAGGCAACATTACTATTCTTACATTGGTGCGGGGGCATTTGTGCAGCCTGCATTGCAATGTTTTTTAAGTGTGTTTTTTAAATGGGGCATGACATTTTTTTACTGCTGTTAGGGAGAATGGGGAGTGGGGGATTTGTGTCACCAACCACAATATGTTTTCTTACTGTGGAATGGCTTTATTTCACTGCCATTAAGGCAAAGCCAACAGGAGTATGTTCTTACATGGGGATAGGGCATGTATTGGCAGAGCCAGCATATAAACATGCTTTCTTATAGTATCCTTACTGGCATTATGGACAAAGCAAACATGAGTATTTTTCATATGTGGGAATAGTGGCATATATAGGTGCAACAGAATGGACATGTGTGAGCACAATCGATATGAACGATATGAACGTTCCCGAAGGCATTCAACCTACCAGCGCTTTGAGGTCATACCAATGATATATAGAGCACTATATAAATGCCAAGTAACATAACATAACATGAAAATGCATTTTACACTTGCAGAGTACTGGCATATAGTGGGCAAGGGCATTATGAAAATGTGTTTGAAAATGCTCTTGTGCATTGTTGGTGGCTTGGCATCTAATGGACTTTTCATGTCTCACCCTGCAAAACCAATTGAAAACGGTGGCTTTTTACCTAATTTATCACAGAAAGTGCACTGAAAAATTCACTATTTTAACCCATTATTTTAAAAAATGTCTCAAGGGGCCAGCCCCCCCTTGATTGGTTTCCCCTCACTCACTACTCTCTGTCACTCCTGCGCATTTGGCTGAGTGCACAACACATGCATGCCAACCCTCCCGATTCAGGCGGAAGACTCCCGATTTTTATGTGAAAAATGTTGCTATTTTTCACCTTCTCCCGCCTAAAATAATTCCAGCCCCAATTCATTCCAATGGGAAACTTTGTCTCCCGATTTCGTGGACGAAATCTCCCTCCCAGGTGCCTCGGAATGTTGGCATGTATGACAAGTGCCCCTCCTTCTGCATGCTCTTCTTAGTGTGAGCCCTATTACATTAGCTCCAGGCCCCACTTGTTACAGAATCATAGCTATGCCTCTGGTGAGTTGGAGTGAAAGATTGGTCTAATGGGCCAATGGAAAGCGTAATATCGACTCAGCCCTCTGGGCTTGGGGAGCGGGCAGTAGTATGGGGGGGGTTGGTGGCAGGTAATCAGTAACGCAATAGGTTTAATGTCCTGCCTCACTAACAGTTTTCAAAACTGCCATCCAGCCCCCCCAAAATGTTGAGGCTGGCTCTGCCCCTGTTCCCATGCCTATATAAAAGCCAAAACTGTTGGCATGCCAATGCTCGTTGTAATTCCTGTATGTTTCTTTAAGCATTATTGTTGTAAAACATTTAATAAATAATTAATGAGGGAAAAAAGGATCGTGTAGGTCCATAGTTTCAGAAGCTGTCCGCGCAGTCCTTCGTTTGTTTTTACTACAATCTGCGGTTACCAGGGGTAGAGCAACTGTACGTGCTAGTCTAGGCAGATCCGTGGGAGGGAGGGGGGAGCGAGAACTTCTGACGCACATGTCGTGGAACGTAAAGCTGGACTGGGGAGGCGTGATCACTGAAGCTACAACAGTAGTATAGGGGTGTGGCCTGCACGCCTGGACCTCGGAAAAGGCGCTGCTCACATGAGCTACGATAGACAGGGCGTGGCCTCTTGTATATGATTGATGAGAAGTAGGCGTGGCATCGCGCTTGGCCCTTGTATGGGGGCGTGGCTGCTTCTTTCTGTAGGATCATAAAGGCTTGTCTCTGCCGCAGGCGTTTGCTGTTGCTCTCGGGTTGGCGTCTGCGTTTCTTTGTTGGAATTCTGCTGGGCCTGAGTGCGACCATGCTGTCACCGAGCGATTGGGTTTTCAGATGGCCGGCGTTGGGCTGCGTCCTTCTGCATCCAGCAATGGTGAGTCTGCGGCGGTGCACCCATAATACCATTGGCCTTTATCAGCCCGCCAAATGCCTTCTCTCTAATGACTCCTTCCCCTCCCAGTATACAACGCGTTCCGCCTTAAAAAGCCCCCTTGGGCTGGGCCGTGATGCTGTTCCCTCTGGTCACATTGATCGGCCGTTACCGTACCTTACAAACAAAGGATTTTTTTTTGTTTATTTAATTCTCAATTTGTCTTCCTCCTGATCTTCACCTCCAATTAAAGGATTTGGTGCCTGTCCTTTTAATCTTCCAGAAAACGTTTGCGTGCCCGTCATCTTTAACCCCCTCTCTGCCAAGTCGCCGGCCCCTACCTTCATTTGCCTGCCATGTGCTTAGTCCGCACAAAGACCTAGTCCACCCCTACCTCCGCCCCTACTGACTAGCCTAGTGCGATTATTTAACCCCGTTTAAATTTCAAGTGCCACCTTTAACCCTCGTATTTACAGCCGCTTTTTGTTTGCAGGTTTCCATGGTCTCGGCTGAGGATGACTGTCGCAATTCAAGCCAGTGAGTACTCGCAATCGGAGGGAGAGTGGGGACAGGTTACGTCTGGTGTGTGTCTGGGTGACGCGGGATCGAAGACCGAGGCGCTAAGGGCTTAATTCTGGGCGTGTAAAATGTGTAATTTCCCTCTTCGTAGTCTGTATATGAGCGCATATAATTCTGTGTGTGTATATATATATATATATATAAAACTGTGAAAATGAGTAGTCATTGGACCACGGCATAACGCTTATTTTGTATGGAGCTCTCTACTATGTGTATCAGACTGTGGAATAAAGTTAGTGGTATGGCACGTATAGGTTAGCATGTGATCTCCGAAAGCTAAGTTGCTTAACTAGTGTGTGGTTGTGTACACACGACTGGTGATTTCAGTCAGGAAGCGAGCAGATAGTTGTGGGTTTTTGCCTGCCTCTTAAGGAGGCCCGTAGCCGCGTTTTTAGCTTTTATATTTTTAACACTGGAACTATGCTAATTACAAGGTTAGTTTGCTTCTTTTAGCTGGAAGTGAGCGGTGGGGGTGAAGTGATGCCACGCCTGTCTTAACTGACAAGATTTGTTTCTTTGGTGTACGGGTCCCTATTTACACATTCCGTTTCTCCTCAGGTGTTCCAAAGATCCCACCAACTGGACGAGCCTGTGGTATGTTTGGTAAGTATTCTGCCTCCTGCACCTTAACTGTCTTGCGGGTGTTTTTCTTGAGCTGTGGCAAAGTCTGCAGAGCAGATGTTTGGGGTATGATATGATCGCTATAAAGTGCTAAATACCCAGAGGACCCGGGGTATCGAACCTGTGTTGGTCAGTGTCGCCTTGCTTCCAAGGCGAGCACGTTGCCCCTGAGCTATCCTACCAAGACAAATAACCAGACCTCCCGTATCTGGTTATTTCTTACCATGGTGGGGGGGGGGGTTTGTAGGTAGGTTTCATGGAGTGTTGTATTGGTTGCGTGTAGGCTGATGGTATCCTATATGGATAAGGGTCAAGTAACATGTTAAATTCAGGGCAAAGTTGATGTCCCAGAGTAGCAGGTTCTCAATTTTCCATAGATCAGTGCTCTTCAAACTGTGGTTCTCTTCCCCCTCCCGACATCCTTTTAAAGGAGCCGCGGGGGTCTCTTTAGAAAGGGCTTCTTTTAGGACAAAATGAAGCATTTAATGATTCAAATAAGCAGTCATAGCTTAGGGGGCGGGTTTGTGTAGGAAAGTATTTTTACTCGGAGGGAGGGGGTGGCTCAGTATAAGTTTGAATACCACTCCTTGCTTTAGAGTAGTATATTAGTCCGTTTTTATGCGAGTAACATGCTTTTTAAGGAGGACAAATGTAAGTCCAATTCCCAATGAGAGTAAAACAAATGGTTTGTGTGATATATTTTTATTTGCACCCAGTTATTCATGCACATTAAAAGATACAGGTTTACTTCTTGCAATCGGGCATTTAGTTTCTTCCTGTGGTATATCTGCACTACTATTCCAAACACATCCATGGAGCTGTGAGGGTGAAAGCGGGGGTGCACGATTCTGTCTTTTTCCCTATTTTCTTTTCGTTGGGAGTATTTTTACTCCTGACTTTTGGGGGTGGGTATTTGCCCACTTTAAGGGGTAAAACTGGCCGCTGCCAGGGAGACAAGCCCAGTGCCATCCGTAGTGTTTAAGATCGCCTGTCCCATTTGTCCGAGGGAACCCTACCAAGCTGCTTGGTTCACCTTCTCTTTATTTCCTGAGGGAGGGTTACACATCGCGTGCCCTGTATTTTTCTGAATAGGGTTGTCCTATAGATTAATGATTAGTGAGCGGTGTTACCACGGAACAGGTCTTGGAAATCTGAATGGACAGTTCTTGGATGGTTTAGTTTCTGGATTGGGGGTCCTCGGTCATTGTAAGGTACACAAAACAAATGGTATCTTTTAGTGACTGTGGGAATGGGGCACTGTCCGTACTACTAGTGTGTAAATGATCTTACCCGGACAGAGAATACAGGAGTGAGTTTTTCTGCTGTGTCTGAGGGGTGGTACCACCGTATCCTGTACACATGTGTAACATGCACCGAGTGGTTCAGTAGCAAATCCAGTGACCCAGATTACTGGGAACTTTGCACAGCTCTTTTTAGTCCACCTCAAAGTTGTTTCCTGTGGTCTCTCCCCTCTGTGCTGTAATACAAGGCAGGCGCCAATGTCCCTGTGAGCCGGTCTCATTGTGGCTCTGCGGGCACATTGCTCACCACCTCCATGAGGTGGTAGCATTCATTTGCTACTAGGAAATTGGAGGGTGGTGACTGCTGTGAGGGAGTTGTGGTTTGTTGCGCTGGATAGTTTAGTGGGGTTCACGTATTTTTATTCTACCCTCCTTTTTCAGGTTGATCTTGCTTACTATTTTCTTGCTGCTTCTGTGCGGCATTGCTGCCAGCTGTGTCAAGTTCTGCTGCAGGAGGAAGAAGCGACCCACACAGGCCCAGCCGCAGCATCCTTGCGAGGTGACCGTTATTGCTGTAGATAACGACAGCACTGTCCACAGCACCATCCACAGCACTGTCACTTGTGAGTATTTTGAATGTAGATATTTATTTGCGTGGTCGGTGGCTTGAAAGGTCAACCTGATCTTTCCATCACACTATGCTTTAAAAAGGAATGGTGATGGATGGGGTCCTTCTGAGATTAACTTGCCTTTTGTCGAAGTTGACCAGCTCATGGAGTTTGTACCCGTGAGAATTCCTTTGCCACCCTGTCCTTTCAAATGTGCCCTTACGTTTAACCCGGCTTGTTCTGCAGGCCAGTGCAGTCGGACTCCTCAGTTATGTAGATACTCCAAGTATTGACTCTGGTTGTGGAACCCGATGGTCACCAGGGCATTCCTAAGGGTGGGCACTGTAGGGTCTTCTGACAATGTCACGCCAGTCGTAGTTGCCATGACCCTTTTGTTGATTTGCAATTCATGAAAATGCCCCTTTTTGAAGGTTGGGCTCAGTTATTGGGACTGCACACCTGTTCAGTTCCCAGCAAGTTGATATTGCTTCTAAGTGTGGTGGTATTTACTGTTTCTTTCCTTTTTTTCCAGCTTACAGCTCTGTGCAGTATCCACACTTGTTCCCGTTTGCTGAGATGGAACGCAGCGCTCTGTCCCCTCCAGCCTACAGTCTTTACGCCTTGGAGATGCCTCCAGCCTATGAGGAGGCCATCAAGATGTCTGCTCCCATCACAGAGCCTCAGGCGACGTTGGCCGTTCAGAAGTTGGAAGATATCCCCGAGCATGCGATCCCTGAAACTAATTCCGAGGATCAGGGGCAGCCGTCTGACGAGTGGGAGGTTCCTCCATCCTATGAGCAGCCTGAGTCTCAGAACGTTGGGCATCCACCATCCTCTCCTCCGATGAATGCTGAAGACTGAGGGTACTGGTGAATGGCCAAAAAAAAGCAGTATCCGTGGGACTTCAAAACCCCCAACTGTGTCCATGCTGACTGCATATGATGCATACGACTGGGCAGTCGTGCAGGTGACAGTGGCGGCAGGGAATGACTGTGGCTGACATCTCGGCAACCAGCCTCAAGAAGAATTGGGTGTCAAGGGTCCTCCTTTGAACTTTGCCAAACCACCTATTGCCATGGAACTTCAAGCTAGTACCTGTACGCCCCACCCTTTTGCCAATGCAGTGATGGTTTGCTCTTGACGGGCTCCCTCTACGGAGCGATAAGTGCTGCGACTGTTCTGGGGCAATGAAGCGCTCAAGCGGGAGGGCCTCATGGCACGTTTGGGTGCGAATGCTTACCCTTCTATAAACCTAGACTTCTTACTTTGAAGAGGGCTGGTCTGAGAAAAAGTGGAGTGCTGGACACTTCTCAAGGGGCTACAGGGGACAGAAGGAAGTGTGGTGTGAGGGGCAAGTGGGACAAAGGTGCTGGGGGGGTGGGGTAGGCCTAAGCATCAAGGCCCCTTCTCTCTCGACCCGTATGCCGTTGATGAACCAGGGGAGCTCATTTGCCAAATTTCTCATTTTCGAGGCTTTTTATGAAGCCTGGTGGGGGGGTGTAATTTTAGTTGGAAATGTGGGGTAGCATGGCCAGGGGATAACTCCGAAGAGGAAGCGGGTGCACCTTTGCAAGATGGTGGCTATGTACACTGGCAGGGAATTTGAGGTGCCGTCTACGTTGACAGACACAACGTGCGTTTTCACTACAAGGAATAGTCCATCTTGACTTTGATCAATGCGCGCTACAGTGAACTGTTGGATTGCTGTTACATTGTGAACGAGTTCACGCTTCGTGACCTCGGATATGCAGCAGTCGCTCCTCCACATTGCACTTGTTGGCTTTTTTTATTATTTTTTTTCTTCGCAAGGAGGCTCCATTCTAGCACATTGCTGGGGACAAATAATTCGTTGCTAAGTAACGTTGATACAAAAGTATTCATGAACTGAACTGAACTGATGGGCCTATCCAAGGGCCAGGCTCTGCGTTATACGTGCGGAGCTCAGCCTGCGCGTGGGAGCCCCCTGTTGATATTTAAAGCCACCTGTGAGGATTGGTTTCTGGTGGATATGTACCTTTTTAAAAAATAAAGTCTTGCCATTTGTGAATAACTCTGCTGTCATTTTCCATGACTTGTGTGGAGAATTTGCGATTACCTCATAACTCCAGCTCCTGCCCATTCCCCTCCAAAATCAACTAGAGACAATTTAAAGACTTGGCTGTATCTTTTCTCCACGCCTTACCCGAGTGCCTCCCCTTCTAGTAGGTTGTCGGATTTGATCTTTTCACCTTTTTTCCCCTCATGTCTAAGGTCAGTGCTATACAAATTATTAAAGTAAACCTTAAAATGCTTATGGTACCACTAGTCCACGGTTGTGCAAACTTGTGGCTCCCCAGATATAATGGACTACACCTCCCATCGATCCTAGCTAACATTCCATGGTGAGGGATCACGGGAGTTGGTGTCTAAAACAATCAGGCGGTAGACCCCGGACTAATTTGAGAGGTCTCCTTAAGGAAAGGCAAAAGGGCCTCCAAACCGCGCTTGCTGCTACTGCTGCAGAAATGAGTAGGATGAAGAGAATGGATGGCTGTGGCAGGTCGACATCCCAGAATCTGAGATCAGGGGCAAAAGATCAAAGCAAGAAGAGCTGCACAAGCGGAGCCGGGGAGCACTAATCAACTGCAGGAAAAGTTGTGGCTGCAGGAGGTTTGAAGGAGAATCTGAGCGAAGTGGCTCTACCGCTAGAGAATAAAGTGGGGTACGCCCTGCGCTCGGTTGTCTTGGGAAGATGCTGCATGTCTTAACCGGGAACGCATAATTCATAGTGTGGGCTCAAGTTGGATCGGTGGTTTGGGGTGTGCTAGCAAAGTATCTGAACCCTAGCCGAGTTCATACTGTAAGGAACCCAAGGTCTGGCTAGAGCGATGGAAGTCTGGGTGCAGTGGAGTCGGGCCCTCTCCCCAAAATCCATGATAATGTGAATTGCGCTGTGCTCGTGTCGCGAGAAGCCACGTGCAAAGCAGGGTAGCGTCCTGGCGCGTGCTTTATGCACAGGAGGGGCTGGGCTGGCACCCTGCCACCTGTGCCTTTTTTTTTATTACTTAATAATAACCGGGGAGCTGGGGGGGCAGGCACAGAAAATGTTTTGTAGGGTTTTGGTAAAGAGGTGAGATGGCACATGCATGCTGACACCCCCGAAACCGCCACTCCGTGTCAACGGGCCTGAATAAAAAAATATATGCACGCTTTAACATTTCAAAACTTTAAAGCCCATTTCATTAAGGGCTTAATGTTTGTGGTCGCTATTTTTAATCGCATCTACATGCAGGCGTCGATGACGAATACAACAAAAAGTTGCTTTGTTTGAGTGTGCCCTTCTAGGAATGAGTGTGCTTTACAGGAGGTCCCATTTCAGGTACCCCGTTTGAATCCTAGCTTTTGGCGTCCACCACTGTGTTCCTGCATTTATAGGCATGTGGGGGAAGGGAATAACGACTCGCAATTAGACTGAAGTGTGTCCCTTTGCAATCGCAATGTTAAAGCATCCTGGGCGGGAGTTAACGTGCATTATCGGAGCACAAATGGGAGGATTGGCAACATGCTGGTGGGCGAGCAAGGTTATCCAAGGGCAGAGTTGAGGCTTGGCACGAAGAGAGACACACGATCTGTGCTGGCAGGATTCCTAGCTTTTCCCCATCCTCCAACACACCCCTACATGGTGTCCTGCATCCCACAAAACCCAAACTAACTTTCCACATTAAGTTGGGTGTGAGGCGAAGGGTGGTATTGCAGCTTTTATTTTTTTATTCTGGGACTTGGCAGTATCAGATTTTTAATGAGAAATCCTGGACTAAGTCCCTGAATGCTAAAGGCAACAAACCAGGACCCCCAATGGATGCATTTATTTCTAAGTAGCAATGAAAGCTCTTGTGGCACCTAAAAAAGGAAGGGGTTGGGAGGGTTATGCATTGAAAAATCTACAAATAAAGGGTAATTTTAAGGGTATTCCGGACAAGAGGGGGAAGGATTTTTAGAAAGGGAGGGGGCAGTGAGAGGGCAAATGAGACTGCAAATGGTGAGTGCGAATGCTATGGGCGGGGAGCAGAGGCGTATGAGCCAGCACTTTCTAGTAGAGCTGCCATATTTGAAATGGGGCAATGCTGGTACTCCTCAGTTAGCTGGCTATACTCTTGATGGGATAGTACTGCTGTAACAGGGCTTCTATAATTGTTGAATCTTCTCAGCAATAATACTATGCTTTTGTTGAGGCAATGCTAGTTCATCTTAGTGGGGCTGCTATACTTTTGATGGGACAACATCAGCACCTCAGTTGAGCTGCTACACTCTTATTTACAATGCCCCAGCACTTCTCAACAGATCTATTTCTTTTTATTTTAATTGGTTATAATGCGTGTACTACCCAGAGGTTTCGTTGCACGGACTGAGGGAGCGAACCTGTGTTGCTCTGTCGTCTTGCTTCCAAGGTGAGCATGTTGCCCCTGAGCTATCCTTCCGATACTCTAAAGATCTGAAGTACATTTAATGATACAGAACCAGAACTATTGAGCAAGTCTCATCAGAATAACTCAACACTGTCGGTTATACAAGAGCTCATATATTTAAAGGGATGAAATTACTCGGAATGTAGCAGCACTATTCAATAACCCAAAGTTCTTAAGCATAGTTAATGTGAAAATACTACACTTCTCACCATTGGGACGGTACTGTCACTTCTCACAGAGGCTTCTACACCTTTTATGGGGCAGCACTGACCCATCCTACTGCTAACATGCTCAGAATTGTCATTTCTCAGCAGGACTGCAACACTATACCATTGTGTTCTGTATGTTGAGTGCTTCTTCACCACCAACGTGGATTCATGGCTCTCCCAGTGTCTGAATAGGAGATATGTCTACATTCAATTGGCAACAGGCATGTCCGGAGCTGCCTGCTGTCCATAAGCTGTCACTCAGGATGTTGGGAGCTGTGATGGGGCAAGGAATAGAAGGCTCGAGTCTGTCGGATAGCAGAATCAGCAGGGTCTTAAACCCGGCTCACTCCTTCTGGAGGGGCCCTGGGGCAAAATGAGCCTGATCCCACATACAGGGAGCTGTTACCCCTTTATCTCTCCTGAATGAACTCTCTCAGACACCAGTTATCACCCCTGCGCACACATTGAATGAATATTGTATGGATCTAGAGATCGATAAAACTGGAGCTACAATTGAGTGTTTTAACAGAAATATATATACGCACAGTCTTTGCTCTGACGTTTGACACACTCACAGGATGGGACAGCATTTCGTTCTCCCATCCTAGTTGTGTTGCTCTGCCTTTTGAGGGCTACTACAACCTGGATGATGGAGGGGTTGAGTAGGGGTAGTGATGCATTCCTGTCCACATTACTCCCGCAGGCATACCTGCTCTGAATCCTACCAGCATGTCCCCCACGAGGCAGTGAAGGGAGTTCCAGGCAGTCCCTGGGCAGCAAGGCTCTGTGGTTAAGCAGAGTGGACCAGTTCCTCTCCCCACTTCTATATGAACGAGTGGGTTTCAGAAGCAGGCAAACTAGATGCCAGCCACTAGGCATCGTCTCTTTCAAACCTGGCCCGGTTCGCAGGGCTCTGCTGGACTCTATGGCCAAATGTTCTGGGCTAGGGTCACTGGCATGTCCAGATCAAGGCATGTGACTGGCACACGCTGTCCCTAGTTTGCTTTTCAGGGAGACACGCATGGCCGTTCAGTGTTCGGACCAGATTTTCTTGTGCTCCGAGGGGGCGAGTATAGTGGAGTGGAAATATGTATTGGCATATACTCCACCTCCTACCTCTGCGGTGATAGTTATGTGCAGGTGCTGGGGTAATGCTGCTGCTGCAGCGGCTCCGGTCTATTGCAATGGGAGTACCTGAAAGACTTGTTTGATTGGGGTCAAGTAAGAGAACGACTGATGGAATGACTCCACAGGCCCCTAAAATGGGGCCAGAAAGTACTGCTTTATTCGGACTGTTTCTTGGGCTTTTTCAGAGAGATTCTGGATCATAAACACTACTGCCAACAGTACCCGCAGGCGTTTTTAAAATGCAGCACTAGTTTAAAAAGGAAGATCTGTCCCTTTTTCTTGGTCCACTGGTTTCATTTGCCCCCTCCGACCGATCTCCAATGCTGAGATCTTGCAGGGCACGTTTTAAAATCCTGGATGTGCTGCTTTCATTTGTTGGTGCACCTCTTCACATTAAGGCGGGTTCAGGCGGTAGCTCTTCGGGGCAAGTAAAGGGCCAAAATCTGGTCGGTGTCAGATTGGTGCCACTAGCCTGCAAGGGTGCAGGAAACTACTTGTACAAAAGTGTAGGGCTTCCATAGACCTTGCACGTGACGATTGTACCAGACCCTCTTGTTGTGGCTTAACATTTTACACTGTTGATGCACATGTGCAATCTAGGTTCCCATGTGGTATCCGTGGCACATACGTGTGCATTTATATTCGACACCAAAAATGAACTGTCCCATACTCTCAATCCAAAATTGGAAATTTCCACAGTAGTGATATGCCACGCCTGACATCACTGATGGTGTCAAATGGCGTGTCTGATGAGCTTGCCCTTAGCCTATTGTGTGCTAGAATGTATCCTTTATGCGTTTTGGCCTAGTTGTGTAAGGTACCCATATTCTGCATTTAGCCTAGCTCTTTTGGGTGACCATATTCTGCATTTGGTCTATTTCTGTGGTGTAGCCTTATTCTGCACTAAGGCCTAATGGTTTAAGGTAGCCATATATTGCATAAGGTGTTTTCTAAAATCAATCACTCATTGTTTGTCCATGCATTTTAGGGCCTGCTGCCCTTTTTAAACTAGGCGTTTTCCTAATTCTGTTCTCATTAGTCGTCCTACGCATTTTAGGTCCTGCTCTTCCGAATCTAGGTGACACATAGCGCTGCTCTTTGTATATAGATGGAACCTTTGTTTTATAGCTAATCCATTTCTCCCCCCCCACACTGCACTGTCGTAATTTAGCAGATGCCACAGGCTCGTTCCACACACGCTGCACTCGCATATAACACTATTGCACAACACCTCTGCCATAAGAATGAAGCTACCTTTTAATGACTATTAGAACTGTAGCTTCCCACATATTCTTGCTCTCCTTAAACACGATCCACACGGTTTAGTTACTAGTTTACCTCCCCTGCGCCCATCCACACACCATTCAGACCTGGGTGACGAAACCAGGTCTTTGCCACCCTCACAACTTTAATGGCTGAATGCACGCACACACAACGTTAGCTTCTCCCAAATTTGTACTCTGTTCCCTCCGAGGGCGTTCAAACAAGCACGTCGTTGGGACCAGGGGAGTTGCTAGGTCTGGAAAAGACCCGGGGCTAAGCTGATGTCAGAACTGTTGGGACTGGGGGCTAGCTAGCCTTTTGGCTGTAGCTCCTGAGATTCTATCCGGGGCTACAACCAAAAGATCAGGGGCTATAGCCCCCTTAGCCCCCCCCCCCCAGCAACGCCCCTGGTTGGGACCATCATTCTGGTGAAAGGCACAATACAAATGACGACAACATGAATGAATGGTACAATTTTAAAGCGCCTACGGATAAGAGCCCTCATCTCGGCTACAGATGCGCTACCACATTGAGCTTCGTGGTTTAATGGCACTGCTATCTCCCTAAATACACTGTCCAGCTTTTGTGGTTTATTCAAATTGTGTTGTAATTACGAGCCAGTGGGTGAGTGCGAGCAGAATTGTTGGTTAGACCGTTCCCATCAATGTTTGTCTGTCCTTTTTTTGGTGTTTGATCCACTTGAAAGTACTGTGTTTAGCCTCTTAATTGTTGCAGGGCGTGGATAAATGTTTCTCCTAAATTGTATGGTGGCAGGCAGTGAGTCAAGGTGTACAAAAAAAGTGGTGGAACTAGGTTTTGTGCTGGCCTCCCACTCCCAACAATTCCCATTGCCATAACCCCTCCAAACCCCTAAACAAACACCTTGTGTTTAAGGGAATGTTCACTGAAGTACAAGCTTCAACTTCTTCCTACACTTATTTTAAAAGTGAACCATTCCGGAAATTTCTTTTAAAAATCTAGGCACAGTAAAACTTTTAAAAGCACACAAAGTAGAGCAGCACCACGCCTGCCCACTGGTGACAGGTTCATAGCTGCCAAGTTTTCCACCTGCATACATGACACCTCGAGACTTTCTCATTGTATACTGGGTCCTGAAGTTTGGTTTTACTTTAACAAGTATGGGCCTAAAAGTCCCAGCATGCAATGTGGAAAACAGTACTGGCTGGAGGTGTCCTTGAACTCGAAAATGTGCGGCTTTGCAGGTAGCATCTGCTACTCCCTTTTCCCTCCCTTTGCTGCTTAATTGTCCGCAGCCCTCCCTCTTCCCCCCCCCCCCCCCTCCTTGTATCTCTGCTGCCCTCTCCATGTGAAATGAAAAGCACTGCATTGTATCCGGACGGGTAGGGGCTCAGTACCCGCATACGAATCTGCTCTCTGGAGTTTTTCGGTAGCTGTAAGCTCGTGCCTGTCCCTCAAGAGCACGAATTGCCCTCGTGCAACGGCTAGCTTTCTGGCAACTTTACGCCCTCCCCTTAGTTTTAAATAGACGGGCTCTCCAGCTCGGGTTACGCGCACCCACGTGTCTCGGTGCGGATGGGGCCTGCATGCCGATCGCGTGAAGTCACCGGCTGCAGACACGAGGGACTCTCGCCACCAGCAAGCTGGCTGCCCGCCCGCCAGAGGCGCCACGGGAGGCGCTCGTGTGTCGGCCCAGCTGGGGCTTTCTGAGCAGCCCACGGATTTAAGAGCGGCCGGCCACGGAGGCTGGAGGCTGGGGTTTAAGTCCTGGCTGCCCCACTTCATAATGTTGCCGCAACGGTACTGGCCCTCCCTTACTTACCAAAACGGACAAGATGCCAAGCGCCGTTTAGACATGTTCGTTTTAGCAAGGCAGTGGCTAGACAATATTTCGCTCATGGCGAGACACTAGAATATGCACCCCCCCATACACCCTACCGTGCTCCCAATACTACACCCCCATTCCAACAACTTCAAACCAATACCGTTTAACATTCTATTTACCTTGACTTACAAGTAGTAAGTAAACAATATTTCCATTGTGTTTTATAGTTTGTAAATCCACAATTTGCAAAAACATTAGATATAAAAAAAATCACATTTATATAATCCATTAATAATAAACATCCTTTAACTAATACCTTAAATCGATTCTAAAATGTATGTGAAAATCTCCACAATGCTGAATTTCTGACATTTGGTGAGCATACTTTTTTTTTTGTGTGAAACTTTATTGCACATGGGGGTGGAACATGTACAGGCATCATAACATACGGTGATGGTCACATGGTTGGACACTCCATTTACCCTTTAAATATTACGGTGGATCAGTTCTTCGCTCATTTTACTGAGCCAACTATAACCAGAAGTCAGCCCAAATGTCTCTTGGCTGGCTCTGGGGCGTCTGCAGGTTACTAGATTAGCCCATCTCACATCTTGGAGCCTGTCCACTAGCGATGGTGCTTCTTTCTATGTCATTGCATAAGGATGGCCCTTTTAGCCAGTATGAGCCCCAAATTAACGAATTTCCGCTTCAATGTACCTAATTTCTTAGTTCATCCTAGCACACAATCTGGGCCACTAGCTGGCGCTCTATTTCATGAAGCCTGCGACCTACTGCTTTCCAATATGCATTCGAGAGCGGGGCAGGCCCACACCTTGTGCAATATGTTGGCGTTCAAATTGCTGCTGTTGGGGCACTTCCTCTCCGACCTCGGAAACCGTTTCTTAGGCCCTGCGGGTGTATACTACGTTCTATTGAGGACTTTAAACTGTGTTAGCCTATACCTGGAGTTTAATTTTACCAGTTTCCTGAGCCTGCATATTTGTGTCCAGTGTGTTCCGGAGCGATAGGCCGCGATCCCTTTCGCCCCTGATGTCTACCAACTGTCAGGCTGCAGAGGTTTGTGCAATTTTATATAGTGTAGATCTGGATTTCGTCCCAGTATGTTGTGACATGTGAGGCATGAGTGTGATTCCGGTACTAGTGGGCACGCCGGCCACCTAGACGCCACAGCCGTACGGACCTGGTGATATTGGAACTGCTGAAGTAGTGTCACTCTGGCCCTTAATCATGTCTCACGTGATGAAGCTTCCCTCCACGAACATATCACCCAGTGTCAATATACCCGCTGCACTCCATGTGCTGCTACCAATTTGTTTCTGGAGGGGTTTAAGGCAGACAATCACCATAGCTGCATTCCTTTTATTATACAGTGCAGTGTTACCGGGGTAAAGCGTTAACTTACCCCACGCTACTTGTGTGTCTCCCGCCAGGTCTAGCTGATGTGCACAGTGATATCCATTACCTGCCAGCAGTTGTACTATGGGTCCAGGGGCTACCTGAAGTTTCTCTAGTCTCACATGCGGGGCACCTGAATCATGTCCCAGCTAGTATATTGGGAAGTGTGCTTGTGCCATCAAATAATATAATTCAAAGTCCGGGGCTGCGAGTCCTCTGGTTTGGTACGGTTGTGAGGTCTTGTTACTTCACTTTGACTTGTCCATTCCACACGAATCAGGAGCACATCTTGGCCAGCCCATAAAAAAACTCCTCCCTTGCCACAGTGGTGTATTAAGAAAAATATACAGAAATGTGGGTAGGATAATCTTCTTTACTAAAGCCACACGCCCCGCCAACGATATGGGAAGATGTTTCCGCCTTTCCAGCCTAATGTCCCTTTTTGTCTTTGGCTATCATAATTCAGGGCCCTGGTCAGTGCAGGGGAGCGTGCTACACCTAACCCCAGATAACTAATACTCAGAGATGACCAGCAGAAGCCAAATGTGTCCGCCGGTTTCCGTGTACCGCCCAACATCGGGAATATTTCAGATTTACCACTATTCAGAGTGTCTACCAAATTCCAACATCGCATTCAGTATACGTTGCAGATGAAATTCTGGATCTCGCATATAACATCATGTCTTCTTCATACAGTGTAATGGGCTCGGGTCGGCCGCCTATGTGGATATCGGCATCACCAAATCGAGCATGTATCTGATCTGCTAGTGGTTCAATGATTAAGGCAAAAAGTAGAGGTGACTGTGGGCACCCCTGTCTGGTGTCACTGCTCAGTTGCAGTATAGAGGATAGCACACCATTCGTGTACAATGTTGCAAATACAGAACCCGTACTCATTTTATAAAGTTGGGCCCAAACCCATAGTTATTCAGTACCCTGAAGAGGAAAGGCCAGAAGACCGTATTGAATACCTTCTGCATATCGAGGACCACTGCCATTTTAGCATCAATATTTATTAACGATAACAGTCTGGAAGACATTCATTTGCAGCTTTGCCCGGCTTAAGTAGCAGGATAATTATGGCTGCACGCATCTTCAGACAGGGACCCACTTACTAGGGCAGCCGACCAAATTTGCATCAGGCGGGGGGCGAGTTCTTCCATGAATTTGTAGACTTTAGCGCTAAGCCCATCTGATTCTGGTGCTTTCCCATTCGGGAGATTTTTGATGGCTTTTTTTAACATCAGCTATGCTGATGTGTTCCTTGATCGATATTCTAGCATCGGCCGATGGTGTTGTGGGTATCCTTCCCAAATAATCAATTTCTGTGGCCATGGTTTCCCCTTTCTGGGTGTATAATGCAGGGTAAGTCATAGAACACCGCGTTCACGTCAGCATCTAAATTTGCCACACGTCATCTGTGCGTATTACACATGGTATATGGGGACTACACTTGCCGGATCTGGCAGCGCGTTTTAACAATTTACCAGTTCTATTCGCTACCCCATACTACCGTGCAGCTGTGGGTCTATCAAAATACCGCAATTCTCTATATCGCAGTGCTTATCGAGGGCTACCTTAATGTCTATCCTGATTGCAGGAGATAGGTCAACAGCACATCCCTGCTGCAGACGCGATAGTTCAGATTCACACTTTTAAAATCTTTTTATTTGTATATAGTTATCAAGTAACCTTTACAAAAAAATCACCATGTTAAAAATACAAATAAAAATCCTACATAACACCACTTCTTTCATTCCGTAATTATCAAACAATGTATTACTATGTCAGGTTGTTAAACTTTAGTTGTTCATTCTTATTGATCCCCTTTAGATTGTTCTACTTCAATGGAATAGAGGAAAATCAATTAATTAATCCACATCTTTCTAGCAAATGTACTACAGCAGTTGTCAATGATCTTTCATAACCTGAAATGATTCTGCTCTAGAAACAGTCTGAGATTAACCCCTCCTCGTTCCTTGCATGTTTACCAAATGGAGCCAATCTCTTATTCCAGGTTCCTTCACAGCACATTAATACGTGTCTCAGTGTTTGTTCTTGCAGTGCCTCAGATATTTTACACAGTGAGTTCTTTCTTCTTGCTTACGTATGGACAGGATCTCCCTGGTAGGCCACAGGTTTAATCTTGTTCTCAAAAAATTTGACCTCACCCTCTATCTGGACATTTGAACAGATATTTAGAAAGATACCCCAGCCTTTTCTCTGTTGATTGGAAGGAGTTGTGAATTTTTGCATTTCTTTCTTTTGATATCGTATTGATCCAGTCCATCCTTTCCCCTGCTGTTTTGACTTTCTGCGGAGTATTAACCAATGTCTCATTATTTGAGTCTGTTATCTAATAGGACTTTTACTTTCAGGTCCAGTTGTATCAATAGTTTAAACCTTGAGCCTTCCAACTCCGCTTTGATGTCACCCTACAGTGTGTTGTGCTCTGCAGTAATAATCTGCCGGTAAAGTGAAATCAATTCGCACCTCTTCAATTCCCTTCTGATATCTCGCAGCATCCCATCAGTAGAGATGGCCATGCCCCTCAAATAAGCCTTGAATGACTGCCATAATGTTGCCTATCAAAGTACTGTGTAATATGTTCCCTCATATTTAACCTGAATACCAGGTCTTCTAGGGCCTCTGGCTTGAAACGCCATTGCGTTCTCTTCTCTGTCTGGGTAATTGCACGGTTAACAGGATTGGGGAATGGTCTGACAGTGTTCTAGAAAGTATCCAACAATCTAAAACCCAGTTTAACAACCTGTGAGTGACAAGCCACATATCTATGCGCAAGTACATGTTGTGTACCGAGGAGTAAAATGTGTACCCACGATTCGTTACGTTCAATGCTCGCCACACATCTTCTGGTCCCAGATCATCAATGTGTCGGAATAGCACACACCGCATTGGTTTGGGTTCTAGTCGTTGTGGAAGTGTAATCTAATTGCGAGTCCAATATGGTATTGAAGCCCCCCCCCCAACAAAGCACCAATGCTATTGGATATTTCGTACAATTACTGAACACTTTGTTGTAAAATTTGGAGTCATCTATATTAGGGCCATACACATTGAGTAATAGACCTCTTTACCACTCAGGTTGCCATGCACCAATGAGAACCTCCCCTGATCATCCTATACTATTTCTAGATGCTTAAGAGAGGGAGCAGTGTATTAGCACCATCACCCATCACGCCCTGGAGGAGTATGATGTGTAGTAGCTCTGATCACCCCACCCCGGGCCCACACGGTTGACCAAGAATGTGGGTCTCTTGAATATAGAGAATCTTTACGCCAAGCCTGTTGGCATATGAGATAACCGTGCATGCCTTTATTGGGGAGCCCAGGCCTCTAACGTTCCAACTTAGTACCTTAACAGTGGGGTCTCTTCCCAGTGAGCATCATCTCGTATCTATTGCTTTGTCCATATCAGCTAGCGCGTCCTCCCATGTGTCATCTGTTCCCTCCACAATGTGCGTTTTCTCCCAACCTCCGCCTTGAACCTTTCCCCACCCCACCCTCAGCCCCCAAACTCTATGAACCCAAGTAATACTAGCACTCGCATCAGGGGCGGCAGTTACGGCTGCGAGTGGGGGGGCCAAACAGTTGCCTGATAACTGGCTTTTTGCATAGTTTGTTTGTGGTGATAGCTAATATGATTCCATTAATCCATCTTTGTCGGATATAGACAGGCGGGTACTGCCGTGTAAAATGTCAAGTCTCAGCATTTCCTTGTCCTGGAGGCAGTGGGATTTGAGCCTCTATAAATGCAGCTACTTCCTCTGGGAGTGTAATGAAGTAGGTTGTGTTGTGGATGCGTAGTCTCGAGGGGAAGAGCATGGCAAATGCAGTGTTGCGGTCTCTGGGGAGTTTTTGACACCTACAAAAGTGCGCCTATCTTGTTGCACAGCGACTGTGTAGTCCGGGAAAATGCAGTGTTGGATCCCAACTTTAGCTCCTGTTTCTCGCGTGTAGTTCGTAGTGCCAAGTCCCTGTCGTGGTAGTTAATCAGGCGGGCTATAATTGGTCTCTGTATCTTGGGTGTAGTTTATTTATTCGAATTTGTATAGCGCACAGCAGCCCTGAGGCATTGTGGCGCTTGTTACAGAGAGTGGTAATCTTTGTTACAGAGTTATACATTTATACTTTACAAGTTGTGTAATATTTACATACAATATATATACAAGTACAGTTGGCGGTAATTAGAAGCGGAAAGAGAGTGAAAGGATCGAAAAGAAGGGTTAGAGAAGGAGGATTTGAGGTTCTTACGGAAAGCAGGGAGGGAGGATTCAGCTGTGAGGGTGGTAGGTAGCGAGTTTCATAGTTTCGGGGCTATGTAGGAGAAACTAATCCCTCCTTCTTAGGCTCTGCCGATGTGAGGTATTTGGAGTTGGTTAGCGTACTGCTTTCTAGTGGGATGTGTGGTGGATGTTCTGGATATCGATTCTGATAGGTATGAGGGTGCTGTGTGGTTGATGTATTTGTGCGTGATAGTGAGGATTTTGAGTGTGATGCGGTCTTTGATCGTGAGCCACTGTGCTGCCTGTCTGGCACTTTGCAGAACCCAGATTGTCTCTTACCTATGAGCCGCCTTGTCAAGAATTTTGAGAAGGAATGGGACGGTGGTTATCGGCCTATAGTTGTTGGGCTGTGCTGGGTCTAGTGATGTTTTTTTAGAAGGGGGCATACCCATGCTTCTTTGAGGCTGTCAGGGACAATACCTGTTCTAAAGGAGGCATTTATGAAAGCTGTTATGATGGGGGCGATGTCCTTGGCACATTCCTTGATTTTGGGAGGGCATATGTCCCCTTTGCAGAGGGAAGGTTTGAGGTGATTTATGAGATCAATGACCTTCGATTCTGAGGTGTCCCTAAACGAAAATTGACAGGGGACGGAGTCATGGTGTGCAGTTTAGGATGGTGGGGGCATCTGTTGGCCGGGGCTGTGTAGTGGCCTTTAATTCGTTTTTGTAGTAGGTTTATTTTATTAAGCATTGCGGACTGGATGCTTGTGCACCAAGTTTTATCCTTGATGATCTCATTTTAGCTGGTCAGGGGGGATACGAATTTGTGTGTCATCAGCGTAATTTGTATATGACATGCCAAGGGAGTTGAGGTGGTCAAAGACAGGCTTAGTATACATGCTGTGAATGGTAGGCGAAACACAGGAACCTTGGGCAACACCAAAAGAGAGGTCTGAGGGCAGCCGCTGTATTGCCAGCAAATACTCTTGATGTTCCTTTGTCGGAGATAGGGAATCTACTATGTTGCCTAAGATGGTATTATAGTGGTCTACCAAAGCGTCCGCATCCTGGGCGTAGGCAGTGGGTGGCTGAGCATGTGGAGGATGCGAGCACTAGTGAGGTTGCGGGCACTGTATGCGAGGAGGGTAGGGGTAGGGGCAGGGCAGGTAATTGTGTAGTCTTTGTGCTGGCTGTAGGGATAGTGTACATGGCAAGAGTTTTGTTGGAGGGGTATGTCGGCGGTTTTGGAGGTTACTACAGGCTCACACATTCATCTCCCAAGGGCCCAACAACCCTGCCCCCAGAACAAACGGAGGACTCAGCCAAGGGCAAGTTAGAACTGTCATTTATAACAAAAACCGACAGGGATCATACAGGACATTCAAAGATCTCCAGAATTACAATTCCAATGAACATGCCAACCGGTTTTGATTCAGAATGCTGTCAGCACCTGGACCCTCCCCCAAAAACTATCGCCCATGTTAATTGGGTGCTCGGAGTGGAAGGCATTATGGGTCACCTATATACATCTTACTCTATTGGACCTTCCATGTCAGGTGTCTGGCCTGCCCCTTAGCCATGAAACTATCTATTACATTGTTGCAGGGTCACATGATTACCATTGGCCCTTGCCCCCTGCCATTCACCCCTGGATTTCTGTCCCCTAATTGGCTGGAACTGATCTCCTCAGGCTTGGGACCCAGTTCGGTTCTCAGCCCTCTCTGTACCTCTTCAAGGTGATGTAAAATTACTATGTGTTCCCAATGTATCTGTTAGCAATACCACCTTTGCCTATTATAGTGCTCTCCTCATTGCAACATTGTTAACTTGTTCATGTCTCGCTTCTCGTCTGGGTTGAAGAGAACTGTTCATCTTCCCACCGCGGGTGAGTACCCATTGTCTAGCTCATCTGCATCAATTGGTTGAGGACCACAAAATCGAGCTCTTTTGGTCTGCAATTATGAGCATTTATTCTGTTTTTCTGCAGGTGATTCCTTGGAATGTTTGCTCGTCTCTGACCTTGGCTGCGAGCCCTGGCCTTCCCCCTTTGTGCAGCCTGGTTATGATTTTCTCTTGTCCTGTGGTTCAAGGCCTTTTGTTTTTCCATTATACTAATACTACGATTTCTGCACACTTATATAGTGCCATATTGCTTATTGGTTAGTCCTACTCGGTCCTGCCAGTCTCCTTATATGATCCTGTAGTTCCAAAGGGTTAGTTGCCATAAGCATCTGCAAGCTTGCTCTGCATCTCTTCGTTGCCTTGCGCTCAGTGTTTCTGCGCTTAGCTAATGAGAAAAATAATAAAAGCTTTGACAGTATGTATATGTATCTGTCCTCCATCTACAGAACTGTGTAAGCATGTTCATGTATACAAATGTGTGTTTGTGTAAATCTGTGCATGGTTGCAAGTGCACTTCACGACTAATGTGGCTATGTTTTGGTGTCACTAGTGACGTCTGCACTGTGGTTTCTCTGCATTTAGTCAACGTCATTCATCATGGCATTTGGGTCTCAGACCACTGTAGAAGCACCTGTATCCATAAAGACATTCACTGGATAAGGTTGCAATGGCTGTCTGATGGAATACCTCTCTGCATATGTCAGTCACTGGTGCTCCTGAGGGTTGTCCGAATAATGAATGGCTTTCTGCATTTTTGACTCTTCGGGCTGTCATATTCATGGGGATGAGGGGGCATCCCTAGGACCCTCTCTTCAGTTTCACAGTAAATTGCACTTGTACACAGATGTCTTTATGAGAGGGCCACAAATAGGTAACCAGCATTAATCATCATGTGAAGAAAGAGACCGATTTGTCCTTCCAGAAAGCTTTACCATATTGAAGGTATTTATTGTGATATTAGTGTTAATTGATTATACAACAGTATATATGTATCAGAAATTGGGATGAGGATACTTACTTGCATTAATGTTTTTTTAATTATTTGTAGAGATAACATATGCAAATTCCCCTGAGGAAGAGAGATCCTCTTGAAACGTGTTAGGACATTCGCCCTTATGTTTTTTATAGACATTTTACTTTGTGAATAAAACATTAAACATGAATTTATGTTCTTTATATAGTAAAACTGTTCCAAAAAATGTATACCAATGATGACTAAATATTTTCAGTTAACCTATGTTTTGAAACAAACATAACTATTTGGCGATTAGGCCAAGATAGTGTGCAGAGGACGGGAGTTCCCCGTCTAGGGAACTCATTTGTCTTTCGTATATTTATCTGTCCGTGTGCCGGGATGGTCCACTCTCTGCACCTTGATTATTCATAACATTTTCAAGACCGTAATCAACACTATTGAGTTATTATAACTATTGTACCGTAGGGTGTGCTAGTTGTCACAATACAAACATCATACATTAATGGGTGTCAGATTTTTATTTTGCTAAGGGGGCAGAGATTCCCACTTTGTGTGACGTGAGCGAGCTGTGCCCATTCACAAGCTGAAAACACATTTTGCAGCACCTTTTGCACAAGGAATAGGAAAAAAAGCCATATGATTTACAGGAAGGTCTAAACATATGACATCTCAGCAACAGTCCCCTAACCAGCTGAGTTGTCTTTTCAGTATTCTGCTACAGAATCCTCTGCTACTCTCACACCTGCAAACAGGTGTGACCTGCTTAGCCATTCTATGGCTCAGGTGGTCCATTAATGAGTCTCCCTTCCCATATTGAAGTGAGCAGCACTTGCTCATTTTGCAAGTTGCATGTTAACACATCACCAAGCGTGAACCCAGGAGGAGAAGAGACGGAAACCCCGCCACAAGCAGTGATTTAGATGAGCATGGAAAGGAGAATGATGCAACTAGGCCCTCTGCCCCATGTACCCAGCGCCTATTCCTATATTATGGACCCTCCCCCACTTTTGTTTTCG
Organism: Ambystoma mexicanum; assembly: GCF_040938575.1. Lineage (NCBI taxonomy): Eukaryota > Metazoa > Chordata > Amphibia > Caudata > Ambystomatidae > Ambystoma > Ambystoma mexicanum. The sequence continues at coordinate 502,222,981 of NC_090929.1, read as the reverse complement.
GACTTGAGCCCTGCTAACATTTGTAGACCTGAAAAATTGCTTACTTCCCTGCCTCAAGACCTCCCAGGTAAATAGGCTCTATCATAATATTGGGCAATCCTGTTGTAGACGCGACCTGCTCTATCTGCCCTTGGGCCAATACCTAGCCTGACATTGCATCCTTTGGCTGAAGTTTATTTATTTTGGCAACCAACATAATCTTTATCTGTAGCTAAGTTTGGACAATATGGCCAAATATATACACAATAAAATAAAAACAACTGGGAAGCACCTACAAAAACAGCAGTAGACGTCCGTTAACAAAACACCATCCCCATATTTCTGCAATGCCTTCCGCAGTCAGATTGTGTTTTCACACAAAGGCTTTAAAAATACCTTTTACCACCAATATTTCCACCAATTACAGCTTGGAAGAGATGTGTTCAAGTTCCTGAATTGCAGACTGGTTAAGTGGAGAAGCTGGGATTTGAGAGCAAAGTGTGTTTCCGGGTAAATCCTTATATCTCACTATGCCTTAAATGCCAAAATTACAAGTCTATACAAGGTGTTTAGCTCACACTGCCTGCTTCTTCAACAACAAAAAGCCTCACTCCTGATATTTCCATATAGGTAACAGTGACAATTTGTATGCAGGACGTCACAGTTTATCGCCTGCTTTTTTCATGGTAACGTGTTTTTAATTTAGCTTCCCATGACACCGTTGCATATTGAAAACTCATTCTATAATTTAATTTTCTGCATTAGCACTGATGTCACTATTTATGAAAATAAGGGGCCCCCCCACACAGACTCAGAGTGGCCTATAGGGCAATGCCCGAACCAAAAATACACAAAATGCTAGTGTGGGCGCGTTTTTTGGGTCAAAGTGGGCCACTTTTTTGGCCTCTTATGTGCCAGTTTGATAAGTTACATCACTATGCGGCTTGTAGTTTTGACCAGTATTACTTAATAAATATTCTTTTAAAAGCACAATTTGCATCACATTTTATCAAAAACCTCCATCTTGGATACTACTCAAGGAGTCTGATGCAAAAGGAATGAATTGCCATTAACAACTGTGGGCCACTTTTTCATTGGTGCCCGAGACAATGTTATGCCCCAGTCCCACTCTGTCCTCAGACAACTTTTGCCACCAAGGGCCTCGCAAATCCTAGTGCCGGTCGTGTTTGCGGGTCACCTTGAATTGAAGGAACAGTGTTTCCGAAAAGTGTCTGCTAGTGAACCAGAAGTGGATGTCCGCTTGTGCCTCTAGCAAACAGGGATGACATGGTTCACCCTTTCATTTAATGTGGTAGTATGTGGCTAGGACCGTCACATGTTTATGTTGCTCCAAAATAAAACTTTGACTTTGTTTCTTCCATAGACCTTACAAAGTTGTCAGTGGTTATTGGTTGATGTAATTATAACACACTGACCACAAGAGTTGTGGGGGGTGGCCAATGGGGGATCTCCCGCTATGTATTTTTGCATCCACCTCCGAATCGGGCCACTAGTTCACTGTGCCACCGGCCATTTTCACCATCTTTACTGGCCCACTTTGGTACATTAAAAGCACCCGTTGACACATTTATCCCAAAGATTTGCCCCATGTGCCTAGATTGCTGGCAAAAAATGACGGCTCTCGGTTAGAAACGGTTCTGAACTTATTTCTGACCAGGTGTTTTAGTATTATTTTTGTCACAGTTAAGCGCAGGCCAGCAGCTCTTGGCGGGCTTCTGGCTCCAGCCCTCTATGCAGGCGTAACATGATCGCCTGCTAAATGTATCTCTGGGGAGGTATCGCGAGGGCAGGCATTCCCGGGCTACTGCGTTTCAGGGACGCCTTACTAGAGGCAGAATAGTCTTGCAAGTGTGTTGCGTGTCTGCTCCCTGCAGGATCTTTGGGCTGTGTTGGGAGATAGCTGCTCTAGGAATTGGGCACGATAATATGAATGCCATTGTTTTTGTTATGTTTCGGTTATTTGTGAGGGATGTGAGGGCGGCACTGGCTTGTTGCACTACATTCTGTCAGTGTGTGGAGGGTTGGGCGTCCGGGGAGAGGGTGGTTATAAATAAGGGCAGTTAAACTGGCCTGATGGGGGCTTGCCAGTGTGTATGAATAGAGAGCGGTTTTAGACTGTGGAATCCGGATATTTGAGCTCTAATCCCACCTCCTCCCAATAGCTGTGTGATCAGGGGCAAATGAACACCTTTCCTGATAGGTCCATTTTCTCAAGAGCCAAAGTTGCAAGCTTTCAGGACTTCCCAGACGCAATATTTAACGCTATCTACAGAACTGCATGATAGTGGTTTTAAATAGCTTTTAGTTGGTGGGTCGTGCAAAGGTGTGCTTCCAATCAAAGTATGAGAAAATGATTGCCCCTCCCCTACATTATTCAACATGACGCTGCCATCAGAGGAAGGGACCTTACGTCTTTGGACCATTGTACTTTAAGGGAAACTCAAGGCTGCCCACATGGCAGTAAGCACTGATTGATGACTGGCACTAATACCCAATACCTAATACCTTCCTTTTCGCTACCTGTGGTGTCCCCCAGGGATCTAACCTGTCTCCCTGGCTGTTCAATCAGTATCTGGCACTTCTTGCCCACCGCATCGCCGCTTTCTGCCCCAACTTTCAGTGCTATGCGGATGATACCCTCGGCCTCCTCTTCTCCTTCCCTTATCTCTGTCTGTCTGCTATCCAGGAGTGGTGTGCCACAAATGACCTCTGCCTGAATGCCAGTAAGACTGAGATCCTACTCATCGGCACACCCACTCCCTCCTTCCCTGCAGTTCTCTGGCCGGCCTCTCTTGGCCCTCTTCCTGTTCCTACCTGCAAGGCAAAAAACCACAGGGTCATCTTTGACTCCACACTCTCTTTCTCTCCTCACATTTCTGACGTCTCTAAGAAGTCACACTCCCAGCTACACCTCCTCAGAGGTATCCTTCCTTTCCTTCCCCCAGATGCTCACTGTCTCTAGATCCCTGGTTCTCTCGAAGCTTGACTACTGTAACAGCCTCTATCTAAATCTGCCTGCCTCTACTCTCCGCCCTTTGAAACTCATCCAGAAAAGGACTGCAAGACTTGTCCTTGGCCTCAAGCCCAGGGACCGTATCTCTCCAGGACTGCAATCGCTACACTGGCTCCCAGTGGCTGCGAGGATTAAGTTCAAAACCCTCTGCATTGTCCACAAAACCTTCTGGGGCCTTGGGCCAAAATACCTTCAACTCTCTCTTCCTAAATATCTTCCTTCTCGAGCTCTTCGCTCATCCGCTTCCTAAATATCTTCCTTCTCAAGCTCTTCGCTCATCCGCCTCCAACTCCCTCAGGGTCAGCCGCTTCTCCAAGCAACGAGTTGGGGGTAGATCTCTCTCTGCAGCAGGGGCCTCCCTCTGGAACAGCCTTCCGGCCTCCCTGAAACTTGAGGAGAACCATCTCTGGTTCCGGAAGCACCTCAAAACCTTCCTCTTTGCCTCTGCTTTCTCTGCCCCTCTCCCCTGCTAAAATGACCGAAACTGCACTGAATCTGCAACTGGGCCACTCACTGATCTCGGTCCGTGGCCCAGCCACTCTCCCCTGCACTGCCTCCCTGGCAACCCCTGCACTGCGGGACTGTCTCTGTATCCCTGCAGCCCCCCCTTCCCAGCACTTGTCTGCACTTACCTTGCACTTGCCACCAGCTGGCCCTTAGTATGTATCTTGTTGTTCTACTAACCCCGTACTGCACTTTCCCGTCTCCCTTCCCCCTTGCACTTTTCCCTTCCCCTCTACCCTTGCACTATCTGAATGACACCTGGCCTAGTAGGATCATTGTCTGTCTGCCCTTGTCCCCCCCCGCCTCGTCGCGCCTTGAAACACTTGTGTATAGGCGCGTTATAAATGCCATATCATATATCAGTTATTGAAACTAGGAGTGCTCAAGGCCTGCTTTGGATCACATTGGTTGCAGAATTAAAGTGTTTTGATGTTGCCCACTAGTGTGCACTCAGTGGTGTAGCTGACCTGCCTGTGGAAGGCCTGCTATATTGGATATGGTTCTAGGCGCTTCAGGAGAAATCTTCTTGCAGCTTCTGCTAACACACTATAGGCACTGGCCAGCCAGGGGCAGTTGTCACAAGCTGTGAGGGCAGATACAGTGTCTTCGAGCGTGTGGTAATTAATGACCCTGCCAGAATCCCAAGAGTTCACTGGTAGGTCTGGGAGGGGGTGTTTATCTGCTACCAGTTCTGCGAAAGACTGTCCGAAACACAAAGTCAACGCGACTTTGGATCCATAACACTGTGAATGCTAATTTCTAAATAAGGCCTCAAAACACTGTACAGAGAGAAATACTGTGCTGAAAAAGATGTTTTGACATGTTATGCTAAGTGAAATCCTACATTTCATTAAAAAGAGAAGGTTTTCTGACCTGTATTCCTATCCTTAAACTAATGACCCACACTACTGAGCCATGGAAAACCATATCCTTCAACACTGTTCCAGTAGGATATATGCTTTGCTACTGTGCCAGGATAAATTAGGGGATCTATGTGCTTCCTTCAAAGCACCCGCTAACCCTACCACCCAGCCCCTCAAAGCACCCCTACTTCCTTACCTTCCTCCTCCTACTTTGTGCGCTGTCTCTGTAACTACGTCACGCCGCCCTTTCACCCGCTCCAGGGCTGCCCAAGCAAACAATGGCATGTGTTCATTGTACTGGGCTATCATTCAGCCAAACATTTGACGCCCAGGTTGAACCCATAAAGATTCAATGAAAAGGAAGTCTGTCCAGGAGGCAATACTGTGCTGATGTAACTTTAATACTAAGTCAAGGGAAACTGTGACTGACATCCCTGCATTAGGTGAATTCAGTATCAGAATACGTTATATCCCTCTTGTACTAGGTTATAAAGTGCTTCAACTTTGTACCTTAAATATATTATGGAGACAAAATGGATTCTTTCGAGACTGTGCCTAGAGTGACAATGTCATTCAATGCTGCCAGACTTGGATCCCAAATACTGTGCCAAGAGATAAGGAACATCAATGTTATGCCAGGATAAATGATATGCTAAGGACAGAGCCTTTTAGCAATCACCCCTGCATCGGGTGAGTTTTGGGGGGGGGTGGTGGTGGCGGGGGCGTGAATGGCTGTTACCGGCCTGCCAGCCCGAGCCCAGGCAGGCCAGAGTGAAGCGAGTGCCTCGGTGAGGGCTGTGGGCGCATCGTCCAATAAGGGTGTGATAGCTAATTCCACCCTGGGTTTTGCACAAGCACAATATCCCATCAGAAAACAAGATGGCCACCACCATCGGAAAAGCAACAAACTCAGGAGGTAAGTGGGGAGTAAGGGGGGATGGGTAAAGGGTAAAGGGTGAGGGATGTCTTTGGGGTTGGGGTGAGGGTGGGGACGTCGGGAGGCAACAGGGGGAGTGGCTGGAAAAAGCAGACGTTACACAGTATGTTATCACCCGCGTTTTCCAGCCACCTGATTGGCTGAGCGCCCTTCCCCGGGTGTGGATGTCCTATCGCTCACTTCCCATTAAACAAACGTTTTTTGATTACTGTTTGTGTTACGTTTCAGAATGTGACGCACACAGTCTTCTTTGGAAAGTGGTCAGCGTTTCTTCAGAAAAGGCTTAACAAAATATTTACCAGGCAGCTGTGTTAGAACAATGCCCTAGTCACTGAACTGGTGGATGCTGTTTTTCTCACCCTGGCCTCCGTGCCCTTGAATGCATAGCCCCTGTGTTCCATTCTGCAGTGAGCTTCACGTTTATTTTGAGTGACGCAAGAGCATAGCTCTCAACCATTTATGTCGCAAAAGCGGGTGAAAACACACGATTTTACTTTTGGCGGGTGAGAGGCCCATTGAAATGAATGGGCGTGCATGAGGTTTGGCGGGTGAGTCCACTGTTTACAAGGCGGGTGACGCCCGCCAAAAGCGTGTGAGTTGGGAGCTATGGCAAGAGGCTTGGTGATGTTTTTGTTGTAGAATGTATAACTATGATAATTTACATGTGTGATCGGAGCTGGCAGTTGCCAGGAGACCCTGGAGTGAACCATTCCGCGTTCTTCTCTTTGGAATAGACGTGAATGCTTCATTTCATGCCCCCTGTTAGGGTCGGACTGGGCAAAAAAAAGATCTCGGGCACCAATGAAAAAGTGGCACACTGAATGTAAACGTCATTCCTCTTATGATACTCTTTGAATAGTATCCACGGTGGGAGTTTTTTGATGAAGTGTGATGCAAATCTTGCATCTTAAAGAATATTTATTCAGCAACACTGGTCCAAACTATTAGCCGCATAGTGAAGGCACTCATCAAAGTAGTCCACATTGGGCAAAAAAGTGGGCCAATTTGACACAAAAAAAACGGACCCACAACAGTATTTTGCGTTTTTGGTTCGGCCGTGGGCAAGTCCAAGCATGCCCACTGTGAGTGCTTCATGGCACCAGCGTATCGTGTTTACATCACCATGAGCCTTTGAGGGTCGACAGAAATGATTTTGTGGTACAAAATGAAACTCTCCCTCCACTGTCAAAAGGCCAGCCAGCACATTCAAGGAGCCTAGTTGTATGAAGAAATATACATACAATTGGGAGACGTGTGGGGTAATTGAGAAATCAGAAACCCCACCAAAAAAAGGCTCTTAGACCGAAAGGGGACTACATGAAACTAGGGGCAATGGGCTCAGGAGTAATATTCCTAAATCTGATTCCACGGGAGCTGAAGACAACCATGAGGTTGGGCCTCCACTGTTGGCTGAACCCCTGTTCTCCTGAACACCCCAACTGCTTCCCTAATCACCCCTGTCCACCACCATCCTTCTTTGCCGCACCCTCCAGTACAGAGATTGCCTCTGCTATCTGTATTAGTACCTACTCCTAATGTTCAATAATTGCAGAAGCTCTAGTATGTCATGTAATATATGTCATATCAAAATTCCATATGCCTTGCCAGGATATGCCATGTCATATTGCTCGGATTACATACCAGCAATCTTCTTTACTCCCAGTCCTACTTTTTCTCGTCACAGTGCTCATGAATGAGGCCCTGCCTCCCCTTCAGGAACATTTTTTTCCTGGAGGTATAAACTTCCTACTTACCCACAATACACCAGTACATAGCAAGCCTGTACAGACACCGGACACTTACACACCATGGGAGGATGTGGAGGGTCGGTAGTACGGTGACGAGGAAGAGCAGGACTAGGAGTAATGAAGATTGCAAGTGAGTATTCTGAGCATTATCTCCACATCCCTCTTCCTCCTCACAGTACTCACCAATGAGGCATATCCAAGCCAAACCAAGTGGAAGGGCCCAAAGGAAAGCAGACAGCAAGAGAACACATAGGACTCCACACTCTCCTTCTCTCCTCACATCTGTGACATCTCTAAGAAGTCACACTACCAGCTGCACCTCCACAGAGGTATTCTTCCTTTACTCTCCTTCCCCCAGAATCTCACTGTCTCCAGAGCTCTGGTCCTCTCTAGGCTGGACTATTATAACAGACTCTTTCTAAATCTGCCTGCTTCTACTCTCCACCCTCTGCAACTTATCCAGAACAGGACTGTGAGACTTGTCCTTGGCCTTAAGCCCAGGGATCGTATCTCTCCAGGACTGAAATCTCTGCACTGGCTCCCAGTGGCTACAAGGATTAAGTTCAAAACCCTCTGCATCGTTCACAAGGCCTTCTGGGGCCTGGGCCTCAATACCTTCAACTCTATCTTCCTAAATATCTTCCTTCTCGAGCTCTTTGCTCATCCACCTCCAACTCCCTCAGGGTCAGTCGCTTCTCCAAGCAACGGGTTGGTGGTAGATCTCTTTCTTTGGCTGGTGCCTCCCTCTGGAACAGCCTCCCTGCCTCCCTTAAACTTGAGGAGAACCATCTCTGGTTCCGGAAGCACCTCAAAACCTTTCTCTTTGCATCTGCTTTTTCTTTTTCTCCTCCTCTCATCTGCTAATCACCTGGCTGTAACCGGAACTGCACTGGCTACCTCCTGGCTGTAACCGGAACTGCACTGGCTACCTGGACACCCTCTGATCTCGGGCCCAGGTCCTTCCCACGCCAGCATCACACACCTGCACTGCCCACCTGGCAACCCCTGCACTTGGGGACTGTTTCTGTATCCCTACAGTCCCCCTACCAGCCCTTGACACCTGATGCCCACACTTACCCTTGCACTTGCCACATGCTGGCCGTTTACTTACTTATTGTTAGCATCTTTCCCATGTACTGCACTGTCCCTGTCCCCTTCCCACGCAATTGCGCGATCTGAACGATACCTGGCCTAGTTGGATCGTTGTCTGTCCTCCCTTTGTTCCCCTCCCTTGCCTCGAAACACTTGTGTATAGGCACCTTATAAATGCCATATCATATCATATATCATATCAATGCAAAAACACCAAGTTTATTAAGCAATTTAAAACAATAGAACATCACAGCTGTGCCATGAACAGCACCACACCACCAAAGGAACCATCCCTAGAATTGACCACATTAAGCCTTTAATGTGTAATAAAGGTATTGGGGCCCACCCAGATAGTGGCCCTGCAAATCTAATGCAACGGAACACCCTTAGCATCCGCCCAGGAAGCAGCCATACCCCTGGGTTAATGACCCTGCACACCCAAAGGGACAGAAAGACTAGAGGCCAAATATGCAATAGAAAACAGTGACTTGATCCAGCGATTAATGGAAACAACCAAATCCTTCCTCCGGGCACCAAAAGTCACCAGAAGACTGTCAGAAACGCTGAACAGTTTCCGTCCTGGCCAGGTACTCCAGGACCGTACAACACCATGACACCTCATCTGGGGACAGTGGGTCAGCAAAAAAGGCTGGGAGGACCCCTTCCTGAGTCAGATGAAACTGGCAACTTTAGGCAAGAAACTGAGATTACACCTCAACACCAAGCAGTCATGTAAGACATAAAGAAAAGGAGGACAGCATAGGAGAGCCTCAATCTCCCAGAGCTGCCGCACAGAGGTTATGGCAACCAGAAAGGCCATCTTGAGCATAAGGCGTTTAATATCCACAAGACCAATTGGTTCAAAGGGAGCTGACTGAAGAAAACACAAAACCAGGGCCTGATCCCAAGAAAGGGAACACAAGCACACAGGAGGCCTAGAAGATGCCAGGATCCTAAGGAACCGGCTCACCAGACCCAAATCCAACAGAGGAACACCATAACCTTCCAACAGGGTCTTCATCGCAGCCCACTGAGCCCACAAAGGGGCCACCGCCAACCCCTTATCGAAGCCATCCTGCAAAAACTGCAACACCCCCGGGACACCATAACCTTGGGGGGGAAATACTGACCCTACCACACCAGGTGAGAAAATGGGCCCAATGCCTATCATAGGACTTCAACATACTAGGTTGCCTGGAATGGAGAATGGTTTCCACTACCGGATCCAAGGAATCCAAAGTCAACAACCTTGCCCTCTCAGGAGCCAAGCTAACCAGCGGATAACGGGCAATCCCACCACCAGAACCCCCCGAAGAGTGCTCAGCCAGCTGGGAATCCTCCAGACTCCCCGTAACTGGAGATTCATGATCAACGGGAACCACCCCCTGCAGGGCCAAAAGGGAACCACCAAGATCACCAGAGAAGAACTTCGGCAGATTTTGTGAACCACCTGGGAAATGAGAGCAAGAAGAGAGAAAGCAAACAGGACTCCCTGAGGCCATTTGATATTCAAGGAGGTCACCCCCCACACCACCACCAATGGGAACCATGAGCAAAAACTGGGAACCTTGGTAGAGGAAGGGGAAGAAAACAGATCCAACGCCGGCATCCCGAACCAGTGACAAACACCTGCAAACAGCTGATCGGACAACACCAACCGGGAACAGATGACAGACGATCCGCAACCACATTCTTCACCGCCCGAATGTGTACTCACTCCAGGGAAAACAAAAGCTGTGTGGCCCGAACAATGATGCAACCTGCCAGAAAGTTCATGGCCCTGGACTCCGAACCCCATTGATTGTTGACATAGAACATGGCAGAGGAATTGTCAGTTTGAATCAACACAGCCCGGCACTGCAAAAGGAGAGCAAACCACAGGAGAGCCCAATGAATGGCTGCCAATGCTCTCCAATTCAAGGAACGAAGAAGACCCTCCCCTTCCCACTGCTCCAGAGCATAAAGAGACCACAGAGAGGCTCCCTACCCCAGGCATCTGGTGTCTGTGATGTTACCCACCTGAGGAGGATGATCCAACTCAAACCCCCTCAGTAGGGGGGGATTTCTCAACCACCAATTCAGAGAAACCCGCAGGCCTCCCGGAACTGGGATCTGCAGCCTGAGAGACTGTGAGGAGGGGGACCAGTGAAGCAGAAGATGCACCACCAGGCAGCAAAGATGGAGGCAAGCCCAGGGCACCAGAAAAATCTAAGATGCCATGTGTCCCTGAACCACCAGGCGCTCCCGAGCAGAAGCCCAGGGATGTTGAAGGACCTTGTAAAGGAGCCACTGGAGCCGGAGAGACCTGGTCCTGGTGAAGAAAGGGTCCCAGGAATTCCCCCTCGTCCTCATGAAAATCACAGCCCGAACAGTCAAGAATGCATGAAGCCCCTCATTATTCGGATAACCCCCAGGAGCACCAGTGACTGACAGATATGCAGAGAAGTACTCTCTCAGACAGCCATTCAAGGTACTTCAACTGTGGTCATAGACCCAAATGCCATGATGGATGACGTTGACTGAATGCAGAGAAACCACTGAGCTGACATCATTAGTGACACCAAGACATAGCCACGTTATTCATGAAGTACACTTGCAACCATGCATAGGTCTATACAAACACACACTCGTGTACACGAAGAACACGCTTACACAGTTCTGTAGATAGAGGACAGATACACACACATGCTGTCATAAGCTTTTATTATTTTCTCATTAGCCAAATGCAGAAATGGTGATGCAAGGCAACAAAGAGATGCAGAGCAAGCTTGCAGATGCTTATGGCAACTAACCCTATGGAACTACAGGATCACATAAGGAGTCCGGCAGGACCAAATTTAAGTAACCTGTAGGAAATATAGTATGGTCTAAGTGTCTATAAGTCTTAGTATAAGTATAATGAAACTCAAATAAGCCCTCGAACTGCAGGACAAGATACGAGAGAAAAGCAGAACCAGGCTGCACAGAGCAGGAAGGCCAGGGCTCACGGCCTTCCAAACTTAATATAACAAGGGGTGAGCGGCAGAAAAACAGAATAAATCCTCATAATTGCAGACCAGAACAGCTCGATTTTGTGGTCCTCAACCACGTGATGCGGATGAGCAAGACAATGGTCATTCACCTACGGTGGGAAGATGAGCAGTTCCCAGCGACACAGACATAAAGTGAAACCTGAATAAGTTAATAATGTTGCAACATGGAGAGGACCCTCGCAGGTGAAAGTGGTATTGCTATCAGATACATTGGGCACGCATAGTCATTCACATCATCTTGAAGAGGTGCACAGAGGGCTGAGAACCAAACTGGGTCCCAGGCCTGAGGAGACCAGTTCCAGCTGATGAGGGAAAATCAGAGCACAACCTCAGTCCCGGACGACCCCCTAACTGGAAGAAGCACCAGCAACAACATGGCCACTTATCCTATGAACTTATGCCTATCCCTACTGCTCCAGCCATGGACAGCTAACGCGAAAGGTACCCTATCGGCCGACGATATGCTCCTGCTACAACGCAAACTCTGCCTAGAGTGGACGAAAAGACACAGGACAGAGCTGGAGACAACCGCATGTACAGACTTGACTAAAGGCACCGAACCAACACCACCATGCTGCAGGTCATTAGAGACACTCTGACTACATAGCCCTGTTACACACGAAGCACACGCGTAATCCGTGTAATTGACACACACACACACAGACACACACCAATCTACACAAAGAACAAGTACAGTTCGATGAGATAGAGGACGGTGACACATACGCACTATAAGCACGTTTATTATTTTGTCATTAGTCTCGCTATAGCACTGCAGGAATGCAAGAAGCAAAGAAGAGCTTGTGTATACGCTTGCAGATGCTTACATGCGAATAACCCTATGGAAGGACAGGAGCACTCAAGGGACCTGAACGACCGTAAACATCTACTAACCTATGGATACTATGAGAACTCCATAACCCAAGCCAGAGCAGGCCTTAGGACAGGGGTTCACAACTGATTTTGACAGAGGGCCGAAAGTATCTTACATGATGGCTATAGTGGGCCCGAAAAGTAAATGTGGGCGGGGCGTAGCAGGAGGCTTTTTCAACCCCCAATTTGTATTAAACACATGGAAAAAGAATATGTTTTTGAGGGGTAATGATTTTTATTTGTATTTCAAACTTACATTTTGTACTACACATTTTCCATTGTTATAATTTATTTCTATTTAGTTATTGTATATCGTCTGTTTAATTAAATTATATATATTTTATTGACCCTTGATTGGACATTCCGTCATTTAGGACTGCAATACTTTGCTGTTTGGGTTGCCCAAGAGGAGTATGGCCTTCATTGAGTCGGGTTTCCTCAAAAAGCAAGCATGTACATCTCCTAACTGTGCCTGTTTTAGCTTTATTATTGGGTTCACTCTTGGAGTGCAACACTATGCCCCATGGCTCCCACCCCCAACCAAACACTATGCCCCATGGCTCCCACCCCCCACCAAACACTATCCCCCATGGCCCCCTCACCCCAACCAAACACTATGCCCCATGGCTCCCACCCCCAACCAAACACTATGCCCCATGGGCCCCTTAACCCCAACCAAACACTATGCCCCCTGACCCCTTCACCCCAACCATACACTATGCCCCATGGCCCCCTCACCCCCAACCAAACACTATGCCCCATGGCTCCCACCCCCAACCAAACACTATGCCCCATGGCCCCCTCACCCCCAACCAAACACTATGCCCCATGGCTCGCACCCCCAACCAAACACTATGCCCCATGGCTCCCACCCGCAACCAAACACTATGCCCCATGTCTCTCACCCCCAACCAAACACTATGCCCCATGGCTCCCACCGCCAACCAAACACTATGCCCCATGGCCCCCTCACCCCCAACCAAACACTATGCCCCATGGCCCCCTCACCCCCAACCAAACTCTATGCCCCATGGCTCCCACCCCCAACCAAACACTATGCCCTTTTGGCCCCCTCACCCCCAACCAAACACTATGCCCCATGGCTCGCACCCCCAACCAAACACTATGCCCCATGGCTCCCACCCGCAACCAAACACTATGCCCCATGTCTCTCACCCCCAACCAAACACTATGCCCCATGGCCCCCTCACTCCCAAACAAACACTATGCCCCATGGCCCCCTCACCCCCAACCAAACACTATGCCCCATGGCTCCCAGCCCCAACCAAACACTATGCCCCATGGCTCCCACCCACAAACAAACACTATGCCCCATGTCCCCCTCACCCCCAACCAAACACTATGCCCCATGGCCCCCTCATCCCCAACCAAACACTATGCCCCATGGCTCCCACCCCCAACCAAACACTATGCCCCATGGCCCCAAAACCCCCAACCAAACACTATGCCCCATGGCCCCCTCACCCCCAATCAAACACTATGCCCCATGGCTCCCACCCCCAACCAAACACTGCCCCATGTATGACCCATACAGACGTGAACCCCCCCACCCCCAACTCAGCACACACACTCAAATATGCACCCATACAGACCCGAACCCCCCTACACCCCAACTCAGCACACACACTCAAACATGCACCCATACAGACCCAAACCCCCATCCCCCAACTCAGCACACAAACTCTCAAACGTGCACCCATACAGACCCAAACCCCCCACCCCCCAACTCAGCACACAAAGTCTCAAACATGCACCCATACAGACCCAAACCCCCCATGCCCCCAACTCAGCACACAAACTCTCAAGCATGCACCCATACAGACCCGAACCCCCCACCACCCCAACTCAGCACACAAACTCTCAAACATGCACCCATACAGATCCAAACTGCTCACCCCCCAACTCAGCACACAAACTCTCAAGCATGCACCCATACATACCTGATCCCCCACAACCCCAAATCAGCACACACACTCTCAAGCATGCACCCATACAGACCCGAACCCCCCACCCCCCAAATCAGCATGCACTCTTAAACATGCACCCATACAGAACCCAAACCCCCCACCCCCGCATCTCAACATACACAACACAAACATACAAAAACAAACATTCATGCCCACCCGACACCCCCGCACCCCTGCATCTCAACAAACACAGCACAAACATACAAAAACAAACATTCATGCACACCCGACACCCCCTCCATCCCCGCATCTCAACAAACACAGCACAAACATACAAAACCAAACATTCATGCACACCCGACAACCCAACACCCCCGCATCTCAACAAACACAGCACAAACATACAAAAACATCCATGCACACCCGACACTCCCCCCCGCATCTCAACATACACAAAGCAAACATACAAAAACAAACATTCATGCACACCCAACACCCCCCCACCCCTGCATCTCAACAAACACTGCACAACATACAAAAACAAACATTCATGCACACCCGACACCCCTCACCCCCGCATCTCAACAAACATACAAAAACAAACATTCATGTACACCTGACAACCCCCCACCCCCGCATTCCAACATACACAACACAAACATACAAAAACAAACATTCATGCACACCCAACACCCCCCGCCCCCACCCCTGCATCTCAACATACACAACACAAACATATATTGTGCACCCATGCCTTAGGAGTATACAGTAAGCCGCAATGGTCACAGAGAAACTCCAAACTGCAAGGTGCTTTGCTGGCAGAATAACCACTGGCGTGAGCAGCAGACTGCCAAGGACACCATGTTGCGAAGCGAAATTCCACATCCCGAGCCATTGATACATCGGCAGCAGCAACAAATATGTCATGCGAAATACACATTAATTTGAGGCAATAGGGCTTGCAAGAGTGGTCTCCGACCATGTGACTCGGCCGAGCTGTGAATAGGCCAAGACGTGGAGGCTGGGAATGAGCAGCTGCCCCACGGCTGGACAGCGACTTGCAACATAATTGTTACCTTCAGACACCCTGCACAATGGGAATGGAACGCTTTCATGGCATTAGTCGTCTTCACACCATTGTAATACGCAGACACATAGTTGCAATTTGTTGGGACACAGTAGACATGTACTAAGAACAGGTGTCTCGCGGGCTGGGAACTTAGTTTGTCCCAGACTTGGGGGCCTGCAGCCTGACCAATCAGGACTTTGGGTTCTCGGGGTAGATGGCGAGGGTTGCCAGCCAATCACCAGGCTTCCTTACTGTAACTATTTAGATGTAGCAACTTTCGGGGGCGTGGCCTGGAGCCGATGGCGTGCAGAGGCTGATCCGCCGAGCTCTGGCCGAGACGCCGTTTCTTGATCCTTTTTCGCGGGCGTAAGAGAAGCATTAACCCACGAAAAAGAACGTAGCGGTGGGGGAAGAGGATCCTGTCACGATCCGCCTATCGGTCCAGGTAATCGGACTCTCTGGACAGCGACAACGGTCCCAGACCGCACTCCCTCTCCCGCTCCGTGTAAATCTAAGATGGTGCCGCGCACCACTTAGCAGAGCCCCCGTGAAGAGATCCTCCACCAGCTGACACTTGGGGATCGTACAGCAGCGCGGGGGGGAGAGGAGACTTCGCATTGGGGTGCGGACTCCCGAACGGCACCCGACTGGAGCCAACACCGGACTTGCGTGCCCTCGCCCTGCTCCCCCTTCACTGTGTGAGGACCAGAACAGTGGGACCCGCGCACCGGCACTGGACCACGATACGTGGACACCGCCGCGAGCAGCCCACCGAGGGAGGACACTGGCACCGGAGCTACCCCCGACCCCTGCACAGCGATCATCCCGAGGACGGGAGTGCAGGAGAGCAGTCACAGTGATATTCTAGCATCCGGATCCCTGGAGCTACACCCGACTGCAGAGCGGCAACCCTCACGAAGCTGGGAGTGCGGGAGAGCAGCCACAGCATCATTCTCAACCCCTGGTTACCCGAAGCCACACCAGTCTGCTGAGCAGCAACCCTCCCAAAGCAGGGAGAACGGGAGGGCGGTCACAGTGACACTTCTAGCCTTTGGACCCCCCAATAAGCCGGAGGCTAAGAGGTGAGTGCAGCGTCGCCACGGCAGCAATACCTGCATAAGTCTACATGTTAAGGTGTGTGCTACCATACAGCACACGCGAGCGAAACCCCTGCTCTCACCCAACCTCCTGCATTTGACTGAGCACGAATATCATGGGCACCCTAATCGGAGCCCTGTAACAAGGGGTGACGATTCCTACTCCCTGACAGCAGCCCAACTGTAGAGGCCCAGGGGCGCCATTACCAGCAAGCCCTAAGCCAGGGAGCGAGGACAACGGCGCCACAGTAGCAGCGGCTCCACAAGGCTGCACGATTGGGAGCGGGTGAGCACACAGCACCAGCGCTGAGCACCCCTAATCATTCCCAAATACCTGCACTGAACTCATCGGGCACGGTTACCTTGGGAACCCTAATTAAGGCCCTGATAAAGAAGGGGGTCCCAACTTCTACCCCCATCAGCAACCCAGCTCCTGAGCCCCAGGGACAACACTACTGCTACCCCAATATTGCCGCCAGGAATAAAGC
This sequence comes from Ambystoma mexicanum, assembly GCF_040938575.1. Lineage (NCBI taxonomy): Eukaryota > Metazoa > Chordata > Amphibia > Caudata > Ambystomatidae > Ambystoma > Ambystoma mexicanum. Next base: position 502,206,337 of record NC_090929.1, on the reverse strand, counting down.
TAAAGCAGTCACTATGGACTCCTTTGTCTCTGCCAAGACCTAGCCCCTCCGAAAGCACCCGGACGAGTGAAGGGGAAGTTACAGATAACCACTCCCAAATATTGGACGCTATTGCTTCACTAAGGACGCACATAGACTCCAAGATCGACGAGTTTAAAATAGACATCCAACTTATTCGCCAAGACGCACGTAACTTAACGGAAAAGGTGTCGAACATTGAGAACTCAACAGAGGAAACGGCTGGGGCTACCACAGCCCTACAGTCTGAGGTTTCTGACTTGAAGAGGAAAGTAGCTGCCCTAGAAGAGAGGGCCGAGGAGGCCGAAGGCCGGGCTAGACGGGGCAACATTAGGATCCTGTGAGTCCCTGAGGGAAGTGAAGGTTCGAACACCACAACCTACGTAGAAACCTTGATGCTACAAGAGATTGGGGCTGGGAAGATGACACAGGGCTTCGCGGTCGAAAGGGCCCATAGGTCCCTCCAAAAGCGCCCCCCTCCTGGCTCGCATCCACGGCCAATAATAGCTAAGATACTAAACTTCCAGGATAGGGAAACTATTTTGAGACACTCCAGGGAAGAAGCCCCTATCGAACGGGGGGACTCTAAGATAACCATCTACCCAGACTATACTCAGAAAGTGCAGAGAGAGAGGAATTCTTTTGTACCGATAAAAGCAAGGCTTCGTCAATTGAATCTGAAATACAGGTTGCTCTACCCCTCGCGCCTGAAAGTCATTCATAATGGGCGTGCGATATTTCTGGACAATCCAGAGGCCGCCAACATGTAGCTGGAAGATAATAATCTTGCTGACGGCAGGGACGCTCCACGTACAGAGGACTAAACCCATCAGAACTTTCAAGCAAGCCACATGCAGCCATGAAGGAACACAGAAAATGCAAGAAGCCGGATCCCAGAAGGTAATCCAACCTACAGTATGCTATTACGAAACGGCCCTCGTTCGGCCTCACCGCCAGGCCCCAGCCCCACCCCCAGCGAATAACCCGGTCGGGCCAGTTACTGCCTGACCCAACTCGCGCCTGACACCCGGATGGGTTTAGACGGCTCGAGAGCGCCCGAGCACCACGACAGAGCTGTAGTCGCTGGGCGCACCCGTTTGAGATTTATTATCAGTTTCATTTGTTACACAGTCTTCGTAGTACTACTGCTGAATAAAGATGAGATGGATGCAAGATACGACCCAGGAGTTAAGGAACCAGTGTATTCCTGCCCGCAGTCCGTTCGCTGCGGATCGACGCTGTACCAGCCCCCGGGGATGGATCCTCCTGCCTGGCCCGAAACACCGATCCGATGGCGTCACAACTCAACGTGATGACATGGAATGTGAGGGGGATGGGCTCGTATCTCAGACGGAATCGCATACAATCCTTCCTCCGGAGAAAGAAAGTCTCGATTGCAATGTTACAAGAGACCCACCTCACGGAAGACGCCATGTCCAAATTAGCTGATCGCTGGGATGGGACCGTGAGAGGTTCCCCTTACTCCAAATATGCGAGGGGAGTGCTCATATGGGTAAACCCAAATGTGCCCTTCCAGCTACAGGGGTGTGAGTCTGACAAGGAAGGAAGATACGTAATAATATGGGGCTCCATTGAGCAAACTCCGATCTGCTTAGTTAACTCATACTTTCCACAACATGGAATACCGTCACACCTCAGAGCAATGAGCGCAAAGCTAGCACACCACCGTAGCAGCACCTTTATATGGGGTGGGGACTTCAATTGTGTCACGGATGTAACTATGGATAGATCAATTCCACCTCCCCAACCAAGTAACCCCGCAACATGCGCCCTGATGGAAACACTTGAGCAACTCAACTCGGTGGACATCTGGAGGGAACAACACCCAGCTGAAAGGATCTATTCCCATTACTCAGCCCCACACAAAGTCCACACAAGAATCGATTATTTGTTTATTGACAAGGAACAAGTTCCATTGGCAGCAGCCACACAGTACTTGGGGAGATCTGTCTCTGACCATTCACCCCTGATCATGCAATGGAAACTAAAGGGGCCCAGACCCCCAATCCCCACGTGGAGTATGCCTACCGCGGCACTCGATGACCCAAAGTTCAGGGAGGACCTCGCCGAGAAATTAGAGGAATACATTGAAATCAACAAGGGCTCAGTATCTACCTGGAGCACATTGGGGGAAGCCATGAAGGTGGTGGCTAGGGGAGAAATAATATTGAAAGCTGACGGCACTCGCAGGAAATTAAGGACAACACTCGAGGCACAAGAATTAGAGATCTCCCGCCTAGAGTCCACCCCCAACATCACTACAGAGGTCGAACAGAAGCTGAAAGAAGCCCGAGAGAAATGTCAATCATCTTGGGACAGATTGGAGAAATTCGACTTTGCAACATACACTGCCAGATCCCACAAAGAGTCCAACAAACCAGGCAGATTGCGGGCCTGGCTGTGCAAGTGAGAACACCCCAAGCACCTCCCAACAGAGATACTGGACGAAGAAGGGATATCACACAAGACACAATTAGGGATCAACGAGACATTCACCAAATTCTACTCCGAATTGTACGCCCATGATGCCCAAATACCCAAGGATGAAATAATAGAAACACTGGAAGAGATAGGCCTCCCCAAAATAACCACCGAACAGAGAGACGAACAGGAGATGGAGATCGCTGCCAAAGATGTGAAGGGGGCAATCAGGACGCTTTCCACCAGCAAAGCCCCCGGAAGCGACAGCCTTCCGCCTGAGTTCTATAAAACATATGAATCTATTCTCACCCCAATCCTGCATGAAGTCTACCAGGAGGCCTACACAAACGGGGTCTTGCCCAACACCATGAAAGAGACAATAATCATACCCATGCTCAAGCCACACAAACCACCTACTGATTGCGACTCCTATCGCCCTCTGGCCATGCTGAATTACGACAGCAAGATTCTCAATTCTATACTGGCCAGCAGACTTGCTAGAGTGGTAGGATCCATAATCCACGAAGACCAGAATGGGTTTGTTCCAGGACGCAATACTACAGCCAACCTGAGAAGGCTTCAACACATTATGGCCGGAACTCACGAGAGAGAAGAAGACCTGGCGGTATTGTCACTCGACGCCTTCAAGGCCTTCGACTTCATCTACTGGGAGTGGCTTGTAGAGGTTCTGAGGGGATTTGGTTTTGGCGAGGGCTTCATCAGATGGATTACGGTACTCTACAACTCTCCAATGGCTCGAGTAAAGACAGGCAGAACAATATCGAGATCCTGGGAAATACAGAGGGGCACAAGACAGGGGTGCCCTGTCTCGCCCATGTTGTATATACTGGGCCTGGAACCACTCGCCATATACTTTAGGCAACAATTTGTCGATGCTGGCATCAAGGTGGGCAATGTCTATAACATAATATCACTATACGCTGATGATGTCCTTTTATACTTGAAAGATCCCAAGGCCAATGCACCGATCGCACTAGAGATACTTGATAACTACGCGAAATACTCTGGGATACAATTCAGCAGATATAAATCCTCCGCATTCCCCCTAGCCGGTCTGAGAGGCATAGCAGCGACTGATCTCCCAGCTATAGGGATAAAGTGGCAACATGACAAGTTCCGGTACCTAGGTATTAACGTGAGCCACACTCCGATGCTCACACATGAGAACAACACGGAAGTTGCAATAACCGCCCTTCGCCGATCAATAAAATTCTGGTCCAATCTCCCACTGGCAATGGTAGGAAGAGCAGCGATTGTCAAGATGATAGTTCTTCCCCGATTTCTGTATTTCTTTGTGAACATTAGCCACTATGTTAGACCGCCCTTTTTCAGGAAGCTTGAGGCAATCTTCAAGGACTTTTTGTGGGGACCTAATAGGCACAAACTAACATTGGCTACTCTGTCCCTGCCACATAAAGAGGGAGGAATAAAACTTCTGGATCTTCAGTTATACTATCTCGCAGCCCAACTCAGCCACACGACGAAGTGGCTCTCAGATGAACCTTCGGCTGAACTGGGGCTCCTGCTACAATCTTCTACCAAGATAACCCCCAAGGAAACTCTATGGAACCCTTTCTGACAATCCCAGGAAGTCCCCCAGATCGTTGGACTTGGCAGGCAGATATGGGCCAGGACCTGCTACATCAGGTAGGTGAAATATCCGTACTTTCCAGACAATCCCATTCTGGTTGATGTGTGCAAAACAGAGGCAGACCTACCAACAGCAAGGAGATGGAAAGAAGCTGGCATATACTCATGGGGAGACGTGTTCGAAGAAGGGGAATTCAGAGACTTTGAGTCACTACAGGCCAACGAAGGGCTATCAAGTGGTCAGTTTCTCTGGTATCACCGGCTCAAGCAGACCGCCAGGAAACAGTGGAGCAGTTGGCCAGAGGAACCCACCCCAGACCCACTGCTACAAGAAATGTACGACCTTGCGGACGGCTGGAGACCAATCTCCAGGCTCTACAACAGGCTTAATGACAAACCTAACCCCAAAGGAGCGGCGCTGAAGGCGAGATGGGAAGCAGATCTTGAAATCACGCTCACAGACAAGGAATGGGAAAGAGTATTAATATTCCCCAAGAAAGTGTCGAGAAACTCCAGATTCGGACAGATTCAGCTAAACGTCCTTTATCAGACATATATGACCCCCCATAGGATGGCTTCCTTTAATAAAAAGGCCTCTCTAGCATGCCCATGGTGTGGGAACGACAAAGCCGATTTGATCCATATGTTCTGGACCTGCACTAAAGTGATGGCACTGTGGTCCAAAGCCAAACAGACCTGCAAAGATGCCGGAATGGGAAGATATGAATGGACACCCGGGGAATGCTTATTAGGGACATACCCCAGACCAAGCAAACTCAAACTCAAACATGTTGTAAAGCTGATGGACATTTCATGTATTCTAGTAAAAGGAACCATAGCAATGTCTTGGAAGACGCCAGCAGGCCCCAGACATGAACGCTGGCTGAGGGATATGGAGAGATGGACAGCGGCCGAAACCAGGGCCTGGCAGGAAGGAGCCAACTCTGGTGGAGATGTGGCGAGTGGCACTTTGGACTCCTGGAAGGCCCTCCTGAGCGACATGCGCTTCAGTGCAGACCACAAACCTCCTTGATGACCCGCAGCATTTTGCCGTAACGGGTCCGCTACACCACTGTAGAGACGGCGATCCCTGTATGTGACCCTCCCTGCTTCCCGAGACACCTGAACTTTGCTCCACCCCATCCATTCAAGTATTATGCACTGTATCATATGAAGACTGTAGTTGTTTATGTTTATCTGTTTCAGTTATTGTGTTTGTATTGGTATGTCTTTAACACTAAAAACCAATAAAATATGTTTTAGATATAGCAACTTTCGGGGATGATCCAAGTACACCACCTGACGCAGCAACGTCGAATGGCAAAACCTACCTATAGGGTCCAATACTGGACCTACCACTCAGGGGCCAATCCTGGGCCTCGATAGGTTTAGGAGGGAAGTTGCTGAGTGACGAAGGTTATTGCGTCACGAGGATACAAAACTGGCTTGCAAGCCAGAATGAGCCGAGATGTGCCTGAATGTCGTTCATGCATATGATCCCTGTGTGTTTTGTATAATAAGCCACAGTTACCCTTTGCTCCTTGTGTGGACCTTGACTTCTTGAGACCAGGGAAGGAGTTAGGGCCTTCCATGAGCTGGGAGTCTGCGGACCCTTGGCACAGCTCTGCCGGCCCCAGAAATTACCCTAACAAGTTGGAGGCCCCAGGGAGATGGTTTGTGACGTCAGCTCGGCCAGGTGCTGCCTCTGCCATCAGACCTCAGAGGACTGCAGGACGCTCGCAGGAATTGCGAGATAACCGGCCTGTGCAACAGGAAGAATTGGTCGTCGGGAGCCGACATCAAAATTATCCCACCCACGATTGGCGAGTTGTCCACGCAGTCCAAAGGGGGCGAGGTGAGCCAAAAGAGGGGAGTCAGCGGCCGAGCGGAGCCGGCAGGCGTGAAACAATATAAGTGTGGTCCACGCAGCAAGCAACCCCATTTGTGTGGGAGGGAAAGGGATGTGTAAATCGGGGAAGAAGGGAATGTGAACTTGCACTGTAAATAGGTGTTAAGGTGTCTAGTGTTCAGCGTGTATTCAGGTTGTGTGGCAACGAGTTTCTGTGTTGTGTAGGATTGGTTGCCCAACGCAATTGGATCGTGAATGAAATGTAGAAGTAGCGGAACCCTATAAATCGGATGTTTTAGTTTTATGTTTAGTATTCCCGTAGAGACTAGCTGAGGCTATCTAGTACGGAAGGTGAATTAGCTGATTAAGTCTCCTCGGTGAGACATATATCAACACTGCAGGTGCAGTCTAATCACATAGAGATGATAAAAACTTGAAAACGGATATTCCACTCCTGGGAGGTGGGAAGAAAGCTGTGGGGATTTTTGTGGGTGGGATTGAAATAATGTTTGTTGCCCTGTTAGCACACAAAGTGTTTCCTTCTCATGTGAACATTAGTTGGTGACGTCCGTAGGCCATTACATAGGACCTTGCATTGTGAGTTGGTGGAGGATTAGCAAGCTGGAATTTCTTGGATTGATACACAGGTGAACGAGCAGCAGTGCGCAGAAGGCACCTGCACACGATTGAGGTGGGGTGCTAAACTACGGCAGTTCTGGTGAAGGCGGGGCAGTACGAGATTATGCAGCGTATGGTACAGAGCCGTGGAGGCTCGTAGAAAGGAAAGAGAAAAACTGTATATATTGCATTGCATAACATACGCATTCTTTTTCCTTGCATTGACAGCAGAGTGTTAAAATCCTCAATTAGCGGTCAGGTAAAATACAAACTGGTATTGTTCCGCATAGAAGGGTAACGAGGGAAAATGTATGGTGGATCAGGAATAGTGTTAACCCTCATTCAGCACATATGCCTAACTTTGACCCTCTATAAGGACAAAATAATTAAATACAGTGTACAATGGTCTAAGGGTACAGAAGGGAAGATAATACAACCATGGCCGCCTAACGGCAGTTTCTTCCCAGACGTGCTGCAATCGCTACTGACCCACCTACAGAACACATACAAAGGGAAGAAGATAGCTAATCGCATGGAGATATACGACTTATGGCGTATGTTCCAGGTGGACAGGCCATGGATGATGAGCTTGCGGGGAGTGAAGGAGGAGGGTGCAGACTCATGCGCGGCACCTCTGGCACCACCCAGCGTCACCTCTGACAACATAGAGGAGGAGGAGGAGGAGGAGGAGCAACATGGCTTATACCCGTTGTGGGACCTAGACGAGGTGAAGGAGCAATGAGAATTAAAAGCAGCAGAAGGATACTCAAATCCCACGTATAAGCCACCCCCATAAGGCCCAAAGGCGTACGCTCCGGACATCCCACAGCAAGGGAAGGGGGAGAAGGCCGGCAGACAAAGCCTCGATGAGGAATGGCTGCAGCATGCTAAGACGAACTTTCAGGGATAGGCCCAGACGAATGGGTGGCAGCACAGGTACTGTTGAAGTTGCAAGGGGTCACCACAGGGGAGGCAGAAGGTACAGCAAAGGCAATAGAGGAGTTGGAATTGGGGCAGGGGTGTAGAGGGAAGACGACTCGCGTGGTAAGTACAGCGCAGCAGTGGGAATGTGCGGAACAGAGGATGGAAGAGGAGAGGACGGAGCGAAAGGAAACAATACTAAGGGGACAACAACTACAGGGGCAGGAACAGTTAGCATTATTGGGAAAAGAGCGGGAAGGGGCAACCTAGAGAGGTACAAAGGGAGCGTGGCAGTTAGAAGAAATGGAGCAGGTGGAGAAGGAAATAGAGAGCGAGGAAAGGGAAGACGAGGAAAGAGAAATGGCATTCTGGAGAAAAAAATATATTATTGCAACAGACACGTACGTACAAAGAGGGGAAAATTAAAGGAGTTGAGGTTGCACGAATAAAAAGGCAACATAATGAGAGTGACGAGGAGGAGCGAGCACTCAAAAGGGTCAGAGAATCAATTAAGGAGGAGTTTGATAGAAAGGAACGCGACGAAGAGCGACGAGGAGGGCAACAGGACGGGCAGGTCCCTTATGGGTACACAGTAGGTAGGGTGAGAACGCCCAAGGCACATTTGGTAGGCAGTGAGATAATACACTCTGGGGTACGAGAGGAGGACAATGCATGCAGGTCCACGAATATCGATCTTGAAACTCTGACTGTACGTTATCCATATGCACGCAAATTGACATTCTCTAACGAATTTTGTAGTGGTGAGGACGGGGATGACAACCTAACTGACGAGGAAAGGGAAGGGCCTAGTAAACTCTACATAACACGAACAGGCACGGAAATGTTATGGGAATGTAAGACACAAGATGAGACAGATGGGGAAAAGCGCGCAGACAGCACAACTCAAGACCCAACTGAAGGGGCGGCCCCTTAGATGCCTTATACAAGCAAGAGCCGGGACTTCCCAGGGCATAGGAGAGATGCGGTGACAGTAACACAAACCAGGGGGCACTTATTCTTACGGGCAGGCTCTCTGGGACACAAAAACACCCTGCACTGACCACATGCAATACAGGTAACAGACATTGGTGCAGAAGTAGAGAATGAGAGGGGGCCCATTCAGATATAGAAGTATAGATGCACACCATAAGAGAGGGCTGCGTTTTCGCAGATGCCCCTATTAGAAAGGAGCTGGACAAGGCCACAGTGTATACCATGGGAACACACAAACAACGAAAATAGCAAGCTGAGGCTACCCTCCTTAAGTAGAGGGGTGGGGAAATGGATATATGAAATGGAGAAGCTGACAGGGGGGGCACAGGTTGGCGGTGGGCGACGTTAAGGGCTTCCTGGTCTCAATATTAGGTGACGCAGCGGATGACATTTAGAAGAGGGTGGGGATCCTGGGGGTGACCACCCACAACACCGCACACGACGGAGCACCATTCATAAATTGCAGACATGCAGTATGGCAGGCATTATGGACACAGTGGCCCTCATTACGAGTTCGACGGTAACCATGCCGCTGTTGGCGGCATGGCTGCCGCCGAAATCGCGTCAGGGTCCGGGTCCTCGGAATGAGGACTTACCGGGCCATTCCGAGTTCGGAAGGCCCGGTAATTCCTCCCTCCAAAGACCCGGACATGGTCCTCCCCCATTCCCATTTCAGCCCCCATAGGGCTGAATGGGAATCGGAGAGGGAGCTAACAACGGGCCATTACGAGATGGCCCGTTGTTTGCTCCCTCTTCACCTCGCGGGACCCGATAAGCACGCCTGGTTTTCCCAGGCGTTGCTTCCTGGGTCCCGCGAGGGGACCTCGTAATGCGGCGGTACGGAGTGAACGGTGAAGGCACCTTTTACGGCGCCGTTCACTCCATACTGCGAGGGTCGTAATGAGGCCCAGTATCCCAATACCTCAGACATAGGAGTGATCACATCATGCAAGATGCGTGACGACGAAGATCCTATCAGTTACATTCAAGAGATTCAAGAGCTTTGGCGCCTCGAAACTCAGGAGGCGTGGTATAAAACGATAGCTATCTTTTATCACATCTTGATACAAGGGCTACCAGAGCCGGTACAATTGAAGAAATTGGTGGGGATGGAGGCTAAGGCAATGGTCGGAAATATAACTCACCATAGTACACCATTGCAGACTATGGCAAGAAAAGATGAAGCAAAAGGCAGAGGACAGAAAAGCAGATGAAGCAAAACTAATTCAAAAGAAACTATCCAAGTATGCCCTAGAAGGTACGCTCATAACTAGCCCTGCCCCACAATAACAGATAGCAATGTTGCAGCCCCAGCCTCAACCGCAGCAGCAGTACAATGTGATGCCGCAATTCATGCCCCAAATGGGAGAATGGTACATGGGAACATGGGAATGGGCGGTTACCAAGGGAGCTATAGAGGACGGGGAGGGTTCCAGAGAGCGTTTCCAGGTGGAGAGGTCAGGTGTTACCCACAGGGACCGGGGGACGTAGGAGTAGGGTTATCATGGCAAGCGCGAGAACCACAACAGGGCTGGACCAGCGGCCAACTAGGGCATATCTCCCGTATGTGCAGAAGTAGGGGGATGCAACCAGGATGGTGCGAGCAAGGGCAGCAGAGTTACCAGAGTGGGCAGAATGGGTATTATATGCAAGACATCCAACAGATGGGACTGCCACAGAACGCGCCACAACAAAACTTACCTCAGCCACGGGTGCAGCAACAGACAAAACCAGTAAACCAGCACATACAAGCACCACCAACACAACAGCCACAACTTCGTACACATGGCAGCACCACGACCCCGAAATGCACAACTAGTCCAACAGTTGACGCAAATAAAGGATGACTCCCCACAGCCTATGGACACAGCAGAAATGGCACCCGTGACAAGGATGGATGGGGTGACACTGTTAGGACATAACCCCTACACTGGTAATGGACAGTCATTGTACCCGCAATAGGCCAGCCCACCGACAAACTTGTTGTGTCCCATCCTATCAGCCACACCTAATCATGCGGTGGAACCTCGCAAACGGGTGGCTATAGGTGACAACATGTTTTCCTTTCTGGTTGACACTGGGGGGACTAGGTCATGCATAAGGGAGGGGAAATATACATTGTTAGGCGATGGCATGAACATGCAAGGATTCTTTGGGGCTCGAGAAGTGGTTCCTTTTTACTGATAACATCTACTTATCAATAGGAGATCACGACTTGTCACTATCCCTACTTTACTCCAAGCAGACTCCTGTCAACATATTGGGACGTGACATAATGAGCAGATTGAACATGACCATCTCCTTCACAGACAAGGGCATAATTTGCTCCACACCAGACATTCACATGCTCACAGCTAGGCAAATGCTTCAAACATATTGTGCGCAGCACGTGCAGAGGGGGGGAGCCTGTTGACCCAGAGGTCTTCCAGTATGGGACAGATATGGCTCTTGCATGGCTGACCGGAATTGCAGGGAAGGTATGGAGGAGGCCCATTGAGTACCTATTTAGGCCGCAGACACCAGCTGATGAAAAGGAAGGCACATTTGTATCAATTGATATAGAGGGGTTTGTGGCACGCGACGATTGGGTCACTGTACACGCATTGGATGACGAAGGGAAGGCATGGAGGGCAATAATAGCACTGTCAGAAGTATGTCGACTAACACAAGTGTCAGATGAGGAATTGTTCTCACAGGGAAAAGGGAACAGTGAGATGATGTTAGGAATGAGCATGTATGTCTGGCTACGCATAACATATAGGGAGGTGGCACAGAAAATGGCAATGGCCTTAGAAGCTCCACCTTCCTTCTGCAAGGAGGATCTAGCAAAGGTACCTGAGACACTATGGACCACCAGTCCGTATGACGTTGGGTGCATAAAAAGCATAGGAGGAGTACATATAAATTGAAGCCAGGAGCTATCCTACCAAGGGCCCGGCAATATCCTCTTACTAAAGAAGCAGGTGAAGGCATCTATGAGACAATCAGTTCCCTTATAGACAGGGGTATCCTGGTACCCTTAGAATCTCTGTGCAACACTGCAGTGTACCCTGTTCGCAATGTGAATGGGGGGTCATTGCATTTCATACAAGATTTAAAGCCTCTTAACAGCATTGTAGAGGCAGAGTACCGAGTAGCTGCTAACCCTGCCACAATCCTATGTGGCATCCCAGTTGAAGCCACATGCTTCACGGTTATCCACCTCAAAAATGCCTTTTTCTCATTACCCCTACACCCAGACTCACAAGAGTTAACAAGCTTCATGTACTGCAACCAGAAATGGAAACACACCAGGCTACCACAAGGGTATTGTGAATCACCTTCCATTTTCAACAGAATAATACAGATGGACTTGGCCAATGTACAAACAAAAGGCACAGTACTGCAGTATGCGGATGACATCCTCATCTGCAGTATCACTGAAGAAGAATGTAGGGAAGACTCAATACACATGCTCACTGTACTGGCGAAAAAGGGATACAAGGTGGACAAGGCCAAGCTACAGTACTGCCAGGGGAAGTGCTGTACCTCGAACAGGTGATTTCACAGAACGGCAAACACACAGCGCCTAGCAGGACACAAACAATACTTGACATGCCTCAGCCAAAAACAGTAAGGGAACTGCAGTGATTTCTGTGATTATGCAACTATTGCAGGGCATGCGTTTTTGATTATAGCACATAGGCTTGTCCTCTCCTCACAGCATTACAAGAGGCGTAGAGGAACAACAAACAGTTGTGTTTGACAAGGGAAATGACAGAGGCATTCAGCGAGCTCAAAGAAGCATTTTTCACAGCTCCCGTTTTAGGGACACCAGACTATAAAAAGGAATTCTTCCTATTCTCACACTCAGATGGGTTGATCATGAAAGCAGTGCTGACACAAAAAAACAAGCATGGGTCACAAACCAATAGCGTATCACAGTGGACAATTAGATGCAGTAATGCTAGGACACTTTCCATGTGAACAGCATTTGGCTGCTGTAGCGTTTGCGGTAGAAAAAGCGTCACCAATAACTATGGGGTGCTCCACAACACTTTATGTGGAGCACACCCTATTCGCAATCCTGCATAAGCCAAAAGTACACTTAACAACACAAAGACCAACAGGATATGAGATCATATTGTCACAACCAAAATTAAAAATAGTGCGGTGCAAAAATGCGAACCCAGCGCAATTCCTAGCATAAGAGTACGAAGAGGGAGAACATGGTCATGATTGTACACAGGCTATTAAAATCTCTCCCTGGCAGGCACCAAACAAATTCATGCAACTGGTAAAGATTTCATTTAACTCGCAGACTTACGCTCTCATTAATCTCTACCGTAATCCGGTGGGTATCATCGATGATAGCTTTTATGCTGCTCTCTCGATTCTCTTTGAACTTATTTCTGCTCAAGGCAATATTTCTGGAATTTTAGTAATGGGTGATTTGAATTTGTCTTGCTTTGAGTCGAATATAAGCACTAAGAATCGTGAGGGAACGAGGTGGTTGTCCTTCATGGAAGATCTTGACCTAAAAATGGCAAATGGTGCGATCACAGGCGACATACCTCCCATGAATACCTGGGAGAGAGGTACTTCAAAATCGACAATTGATTATATTTTCATGTCTAATAGCATCTTTATGAATACTAAAAAATGTGTTGTTGTAAAACAGACAGCTAGCGATCACCATCTCCTAGCGTTATTTTGGTCGGTCAAAATTGAAAACCACTCCGAACCTGCATTTTGGTACAAACAGACTCTAACAGTCAACAACAGCAGAAATTGTTTTAAATGGTCCATTGATAAACTTCTAGCACTGAATGATGCCATTCTGAGCAGTCAGAGGCTACACAAGGCTGATTCTTATATAGATGTTCTGAGCTCTTTTGCGAATCTATTTCCTGTTCATAATAAACCATTTAAGAGACATGTTCATGGGTTTGATCTAGCTCTCTGTGAGAGAAAAAAAGCTTATAGAAGAGAGATTAGAAATCTTCGGAAACTACCTATGAATGTCCAGATTAAAGCTGTCAATATTGCTAGTTCAAGATACCGAAATTGGGTTCGGTCAAGAAAAGCTGCATTATATCAAATAGATAGTGAACATTTTCTTGCAGCTTGTTATAATAAAAACTCTGCCTTGGTCTGGGAACTGCTGAATAAATGTAATACAGCACCCCAAGTTCATTTGCAACTTAATGGAGTATCTGAATCCGTGTGGGTCACTCATTTTACAACACTGTATGATGATTCTCAGATGAGTTACTACAATTACAACAGCAGTTCTGTGAAATGTTGGGACTTGCATTGTACACAATGCATGATTCAAAATTTAATTAAGACATCATCCTCCTCAAGAGCGGCAGGCCTCGACGGGCTCACAAATTGGATGTTCAAACAGCATACAAAAGAATGGGCGTTAATCTTGAACAATGCTTTTCACCACATCTTGCAAATCAAAATTATTCCAGAATCATGGCGTTCATCTGTGATTATTCCGATTTACAAAAAAGGTGACCGTATGGATGCTAAGAGTTATCGTCCAATAGCAATATTAGACGCTCCAGGAAAAATATTCTCTAGGTTGGTGCTTAGAGACTTTAATGTCTGGTCAACAACGGCAAGTCAACGGGATCCAGCACAAACAGGTTTTGTGGCTGGTTTGGGCACTGGTGTCAATTTAATTACCTTAAATGCCATAAGACAACAAGCACAGAACAAGAGACAACCCAGATATTTTGCATTTGTGGATCTTCATTCCACCTTTGATTCGGTATCAAGACCAAAACATATAGACAAATTAATCAAGGCGGGATGTCCTTCCACTCTTTTTGATATTATTTATGCTCTCCACTCAAAAACTAAGGTCTACATAAGATTAAATGCTGAGGGCCTCTTATCTTCCCCAATTTTCACATATAGAGGGCTAAAACAGGGGTGTATTCTAGCGTCAGCCTGGTTTGATTTCTTTATTAATGACGTGCGCTGGATCTTTGACAAAATTATAACTGATGCGCCCAAATTAAATAGTGTGAAAATTAGTGCTTTGTGGTATGCGGACGATCTTGTCTTAGTATCAAAAACACCTAGTGGCTTACGTAACCTTCTGTCAGCTCTTTGTTATTACTTTAAAGAAAATGAATTTGTAGTAAACACTGGTAAAACACAGATTGTCACGTTTGTTCCTAAAGGTTCACGCAAGCACTTGCTAGAATGGCAAATCCAGGGTATCCCCATAAAGATGGTTCCAAATTATGTTTATTTGGGTCTTATTTTTGATGGCTGTCCTGCATTAGAATCGCATCTGAAAAAAATTAAACAGAAGTTAACTATGGCGATTTGTCAAACACGGTTGATTGTTTCAAAATATGGTAAATTTTCAATCAAGGCTGCCATTACATATTGGAACCAGAATGTTGTAGCAACTATCCTTTATGGTCTTGAAATGCAAATCATTCCCATAGGTTTTCTCAATTTATTAGAAGCCAAGTTCTGGCGTGCAATTTTACATCTACCACAATGTTTCCCTGGTGTGTTGTTGCGCTATGAACTAGGCTTAATTTCATTAATGGCCCTACATAATTGACGATTATGTGCCTTACTTCGTAAATGCTTGCTATCCATACGTGATCAGTCTACATTATCCTCCATTTCTAGTTATCTACTCAACTCATCAGAAACATTTCCAAAAAACTGGTCCACAAGTATTTTGAGAATTATGGTGAATGCTGATATATCACTTGACCTTCTTGTGTTCCATCCGGAACAAGCAAAGAAGAAAGTGTATATGATGGACTGGATTGACACTAGAGCTCAATGCTTAACTTACAAAGATTTTGATCCTGCAATATTTGGCCCTAAACGATACAGAGACACTGCATCCTATTTACGTTTGGCTCCATCTGCTGCTATTAGATCTGCTACCTTACGGTTGCGACTCAACCTCTGGCCCACTCGTGAGGTTAAAGCAAGAAGGAAGCAAATTTCCTCAGATCTCAATTGGTGCAGGTTTTGTAAAAATGCCGCGATTGTCGAAACTCTGCAACATATAATATTGGACTGTCTGGCCTTCACGAGCTTGAGAAGTGCTCATTTTGTGAATCATTTTGCGTATTTTGCACAAATTGACCCGAGAAATAGATGGGCCGCCTTGGCAGAAACTGAATGTATGAGCATAAGAATTGGCACTATTAACTTTTTAAAGGCCTTGAATATGGAATGAAACTGGTGCTACACTGTCTATCTTTATAATGATGAATTTGTCTGTAGATATTTTATTACATCATGAAAATATTTTGTCAATTTTGTCAATTCATGAATTTAACTGAATGATTTTTTTTTCTATTGTGAATTTGAATGACCTTTTATTGTTTATGTTTATGAAATGTTTCTATGTATAAATTGAAAAAGTTGATGTAAATTCAACTATATTCAATAATAAAAAATAAATAATAAAATTGAGATATATACAGAAACACGGAAAGTAGAGGAAGGCGCACTTGAGGGGGAAGAGGCACTGTACATTGATGGATCATCAATGATTGATCAAAGTGATGGTATCAGGAGAACAGGCGCAGCAGTGGTCAGGCTGAGGGAAGACTGGACAAGCGAGGTGGTGAGGAGCGTTCGACTTCCCCCACATTACTCAGCACAGGCAGCAGAATTAGTGGCTCTCATACTGGCGCTCAGAGAATGTGAAGGGAAAAGGGTTACCATCTACTCTGATAGCACCTATATCACATCGACAGTGCACTCTGGGCTAGCAAGATGGTTAAGACAAGGGTTCAGAAGGGCAGATGGGACCCTCGTGCAACATGCACTTCTCTTGGGGGAATTGATAGAGGCCGTCATATACCCTGTGGAATTAGCGTTAGTCAAGTGCCAGGCTCACACTAATGGGTATGACCCAATATCAAAAGGAAATGAGGCAGCAGACTACCATGCAAAGCATGCATCATATTTTGAAGAGATGTGTGACCTGCCAGAAAAACAAAAAGAGAGGGGTGAGACAAATGTTAATGAAAGATCGGTACAACCACTTACCTGAAACTCAAATTATGGAATCACAGGTAGCAGCACCAATGGATGAAAAGGAACTCTGGGTAAAAAGAGGTGTTCAATGTCTTCAACTCATGCCTTATGGTGGCAAAACAACACTGGAAAAGTAGTGAGGCCTTGTGTGCTACTGAAAATGGCCCTCACATAATTACACCATCCATAACACACACAGGGAAAGAGGTCATTGCAGCACACATTGGAGAATCATAGTTCTGCCCCAATTTAAATGCACATGTTTCCAATTTTATCAGTAACTGCTTGACATGCCAACAGTTCACTGCTGGACATACCATAAGGGCAATAGCAGGAGTAATTCCCCATCCTGAAGGCCCCTTTTTGCACCTCCACGTCGATTACGTGGATATGATCGATGTATGCCAAAGCTATCGATATATGATAGTCGTGGTCTGCCCATTCTTGAGGTGGATTGAGGCAGGGCCATCCTCCCATGCTGACGCTCTTAGAGCGGCTAAATTCCTGGTACGAGAAGTGTTCCCAAGATGGGGGGGTCTGCGAGGTCCTACGGTCTGACAACAGCCCCCACGTTGCCAATGAAATGTTCCAGCATATAACCGCCCTGTTAGGGATTAAAGATACATTTGTGTGTGCATACCATCCGCAAGCTAATGGTCTGTGTGAATGTCTCAACGGATTATTGAAGGAAAGCATAGCTAAAATCCAGCAAAGCTCCAAGAGAAACTGGTTGCATTGCTTACCGCTGGCCGTATTCGAATTGAGAAACAAGCCCGGCTCTGATCACCACCACACACCCCACAAGGGCAGTAAAGGATTGCAAGGGGCGGCAGAGATTTTTGGCAATGAGATGCTTGACTATGTGAATTCACTTGTTTCTAGTGCCTCTTTTATCTCTCGACAGATCCAACATAGACATGAAAGAGTGGAGGACGGCACACAAGAGGACGACAGGATCCAAGATTCAGCAAAAGAGCCACCTATTAAAGCGGGGGACCAAGTCCTCCTGAGGAATTTCATAAGGCGCTGGAATGCACCCCACTTCATGGAACCCCATACTGTGGAAGCGTTAACAGAGAGGGCAGTGAAGCTCAAAGGCCAAACAGTCTGGCATCAAGTGCAGGATATAAAACTCTACAGGGCATCAACCTCTCCCCTAAACACTTCCACAGAGATCGACCGTTCCCACGCCTCAGAAGTAAACAACGCCCCAGATAGTTGCAATACCCCAGCCATAAACAATGTAGACACTGATGATTACCTAAATGTAGGCAACCCAGAACGTGCCGGCCATCTAATGATCAGACGCTCACAAGCCCTTGATATCCCCACTGCTGTGTTGGTCCAAATTGATAAATATGACAAACATTGTCCCAAGTACTAAGATACTATGAGTATCAAGAAATGTACAACATGTTTTCATTGTGACGAGTACTCCTAATGAAAGTCATCTAATGCTAAAGTAGAATTGACCATACAGCAAGCACAATCTCGTTAGGAGTACACTGTGTTAACACTTTTTCGATGTTTCACTCTTTCTTTTCTCTTGCACATGCAGGTTGTTGCGACTGTGATTGTTGATGTATAAGTGGTTTAGGATATAGGTTATAGGTTACTAGATGCTGCCTTCTACTGATTACCCCGAAGCATTGTCTCAACAATTTATTCATGCTATTCGAAGGCCACCCACACCAGACCACTACCACCCCGAATTTATTACAACGCATTCCTGGAGTACCTAACACAAACACGCCCACAACTTCACCACATTATACCGACCCTTAGAAACAGATCAATATGGAAAATCTGGGAAGAAATGTTTGTGTGGGCATTAAATGATTACCTAGTAAGCAGAGCTTAAAACTCTAACAAATACCAACACAATATACTAACACAATAATGCTTCTTAACGCGATTTTCAGGCGGGCAACTTTATCATCACATCAGCCACAAGATCGTCAAAAAAAGAAAAAGGTAAAATGGTTAAGTTCACAAAAGTTGTCATAAAAATGGTGTGGTTATTATTAGTAATGGGTCTTTTAGCAGCTGTTCTTTGGCAAATGCATGAAGCTAGGTGGTACCGGTGAAACGGCTGATAAGGTAAGGAGAGGTAAGCGTAGCGTGGGCACAGATGTAAATGGGGTAGACACATATCTCACTGGCACCGCACGCGTAGCTAACAACATGTAGTACAAACACATGTCTAAAATTGGTAATGATACAACAAGGGTGAGCTGCTATGTCTGCTCATTAATCCCTTATGCCATGGGTGCTTCCAGGACCTTCGGGGCAACGGAAGTGCCAGCTGCGACAGTGCAATGCCTCCTCAATACCTCCTCAATGGTTCCAAACACAGTGAAGATTCCAAGGGAAGATGGCAACATTAAGATGGAGATCAAAGGAAATGTTCCGCTATGAGGACAACTTCCTCAAGACTTTACCAATGACGGACAGTTACAGTCAATATGCAGAGGCCCTACATTATAGAGAAAGGAGAACCAAATGAGGTGACATTGCAGTACCCACCATGCAAACGTGGAGCAAAGGAGATAGGTGGAGAGCCCGGTTGCTGGGAACAACCGCAAGTGCTGGTGCATGGGAAGTTGTATATAAAGGATGGATGGGAGGATGGAGTAGTAGGGAGCAAGGCATTGACTTTAACGAAAGCCGATGTGACCAAGGTGCAAGAAGAAAATGGCAAATGCCTCAAGGAATGGGCCAAGAGTGCAAGCTTGCTGACTTGGGTGTACAAGGAAGATGGGCCGCTAAGAATAATTCTGCTGGCTACATCTGCCTAATGCTATCAGCACGATGGCACTGATGAAGTGGGACAAAACGAAGGATGCAGAAGAATAGAGAAGATCCCACAAATGGGAATGGGAACAGTGGTACTGATGGATCACTATTGGACCTTTGGCTTTAAGGCATATGAGAATCTCCCACCGAACTGGAGAGACACTCAGGACAAGGCCACAGCCAAGAAGCAGATATTAAGGAGACAAAAAAGAGGAAACTACTTCTGGGGACGGTCTGAAGTGGCACTCGATGAAATACCACCAGCACACAGACTATTCAGCTGAACTGCAATGTTCTTCTCAGCACTGATACACGCAGGATTTCAGACGTATGCCACTACAAAGTGGCTCCAAATAACACGCTGGGAGCGTGAACTGTGAACGGTTTCAATGCGATAAAGGAGGAGCTCCGAGCAATACGGCTCGTGGCACTACAAAACAGATACGTCCTGGACCTCCTCACAGCGATAGAAGGAGAAGTTTCCGCCAGAATTGTAAGTTCCTGCTGCACATTCACACCAGCAAACGACAAAGATAACGGAACTCTTCATGAAGCAGTTGCACAACTCGCACGAAAGCACGCCAAAATGTAAGAAGAATGAAGGGTATGAAGAACGATAAGAGCTGGTTTTCATACATCTGGTCCTGGATGCCGTTCCTGGTTATCTAATGGCCTAAAGGTGTTAGCAGGAGGATTAGTAATGGGAGTGGCATCTCTATTTGGCGTGAAGTTGCAATGGTGAAATGTAAGAAGGCAACTGAAGAAGCGGTGGGGATGAAGTTACTGATAGCCATGGATAGCAACCAACACATGGACAAAGTAAAAAAGAGAAAGAGAACGGCTGAGACAACAGATAACATAGGCAGACGGGCATCCCCCTACAATGAAACTAGAAAATCTGTGCAACCCAAGGAAGTATGTAGGGAAGTGGGTTTATTGCAAGCCTGGAGGTAGCTCTGTCTACATGTACTGGTCATTTGAAGATCACGTCAACCATTACAGACACTTGGGCAGAATAACAAAAGTATGCAGTTTGATGGACGACATAAGGTGCCATAATGTTGTGGTCGACAAGTCGAACAGAGGGAGGACAACCTCAGTCCCGGACGACCCCCTAACCGGAAGAAGCACCAGCAACAATATGGCCGCCGATCCTATAAACTTATGCCGATCCCTACTGCTCCAGCCATGGACCGCTACCGAGAAATGTACCCTATGACTGACCATATGCTCCTGCTACAACGCAAACTCTGCCTAGAGTGGACGAAGAGACACAGGACAGAGCTGGAGACAACTGCATGGACAGACTTAACTAAAGGCGCCGTACCAACACCGCCATGCTGCAGGTCGTTAGAGGTACCCCGACTACATAGCCCCATTAGACACGAAGCGCATGACCAATCCGCGTAATTGACACACACACACACACATACACACACCAATCCACACCATCAGTACATTTATTATTTTGTCATTAGGCTCACTATAGCACCGCAGAAACGCAAGAAGCAAAGAAGAGCTTTTGTATATGCTTGCAGATGCTTACATGTGATTAACCCTATGGAAGGACAGGAGCACTCAAGGGACCAGACCGACTGTAATCCTCTACTAACCTATGGATACTATGAGAACTCCATAACCCAAGCCAGAGCAGGCTTTAGGAGAATACAGTAGGCTGCAATGATCTCAGAGAAACTCCAAACTGCAAGTTGCTGTGCTAGCAGAATAAACCCTGGCGTGAGCAGCAGACTGCCATGGACACCATGTTGTGGAGCGCAATTCCACATCCCGAGCCAAGGTGACATCAGCACCAGCAACAAATATTTCCTGCAAAATGCATGTTAATTTGAGGCACTTGGGCTTGCAAGAGTGGTCTGCAACCACGTCACTCGGCCAAGCTATGAATAGGCCAAGACGCGGAGGCTGGGAATGAGCAGCTGCCCCACCGCTGGACAGTGACTTGCAACATAATTGTTACCTCCAGACACTTTGCACGATGGGAATGAAGCGCTCTTATGGCATTAGTCATCTTCACACTATTGTAATGCACAGACACATAGTTGCAATTTGTTGGGCCACAGTAGACATGTACTATGAACAGATGTCTGGCAGGCTGGGAACGGAGTTGGTCCCAGATCTGGGGGTCCGCAGCCTGACCAATCAGGACTTTGGGTTCTGGGGGTAGATGGCGAGGGTTGCCAACCAATCACCAGGCTTCCTTACTGTAACTATTTAGATGTAACTACATTTAGATGTAGCAACTTTGAGGGAGGTTGCTGAGTGGCGAAGGTTATTGCGGCACGAGGATACAAAACTGGCCTGGGAGACAGAATGAGACGAGATGTGTCTAAATATCGTTCATGCATGTGACCCCTGTGTGTTTTGTATAATAAACCACAATTACCCTTTGCTCCTTGTGTGGACCTCGAATTCTTGGGACCAGGGAAGGAGTTAGGGCCTTCCATGAGCTGGGAGTCTGCAGACCCTTGGCATGGCTCTGCCAGCCCCAGAAATTACCTGACTGAAATCCAGGGGTAAATGCCAGGGGGCAAGGGCCAATGGCAATCCTGCGACTCTGCAACAATATAATAGATAGTTTCATGGGGCAGGGACAGGCCAGCAACCTGGCATGCAAGGACCAATTGAGTAATATGTATAAGGGCAATCCATAGGGTATACCGCTCCAAGCACCGAATGAGTACAAGTGATACGTTTTTGGGGAGGGGCCAGATTGTGACGCAATTGGAATGGAGACTGCAGAGATTCTTGAATGCCCTGTATGATCCCTTTCGGATTTTGTAATGAACAACAGTGCTAACTTGCCCTTGGCTGAGTCCTCAGTTTGTTTTGAAGGCAGGGTTGTTGGGCCCTTGGGAGCTGAATGGGTGAGCTTGTAGTAACCCCCAAACCTCTGGCATACCCCACCAACAAGTTGGTAGCAGAGGTATGGTTGACTACGCCCGTTCCCCATACAGCCACCTCTTCCGCCATAGCGCCGGGTTTTATCTACAAGGAGACGCTGTAGGTACAGATTGAACATGAGAAATATTGGTATCCCTTGTTAGGAGGCAGGAAGACAGCTGTGGATTCATGTTGGCGTTGTGTATATTTTTGTGTAACAGACCTTTAGCATTGTGCGCGTTATAAGTGATCTTTAGCACTACCTTTTTCATGAGTTGGTGATGTCACTCATCAGGTTATATGCATAGGACTGGGAGAGCACAGGGAGCTATAGAAATTGGTCTTGAGAGACTTGAAATTGATAGAGGAGGCTGTTCAGTGCCGGTGCACGGAAGGCGCATGCGCAAGATCGGTGGGTCTGCCTGAGGAGGTGGAAAGCTGTGGAGGGGCGGTGCGCGGAGCATTCCTGACAAGTTGTTTTGGGGACAGAGATCATTTTCTGAACTGTTATTCATTGTGCTTATGTAACAACGTAGTGTCGAAATCCTTGATTTGAGGTCAAGTAAGTATAAAAGCAGTGTATCAAGGGAAGTGTGGGGGGACACGCCCCTAAGGCACTTGTGTAAGAACCTTCCACGCTATAAGGACAAGATTTGTATATGTAGCGTGAAATGGATGAAAAGCACAGAGGGTAAATTGACTAAGCCATGGCCACAATGCAGAAGTTTCTCCAAAAACGTGCAGCAACCACTATTGACACACTTGCAGGACACTTTTAAGGGGAAGAAATTAGCCAACCGTATGGTGATATTTGAACTTTGGCGATGTCTCAGGAGGATAAGGGGAAAGTAGCGAGGCATCAATGGATGCTAAGCCTACAGGAGACACGGGGGCCAGTGTCCACGTCCTCCGCTCCTCGACCTTCTCCTGCGAGCGAAGGGGATAAGGAAGACGAGCAGGAATTATACCTTATATGGGAGATAAAGGCAGCAGAGGGGTACAAAAATACAGTATTTAAACCTCCACTGTATACCAAGGAGGAGGGGCAGAAGGGGGCGGGACAGACAGACCATGGAAAGGGAGCACTCAGTGAGGCAGAAACAAGTACCAAGGAAGGGCTAGAGGGCATAGCCTCGAACTAATGGGTAGCAGGTCAGATACTCCTAAAGTTGAATGGGAACACAATGGCAGAAGCAGCAGGGGTGATCAAAGAAATGGAGGGTCTTAAAGGGAGCAGCGAAGCACGATACTGGGCAGAGATAATGGAAGAAGTAGAACAAAAAGAGAAGGAAGAAGAGAAGAAGCGCAAGAGAGTGCATAGGGATAAGCAAAGAGAGGAAGAGAAAGAGCGGGGGCACCGAGAGAGGAGGAAGAAGGCGCTCGAAGAAATAGAGAGACAGAGAGAGGCAAAACAAGTTTTAGTGAAGAGGCAGTAGAGAAGGTGGCAAATAGAGCAACTCGCAAGAAAGAGGAGAAGCACGCAATAAGAGACAAGGCCAAAGTGGGCAATGGGCACGGAAGATGACAAAATGGGAGGGGGTAGTCGAACAGGGCCAGACAACACTACCACACAGGACAGACATGGGGTCCTGCGGGAGAAGGGCTACTGATGATTTGATCAACTTTGGAGGGAAGCCCCGCAAAGGCACAACCTCAAGGTGGCTGAGCTTTGTGGATGATTTTTGCAGTGACATGGACACCATCTCAGACAGAGACACAGAGGAAAGTGAGGACAAAGGAAGAGGGTGACCCAAATATAGGTCAACGGGGAAATGTGCAGAGAGAAGGGTGACATGGAAAGCAGGGAAGGACACAGGGGGATTTAGGGGTGACAAAGATGATCGATCACAATGGACCATAGATGTATCACACAGTCTGGACAATTTGCTCCCATACGTGCAGAGACTTAGGGATATTCCAGGGTGAAAGAGATGGCCAAGGCATGTATTGACATTAAAGAAGCTGGGGGATCATATAGGCTGATCCAATTGACACGAGGAGCAACTGGGAAGATCAGGTTCAAACAATTCTGGAGAGGAAGGGGGGGCGACCTCAGTACATACCATGGAAGCACAATTTGTAGTGTAGGCTACCCTCATTAACCACGTGTGCGGGGAAATTGATATACAATATGAAATGGTGATAGCGGGACAGAAATTAGCAGTGGGGGACTTCAAGGGACTACTAGTGGTAATCCTCGGGGAGGCCGCTGATGACATATGGAAAAGGACGGGGCACTCAGGGGTAACCTCCCAGGGCATGTGCATGATGGCGTGCTATTTGCAAATTGTCAAGCCGTTTTATGGCAAGCTCTAAGGACACAGTACCCAGACACGGCAGACATTAGTGCAATTAAGGCACGCAAAATAGGGGAAAACAAAGACCCCCTACATACATTCAGACCATTCAAGAGCTTTGGCACCTTGAAACGCGAGACCCATGGGACAAAACAGTAGCATTATTCTACCACATATTATGCCAAGGGTTGCCAGAGCAGGTGTACAAGCAAATCAAGAAATGAGTGGGAATGGAAGCAAAGCCTTGGTCAGAAATACAGCTCACGATAGTACACTGTTGTAGGTTGCTGCAAGAGAATGCAATGAAAAAGTGCGAGGAAAGAAAGCAGGAGGAAGTGAAGGTCATGCAAAGGAAGCTATCTAAATATGCTCTGGTAGGGGCAGTATTGATGAGCACGGGAACACAAGGGGCATCACAGATGGAGCACGTGCCACCGCCCGCGGGTGGAGGATTCTTGGGGTCAGGGAATGTGCAGCATGGGTTTTCGAGGAAGAGAGGGGCCACCTAGAGGATCTGGGGTATGGGCACCAGGTACAGAAGAATCCAGGGGGTTTCGATGATATGGGCAACAAACACAGCAGGGCCCAGGGGAATTTTCTGGGGGATTCCAAGGGCTGAGGAGAGAGCCACCCTAATGCTGGGTGTGCAGACAGCTAGATCACCTCTCGAAGGTATGTAGAAGCAGAGGAGTGGTGCAATAGAATAGGGGAATGCAACACCAGTCAGCATACCAGGGGGAACAGGACAAATACTGCATACAGGACCAGACACCACAACAAGGACAGACACACAAACGCATACCCACAGACACACCAGCACATGACTCAGGTACCACAAATACAAGCGCCTATGCAGCATTATTCGCAGGCACCACAGATGTCACAGATGCAGGGCAACACACAACATGCATACACGGCACAGCAAATACAACAGATGCAGAATAGCACACAGCCAAACAACGGGACAATGGCACATAAAGACTCCATGAGAACAACTCCAATTAGGAAATTGGGGGGGTCACTGTAGTGGGAAGTATCCCATTTCTGGGGAACGGGATGTCCTTATATCTGCAATAGGACAGCCCACCGATGGACTTGATGTGTTCCATCCTATTGATTACACCCAACCCTCCGGAGGAACCACACATAGGGGGGGACGATAGGTGACAAGACTTTTTCCTTTTTTGTAGACACTGGGGTGACTAAATCCTGCATCTGGGAGGGGAAATATAGTATGTCAGGTGATGCCATCAATGCTCAAGGATTCTCTGAGGTGACGGAAGTGGTTCCTTTTACAAGCGGTATATCACTTTCTATAGGGGAGCATGATCTATCCTTGCCTCTACTTTATTCCCGACAGACACCTGTACTGGGGAGAGACATCATGAGCAGACTTAACACGACCATGTCATTCACCGACAAGGGGATATTGTGTTCCACACCAGGTATACACCTTCTAAACATGAGGGAAATAATTCAAGCTTATTGTGGACGAAGGGTACAGAGGGGGATGCCAGTGGATGAGGAGCTGTTCCAATATGGGACGGAAATCATAATAGCATGGCTTCCAGGGATTCAGGGGAAAATGTGGCACCTTCTAACAAGTACTTATTCAGGCCAGAGATACCATTAGTTGAGGAAGAGGGGAGCATAGTTCTGCTGGAAGAGGCAGTAATCATGGGAGACAAGTGGATAGCAGCGCATGGGACAGATGGCACAGGGCGACAATGGCGAGCAGTGATCGCCATAACTGATGGGTACAGGTTGACCACAGTCACAGACAAAGAGCTATTCATAGACAACAGATCAGATAATGAGATCGTGTTTGTAACGAGCATCACATATTGGGTGAAAATACATTACAGAGAAGTACCACAGAGAATGGCAATAGTGCTGAAAGCACCACCTACCTTTCTCGCTGAGGATTTGGTGAAGGTCCCAAGCATCCTATGGACCACAAGTCCCTATGATGTGGGGCTTCTGAAAGGGATGGGATCAGTGAAAATAAAACTGAAGCCAGGAGCAATTTTACCACGAGTTAAACAATAACCACTTTCAAGGGAAGCAGATGAAGGTATCTATGAGGACATTGCAGTTCTAGTGAAGCAGGGCATTCTAGTGCCATCAGAATCACCATACAACACTGCAGTGCACCCTGGCAAAAAGACGACAGGGGGATCATGGCATTTTATACAGGACTTGAACCCTCTTAACCATATTGTAGAGGCAGAATATCCTTTAATTCCAAACACAATGACACTTTTGTGCAGCATCCCCACAGAAGCTGCCTACTTCACAGTCATAGATTTGAAGAATTCCTTCTTTTCTAAATACCATTACACCCAGACTCACTAGACCTAACTTCATTTCTATATAGGAATAAGTAGTGGAAACATACAAGAATTAATCCTAGGGTACTGTGAATCACCTTCCTTACATAGTCAATAGGGTGCTTCAAATGGACCTAGGCAACTTGCAGATGGAGAGAATGGATATACAGTACGTAGATGACATATTGATTTGCAGTAAGACAGAGGAACCATGTAGAAATGACTCAGTATACATGCTAACAGTACTAGCAGACAAGGGACACAGGGTGGACAAGGCCAAACTACACTATTGCCAGAAAGAAGTGCTATACATTGGACAGATGATCTCCCAAAATGGCTGACAAGTGACACCAGAGAGGGCAGGGGCAATACGCAGGACAGCAAAACCCACAACAGTTAGAGAAATGCACCAGTTTTTGGGGCTATGTAATTACTGCAGGGCATGGGTATTCGATTACAGCACTTGCACCAGGCCTTTATTAGGTGCACTAAAGGAAGCACAGAAAGGGGAGAAAATAATACGGTGGACAACGGAAATGACTGAGGCATTTAACGAGCTGAAGGAAGCAATATGCACAGCTCCAGTGTTAGGGATGCCAGACTATCAAAAAGAATTCTTTGTGTCTTTACACTCCGACAAAGTAGTAATGACAGAAGTTCTGACACAAAAGACTAGCCTGGGGCACAAGCCATTAGCTTACTACAGTCGGAAATTAGACCCAGTAATGAGAGGACACTATCCATGCGAACAAGCTTTGGCTGCAGCTGCATTCGCAGTGAGTATTTTCATGGGATGCACCTCCACTCTTAATGTGAAGCATGCTCTCTTCGCAATACTGAAAAGACCGAAAAGCACACTGACAACACAAAGAGCCTCTGGGTATGAGGTGTTACTATCAAACCCAGCTCTCAAGATAGTGAGATGCAGACATGTCAACCCAGCGACTTTCATTACTGACGTTCTAGAAAAGGGTGACAATGGACATGATGCACAGCAAACGTAGAAGAATCTAGTGACACTCAGAAGGTACAGGAGGATGCACTTGAGAAGGTAGAC
Source organism: Ambystoma mexicanum (assembly GCF_040938575.1). NCBI lineage: Eukaryota > Metazoa > Chordata > Amphibia > Caudata > Ambystomatidae > Ambystoma > Ambystoma mexicanum. The sequence continues at coordinate 502,178,485 of NC_090929.1, read as the reverse complement.
GCACTTATATTGCCGGGTCTTCAACAATTGACCAGAAGAGTGGGGAAAGACATACTGGGACAGCAGTCGTGAGACTGAGAAAAGACAGGACCAGTGAGGCAGTGACAAGTGCACGACTGCCATCACATTATTCAGTACAAGCAGCAGAATTAGTGGCCTTAGTATTGGCATTAGAGTGCAGCAGGGGAACGGAAGTAAAGATGTATTCAGATTCAGCTTACTTGACATCCACAGTGCATTCTGGGCTGTCACGTTGGATGAGGAGGGACTTCAGACGTACTGATGGGTCACCAGTACAGCATGCACTCCTATTGGGTAGACTGCCAGATGTCATAGGCCTCTCAGAGCAATTAGTAATTGTAAAATGCCAAGTACACACAAAAGGGGAGGATCCTGTCTCAAGGGGAAACGAAGCAGCAGACGCGGAGGCAAAACTTGCTGGTTATTTTGGGGACATTTTAGAAATGGAAGCTTTGTCACATGCAATTATGCAAGGACCATGATACTCTAAAATGGGTACAACAATACAGGGATAGTGGTTATGTCACTCGCATTATTGCACACAGCACTGATGCAGCTACACTATCCAACCCTTACAGGGAAGGAGGTGCTTGCTGTCCATATTGGAGTAAAATGGTTCTGTCCTAACTTGGCGAAACAGCTGGCCGAATTAATGGTTCATTGCTTGATATGCAAACAGTTTACTGCAGGTCATACATTAGTGTAGTGAGAGGAGCCATACTGTGCCAAGTTGGTCCATTCCAAGACAGCCACGAAGACTATGCCGTCATGATCCAAGTTTGCCAAGGGTCCCGCTACATGATACTGGTTGTTTGTCAGTTTTCCTGCTGGAACTGAGCTGGTTCTTGTTCTCATACTGATGCCCTTAGAGTGGCAAAGTTCTTGGTCCGGGAAGTATTCCCACGATGGGGGTAGGCGAAGTGAGGTCCTGCGGTCTGACGATGGCCCTCACTTCGCCAATGAGTTGTTTCACCACATTACAATGTTGATGGGAATCTAACACACATTTTCCTGTGCTTATCACCCACAAGTGAACTGGGTGTGTGAATGCCTCAACGGCTTGCTTAAAGAAGCTATAGCCAAGACCAAAAAGAGTCTAAATAGGAATTTGCTGCATTGTCTACCCCTAGCACTGTTCGCAGTGCGCAACAAGCCCGGGTCCGACCACCATTTGACCCCACATGAGGTGCTAACAGGACGGTGCATGCAACTTCCCTGGTTCCTCCCACTAGAGCAGTGAAGGATGTGCAGAGTGTAGCAAATGTATTGGGTCAGGAAATGTATGATTATACGACTTCCTTGATTGCTTGTGCCTCTTTTATTTCTCACCAGCTATAAAGATACAAGGGGGGCAGAAGTCAGAGAAGAAAATGGCAACTTCAAGAACAACGAGGACTTACTTAAGCAGCCACCTGTATACCCAGGAGACCAGGTTTTTCTTCGAAATTTCACTAAACGTTGGGACTCACCCAGGTTCACGGGTCCACATACATTGGAAGTAGTGACTGAAAGAGTTGTCAAATTACTCGGGAAAAGTGTTTGGAATCATCTGTGAGATATCAAGTCCTACAAAGCTGTGGCCTCACCTGGCAAAGACATCGGCAGGGCCAACAATCCTCAACGAGAAGAGCCAGGAGACAATTGGGAAGCAGCACTGCCGAGCAAAGGACACCCAATGGTTACTCGCTCACGGGCAGCAGAGTTAGGGCACGGACTTCCTACACATCCATAGTAAGGTACAATGTCTGTTGTTTTTCTTTCTGTACACATTCACCGTGAAAGTGTGACTGTTTCATATTGCGTTTTTTCCATGCTGCCCACTGATTCCCAACCTGATACTTTCGAAAGCCAACTTGTCCAATTCATCAGAAGATCTACCAGATTCCGAGCATGTCCTCCAAATGTGTACTATCATGTTTTCATAGCGTATTTGACCCAAGCTTACCCACAACTAGAAAGATGAGACCCATCCGTCCTTGCAATCCTCAGAGACCCTAGAATTAAGGTTGTGTGGGACCAACTATTCATCTTTGCCATGACAGGTCATATGATTAACGAGGCTTGAACTACTACAACATTAACACACTAATGCTAATAATTTTTTGCGCATTTGAGGTATGAGATGGGAGCGCCAAATTGCTCACCTGGGTAGACAATGAATCTGGACTAATGGCCATAATGCCACTGAAGAAAGCATTGTGTTACCAGAATGAAGGTGCAGTTAAGATTGGAGATAACACAGAGTGTAGGTACACAGAGAAGCATCCAGCAACAAAGGTTGGCACAGCAATATTAACGGACCACTATTGGGCGTGTGGATCAAAGGCATACTAGAAGCTGCCACCCAACTGGGGACGAGTTTGCTCGTTGGCGCACATCAATATGCCAGCACTGGTAGTACTACAGAAGGACGTGAAGGTAGATGATTTCTTTAAGATGGATACTAACAAGAGAAAGAAGATAGATAAAATTGGAAGAAAAGGGAAGTAAGAAAAGATCATCAGAGGTGAGTAGAGACAACTATTTCTCATCAGAATCAGAAGCATCCCTAGACGATGTATCACCTGAGCATCGGTTGTTCAGCAGGACAGAGATTTTTTTCGCGTCAGTAGTTCCAACAGTCTAGACATAAACAAACGTGAATTGGTTGCAGATAACAAGATGGGAGCTGATGCAGAAGATAAACTCTACAGTAAATGGCTTCAATGCAATAAAAGAAGGGCTTCGAGCAGTAAGGGTAATGCACTCCAAAACAGATACATTTTCAGATTTCTAACAGCAATGGAAGAAGGAGTTTGCGCAGAGATCAGGAGTTGCTTTTGCACATTTGTACCTGCAAATGATGGAGAGACTAGTACATTGGCAGAAGCAGTGACCAGACTATCGAAAATGCAAGCCAAGATGGAGGAAGGGGTCAAAGTTACAGGAAAGGACCAGAGCAGGTTGTCGTGTATATATGGTCATGGATGCCATTATGGTTAGCAGACGGACTGGAATTGTTTGTAGGAGCACTAATATAAGTACTAGTGGGACTGTGTGTGGTGAAGATCTGCATTACACAATCCTGCAAAACTACTGAGAAGACAAGATAGTGGAAGAAAGGAATAGCCTGAGAGCAAGGGTGAAGGAATGCCCGATGTTCCTGACTGAAATGATAACATTTAACAATCCATTCGACAATAACAGAAACCGGGGAAATGGGTATGGTGCAACCCAGAAGGAGAGTGCAGCCATATGACGTGGAGTTCCGATGACCATGCAAATTACTTCATTTTGGAGGAGTAACAAAGATATGGCTACCAAGAGAAAGAGTGAGGAAGTATGGAGGATTGGTCAACATGTTGATCAGAGAGGGAATGAACAGAGGGTCCTATGAATGCCCGCCTCTTATCCCCAATGAACATGACGGCCCAAAGACTCAAGAATGCACAAAGTCACTCATTATTCGGACAACCCCCAGGAAAACCATTGACTGACATGTATGCAGAGAAGTATACCCTCTCAGACAGCAATTCAAACCATATCCAGTGAATGTCTTTATGGATGCAGGTACTTCAACAGTGTTCGTAGACCCAAATGCCATGATGGATGACGTTGACTAAATGCAGAGAAACCACTGTGCTGACATCATCAGTGACACCACGACATAGCCACGTTAGTCATGAAGCACACTTGCAACAATGCACAGCTCTACACAAACACACATTCGTGTACATGAAGAACATGCTTACACAGTTCTGTAGATAGAGGACAGATACATACACATGCTGTCAATAGCTTTTATTATTTTGTCATTAGCCAAATGCAGAAACGCTGAACGCAAGGCAACAAAGAGATGCAGAGCAAGCTTGCAGATGCTTATGGCAACTAACCCTATGGAACTACAGGATCACAGAAGGAGCCTAGCAGGACCAAATATAACTAATCTATAGGAAGTATAGTATGGTCTAAGTGTGTAGAAGACATAATACAAGTATAAGGAAAATCACATAAGGCCTCGAACTGCAGGACAAGGGACGACAGAAAAGCAGAACCAGGCTGCACAGAGCGGGAAGGCCAGGCCACAAGGCCAAGATCAGAGACAAGCAAGCACATTCCAAACTTAAAATGGCAAGGGGCCAGCTGCAGAAAAAGAGAATAAATCCTGATAATTACAGACCAGAAATGCTCTATTTGGTGGTCCTCAACCACGTGATGCGGCCGAGCTAGATAATGGTCATTCACCCACAGTGGGAAGAAGAGCAGTTCCCACTGACACAGACATAAAGTGAAACCTGAATAAGTTAACAACGTTGCAACATGGAGAGCACTCTCACAGGCAAAAGTGGTACTGCTATCAGATACATTGGTCACACATAGTCATTCACATCACCTTGAAGAGGTGCACAGAGGTCTGAGAACCGAACTGGGCCCTAGGCCTGAGGAGACCAGTTCCAGCCAATCAGGGGACAGAAATCCAGGGGCGGATGGCAGGGGGCAAGGGCCAATGCTATTCATGTGACCCTGCAACATGTAATGGATAGCTTCTTGGAGAAGGGACAGGCCAGCCACCTGGCATGGAAGGACCAATGGAGTAGGATGTATAAGAGCAATCCATAGGGTATACCACTCCGAGCACTCAATGAGGATGTGTGCTGGGTTTTTAGGGAGGGCCCAGATTGTGATGCAATTTTGTATCAAAACGTGGAGACATGAGTTTGGAAATGGAGACTGTAGAGATTCTTGAATGTCGTGTATGATCCCTGTCAGTTTTTGTAATAAGCAATAGTTCTTCTAACCTTCCCTTGGCTGAGTCCTCCGTTTGAGTTCATGAGGAATCCCCACTCCTGGAGCGACTGACAGACAAGGAGAAGGTGAGAATGAACAGTGCAGCAGAGATGCGCCTTTACGAGCCAGTCATCCAGCTAAGGAAACAGCCGGACTCCCTTCAGATGCAAATGAGCCTCCAACGGAGCCACCACCTTCATAAACATGTGTGGCGCTGACATCAACCCAAAGGGAAGGACCCAGAACTGAAAATGCCCCCCACAGAGAACCTGAGGAACTGCAGGTGCAATGGGTGAATGGGTACATGATAATAGGCATTCTGCAGATCCAAGGAGACCATGCAGCCCTCCCCGCTTGACCAGAGGAATAATCTTCTGCAAAGACTCCATCCTAAAACAAACACCTCTGACAAAGTTATTTAGTTGTTTTAAATCCAGAATCAAAAGTATCTTCCCAGAGGCTTCCGTAACAAGAATACCTTAGAGTAAAACTCCAAACCCCACTGGAGCTGGAGCACAGTCTGGATGGCCCCTTTGGACAGAAGCTCGGCAACTGTGTGAGGCATGGCCACTTTCTTGGCAGGGTCTTTGGGCAGCGTTGTCATGAAACAGGATTGCTGAAGAGGAAGAGACAGAAAGTCTATCCAGTAACCTTCCTAGACAATCTGCAGGACACAAGCATCGGAGGACCACTGCTCCCACACTGGAAAATAATGCTAGAGAGCTTCCCTCCACAGGCACACAGTAATTGTCAGGGCTTCTGATGGCCTCCACCGGCTTTGGATCCCCAGGCTGGGGATGGAAGACCTTGGAGTGATGAAACAGGGCATATCTGCCCCCAGACTCTAGGCGCAGTTGCCGAAGACCGCTGGACCTGAGGAGCAGGCTTACGCCGCAACCTGTCAGTGTGCTTGTCAGCCCGGGACACCTGATGAACCTTGTCTTCTAGAGAGTCCCCAAAAGCTTACAGCTGTAAATGGAAGCCTAAGAGCGGCAGCTTTCTGGGAGTTGTTGGATTTCAAGTCCCTCGGATGAAGCTGATGACGAGCAGATATGCATGCACCTATGGCCATGGCGGTGCCCCTGAAGCCATCATAAGAAAGATCAGAAAGGAGTTGAACCTGACTCTGCATATTATCAAGCACAGGAGCGCAGGCCAACTCTTCTTTCATAGCCTTTACGGAAAAGCCTGAAGCCCCCAGAACCGTCTCAGACGTACATGAACCATAGACATTGGCCCTTAGTGCAAGATGAGAATCCACATGAGCCTTCTCAGAGGGGCATTTGTTTTACGGTCCTCCGGGTCCTGAAGGGCAGCTTCCTCTGCAGCCATGGAGGAAGGGCCCACCAAACTGGACAGAATATCATCAACAGCCACTGTGTCTGGGAGAAAATCCTCAGCACCTTTCAAAGAATAGAGACGTGCCATGAACCGCGGCATGGAGACATGTCCGGGTCAATCCATTTACGGAGCACCTTCGTTTCAATATCAGATATCAGAGAGATCCCCAGTTTCGGAATGTTTATATTGCCTTATGTTGAGGTCAGAGGAGCACTCCCCCTCGACTGGGACAGAAAACCCCATGGAGTCCCAAACCTGGGAAATCACAATCTCAGCCTCATCCCCGGAGAGATATTTGCCTTCAGCCTCATCATCAGAATTGGAAACCATTGAAGAATGGATAGAGGCAGTGGAGGTTGACGAGGAGGAAGAGGAAGAAGAATCTGAAGAGGATGGGCTGGCCCTATGCCTGTTCCTGCCCCTAGAAGCCTCATGCTCTTCAATGGCCTGTTTCATAAGGACGTTGATCTCCCTCTGTGATAAGGATAACTTCAAAGCCAAGCGCTTCTTGTGTTTCTTTTTGGCATGTTGATGTTCAGGGCTCCTAGAACCAGCAGGAGAGTCCACATGCCATCTTTTTTCAGAATGCTTGTCCATTCTGACCTACACAGAACAGTAAATGCCAGACACCAAAACATAATGCAGCCTGACGCTGCAGAAGCCATTACCCGCAACAGCAGAAAGCAGAAACACTGAGACATGGCAATCTGCACGTATAAGTAGAGCCGCCTCGCCCCAGTCAGGCAACCCGGGCCTTCCAGGCCAATATGAAAAAGGGAGATAACCTCCCCACCCCCGCAACCAGGTAACCGCCGGAAGTGGGGAGGGGGCTGCGGACCACAATGCACGGCGACCGGCAAAGCCATAAGAAAAAACAACCGAAGCTGGCACTTTATAAAAATCAAATCCGCAAAAGGGCCCAAAGCGCTGCAGGAGGTCCCCACCAGCCAGAACCGCTCAACCGGGCCTCAAGCCACTGAGGGAGCCCGGGAGCTCATAACCTACAGTGAGACCGCTGCAGCCCCTCAGGAGACGCCGACATGGAGGAAGCAGCAACAATGCCTCCCAGAGCCCCGCACCAGGAGAATCCAGTCCCTGTAGGTTTATACCTCCGGGGGAAAAAAAGTTCCTGTGAGGGAGGCGTGGGCAGGAGGCTTCCTATTATGCAAGTTTAAAGCTCTTGCAACACCACATTAGCTACCTGTTGAAAATTTCTATGATGGAAATATTTAAAAGTAGATTCCTTGGACCAATCAGCTTCTCTTAGGATATCCTCCAACGTCCCCCCAAGCAAAGCCAATTTAGGGGCCATAGCTCCCCTAGCAAAATGAGCTCCAAATATGGACATGTCTATCTCAGCCTCCTTCATCACCCAACACACCCTGGGAGCTAAGGTGGCTGAGGAAACTGCAACAAAAGACTTTCTGAAGGAGACAAGCAACTGAGAGGTGGAAGGAGTCTGCAACTCATTAGTAACCTTGATATAGGGTTGCAAATAATGAACCACATACAGTTTCTGATCCTCTGGAAAAGAAGGATAAGAAATCGAGGTAGATAAAAACGTTTTCTTGCGGGAAAAACCGTTATTACCTAAATCTAATGCTTTGACATCAGAAACCCTTCTAATGAAAACCAAACATAACAACATTGTTAATTTTGCAGGTAATTATTGAAGCGAAAGAGCATCCTTAGTTGGCCATGATTGAACAAATGGAAGACCACATTCACATCCCAGAAAACAGAATGCTTACCATTAAAAGGAGGATTCTTAATCCTGATGGCAAGGCTCTTCTTACTAGGAAATGCCAGCCCACCGGTTTTCCCTTAACCAAAATATGACCCGCTGAGAGGGTCGAGGGAAAATTATTGATTGTCCTATAAGATTGCCCCTCTTTAAAGAGAGATACCAGGAAGTTAACTACCTCTGCTGGAGCGGAAGAAAAGGAATCTCCATGAACCAGTCCACCCAGTGCACCTGTGCAGATTAGTAGGAAACTTGAGTGGATCTAGCCCAAGAGTCCCTCATGACCTGACTTGTGTCTCTGGAAAGGCATGGGAATGACCAGGACTCACAGAAATCTTCCATGCCATGAACTGTAGTTGCCCCTGCAAGACCAACTTGTGACACCCGCCCCCGGATCTGTGAGTAACAGCGGGAAGGACGGAAAGAGCCTGGGAATGTCCACCAGTTTGAGTTCCAGAAGGGTTGGAAGCCATAACTCAGTTGGCCCAAAAAGAGGTCAAAAGAAGCAATGACGCTGCTTGTCCGTGCACTTGCAGTAGAACCCTCGGAATGAGGGAGAACCAGGGAAAGGCGTATCTTTGAAGGTGATCCCAGTCCTGAAGGAAAGTGTCTATTGCCACAGCATCCGGATCCGAACACCAACTGTAGAAATGAGGGACCTGGCAGGTGAGGCGAGAGGCGAACAGATCTGTGAGAAAATCCAATCGCTGCTGTCCTGAAGGAACCTGGAGTTCCAATCCGCCACTGTGTTGGAGAGGCCTGGCAGATATTCCGCCTGCAACATAATCCTGCGATTGAGGCAGAAATGCCAGATATTTTGCGCTATGTCTGTTAATCCCTTTGACCGAGTGACCCCCAATTTTTTGATGTAGCGGACGGCTGACACATTGTCCATCCTCACAAGGATGCAACAATTCACTTTGTCCTTGACTAAACTCTTCACTGCAAATAGCCCTGCCAAGAGCTTTAGACAGTTGATATGGAGAGATTGCTCTAGAGCGGACAACTTTCCCCCTGTAGAAACCTCTTGCTTTCTCGCTCCCCAGCCAGACAGATTGGCATCCGACTCTAACACCATGTCTGGATCGAAGCCAAATATAGCTCGCCCGTTCCACGCTTGCATGAGCTGCAGCCACCAATGAAGCTCTGCTGTTGAGTCTTGCGACTTACACACCACTTGATAGGGTTCCATGTAATAATGTCGCCACAAAAATCTCGCCATGCAAAAATATCGTAGAAAAATGGCCGTTTTTTGTGGCGATTTTATTGAATGGAACATGCGGGGGACACGCCCGCAACCCCCAAACTTTTTTTTGTCTTTCTTTTATAAAAAAAAAAAAAAAATGTTGCCCCTCTCCCCATATATATGGTCACCCAAATAATATTGCCACGACATTTTCCCGGCGATATTATTTACGTCGACCATATATATGGGGATGTTATTACCTGATACCCTTGATAGTAGGGAGCTCCTGACTGGAGATATCAAGTCTTTGGCCACTAGAGAGCCCTGTAATGAAGCTTGCCAGAAAGATGGCTTGAATCAATGCCGAAAGCCTACCTATGATCCTGTCAGATGTCGAAGCGACAATACCCCTTTCTTTAGCACAGAATTGATCTGGGATCGAATTCCGTGCATCCTCTTCTGGGGCAACCAGAGTTGCCACTGCTGAGAATCTATAGCGAAGCCCAGAAACTGCAGACATTATGTAGGCACGAGGATAGACTTTTCCTGATTAATTACAAATCTCAAATCCTGAAGGCCTGGACACTTCCAACCTAAGTTGGGCAAGAAGGAGACTCTCCTCCTGTGCTAGAATGAGCATGCCATCTCGGTAAAAGATTATCCTTATCCCCCTGGACCGTAGGAAGGCCATCACCTTTTACAGCAGCTTGGTCAAGCACCAAGGGGTGGATGAGAGGCCAAACGGGAGAGACGCAAACCGCGTTTGGCACGAATAGGTGGCCTGGCACCAAAATGGCCAAGCCGTGAGGTTCTTTGTCCTGTCCTTTGGCCATCTTGCCCCTTCACCTTCCCCAGGTCGACCGACCCAGTTCAGTCCTTATTTGGGCATGCATTCTCCCGTGAAACACCAAGCTTTCGTGGACTTCTGCATGCCTTGTGTGTGTGTGTGTGTGCCTCCAGGATGTGGGCTGGGATGTCTGTTCCCAATACACATCCTGGGTGCCAGAGAGTCTGCAGTGCTGTGAATGCCTGGGACCACTGTGGTCCGTGATTGGTCAACGTATGATATACCTGTATGTGAGCAGATCTCCCATTGGGTCCTCTTCGTTTTGGCGCAAAGATGATTCTGGATAAGAGAAGGCCCCAAACTCCCATACCATGTCGATCTCTGGAGTTCTCACTGAACGAAGGATAGGATCCAAGTATCCTGAAACTAAGAAGCTGAGTCGAGGAACCGCTGGTGACCCGCTGGAAAGTTTGGCACCTTGAGCCTGCTGTCGTCCTGTGGGACCCCTCTGCATCTGGTCATCCAGAAGGTCTGCGAAGATGCTTCGACCCATTGTAATAGTGGGACCAACGCAGCACCTTCATCAAATCCTGCAAGTAAGCCTTCACAGAAGTGTCCCTGCGCCAACCAGTAGGTTGACCAGCTTATGCTGACTATTTGCCCTGATACCGCTGCCATTTCGAGGAGGCCCTCAAAATTTGGTATATCGCTAGCTCTGTATTCATGTCACCCTGACACCGAATTCCGTACCCTTGGCATTCCCAGTTCTGAAGTGAAGCGAGTGCGCCAGAACCGGAGTATATGCGGTTACTGTGTCGCCCAGCCGAGGTGATGAACATTGCATGTGCACTGCATTTGTGCCCCTCTTGCCCCTGAAGCCTGCTTCAGTGAAACTGGCCTGATCCATCCACCAGGAGTGGAGAAATCGCCACTGTCCCATTTGGGAGTCATCATTGTATCTTTGCTGCTGAAAGCTGCAGAGCCGTCAAATTGCCGCACTTGAACCTGCAACCGAAGTGGACTCAAATGCCGAAGTTTGGTCCGGAGTGCGCCGGGGTTCGGTAAGTAATTGCAACCTTAACCGCTGGAACCTAGTGCCTCCAACCATTTTTATGCACGAGTGGCCCCTGGGGGCCCCTCTCCTTTCCAAAGCTAGTGTAAACTATTTCCAACTCTTGGAATCGACTCTGCCCTCAAGTGGAGACCCTCCTAGAATAGTGGGAACCTATTCTTCATCGCCTCACCCATCTTGCTGAGCTGCTACAGATGCTTGAAGAGACCCCGTTTTGCCCATTTGAACTACTGCGTGGGCTAGCATTGCATGTACATTTGAGCATTAGGTCCACTCTTCTTAGGGATTGCACTGCCTCTTAGTTAGGAGTGTGTTGGATGTAGAAGGGGCTAAAAGACTATTTGCACTGCCTGTTTCCCCCCTTTTAGGTTGTGGACCCGTTTTGTGCATTAACCCTTTAGACCCCATTGGTCTTGTATATATGTATTTAGATAGAATTGTGTTGGCTTAATAAGTATTACTGTGATTTGATTTGTGTGTTGAAACTCAAAGGCCTTGAAATGAATATATTTGCATTTTTAATATATCTACTCCTGACTGGCATTGATTTGTAAGTGTCCTTTACTCTGTGTGCTCATTGAGGTCTTTCAGTCACCCTCACCCCTCCTGAGTCTTGACTGCCGCCAAGAAAAACAAGGCTGGCCTTCTGAACCTCTGCCCACCAGGTCAGAGTTCAGAAATCCATCTTAACACATGGCCATTGCTATTGCATCCAGTTCCTGGGGCTGGACCAGTGAGGGATGATCACCAGGATGGGGGATCCTCAGGGAGTGGAAGTGGGACACCAATGGGTAAGACCTACATAACACCTTTCCCCAGCCTACTACATAGGATGCTCAAATACTCTAGCCCCCCTTTTCTGACACAAATTTTGGGCCTCATTATAAGATCGTCGGAATGGGTTAAAGGGTTCCGCAAATGGGTGCGGACCCGTTAACTCCATTCTGCATGATTACAAGCTCCCCTCGCGGGACCCGGTAAAGAACGCCTGGTCAAAACAGGCGTCGTTACCAGGTCCCGCGAGGGGAAGATGGAGCAAACAACGGGCCGCTCGTAATCGGCCCGTTGTTTGCACCCTCTCCCATTCCCATTGAGCCCTACGGGGGCTCAAATGGGAATGGGGAAGGTCCGGGCCCGGGTTTCCAGAGGGAGGAATTACCAGGCCCTCCGTACTCGAAATGGCCCGGTAATTACCCATTCTGGGAACCCGGTAAGAGAGCCCGGTTTGGCGGCAGCCATGGAGCTTATAGCTCCATGGCTGCCGCGCAACTCGTAATGAGGCCCAAAGACTTTTGCACATCGCGAAAGTCAAAAGTCGACAGACAAACACCAGAGCCATCTGCCTGACTTGTCCCAACACAAGGGTCAGACACACACCTGACAGCACTTTCCCTTCCCCACAGGGATAAAAGGTGGAGCACGAGAACACAATACGAGCAAGGAAGACCGCAAAACGAGAGAGCTAACCCAGCATGGCAGTTCAAGAGGAGGAGAAAGACGGCACAAACTTTGAGGGTGACATGGAGAGAAGCAACCTTGCCCTTTCTGACCAAGGCCTGTGAAACCTCTGCAGAAGGAATCGTAAAACCGCAAACAATGGCCAACATGTGTTGCAGCAGATGTCAACGGTACCCAAGACCCTCCACTGCTGATAACCCGAATGAGGGATGCCGATAAAGAGGGGGCGAAGTCTAAAGTTGCAAAATACAGTGGGCCTCATTACGAGTCAGGCTGAATGGGTTAACGGGGTCTGCTAATGGGTGCGGACTCGTTATTCCCATTCCGCCTGATTACGAGGTCCCCTTGCGGGACCTGGTAAGGACAACTGGTAAAACCAGGCGTCCTTACCGGGTCCCGCGAGGGGACCAGGGAGCTAACAACGGGCCGGTCGTAATCGGCCCGTTGTTAGCTCCCTCTCCCATTCCCATTGAGCCCTATGGGGGCTCGAATGGGGAAGGTCCGGGCTCGGGTTCCCTGAGAGAGGAATTACCAGCCCTGCAAACTCAGAATGGCCTGGTAATTCCCCATTCAGGGAACCCAGTTTTGGAGGCAGCCATGCCGCCAATAGCGGCATGGCTACCGCCAAACCCTTAATGAGGGCAAGTGTGTTGACAAGAGTGAACCCGGCTGAGGGAGGTCCACAGTGAACTGTTTAAATAGACATTAAGATTTGTGAATGTCACAGACAATATTATGTTGAAAGCCGTAATGAACCCGGTTAAGGGAGGCTAACATACGAGAGGGATCTGCTCACGGAAGAGGGGCATCCAAGGGTGAAAGGTATTAACCAATGTGCAAGCAGAAAGGACATTTTTATTTAGTTTATTGTTTATTATTTTGAACACAGCAAGTCCACGGAGGCAAGAGACTTTTTGTATAAAAGAGACTTAACCACTGAAGGCCCTGATACCCGAAAATGGAACTGTTGGCTTGTGCTGGGAAATCTCGATCGTGTGCTGTGCTCTGGAATTCTACCTTGTCCCGTGATTGAAACGTGGGGAAGGGAGACCTCGACCACCCAATCCCGACTTATTGTTTGTGAACACTTCCTTCTTTCTTCTGAACATTATCTCACACTTCTTTGGCATTTAGTGTACGGATGGGCAATATGTTTTTAGTATAGGCCCTTTTTATCTGACAAGATGCCACTAGGACTGCCTTTTTATTGTTTGATAGTCGAAGCTTGCTCCCATCTTAGATATAGGTTTAGATTAGGGCTTTTTCCAACCTACCTTTGCAGTTTAATAAACACTGTTGAACAGTGATCACTTTTGTCTGTCTTTAAATTTGCCACCATGACTTCCTTACACTTTGTACTCCATTACTGTCTGGAACGCCATCCTGGAGTACCTTTTTGGAACTGAGCTGTTCCTTCAGACCAGCAGTCAGCTGGTTATGTTTGAGCCTGATGGGGCTGGTCGAAAGGCCTCAGTGGGGTCCATCGGCTGTAGGATCAAGACTGTCCTTTCCATGGCTTCAGTGTCTGCTGGGTTGCCCGTCCCAGAACATGTCCAGGGTCGGATGAATAGGGGGAGGGGGCGGCTTCCTGGGCGGACACAGGTGAGGTGTCTCTGCAGGGGGTTTGCAGGGCTGCTACGTGGGTTGGTCTGAGTATGTGTCTCAACCTTTCCTGGCTTAACATGCTTCTTCCCTGGAATGGGTCCCTTGAGGATGGGGTTATGTCTGTGGGCTCTGTAGGAAACCTAAGGGTACTTCCCCAGATAGAGCCCAGGAATCCCTTATTCAGGTGGTCAGGACACAGCCATCGCTGTTGGATCCAGTTCCTGGGGGTGGACCAGTGAGGGAGAATCACCTGGGTAGGGGAGCCCGGGGTTATGCTCGGGGGAATACCCCAGGTGAGACGCGGTACCATCACGGGGAGGATGGTGAGAGGAACGAAGTCCCGGAAGCTTTTAGAATCTATTCCCACTCATCATCCCTTCCACTCATTGAATCTCCATTACCCAAAGGTAAGGTCAACAACCCATTCACCTCTGGTAAAACTTGCTAAACCACAACTCCCAGAATATCTGTGTTCCTGGTTTCTATCCAAACACTCCCAGTCACTCTTCTCCTCGTCCCTTTAATTAATATTTTCTGAACTCCGGGTCCTCTTTAACCAAACCCTACCATTCCCATAATTCCCCCTGTTTATTTTATGATAAGAATCCTCGTCATTCCCATTCGTTTCATAACCCCTACAAATCCTACTATTCCAAGTTGCCTAATCACCTTCTTTCTTATGACACCTTTTCCACATCCTACCCCGTATGACACTCAGAAACTCTAACCCCCTCTTTTTACAATACGAAAACTTTTTTACACTGTGATAAAAAAACAGACTTTGCTGGAGCTAGTCCGCCGACACTGTCTTAGGATAGTCCACAGCAGTGCCGATGTACCGATGAAACGGCGCTGAGGTTTGGTCGACCAGCTACTGATAAGTTATTTTTGATACCATCTGACTTGTAAATATTCAGACAGACGGAGCGACGCTGAGTGTTGTCAGTGTTGGAGACTCTGAATGTTGTATGCTGTCAACCTCCTTATGTAAGGAAGTCCATTTCATCCAGTAAATACTCGGCCCCGGTCGCGGAGCGACGCAGAGCGACACGGAGTGAAGCTGAGTGTTGTCAGTGTTGGAGACTCTGGATTTTGTATGCTGTCAACCTCCTTGTGTAAGGAAGTCCATTTCATCCTTAAAATACTGTGCCCCGGTCGTGGAGCGACGCGGAATGACGCTGAGTGTTGTCAGTGTTGCCAGGGGTGCCGGGCGCACCGTACGAAGCGAAGCACCAGTTCACGTGTGTGCCTCGCGCCTTGTGCACCTCACCACTCCCCCCAGTTTATAGAACTGTGAACTCAATGAGCTCAATGATCACCTCGGAGCCTGGCCCTTCGGGACTTGTCATGAACGATGCAGCTGTGCACCCCCAGCATACTGGAGTCGAGGGAGGCGTGCATTCCTTTACGCGGCGGCAGCGTCGCTTTCTGGCTGCTAGTGGAAGAGAACTCGCTGAATATCGAGCGGCATCCCTGGTAAGCTGTAGCAGGTCCCATAAAAGGACCTGTGCTTCAATTTCATCTACAAGCTCTGACAGATTTTTTGACTGTCAGGCAAGTAGTTCACCTACATTTGCCATGGTTGTGACACCTCTAACAGTGCATGTACCTAATGACATGAACTTTGAGGGGGGAAATATGAGTCACGCCGTGTCTGAGGTGTTCCTGCAGACTGTCTCGGATGATAATGAGTTTCGTATAAATGCAAATGTCCCTCAAACAGCTGTAGCCTCCCGCCAAAGGGGAGTAGTTGAGTCACAGTCTGTCAAAACATTACAGTCTTTGTCGAGCAATGCGCTGGACTATGTTAAGGCCCAGACGGAGGGGATGGAGAGCAAAGGGGCCGAGGCTGTTGGTCCTACGGTTCGGCCTACCGGTGGGGCTAGTGGTAAAGACCCATACATGTTTAACAACAGTGACCCAGTACAAGCAGAATGGTGAATGGGCCACAACCCTTCAAATCCCCCAAGTGATCTGCTAGCTGATGTTGCAATTGGCACACGATATAATGCTGACGGGAATAGGTTAGCAATCTCACCAGACAAAACATTATGTGATGTGAGGAGTCCAAATCGGCGCAGCTCGATTGCTGCGGTAGATAAGGTACTAAAAGTCCTAATTTAAATAAACACCAGATTGGGAAGTCATCACACCTCCGAAAACAGGGTGGAAGCATCATCCATAGACATCAAAAGTCACACGAGCAGGAGTTAAGTGCTCATGCGCCCCAGGTGAAGAATGCACTAAATCAGCTATCTGAAATATGGAGACTTAATGAAAAACGGAACTTGTGGCTGAAACCTATGGCGAAAAGGAAAATACTTGACTCTATAAATGATGACTACATAGACCAGTTATCTGCATCGCAAAAAAGACATGCTGAGAAAAGACAATTAGCTGGTCTGGATGAAAACGGAGATGAGTCTTACTTATCGCTATTTTCAGCTGGTCCAAACATAGACGAACTATTCACAAAGAAAAGCAATCCATGGAAGCAAAAATCAAAAACATCTAGATCAAGGTCTAATAACACCAACAACAAAAAAACATTCAAACTCAAAACATGGCAGAATGTCTTTCCAAGGAAATTACCAGAGAGCTAAATACACTAATAATGGCGGCTCATACTATATCTATTTACCATATGTGAAATTATATGAACAATTGAATGAGAATATTAAGGACCAAACCACCCTTCTAGCTATGCTGAATACAAAAATGATAAATGTGGAGCAAGATCTGACCATGACGAAACAAGTACTGTCAGACGAGCATCTGAGATCTGAAGCAAATGTGAAGATAATACTGGAACACACTAAAAACAGCACGACTGACAAAGGATTGCTTGCAGAAGTAGCTCGCGAAGCGATTGCTTTGCTGAAACAGCATAAGCTGAATCCCATATCCACGGAGCAGGCACCTAAAGAGAACAGAGAATGTCACGATCTCAGTGTGGAGATGATATCTGCTACAAACCCAATAGATCAGAATGCTCAAATTGCAGTACTGGACACCGACAAAGATATGAACTCAAACCCACCAGAGACAAGCAGTGGCAATGGATGCATGAAAGACCCCCCGTCGAAATGTAAACAAAAACTGAAACGATTAAATGGAGCTGATCGTCAGAAAGTTAGTACTATCAGCATTAGCAGTGAAGCACAGGATAGCGAGACACCCGCACCAACAGAGGGCGTCCCTCTATGTGCGGAAAGAAATGGGAAACAGAATCCGAACCAACTGCTTGCAGATCCCTCTTGACGCGTTTATGATTCGACGTCAGAGCGATCTGAATGTGTTGGTTCCACTACCAATACGGGTATAGCTCGGGGGAGTGAAGCTTATCATCTGTAAAACTGGCTGATCATAACTGCCTTGGAAGGCCAAGGTAACCACAATCCAGGTACTGGCAGCGACGCGCCAGATGCCAAAGTAGCTTTGCAGAAGAAGTCTGTGTCTATCTCAAAAGAAGTGTTTCCAATCTTTGAACCAAAAAAAAGAGAGCCTGTAAAAAATAATAAAGCAGAAGAGACAACGGCTGGAAAGAAATCGAAGAACATGAGGAAAAGAAAAACTCAAAAAAGATCAAGTGTGCGATCATTCTTAAGGAATATTAAAGGTTTTAGCATTAGAAGAACCACTAAGCAAGCACTGGAGTCATAGTAAATGGCAATTCTGGTAATCAAATGACTTCCGCATTTGCAGGACAAAAGAACAGTAATGAAGTGGAAAAATGTACCATAACTGAGAATGAGAGTTCTCCAGAGGATCTTCTCGACCTCTCGACGTATGCTCATTGCAAAGGCGATAAAAGTGGCTGGACTGAGATTCCAGACTGTATTGAATGAGGAGTGCCCATCTGCAGATGTTTTTATTAACATTGACCTCAGCCCACACTGAATGAAGAGAAGTTGTCTGCAGATAAGAAAATCTGCAAGAAGCAGTCTTCCTCTCGAGAAATCCCAAGCATCAAAACCTATTGTTTAGCAAACAAGGAACCCGTATACCTGGAAAGACGTGTTACAATGGATCCAATAAAACAAGATGGTAATACGCTACAATTAGCAGGGGAAGTACCTATCAAATGCATGTTGGGCTAATAAAAGCAATACCCAACATTGAAGTAGAGTCTGTAGATATGGACCCTAAAATAACCGAGTCTGATCCCCAGCAACAGTCTAAAAGCCCATCGCTGCAACAAAAGATACACTTTGCTCTCCATCAATCAATGTCTGAGAAAACTCAGACCAATGCAAGAGCGAATGCAGCTTTCGGCAAAGACTCCGGCCGCCAAGCTCGAAGCAATAAGAAATTGGGGAAATATCTTCTGCGATTAGAGCGAATAGTGAGAGAAAAAGATGGTCTCTTACTAAACAGAAAAAATGTGATGAGATTATTACATCACATTCCATAATTAAGAACGGTGGTCTCTGAAGATATCCAAGTAGTAGAATTTGATGATGAAAAAAACAACGATTGTGTGATACTACACATAGCTTCTAAAATCATTTGTGACTCACTTCTAAATACTGGTGCCATCCTGAACTCCTTAGGGTTCGACATAAATGAAATTTGGAACCCAAACAAGATGGAACGATTGGGAAATCAGATACCAAAACTCTGAGGAACTCCTCTCTGCGAAATGAGGATCTTGATTGGACATGGGTCGCTAAAACTATCAATAGCCCTAAAAACAGCTAATGTTTAAAGTCCAATGATTCCGGTAATATATGCAGAGCCTCTTGGAACACACAAGGTTATATGCATCTTTTTGAAGACACACCGAATGAATTAAAGGACATAGATTTACTATGTCTGCAAGAGACATGGTTAATGAAAACTCCAATTGCGGACGGCTTTGAGATTGCCTTCAACCAAGCAATTAAAGGGAAAAAGGGACGCCCCCGATGTCAGGAATGGTGACCCTTGCAAAAATTAAAAGTGGTATACATATTCTATCTTCAATCAATGTGTCACCGTACATACAAGTCTCCAGGATCAAAATCCCGACGAGATCAGCGAAAGAAGAGAATTTACTAATATTGGTAAATATCTATTGGCAACATGCTGCAATGGACATCTTCATTGAATCCATTTCGGAACTCATCTGTGATATCAAGAGGAACGAAAAAGATGCAAACATCTTAATATGTGAGACCTTAACATAAATTGCTTGCAAAATGGAATCAGATCCAATCATGATGAGAAGAAAACTCATGGTGAACAAGCGGCCATGCTCTGGATGCTTGAAATGGATGCATGGAATCCACAGATGTTGAATGGAGAAGTCACAGGAGACATTCCCGCCCAACCAACTTGGCGAAGGAATGCACTAAGATCGACAATAGATTACATTTTTGTAAATGAAAGACTGAGAAGTGAAATCACATTCCTAAAAATTATCGAAATGAAGTCCAGTGACCACTGTGTAGTAAAAATGTACTTGAAGTCACAACAAACTGAAGGTCCAACTGATATAGCAAAAAGTGTTTTAGAGGTGGGACCCGGTCGTAATCGATTATGACTAAATGCGAGCAAGGTGAAATCACTGCTAAAATCATTGGAAGAAAAATCAGAGATGGATAAAATTGAATACACAACCCTCTTAGAGACCTACCGAGAGAAGAAAACTGCTAAAGCTAGACCGGACTTCATACAGTCATATGTATGGGATGAAGGGCTTAATGTAAAGAAATAAAAGCTGAACAAAGCCCTAAGAATGTTCAAAAATAAATCGGACTTGAGCAGCAAAAGTATGGTAAAACAACTGAAACAAACCTATAAGAATTGGTTAATCAGTCATAAACACATAATGCTACAACGAGATGCAGAAAACATGATGAAAACGCTTGTTAAAAGAAACACAAGTGACTTCTGGTCCTATCTGAATAATGTCTCAACTCCCCAAGGTGCCATTATAAAAAACATGGTACCAGAAGAACTATGGGTAAGGCATTATGCAGTAATATTCTACAACAATGTCATTAAGCTGGATGCGTCATCAATAACAGAGCATGAGTGGTCATTTGAAATGAAGAAAGAATACAGAAACATCAAAAAACTAAGTACATCAAGAGCCCCAGGGCCAGATGGGTTAACAAACCATCTACTAAAACAACAGCCGGAATTATGGGCAGATTTTTGCTACTCATTCCTTACATCAATTTTACAGAAGCGAAAGATACTCACATCTTGGCAGAGTACTATTGTACCGATTTTCAAAAAGGGTAATCACACCAACCCAAAGAATTATCGGCCCATAGTACTTCTTGATGTGGTGGAGAAAATCTTTGCTACGCAGCTTCAAATCCAACTACCAAAATGGATCCAAGACTCCAAAAGATATGATACTCGCCAAACAGGATTCGTTAAAGGGGTTGGATGTTGGTTGAACCTGACAATTCTGAATTTCATAAAGATGGAAGCAATCTGCCAAAATAGAAAGATCTATGTAGCATTTGTTGATCTGTCCAGCACATTTGATACAATTGATCGAGAGATGCTCTGGAATAAGATGAAGAAATGGAAATGCCCTGAAAATTTACTCAAGCCCATAAAAGAACTGCATACGGACACAGAAATTAAGGTCAGACTAGACTCTGGTGGAACCCTGAGTAAGTCAATAAGAACAAATCAAGGTGTGAAACAAGGCTGCCCGTTGGCAGCTACGTTGTTTGGCCTATTTCTGTCTGACATTGGAGAAAGTCTAGAAGCTGTAACTTCTTTTCCACCGAAAATTCATGGAATGTTCGTAAATTGGATGCTATATGCAGACGATATTGCATTACTGGATTTAACACCAATTGGTCTAACAAGAAAGTTAACAGCTCTAGAAGGATATGTGGAAAAAAATAAACAAAAAATCAATCCTGCAAAGTCCGAAATAATAATTTTTCAAGATCTTACAAGAACTAACAAACAGAACAAAAAATGTGCCCCAAAATGGAGACTGTATAATGATAATCTGAGATGTGTGAAAAAGGCAAAGTATTTGGGAATGTGGATCAACAGTAACATACACGATGCACCCTGGGCAGAGAATGCTAAACAAAAATGCAAACAACTGGCATGTCAAGGAGTGATCATAAACAAAGGTTTAGAACATTTTCTCTGCTACCAGTTTTAGCCCACTACAATCAAAAAGTCATGCCAACATTGATTTATGGTGCTGAAAGTGCTTTAGGAGTGTCTGCAACCCTATGGCCAGAAGTAGCAAACCAATATTGGAGGCGTGTCCTGCATCTACAAAAAGGAATCTCGAGTGTGTGTGTGCGATATGAACTCAACCTGATATCCATGCAGGCCCGAGTGCTATGGAACATGTTATCCATATACAGGAAAATAATCATAGCCGACTGCACTCCCCAGTTCAAGCTTCTACGAGATGCTCTGAAAGGATGAAAGGAAATCTGGAAACCCTATTGTGTAAATGGGCAAACAGTGGCAGAAACCAGCTAGTGCAGTTGGGCACTGATCAGGAAACATTGAAAAACAATCCAAACTATTTCAAGAAAAAGCTATGGGAGCAGGATGGTGCCCGACAGTCGATGATCGAAATCGTCATAAGCTCATGGAAGATGCGGCAATTGAAGCTAAAGATTGGAACAATATGCTGCAATATCTGACGAGAACAGCTAATGTTAGACATCGAGCAACGTACATGAAATGTCGATTTAACTTATTTAACACAAGAGTAAGTCAAGCTCTAAGAGCTCGGAAAGTGACAACGATACTAAGTTGCTGCTTTTGCAATAAACAGCATGAGACTCTTAAACATCTTACACTGTACTTTGAAAGCTTGAAAGACATGAGATCCCTGCACTTAGAAAACTTAGTGAGACAACATTCCACTTTATGCGGAGAAGACCTGTGGCGAAAATTCTATAACCATTGAGAAAAAGATATCTTCGGGTTGACAAATTTTCTGCAAAATCTGGAAATCTTGCTAATGGTCTGAAATAATTTGGATGGATATTGTCTAGAAGTAAGATGTGTGTGTGTTATGGAAGCAGGGATGCTTACACGGGGTAACGAAGACATTTTGAAGACCCAGGAATCGAAGAAATAAAACCTCTAAATTGAACACAGACTGGAAAAGTGGAAATAATAAGGCAAATAAGAAGCGGATACCTGTAGAAATGCATAGGTCAATGGGCCTCATTACGACCCTGGCGGAGAACCATGGTGCAATTTGCACCATGGTCCATGGCGCTAAGCTGCCAATTCCGCCATCGTGGTTGGCGGACTTACCGCCCCATCCCGACCTTGGCAGGGCGGTAAGTCCCCAATCCCCATTTCGCCCTTCCCCATTCCCATTCTTGCCCCATAGGGCATAATGGGAGTGGGGAAGGCGTTAATTACGCCACCGTAAATTAGGTGGCGTAATTAACAACAAGTCCCGTAGCGCCATGGATTTTTCCGCCTGCAAAAAGCAGGCGTAAAATATCACCATGGCGCTACGGGAACTCGTAGTCAGGCGGAAAGGTACGCCATGCTCTACGCCGGCGTAAATCCCTTTCCGCCAGGGTCCTAATGAGGCCCAATGTGTTTTGTGACTTGGTAGTAATTTGTCTCTACTCTGCTTCCCTGATACAATGTAAGAGGGGGATGGGAATTATTTTTAAAAAGTTTGTATAAACCAAATGAAATAAAATTTTTAAAAAAACAGACTAATGTTAAAACTGTTCATCTGACATGTCTCAACCCACGGGTCAGACAGAGTCAAGCAATTAATCTGAATCACGCACACCTGATGGCCCTTTCCTTTCCCCACAGGGATAAAAGGTGGAGCAAGAGAGCACACTAGGAGCAAGGCAGACCGCATGACGTGAGAGCTTACTCAGCACAGCAGTTGGAGAGGAGGGGAAAGATGGCGTGAGTCGAGAGGATACCAAGAGGAAAAGTGACCTTTCCCTAATCAACAGAGACACGTGAAGCCTCAAGAGAAGGAATTGTAAGACTGCAAAGAAATAGCCAGCATTTGTTGCAGCAGATGTTAACGATACCCAGGCATCTCCTCTGCTGACAGCCAAGCCGGGGAGCATTGCATGGCACAATGGTACCGGCCTTGACTCTACAGACAAGAAAGCAAAGCAGTTAATCACAGCCAGTGAGTCGAGGGGAGAGCTGATAAAGAAACCAAACTTTGTTGAACGAAAGTAGCAAGTGGCTAATTGAACTTTCAATAAACAAATAACTGTTGATATAAGAAAAGGGGAAAGCCAGCATAGCAGAATCAAACACCACGTGGGTGTTTACTCCAAAAATGCTAGGCGATTACACTGCTATTGAACTACAGTAACCAGAAGGCCTTAGAAAAAGGTGTAACGGGTTCAAAGTTGACAACAGTGAACCTGGCAAAGGGAGGACAACAAAAAGGGACAAAGCCTAAAATAACTGTTTATAAAGACATTTTGTTTTTTTAATACAAATGTATTGGAAGACCAGGGGAAGTGGATTGTCCCCTTGGCATTGGGATCCGAGCCCGGTAGAGGGAGAACCCAAAAGAAAAGCCAGTGTGAATCCAAAGGAGTGAGGCTGGAAATTGAAAAGGGGTCTGAACCCGGAAAAGGGAGATCCAGGGGTGGAAAATCACCTCCCAAAGTTTGTTAAGAAAAAGGAACTGTTAAATTGAGTTGTCGAGTACGACTGTGAGAGGTTTGTGCCTGGAAGAGGGGGACCCAGGGGAGAGACCGTCACCCAAAGCCATACCTGGAACAGAACTTTGTGGTTGTTTGTTGAACATATCAGGCTGTCATAGGCAAGAGACTTTTTATTGAAAAGAGGGTTAACCATCAAAGAACCTGATAGCTGGAACGGAACTATCGGCACTTGCTGGGAAAGCTTGAGTGTGTACTGTGCTCAGGAGACCCACCTTGTCCTGTGCTGAAATGTGGGGAAGGGAGATCCCTGGCAATCATATCCTGACTTATTATTTGTGAACACTTCTTTCTTTATTGAAACCCCTATCCCACAGTTTCTATAATTAGTTGTAAGGATTTGGCAATATTTACTATTTTTTACTATAGGCCTTTTACTTTGACAAGACGCCACAAGAACTGGATTAGTTTTCATTTGATGGTCAAAGCTTGCTCTCATCTTATATTTAGGTTTAGGTTAGGGGTTTTTCCACCCTGCATTTTCAGTTTAATAAACACCCTTGAATCGTGATCACTTGTGTCTGTCTTTACTGTTGCCACCATGAGTTCTTTACAGCACGGGCTGCTTGTTCTGCGGGCATAAAGTGGTGCAGATGGTGTTGCAGCACGTCTGTCTCTCTGTGTCTCATTGTGACCTCTTCCTGTTGTCTATGCTTAGGTATGCCTCAGAGGTAAGTACCAGAATGAGGAAGAGGGACGTGGAGGTAATGCTCTGATTACTTACTGGTAATCTTCATTACTGCTAGTGCTACTCTTCCTCTTGACAGTACTGATGGCCCTCCTCTCCCTGCCTGCAGGGAGGTTCCACTCTCTGGGATAGAAATTGTTAACTTGAGCTTATGGGTAAGCGGGGGGTATTATACCTCAGAAGAAAAGAAAGTGAGCAGGGGTTTCTGGAATGGAGGCGGGTCCATAGAGGTGAGTACTGTGATGAGGAAGAGTAGGACTAGGAGTAATGATGAATACTGGTAAGTAATCAGAGCATTCTCGTGCTCAGAGCGTCAGTGAAACATCTATGATGCTTTATGATTTACAACTAATATAGGTACATTAAATCTGTCCCATATATAATTTGGAGAGTTATAGAAGAAGACTAAACATTTTTTTTTAAACTGAAAAAGGAAGTGTCAAAAATGGAAGGGGAAGAAAACCGAGAACATTTTCCATGTGTCCTCTGGAAGCATTTCTTCAAGAAAAAATATGCAACAGACCCTTTTCGTGGAGTGAGGGCGACATTTTACCATTGCAGAAAACTGATCTTTTTTATATATAAAAAAACAGCATTGGCATCTGATCGCGTGTCAGGTTGTAAAGGAGAGGCAAAGGCACTCTTAGCACCTACCCCAATTACCAGGAAGAGGGTGCTTCGGCCCCAACAAAATCCCTGACGCAAGAACAGAAGACTCAACCATAGGGCAAAGTCTACTGTCTTTATTATAAAATAAAATGACTGGGATCATACTAGCTCAGCATATTGTTTCCAGAGCTCTTGTCCTCCAAACGTGTGCTACACAATTTTAACCATACATGATGTCACAAGAATGAGTTGCATCACCAAAAACCTATCAGGGAAGGGGATTGGTCAGTTTAGGAAAACTATATATGTAATACATAGGGGTTAGTTAGGTTATTGAATCGCCATATCTGGTGGCTCCTCCTAGGACCACCTCTGAATGTAACAAATACAAAGTTGCAGGTGAAACAGGAAATCTATTGGCCCCTGCAACATAGTGTGCCTTAAAGTGAAAGGTAGCTAAGGATTGCACAGAATGGGCCTCATCATGAGCTGGGCCTTAGCCCTTTAATGCAGCAGTAACGCTATTATCCCTGTGTTTAAGGGTTGGTCCAATCACGAGTGTGTGCCTGCCAGGATGCATTCACCTCCAGCTGGAAACTGGAGGTGAATGTGCCGGCGAAGAGGGCATTTATGGTGCTATTAATGCTGGCACAATTTGTGTCGCTGCTAATAATGACCCCAGCCCTATTTGGTGCAATGGACCCAAAGGGGAATGGGGATTTACCGCCTTACCGCTACTCGTGATCCGGCGCTAATAGTGCCAGACAGAGAAGCATTAACACTACTTGCATTGGCATTATCCCAGTGCAATTACCGCCAGGATACCGCCAACCTCGTGATGAGGCCCAATGTGTCTTCCCAGCCTTGGGACCTTGGACAGCTACCAGGCTGAGTGGACCTTTCCAAGGCGATGGGAACGATCACGAAGGTGCTGTATGTTCAAATCATGCTGCCATCTCTGATCACCTAAGCCCTGAGAGAGTACATCCAGCTTTGACCTGTGTAGTAATTGTATCTTTTCACCTCTTGTTTGATGGGAATAGCTTTCCTCCATCTACCTCGAGTGAATAGGCATTGTCCTCTTCTTCAGGTCAGATGTGTCGGGACCACAAAATGGAGCTCTCCTGCTTGTAATTATAAGAATTTTACTCTATATTGCTGATAGGCGCCTTGTCGCCTTGGTAAACTGGAAACCTTCCATCTCTGCTTGTCCTTGGCAAGGATGTGCACCGTGTCTGTGCTGGAAGCCCTTTCTGTCTTTAGCTGAATCAGGCTGTCAGCCTCTCCATCTATACAAAGTCTGTCTCACCTTCCCCATTCACTTCAGCGCACCTATGGCATTCATCTTTGTTCTTATGGCTTTCCATGTTAGTCGTAGAGCTGGATATATGTATTCTTGGAATCTTGCTGTTTCTGCTTAGCAAAGGATATATATGTGTGTGTGTGTGTGTGTCCATCCTCTATCTGCGTGAGTCATGAGCATTTGTTTAGTGTCTAGCAGTAATAAATGAATGAGTGTTCATCTAACTTCAGGCATGGATGCCTATATTCTTCATGTCTACGTGCCCTTATGTTGTGATGTCAGTGATGTGTCATCAGCCTTTTGAGGTTAACGTCAGTCAACTTGTTCGATAATGACAACTCTATCTCCTCCATATTGTCAGTTGGGTATGGTTTGAATGGCTGTCTGAGTGAGTAACGTTTCTCACATCTGTGATACATTGACGATGGCGACAAAGTGCCCAAGAGCGATGTGGATCTATCATTTCTCTGTCTTTGAACTGCGAGTCGGTTGGGGTCACAAGGGCCACGCTTGGACATCCGTCTTCAATCCCCCCTCTGGTCGATGAGTCAACTACACTTCCTAGATGACTCTCTCTATTCACGTACAGTTTTGGGAGTCAGACCTTCGTTATTCCTCCAAGATGCCCATGGTACTTCACATGGTAATCCAGACTCTAGGTCAAATAACCGCAATCTCCACGTGTTGAAGGGAAACTCGAACACTGTTCCTAATGGGAACAAAAGACACTGAGTCAGCTGTGATTTCAGTGCATTCCGTGTCTTTGTTTCTTCGTCCTCTTCTGTCTCTAAGTCCAGGAATACCTTCATCCCTATAATGTACTCAGTGGTTTTCCTGCATTGTGCTATCACTTCTCTGATGACACGGAGGCGAATAACACTAGTATCAATGCTGCGATCAGTACTTTCAGTCCGTTGGCCCTCCATGATGGTATCCAGGAAAAGATGTATTACAACCAGTCGTCACCCTTTCCTACAGAATTCATCTCTGCCTCCATTCTAGCGTGCAGGTCTGATAGTTGAGTGATAGCTTCTGTCAGGGTCCCATTCTCTTCATTGTGGACAGGTATAACATGTACAGCAAGAGGGCCCGATCCTGGTGCAAACGCCTCCTTCCATAGCTGTGAGAAGGTCTAGAATGTATCAGTTCTGTAGGGCCATCAACCTGACAGCTCTCAATTCTTCTTTGATGGCATTGAACCACTTAATGGTTGAATTTATCATCCTCATTAACTCCCATCGCATGATCTAGAGCCATTTGGCATTCACATTTACTTGAACTGCCAGACCAATGCACACAAAGAACATCTCAGTCCTTGTGAACAGCCTATGTTCTGGTGGTATTGTGTCCAGTGCGTCTTCCATCTTTGATGATGCATAGTTCCCTCTCTTCACTCTTGTCAGCTCTACATATCTCTTTTTCCTTTGATGAGCATCCATCCTCGAGAAGCCATCTACTTGTATGTCTTTCTGGGGTAATACTAAAACTGGTGTGTTTAGCTGTAGAAGAGAACATGTCCCTCCCCAGTTAGGTGGTAATTGCATGTATGCCGTTGATCCACTGGTCCATTAGTACTGTGCTACCGACCCCCATGCAATTTACCTTTGATATCTGCTTGCATCCCGTATTCTCTCCAACCTTCACTCGACCATCATACTGGAAACTCAATGAAGCACCCTCGAGTGGTAGAATTGGCAAAGGAACTGCTTCATTCTCTACCCATGTGAGCAGCATTGGACTTGTTTCCATTTCTTGAGGCAGTTGTCATTTTCCTTTTGCACTATTTCTACTGGAACTGTTAGGAGCGTGTGTACTTTTCTCCCAACCATTCCCACTTTCCACCCTTCTGTTGTGTAGATTTGTCCATACACTAATAGCTGTGATCTTTCCCAGCAACCTGGCATTACTCCTATTTCCTTTTGTCCTGTCTTGGGGCATTGTAATTCCTTTTGTACCACTATCTTTGCTTCCCCTTTGTGAGGAACATCAGGCTTGTACTCTATCGTCTTGTCAGTGTGCCAGTAGCCGCCTATCCTATCTTGAGTCTTGATATAACTATTTTGCTATGGGAACGTCTTTCGCGACATAAACCGGAATGTAGCCCATCTCCCTTAAAATTGGCCTCTGGTGGTGCAGAGCGACAGATGCATGAGGCATTATGCTCTGACAGTTGGAATTTCAGTTGCTACAAATGTTCTGGATGTACTCATGGCATAGGGGAGGAGAAGGCATACATAACAGCTCTCCTTTGCAGGTTATTTCCCTACCTTGCTCATGTGTTTGTACCACATGTTGTTGGCCATATGGGCCGAAACAGTTAGATATGAATTTACCTGGTGAACGTCTATGCCTATACTGCTGTTGTGTCCCACGTTAGCAGACAATCTTGGACCCATCAAAGGCTCCCCAATGCAAAAACGGAAGACTCAGCCATGGGACAAAGTATACTGTCTTTTATTATCCAATAAAGACAGGGCTCATACAGGAAAAGAAATCTCCAGCTGTCTCAGCTCCTGAACCTGTGTCACACGTTTTTATTCACGAGCGATGTCACAAAAATCAGGTCCACCCCAAAAACCTACAGGTTGTTCTCAGTGGTCATCTTAGACTAGTTCGGTGGCCAACACTTGAAGCATTTCCTGTCTCTCTGGGAACTGCTTCTCTTCCCACCACGAGTAAATGGGCTTTGTCCTGTCCTGCTGGGTCACATGTGAGTCGACTGCAAAACGAACCCCTGTTTCTGCAGTTATGAGGGTTTTATTCTGAACTCTTGCAGGTGGCTTACTGCCTCGGGAACCAGGAATTGTTCACCCGCCCTTGTCCTTGGCTGTGAACACTAGCTCTGCGCCTCGTGCTGCAGGGATAATCTCTCCCCTTCCTTGTATTGAGGCCTGGCTTTTCTTTCCTAATTCACTACAGTCACTCTATACATTCCCTATGTGTTTTCATGGCTGCTTGTAGTTGGTTGCAATAAAAGATATGCAAGCTTGGACCACGTTTATTCTGTGACGTGCGTTTTCGCTTTCACGAAAGAAAAGAAACAAGAGGCAAGCATAATTTTCATGTCAGTCTGGTGTTTGTCTCTGTAACTTCATGCATTAATGCTTATTTGCTTCATGGCTAACTTGGCTATGTCATGAAGTCACTAATGATGTCATCGATACCTGGCTTTATTGTTAGTCGATCTGATCCATTGATGAGACCTCTGTCTCCTCAAAATCATCAACTGGATACGGTTTGAATGGCTGTCTGAGAGAACATCTCTTGTCATATGTTTGATACATTGGTGTAGTCAGTGACAGTCCAAACAGCGAGTTACACCTTTCATTTTTCATCCTGCAAGTCAACATTTGCCTAGGGTTTATCAGGGCCCTTACAGGGACTCTCTCTTCACTGCGTTTAAGTCTTTTCACTTCTTTTACAGCATTAGTCATCTGCCCAGATATGGCTTCCGTAAAAGCATGGATAGGGGTTGCATTAGTAAAGGTCAAAGCACGGGCATGCGAAAATAGAATACTTTGCAATGCAAAGAGGGTCAAGAAGCAAAGACAACAGAAGGCACAACATTTCAATACAACAGTTCGAAATTACAGTTCCCATTTTTGTAGTACTGAATGTCCTCTGTGTTGCTCTGAAAATGTGTGAGTGTCACCTGAAAAGCTTCAAAAATGCATAATTATTGTTTTAGTGTTAGGTTAAGCTCTTTGTCTAAAATATTGGGATAGTGCTGCATAAAACAACCGCTCCCACACCAAACAGATCCTAGCACTACTTAGTAACGTTGTGATGGAAGGGTCTCTGTCGGTCAGACGTGTGTAGGCTTGTGCCACGTAAAGCAGAAGAGCAACGTAAAGAAGAAGCGCATGAAAAAACAATCTAGGCAAGATCATCTGTTCAGTCTCAGATTCAATTACAAATCCAATAACATACTCCTCAAAGGTTGTGTGCAGGTATGGAATTATGTATTTGAACAGTCCTTTTACTTTCACAATGAATACCTAGTATGAGAAATGATAGTGTGCCTAATCTAATTCTGTGCTTTGTCCTTCCCTAACTCTAGTAATCGACCGAGTTTAATCTTTGCTGCGATGCTCCCCCTTTGTCTTGTTCTTCTTCTTGCATCAGATCGTTCTGGTGGGAGAAGGTCTCACCTCGGCAGGGCTTGGCTTCTCCAATGTAATTCCATGCTTTTTTCCCACTCAGCTTAACAGTACGATCAATGGCTTGCTCTACAAGATAGGGTCCCTCAAACCTTGGATTGAACCAGTGCCTGACAACATTTCGCAAGAAAACAGAATACCCTGGATAAAGTGGTGGTTGTTTCACAAGTTCACAGTTCGGTTCTGATGCGTTGTCTTCCACAATCTTCTTTGGCCTCTCCCACCAGGATTGAAGCTGTCGAGAGCTAAAAGTGGCACTAGCCATCATGGAAGCAAGGTTATCATGCATTTCATCTCCTAAGCTAACAGCAGAACTATGGGCGTCTGTCAGTGCTCTAGTGAGAGGAGCAAGTGGAAGCTGCACCACTTCATGAGGGGTTAAGTGGTGGTCGAATCCAAGCTGGTTGTGCAGTGCGAATAAAGCTAGGGGCAGGCTTTTCCACCTGGCTTTAATTGTGCCATTTTTTTCTTTCAGCAGGCCATTGAAACGCTCATATATTCAATTCACTTGCGGGTAAAAAGCATCAGAGAACTTGTGCTTGATCCCCAGTAGAGCTGTTATATGCGCAAAGGTCTCATTTACAAAATTAGGTCCATAGTCAGACCACTGGACCTCTCACACCCCCCATTGTGGGAACACCTTTCTAACAAGGAATTTTGCGGCTC
The DNA here is from genome assembly GCF_040938575.1 of Ambystoma mexicanum. Taxonomy (NCBI): domain Eukaryota; kingdom Metazoa; phylum Chordata; class Amphibia; order Caudata; family Ambystomatidae; genus Ambystoma; species Ambystoma mexicanum. The sequence goes on along the minus strand of NC_090929.1, from coordinate 502,147,419 downwards.
TGAGTGCATCAGGGTATGAACAGGGACCAGAATCGATCCCCCGGGAAAATGGGCATACAACTACTATCATGTAGCGGTAGCGTTGGCACACTTGGATCAAGTCAACATATTCTACATGGAGATGTTGTAAAGGCCCAATTGGGTTTTGGGTGTTGCTCATCCCACTAGGTGTAAAGTATGGCCCGCATTGAACTTTTTACAGACAGTAAAAGTTTCCATAAATGCAGCTATATGCTTCATCATATTTGGACATAATGTGTGCGTCAAGTAAGTCCCTACCTAAATGAGTGGGATGATGTAATTGTGTGAGCACAATCTGCAACAATGCTACTGGGATCACTAGCTTGCCTGTGCTCTCTTGTCAATCTGGAAAAGTGAATACCCTTCATTTGAATGACAGACGTAACTTTATGGCCGTAGGCCAACCGTCTTATGCACCGAATTATAGAAATATAGACTGTTATGCTTGAACAACAAGCGGCCATTTTAAACGTAGCAGAATCAACATTTTGCCTGTTAACCATTGCTCATTGCTTTCTGTCTAAAACTGCTTTGCAGCTTGCAATTCATGCGGTTTCTGCTTACTCTGCTCAACTGTTAACATTGTTGTCTGAATATGAAAAGGGCAAGGTCGCGGGACTGAGGAGTTCATTGAAAACTCCTCATGAGTAGCCTAGAAAGGAATGCCCACACTCCCTCCCTGTAGCCTTGAGGGAGAGCTGCAGGGCATTTAATCACTTCACAGCTGCCAGCCAGTCTCGTACGATGGTAGAATATGTTAGAATAAAACAGCTAAAGGCTTGAATTATGCTCTTGCTACGGCCCCCCTTCACAAAACCCTTTACAGCGTGTCGGCTCCCAGGACACGAATAGTACCTCATAGATAGCAAAGCATGGAATGTAGCTCTTCCCCCGTGTGCAGCTTGCTTCCAAGAACAGAACCACCGTGTTATGTTCAACAACTAAAAGATGCCTCCGCACTTTCCAAATTGCATGTTGTTACTAGAATAGACATCGAAAGTGTCATAATTGTCATACCCGTCGGAAATGTCCATCGTCATCCCGAGTTCAAAGAAACTTAATAAAGGAGGGTGTTAAACATGACATAGCTGATTGTATGATATGCATTTTGTATATATGCAACTGATGTATGTAATTCGCTCTCTTGCGTCCCTCGAGGTCTAGGAAACTCATGTCGCGGGGTGTGTGACCAGAATTGGCCAATTGGGACTATATTTGCTTTCAATAAACCCTAGCATTGGGAATCTGAACCTCGTGTCTGGCGCATCTTTTCGTGTATGGTTATTGCTTTGTTTCCATAGCACGAGGGACCCCTAGGGGCCCTTTCACTCTTGTCACCAAAATGCGTCCGTAGGGGACATTGAACAACCCCTCTTCACCCATAATTCCTTTTCCTGCCTTCCCCTGAAATTCCATTATCTGTGTGGCAGATCGTGAACTATACCCTTCCTTCATGAAAAACACTGTCTCACAACCTGAGCAATCGTCTCAGAACAGTTCCTCTTCTGTCAAGTCAGTGAGTATGTGCCCTTCTCCCACCGTGATTACTGTCCTCCATGATCGTCCTGTGTTGTCAGTCCTATGCAACATTTTAATCGTGCTATTTCTATCGGTATCACCCATCCTTCCTTGTCATCTAGGGGATCCTCTGGTCTGATCAAGAACTCATTGGGTATTCATAACAATTTGCCTTGTATCCCTGTAAACCATGCTATTAGCACTTCCACTCCATATTGGAAAAGCTCGAGATTCGCGGGACCCCCCTCTGTATGGTCTGCCCGCAATATGCCTGGATGAGTTCCCCCATGTTCATGTAGTGAATTGCAGGAGTCAAGCACACTATCCCCATGTCAGTGAATGAAATGGTCATGTGAAGTCAGCCTTCATATCCCTGCCCATTATGATGTCTGTCAGGAATATAACAATGGCATAGTCAGGTTGTGTTCTCCTACGAAAATCTGAGGTTCGTCAGTGAAAAGAACCAAATATGTAGCCCCAGAGAATCTCTGTGCATTCATGGGAATGCCTGACATTGGGTATCTCCCCTGCCTAATACGAGATCGAGTCGGCCCCATAGCACGAGAAAGGAGAACGTCTTGTCACCTATTGTCACCCCTATACGTGGTTCCTCGTTCGGGTTGGGTGTAACGGATAGGATTGAACACATCAGGTTTATCTGTGGGCTGCCCTACTGTGGATATAATGACATTTGCATCCCTGTAAAAAGATTTCCCACCAATACAGTCGCCTCTCCCAGTTTCCATACAGGAGTCTGCATCGTAGAGTCTGTGTGTGTCGTTGCTACAATGTTCTGATGCCTAAGTGCCTGTTGCGTTGCTTGAGGTGGCTGCTTGTGTTCCTGTGCATGCAGTGCATGTGTCATGGGCTGATACGGTTGTGCTTGCATGTTTGGTGCTTGTACCAGTTGTGGCAAGTATGCCTGTGCTTGTGTGTGATCCTTGGCATAATAGTCGGTTTGCTCTGTCTGGTATGTTGGCTGATGTGGCATTCCCCCATTCTATTGCATTCCGTCCCTGCTTCTGCACATTCGAGCTATGTGACCTCTCCTCCCACAAAGCTAGCATTGTATCAGACCCTAAAATGGTCTGGACTGTTGTTCCCTATTAAATTCATCTGCACCCTGTTGCATCAGGTATCCAAACACTCTTCCTCTGGGCACTCCTCCCAGTTCCCTTATCCAGTGGTTTGTGTTGCCCCTTCCGACAAAGCCTCCTCCTGCTGCCTGTGGTCGATTTTGTACATTCTGGGATACTACTTCCTCTCTGCTCATCAGCATCATCCCTTCCATTGTATACTTCGATAGTTTTTTCTGCACTAAATTTTCTTCTTCCTGCTTTCTCTCCTCACGCTTTTTTTTCACATTCTCCTGCATCAACCGACAACAGAGCACTATAGTTAGTTGGATTTCTGACCACGGGTTAGCCTCCATCCCCACTAATTTCTTCATCTGCTTTTGTTCCTGTTCTGGCAACTCTTGAAATAATATGTGATGAAATAACCCCACGGTTTTATCCCATGACTCCCTCGTCTCAAGATGCCAATGTTCTTGAATCTCCTGAATGTATTGAAGTGGGTATTCATTCTCTCACATTTTGCATGCCATAATCGCACTAATGTGTCCGGGTCCTGTACCCTTAGAGATTGCCATACGGCTGCTCAGCAGTTATTGAACGGTGTGCCATTGTGCACTTTGTTCTGTGCTGTCACTCTGGGGTATTCTGCTCTTTTCCAAACATCATCTATTACCTACCCAAGAATGGCTGAGAGTAGGCTCTTCATGTCAAATGATCTTTATCCATCTGTTGCCACAGTATATACTGTGGTCATATGCCACCCTTCTCTAGCAACTGAAACTGTGTCATTCTCATTCCTCTGTCATGTCTCCCTAAGTCTTTAGTGGCGGTAAACGCCCTTGTCATCTCTGCTCCTTTCCGTCCTGGCAGGGCTCTGAGCCTCTGCAAATATGGGGTAATTTTGTCTGAACTATGTGGTCTGTCCCTAGGAGGCTCCAGTCGTCTCTCAGGATCTCCCTCTTCTCTTCCCATGTCTTCCCCTTCTCCCCACAATGTGTCTTTGTTAGGGTTTGCTTCTCTGGAGCAGCGGCAAGGCCTCTCCCCCCATCATTGTCGCTTTGCTGTTGATTTTCATCTGATCCCATGGTCCCAATACTACAGTCACTGTCCTCTTCTCTCTCATCCTCAAAGCTGAGCCTCCTTAACATCAGTTTTTCCCGTTGCTTCCCCTTCACTTTATCTGAACTGTTACGTTCTCCCCTCGACGAGGACCCTGTTGTACCCCTACTCGTCTTTGGGGTAACCAAACAGTCTCTTCTACTTCTATAAAGTTCCCCTATTCTTCATCGAACCCCCTCTCCTTCATCGTCATTTAGAAGTGTCAAGTCCATTTTAACGTCCATAATTTTCTAAGAATGACTCTCCTGACTTTCACGTCCCTCCCGCCTCCTATCCTCCTCTTCTTCTCTGTGTCAGAGCTCTTTAACAAGTCACTCGACTTCCAATCTTCTTTTCTCCCTCTTCATTTGCAATTGTCTCCCCTTCTCTCTTCAGCCTTCCTATCTGCTGCCTCCTCTCTGCTTTTTCTTCTCTCTCTCCTCCCTTTGCCTCTCTTCTGCTCGCTCTCTTTCTCTTCTCAACCTGTTGTATTTTCTCTGTACTTCCTCCATTATCTCTCCCCATTCTTTAGGTTCTTCCTCTGCATCTTTACGATTTGAAATTTCCGTATATGTCCCATCTCGCTTATTGTCTTCCCGTACAGTTTAAAGAATATCTGTCAACCAACCCACACATTTGTCGTGACTATCTGCTCATGATCTCAGCTGTGTACTGTCTTTCCACTTCATCTTCCCTCAGTTTCTCTTGCAATTCGCTGCATTCCTTTACAATCACCACTGTTAACCTACGCTTTGTATTTGCCTGCTTTGCACCACTAAGTGTGTATTCGCTGCTATACGCTGGAGGTGCAAAAATAGGATTGGTGTATTCTGCTGCTGCTTTCAACTCCTTTAAGGGGTATAATCCCTGACTTTCTGCAGTTGGATCTACGTCTGCAGTTTGAAGAGGAGGAGGGGGAGCTGAAGGCGATTCACCTTCCGTATTGCATTGACTCAACATCCATTGCTTTTGGATCGAGTCCCCTTCCTTGTCCTGAAACATTTTCCATGGCTCTAATATAGCCAACCGGTTACTCAATTTCTTCCCCTTATGAACTGCTTGTAACTATGTGGTCATATGTTGCCGCACACATTTGGAAAAGCTTCTGTCTTTGGGCCATGGTTCACCAATTTGGCCTCTGTGTCGTTAATCCATGATGTGCTATACTTGCATATTTTGTCTTGATATCATGGGAGGGACTTGCATAAATGTTGGATGGGTGTATCCCTCATTTTGATACTTTACTCTGTAATCGTCAATACTTATTTTACCTCATATTGGGATTTCAACACCTTCAATTTACCTTTGTCAATTTACAATTTTCATAATTAACATAATTGTTTGTACACATTTCTCAGAACAATAACAATTGAAACAATCTTTTCACCAGCCTCTCTGACTCACCATCATCAACCATCAACAAGAGCATGCGCACCAGCCGCACTGTGCTTTCTGCCCTTAAGGCCCAAACCGTGACTTCATTCATGTGCTCCTCTCACTCCACCCAAAAGGCACATCACTTCTTATCACTTCTCATTGATTCAAGCAACAGTTCAACAAACTGAATCTACCACCTTCTACGCACCTCAAGTCCTACTTGACAACCTCACAGGTGACATCACCAACTGTCCAGAGGAAAATCCCTTAATACTTCACTGTATATGTACGCTTTTATTAAACACAATAACAAACATGAGTTAACACACAGCTGTCTTCTTGCATCACCAAGATACAGGGTATCCCAAAATTGTGGTCCTTTTTCTATAGTGCCACATTTAGGAGTACATATCAATGAGATGAATTAAGAAACCACCTTCCGTGATACAAGACAGTCTCTTCTGCTAATACCTATACACACGTAACCATACCTAATCATCCATGAACCAAGCTAAACTGCCTAACTCATAGGTATACTCTTTTTTGTATTTTTATATGTTTGTCACCCATACACCAAGCTAACGCCTCGAATATAGGTAAACATTTTATAATATCTGTTATAATTCTCATCCATAAACTAAGATGACTGCCTAAACAATGGGTAATCTTTACACGAAAACACAAAAACACAGAATCGCAAGATAAGCAGAACTTTCTCTTCCCCTATACTTGCCATATAATTCAGTCTATACTTACACTCCATGATCCACTGAAGCCTCTCGGACACTCACTCTCTGCAAATCTGCCACTCTGCCGTCCGGTCTGCTTGGCGTCCCACGGGGAGTGAGCAGGAATTCCTCCAAGGCAGCTCCTGACGACCTCTTCACTTGTTCCCACGTGTGGGTTTGTGATCCTTTGGGCTTCCAGCGGGATCAGGCAGGATTAATGGCGAAAGGTCTTAGCGACCATGCGTATGCTACCACTTGTAAAGGAGCGTCAGGGACACTCTCAGCAACTACCCTGATTACCATCAAGAGGGTACTTGGGCCCCAACAAAATACCTGATGCAAGAACAGAAGACTCAGGCATAGAGCAAAGTGTACTGTCTTTATTTTCAAACAAAAAGGACAGGGATCACACTAGACCAGCGTATAGTTTCCAGAGCTCTCATCCTCCAAACATGTGTCCCACCATTTTAACCATACATGACGTCACAAGAACGAATTGCATCCCTAAAAACCTATAAGGGAAGGGGATTGGTCAGTTTAAGATAACTATATATGTAATACATAGGGGTTAGTTTGGTTATTGGATCACCATATCTGGGGGCCCCACCTAGGACAACCTCTGAATGTAACAAATACTAGTTTGCGGGCGAAACAGATAAACTACTGGCCCTTGCAACATAGTGTGCCTTAACGTGAAAGGTAGCTAAGGATTGGAAAGAACGTGTCTTCCCAGCCTTCAGATCTTGGACAGCTACCAGACTGAGTGGACCTTTTCAAGGCGATGGGAACGATCACAAAGGTGCTGTATGTTCCCATCATGTTGCCATCTCTGATCGCCTAAGCCTTGAGAGAGTACATCCAGCTTTGAACCTGTGTAGTAATTGTATCTTTCCTCCTCTGGTGGAACGATGGTAGCAGCTTTCCTCCATTTACCTCGAGTGAATAGGCATTGTCCTCTTCTTCCAGATCACGTGCCTCATTGCCTTGGTAAACTGGAAACCTTCTGTCTCTGCTCGTCCTTGGCAAGGATGTGCACCATGTCTGTGCTGGAAACTCTGTCTGTTTGCCTTTATCTGAATCAGGCTGTCAGCCACTCCATTAATTCAAAGTCTGTCTCACCTTCCCCATTCACTTCAGTGCACCTATGGCTTCCATCTTTGTTCTTATGGCTTTCCGTGTTAGTCACAGTTAAGGATGTGCAAGCTGGATATATGTATTCTTGGCATCTTGCTGTTTCTGCTTAGCAAAGGATATGCATGTGTGTGTGCCTGTCCTCTATCTGCATGAGTCATAAGCATTTGTTTCGTGTCTAGCAGTAATAAACTAATGAGTGTTCATGTAACTTTGTGCATGGATCCTATATGCTTCATGTCTATGTGCCCTAACATCGTGATTTCATTGATAATTTCATCCGCCTTTCGAGGTTAACGTCAGTCCACCTGTTCGATCGATGACAACTCTATCTCCTCCATGTTGTCAGTCAGGTATGGGTTGAATGGCTGTCTGAGCGAGTAACGTTTCTCTGCAATACATCTACTATGGCGACAAAGGACCCAAGACTGATGTGCATCTATCATTTCTCGGTCTTGAACCTCCGTCTTCAAGGTGTCGACCACGAGCCCTTGCACCCATCATATTAATTTTTGACATTTTGACAACCTGTTAGCCCAGCCCATGATGTCCCCATTTCTATAAACATGTGCAGATTATTAGTCACGTGCTACACGCATCAATCCATGCACATTAATTAATATAGGGTGTTTTAAAGCCTTCCATTTTAGTGTAGGCTCTCGCAGACAGAGTCCTTGTTAAATATGGCGCGGTGTGCAAGTCATGTGTGTCTGGTGTCTGGTGGCTCAGGATGCTGTATCTTTGTCTCAAGAGTGACTGAATTGGTATCAGAGGAAATACATGGATTCCTTGGTCCTCTTTCTACCTGCGTGATTTGCAGCCTCCAGACTACAAGCACACCGCGCATGCGTGGAGCGCTCCGCGGTGTGCAAGCAGTGTATGTCTGGTGTCCGGTGGCTCAGGACGCTGTATCATTGTCTCAAGACTGACTGAATTGGTATCAGAAGAAATACGTGGATTCCTTGGTCCTCTTTCTACCTCCGTGATTTGCAGCCTCCAGACTACAAACACACCGCGCATGCGCGGAGTGCTGCACAGTGTGCAAGCAGTGTGTGTCTGGTGTCCGGTGGCTCAGGGTGAGAGGCGAGGTGATGCCGTGGCTCTTAGCCCATTGAAGATCCTATTTGGACAAACTCTCTAACGAACAAAGGTGAGCCGCTATTCGCATCCAAGGTCAAGACACTTGTCTCCAGAGGCAACACAACTGTTCCCAGTGCTCACTGCTTTTCTTGGTGCTAGACTGCAACTGCGTGGCAAGGCCCTTTGAACAGTCGTGCAAATCTTACCATCTCATAATTACAAACGGTTGTATATGTGGAGCATCATCTACTGAACTAGTGTTCATTGGTTCTTGTTTGGTGCTCGACTGTGACTGCGGGGCTAGGCCCTTTGAGCAGTCGAGCAAACCGCCATACTGCTATACTGTACAATTTAAAACGGTTGTCCACATGGGGCATCATTCGATGAACTATTGTTTGCTTTAAGGGGCCGAAAAAGAGCAGATGGTGTATAACACCTACACATTAAAAACAAACATGCCCACGACATTGAGAACAACAAGCACGTCACTTACCTTAAAGTCCACCCCTGTACATCGCTCGTCGACGAGTGCCCTCAAACGCAAGATGGTGGACTCTATGCTTGATTGTGGGGAAAAGAAACCTTGTGCCGGGGATATTCGAGACTTCTGCAAACCCATGTGTTTAACCTCCTTCGATGTGAAAGCAGTTGATGTCAATCAGACAGTGGCCCTTGACGGTTCCCCCATAACAGTGTCCAAAAGCATTTTGATCACTGACATGCAATTACTGGAGGTAGAAGCATTGCCGGTTCTGTCACTGCAAAGTCACTTAGAACCGGTGTTCTCTGAGGAGCTGCGATCTGCAAACGAGGGAGATGGTGACAGCATCCCTGCCGTCATCCCTGTGTCAAACCTAGGCGGCGGTTTGGAAAATATCAATGCACAATGTCAGTGCCAATGTCTTTATGCCTGCATCTACTCTAATTTCAGCTAAATGTCCAGAAAACTGTAGCATATGTGTCAATGACATTTACATAATTGCTTCATCTTCCTTAATAAGTTCCCATGACAATAGCTTATATCAGCCTCCAAGCTTATTTGACAATTCTAATAAAACAGTTCACTTGTCACTCTCCCCACTACCCATAGAGGGTCAAATACCAAGGGGGCTAAGTGAACCACTAACTCCTATTCGAAATCCATCGAGCTTTCCATCTTCTAATCTGTATGAAATTACCATAAAGGCTAAGAACACGACAATTAACACTTTAGTGAAATTGTTTTAAACATTAGACTACAAAATCTCAGCTCAAGCCAAACAAATTGATTTAATAGTGAGTTGGATGAGTGATAATGTGCCACGAGATACGAACCACTTGAGTGAAAAAACAGCAGTGAAATGTATGAAGGAACCTGCAAGAGCTCATGACGCTCTTATGCAAATGCCCATTGTTTTGACTATGGAATTGAGCTGGAAAAGCCTGTGGCACCTGAAAATTCGATGGTTGTTGATATGAATGATAAGATGGTCATGTCTGTTGATGTAACTAATATGAGTATGAATAAGTCTGTCATCGACCTTGTAACGCAACATGCAACAAGTCCATGTCCTGAAATTGTGTTAGCTGATAATTTAGTGATTTGTCATGAATCTGATGAATCTATAATGGATCAAAATCAGAAGCTGTCCGTAGATATTGAAGGTCAACTGGACCAATGCAAAAAGGCACCTTCCAGGCTATTTCAAACTAAAACAGGCACGATGCGAAGGAGCGGGAATCTAGGTTTGACTAAGAAATCGAAGAATCAAACGGTTCCTCCTTCGTGATCTAGAGCCAATCTTAAACAATTGTTGAAACGTCTAATCCCACAAGTGAATACTGTGTCCAAACTGAAAACAACTGTTTGTAAAAAACTGCCCAGCCCACTTGCTAACACAACACAGATCGTATCGTAGAGGAGTACCAACCATTGAATGAGCTTATAATGTCTATTTCCGACGTGAAATCCAGAATCAATGTCACTCCATATGACGCTAAAGCGAGCACTGTCGAGACTCCAGTTGCTGTGAAAATAAGCACTGTAGAGACTCCAGATACTGCAATTTTTTTTTGTATTATTTAGATCAGCTGAATTAAATCAAGCTTTCAAATATCAGTTATACAAAAATAAATGTTTACATGTCAATTTCAGAGCCATATACATATTAGTATTCTTTACATTACAATTATATTACATTCTGCAAAACCACTAAAACCGTGGGAGGACAAAGGAGTACATAATCATACAACCAATGTATAGTAAAATCGACACAAAGGGATATTATTGCTTAAAAAAACATCAAAGTTAATTCACCACATAGGGAATCATATAAGTAGTCATATTTTTCTTTTTGTTCCCTGTGCAATGTCAATTTTAATTTTCTGTAGTCTCCAACTTTAAACATGTTAAAAAGTTGACAGTTGCAATTTGTAAGGGTAGGTTATAAGCACCCAAAATTAATGACCAACACAGTTCCTGTCCTGTAAGGCACAAATATTTACAATGCCTTGTGCAATGTATTTCACGCAAAGCTTGTAGTGCACAACATTCTGATATGATGTGCTCTAAAGTTTCACAAGCGTCTCTCATCAAACAAAAGCGGCAATAGTTGTCATTTGTGGCTATTTGTTTCCGCTTCGCTTGCACATCCCTGGTGTTCCATAAATTAAAACGTAGTCTTAGAATACCATTACGAATTCTATGAGAGGGACACCGAATCAAATATGATGGCAAGACTCGTGATTTTTTGTGTGGAAAATGGGATAACTCTATATTATTGTATGAAAGACATAGAGTTCTGGTATTTATCCAATCAAGATCAAACAATTTTGATTTAGCTTTGTCAGGATTCTGAATTAGTAGGTCTAATGACACCTCTGCCACATTCAGTATATGGGAGACCTTTGTAAGCCATTGTTTAATGAATGGTTGGCTGGAAGTAAATATATAATTTGTCAGGGTTTTCAATAGAACATTTAAGGTAGTTGAAATCAAACATTTTCTAAAAAAAAATGCACACAAACGCCATTGATATATGGCATGGATAGAGATCAAGCCCAGTTCATACCTTATCCAGGCGGCTGGTACGCAATTTGGTAGATGTAGAATACGCCGCCAATATTTTGCCTCCCATTTATCAAACGGAAAGTTTAAGTTGGTATTTAGTGTTTCAAGGCCATACAAAAGAGCCGGAATTGCTTTCATATTCCATAGTAACTATGCAGGCTTTATGGAGAATTTACCAAATTTAAACATTATTATTTTAGCTTGAGAGATAAATGATGTAAGTTTTGTCTCTACTTGTGCTATATGGGCTTTTGCATTGTGCTGGCCCTCAAAAACTATTCCTAGATAGGTATACTGGGGTACCATTTGTATGGGGGATTGAATGTCCAAACATACGATAGTGGGCCTTGGCGCTTAGGTGAATAAGCAACAATTTGAGTTTTGCTTAAGTTGATTTTCAACTCATTATCTTGAGTTTAGATGTAAAACGCCTCCAGTAAGCGCCGCAGACCTAGTTGAGTTTTTGATATACGAACTAGGTCATCTGCATACATAAGAGATTGAATGGGTTGGTTATTAAGCTTCGGAGAATCTGACATTACATTTATCAAGACAGATCGAACCTCATGAATAAAATAATTGAATATTGCTGATGCCAGGAGACATCCTTGCTTCAAACCCCCGAAAGGTACTAATCTGTTCAGACAATAAACCGTCTAAGGTTAGCCAGACTCTGATATAACTTTGAGAATGCAATGAGTGTATGACATCATATAATGTCACTGGACACTTGTCTCTAGACAATTTGGTAAGCAGAAGTACCCGGCTCACTGAGTCAAAAGCTGCATTGAGATCCACAAAAGCAAAAAAGACTTGTTGTTTAAGCATCTGGCATTGTGATCTAATTAAATTAAGGACAAACAGGTTTATAGTAGTTCTCATGCCCGCAACGAAACCTGTTTGATGTGGGTCTCGTAGCTGGCATTGTAGAGTCCAGGCATTAAATTCACAGAGAATTAATTTAGTGAATATTTTTCCTGGCGCATCTAAACAGCGATCGGACGATAGTTGGCAGGAACACTTCGATCCCCTTTTTTGAAAATGGGAACAATAATGGACGTTTTCCAGGAAAGGGGGATGGCCTGAGTGATCAAAATTTCCATAAAGATGGAATGGAGAATATTCGCCCATTCGTCAGGATGGGTTTTGAACATAAAGTTCGAAAGTCAATCAGGACCCATCACCCTAGAGGAACTTGCCTGCAGAATGATGGCACATATTCTTTCTATGGAAATCTGTAATTGCCACATGGAAGAAGAGGAAGGTGAATAGACAATTTATGAGAAAGCAGAGTCAGCATACAACGAAGAAAAGTGAGAAATCCAGTGCGATTCCTTGACGCCATTGATTTGTGCGTCTCCTTGTAGATGACATTTGTGGTCATTCAGTAACTGCCACATATTGGCAGAGTTTTTATTGGACATGGCATTTAGCATGGTCTCACTGTCCCGTTGAAATTGAGCTGCCTTTCTACTCTCTAGAGGTGCTGCTATTTTTTTTGGGAGATTTTTATGGTCTGCTTTAATGCAGTGTATCTCTGCATTAAAAATATGTGGGTTCTGTATTCGGTTGGACCGAAGGATTGTGATGGTCTTCCTAAATGGATTTAGCAGGTCAGAGTATTCCTTGGTGTTAGCTTGCAAAGCATTTTGTTCCACACTATTTAGATAGAGTGTTAGGGTTCCATTGAAGACGAGTTCTAGCAGCATTAACTGTTATCTCTGCATGTAAGGTTTGCTTGTCTCTGATTGGCACCGCATTCCAAGTGGAGTGCACAATCAACAACCTGTGATCACTATGTGCGTGGTCACAGATATCAAGTTTGATTACATTTTTGAATAAGCGAGCACTCATATAGATGTAATCAATTGTACTTCTGCTAGACCCACGCTGCCACGTATGTTGAGAAGGTATGTCTCCATCTACAGCGCCATTAAGCATATAAAAGTTACGGTCTTACATGAAGTTATTCCATCTCTGGACATTCTGTGTGCTACTCGTGGTGTTCAAACAGTCCAAGTTGAGATCACCCGCAATGATAGTGTCTAAGATGATATTGCTCATCATTATTATATCTAATATGCCACATAGGCCCTCATAGAAGATGTCATCAGACATGACGGCAATATTCCTATAGCTGTTAACAAATGCTATCATCTGCGTGTGACTAACAACTTGCACTAGTTGTATTTGCGCCCAAACAGAAGACCAGGGCTTGAAATGCAGCCCACTCTCAATGTGTGCTGCGAAAAGGAGACCTGAAGACGGTCTACCCCCACTTGGAAGGGCGGGAAGAAGGGCGATCTCATACCCATCCCACTGCGGGCAATCAATGAGCAAGGTTTCCTGTAAAGCCAACACCTGGCAAAGATTGGCCAATTTGGTAATGGAGGACCTTTAATGAGAATTGCCCCTTGTGTTCCAACTTGCTATATTAAAAGGGGCAACACTTATTGGTGGTTAATAATTTTGAGTCGCACCACTTTGAACTACATTATCTTGATTTACTCCACGATAGATATTTGGTTTCACGTAGACATTTTGGATTTTAGGGCGTACACCTGAAGGATCTTCAGCTAGGAGGAAACCCATGTCAAACAATTGCATCCTGCATCTCCAAATGGAGTCTTGCACTACTCCAGAAGGGAGCCATAACCTCACAATTGTTCGTGACACGTCCGAAATAAATTCGATTTGATCAATATCCTGTGTTGATACATTACATAGATCAGGGATATCTCCAAAGATGTTCAACACACTTTGACGATTCAAGTCATAGGATGGGAAATTCCCATCTCTACATTTTAAAATGAAAGTGTGGAAATGTGCCCTGCGTGGGTGTATATGGCGTGAAACTGATTGCAGGTTAGGATTTGATGGTTTCCATGTTAGTTTCGAATTGTCAGTGTTTATATTACGATGATCACTATACATTTCCTCCTGCATCTGTTGTTCTTTGCGACAGAAACGTTGTGGACTATGTCCACTTGCAGTCGCCACCACCGCAGGGATGGTGTTTTGCATCCTAACAATATTCGTAGCCAAGTATTCATCTACCTTCTGTTTAAAATTTTCAAACACATGTTGTGTTACCAAACCATCTGTTATCGGTACATGCACTTTTGAAAGAGAAGCATTAGCATTGTTTACAATAGGCAAAGCAGTTGGTTCACATACTTGTTCACTGAAAAGTTTAGTTGGCATGGTTGGCATGGTTGGTGGGTCACATACTGTGTGCTTAGACAACACTTCAGTGGACTTAACCTCGGTTGGACCAAACAACTCGTTATTATGTTTTTTTAATGCACCGAGTTGTTTGTCAGCCTCATTGTTACGGGCTATAGATAGTACAAGTTGTGAGAGAGGAGACAAGGGGCCACTCCGCTCATCTTTATTGCCTGATCCCTCTGTAATTAAAGGTGCCAAAGATGAGAATGGAGGCACTTCTGGTACTGATGTTACAATAGGAGCGGTTCCACTTAGCACTTGTACCTTTTTGAGGAGCAGACGTTTTTTTGGTATGTTTAACATTAACCATATTCTTTGGGGTTTTTTTTTAGCACAGAGAGTGGTTTCTTATGAACAACTTTGGGGTTTCTCACTTTTAGCGCCTCTAAGTGGCTTAAACCTTGGCCTACTGGCCGTTCAGGTGGTAACACTATATTTGCCTGGATTTCGCCATTTGCACATTTTTGAGGTATATGACCCATAAGTGTAGGCTTTGCTTCCTCACTTGGACCAGAACACAAGCTCATATTAGAACGTATTATGCCAGGGATCAGAGGCAAAGTACAAACCTCAATTGACACCTTTTGATTGGCAATATCGATCTGTTTACTATTCTTGATCTGATTGTGCTCAATACCATCAACACTAACATCAACACATTCTGTTGATTTATTCACTGCACATAAATCATTGTGCGCAAGCATACTCTTGGACTGAACAGTGGAGAAATGTGCCGTGACTTTGTTAAATCATCAAATTGTTTCGACTGATGTGAGACTTTTGTATCCAATGACTCAAATAATTTACATAAACTCATGACGGTAGTATTAATGGCAATGAGAGTGGGTTGAATCATGGTTGCATGTTGAAGAAAGAGATCAGCTGGAACTATTTTGGTAGCTCTAGGTGTGGGAAAGGCAAACATTGTAACATCGAGTTACGAGTTTGTTCTCGTGAGTCTACTTGAATGGAAACCTCCTCTCTCGTATGGACAACCTCACCATAGCAATTCTTATCACTCCATAATACTGGAGATTCACATTGACTTGCATGAATAGACAAGCAAGTATGATCGTTACACAAGGAGGGAAACTTTATGGGTGAGATGACAATGCGGGAGGAAGAGTGTCTCGGAATGTGTTTTGTGGACACTAGCATGGTATGATCAGATAGTGGTTGGGGGTTAACCTTAACACATGGTGTGCTCACAGGAAATGGCAAGCTATTTGTCTTCGGCCCACCAGATTTGTTATAATCGATTAAGTGAGAAGTTGACATAGAAGAAATGGAAACAATAGATTCATTCATTTGATTTTCAAAAGTAAATTTTGATTTTGAAATGAATGATGCTCGAGTTGGTGTGATTGAAGTGGCTGAGTAAAAGTTCTGCTGAATGGCTTCTGAATCACCTGTATTCGATGGTTTCCTGACTGATGCGAAATGCGGTATATTCAGCGGCATACTTGTAAATTTATATGCCATGATGCATTCACTTCACAAAATCAAAGGGCGAATCAGGTTCTTGGGCCAACCCACTATGGTTTTTTGGTCTTTGTGTCTTCTAACAGTTCACCAAATTACCTTCTCCAAGATCTGCATACCAAAGTTAGTAATCGATTGCAGGTGAATAACAAAATTGGCAAATTTAGCAACGTTTTTGAAAGGTTTGAAGTCAATATAAAAGCTCTGTCAAAGAGCCCACAAATATGCCGTCTTAAGTCACCAAGGCACACCAATTGGCTCGACTGCTCAAAGGGTGGAACCCCGCAGTCACAGTCAAGCCAATCAAACCAGTTGAGAACTATATATATAAGCGTGACTGCTCAAAGGGTCATGCCCCACAGTCACAGTCGCGCTAATCACAAATTGGGGCTACTGAAGCCTTTGTGGATTTACTGGATTGTTGTGCTAGAAGCAAAAAGGAATTTGCCAAGTCATTTGATGGAGCGAACTAATCGAATACCGCTCACCTCCTGTTTTAATCCGGAATCACACTCCTTGAAGTCGCTCTGACTCCCACACCAGAGCACGACCTCGTACTTATCCAGCTTCCTCCATAGAGATTGGTGTAACGATGGTTTATCCGCACCTTTTCAGACCAACAGGAGCGCGCAGTGAAGGCTTCACTTTTCCTTCGCCACCAGAGCCAAACAGCAGCCTACCAGCTCTGTTTTCACCACACAGCAGGGCTTCACGCCGCGAGGGCTGGGTGTCGTGGTTTTAACTTCATGGTTGCTCCGGGGGCAGGGGGCGTGGTTTCGCTCTTCGAGAGCGTTAAAGGAGCACACAGCTGATTTAGTCAGTGTATTGCAGGATGTTCGTCTGGATGCTAGTCCGACAGTTCAAAGAGCAGACTATGCTCTCAGTCTTACTCGTTGTCCAAATGCAGCAATAGTCTTAATACAGCTTGTAGAAACACGCTCCCACACGTTCCTGGATACACAACAGAGCCACAGCAGCCTAACAGCTCTGTTTTCACCACACTGCCCTTGACACCGCAGCTGGGCTTCACCGATGCTGCAATAGGGAGCACTTTTGAAGTGTCCAAGGTTGTGAAAGTGAGTGCTATTAGGACAGTGGACGGTAGTGTAACATCTAATCACATCTATAAAGGAGTATTACCTCCAACTCAGGAGGCCAGTAGTAGTTTTGTCCTGACGGATATTCAAGAGCAAATCGAGTGTTCCATTCAGAAATACATTGAATTCCAACGCACATGTGTGAATACCAAACTCAAACAGCCCCAAATACCAGTGGTAGGTCAGGTTCCCGGCACACTAGAACAACCTTTTCAAATCATTGATGTTCAGACGTTGGCTGTTCCAGTTAAAACACCTGCCGTGACTGAATTAATGCCCTCATCTGCGGTGCGTTATAATCAGGAAGTAGACACACTGATCCCAATGTACGCAGTGTCTCATGCAGAGGTGACAAGAGAAGTACATAGACCTTTGGTGGACCTCCGATCAACACTGACACATGTCAAATTAACATGCCTACGGCAAACCCAAGAGAGTGGGCCTCATCACGACTTGGGCGGTAACGCCGGCGCTATTAGCGCCGGCGCTATCTGCCCTACCGCCGAACTCCTCGGCGCTAATAGCGCCGGATCACGAGTTCGGAGGTAATGTTCCCCATTGAGCCCATTCGGGAATGCCCCATTGACCATTGGGCTCAATGGGGAAATTTCACGCTAATACCGCTGGCAGATTTCCCGCCGGCGGTATGAGCGCGAATTTTCGGTGGATTTCCCCCCAGCTCAGAGCTGGGCAAAATCTGCCGAAGTCCTGATTTGGCGGACCCTTAAATCCGGCGGTAATAGCGCTACCGCTGGATTTAAGGGTTACCGCCAAAGTCGTGATGAGGCCCAGTGTCCTTTAAATTCTGAAGCCCCTCCTCCGCAACACCACGCAACTAAGCATGTCATTTTGGCAATCCATTCTAATATCCAGGAGGTTCAGGCACATATGGGTCTTCAAATTGACAATCAAATTGCCAAAGCGGTTCAATGCTATTTTGACCGCAATCAGCCACACTTTGATTCTTTGAGGGCCTCATCACTGGCTAAGACACAATCGATTAAAATGAGTCCTGTTTCTAACTCTGACTCCCAAAAAGTAAGCTCCATTCCAAGAGGCACTGAAACACTGAGAACGAGTACAAAACAAAGTTAAAACCAATATGGTTAATAAGAAACGTGCTAATTTCTATCGCCTAATTCTCAAGTGTCGTCCTGCACCTTTCACTGCCTACACAATGAACAGAATGAGCATTCTGGCCATTTTCAACGAGCTCAGTTCGCTAAAAGGCATAACATCGGCGGACATTGACCAAGTCGACTTTGTCCAGAGTAACGACAACTCGATTGCTAGAATATGGCTACAATCCCATTTTATAAGAAACGCTTTGTGGCAAGCAAGGATGGATATCTTTGTGCTTGCTTTTGTTCTATCGGTTGATCCATTTACGCTGGACACAGAGGGTAACTTAATTCTAGCAAGTAATGCCACAAGTTCTGAGAGAGTCAAAATTCATAACATTTATGGAGTAGGTCAGTCAAATAATGAGAAACCATCTCAGTATCTCATTTCAGACAAGGCCAACCTCAATCGAAACTCATAACCAAGAATTGAAAAAAGTAAACAGGAGATTCTTACAATTAATTGGAACACATGTGGAAACTCGCATCTCTTTGGTGAAAGTACGTCTGTTTTGTCTACGTTTGACATTATTATTATTTTACAGGAGGCGTGGTTAAAGGAAAAAACTGTTTGGGAAGATCATTCAATAGTGTTCCATCCTGCCAAGGCCTCGGCCCAGGGGCGTCCATCGTCTGGTATGTTAGTAGCAATCAAAAATCATAGGAATTGGCAACTCACATGGTGGGCTGCTCCCAATCCCTATTTACTACTTAGCAAGCTTACCGTCACCGGGGGGAATAGTGGCAATTTTGAATATATATCGCAATCCAATGGGGATGTCGGATGATAATTTCTTTTCTGATCTAGAGTGTCTACTAAATGAAATCTGGAATCTTCTGATATTACTAACATCATTGCCATGGGAGATTTAAATCTACAAATTCTGCCAGAGAATAATCCACAATTTAACTTGGCCTGCTTAAGATGGCTTCTGGTAGTACAAAATAGAGGCCTCTATATGTGCAATGGTGCATTACCTGGAGACACGATTCTGCAAATCACATGGCAGAGAGGAGGATGTACATCAATTCTCGATTATGCTTTCTTCGATAAAAGCATGTTTGAGGTGGCTACGAGTTTCAGAGTAATACCCCAAGTTTTTAGTGACCACAACATGTTAATCCTTGCATGGATGGTCAACTTGGGGGATCTCAACAACGATCACTTTAGCTTCCTCAGTCAATGACAGTTAACAATGCTCGAATGCGATTGAGTTGGAACCCTCACTCTCTATTAGCATTTTATAATCAGGTGGCGAATTACAAACAGAATGTCATAGCAACAAACAATGACTACACCACCTATTTACATAGCTATCGTTAGAGGGTTATTTCTAGTTCGCAAGTCCAATTTCAACTGCGGCACAAATTTGATCCCCTGGTACATTCTAAGAAGGCGCTTTTGCACAAAAACAAAAAGCTTGTTGCTTCCTCCAACTGTGCGAATAAACATGAGGGGGTACGCGCATTGCACTATCAGTATCGAAACTGGATGCAAAGTCATCAAATACAGCTGTTGCAAGCTGACGGCGAAAGCATGCTGAGAAGTATTCGATGTAAAAACTCTGCTCAAACTTGGGCTTTGATAAATATTGCGAATAATTCAATTAAAAAATCAGTCCAGATCAATGGCGTCAGTGAGTCAGACAGGATAGTACATTTCTCTACCCTGTATCAAAGTCTGATAAGGCAGCAGCCTTATGCTCTTATGGAGGCTTCAAACTACGATGGCCTCATAATTGACGAGGGGGACATTCTTATGGAAATTAAATAACTCAATAACTCTCGTGCCTCTGGCCCCGACAAGCTCAGTAATTATTTATTCAAGCAAAATGATGAATTGTGGGCCAAAATTCTCAATAAAATGTTGATGTAAATTCTAGTTATCAACAAGATTCCTTCCTCCTGGCTTTCTGCAATAATTGTCCCAATCTTTAAAAGGGGAGATCAGTCTGCGGCTAATAACTACAGGCCCATCTTTCTTTTGGACGCTTCCAGCAAGCTGTTTGCCAAATTCATATTAAGAGATTTCAACAACTGGACCCACACTGAAGGCATTAGAGATCCTTTTCAAACATGCTTTATCTCTGGGATGGGTACTTGTGTTAACCTTTTGACCTTATCATCAATCATTCACAGTCATCAAGTGAGAAAAAAAGCATTGTATATGGCATTTATAGATCTGAGAGCAGCCTTCGATTCAATCTCCAGGGATTTGCTGTTACATAAATTAATGCAACGAAATTGTCTGCACTGCATAATTTCCCTTGTTAAAGATCTGCACAACAATAACACGATGCAGGTTAGACTGTCTGCTGATGGTAAACTTTCAGCTCCAATCAATGTTCATCGTGGAATAAGACAAGGCTGTACCTTGGCATCCGCTATTTGAATATGTAAGATGTTTCAAAATATTCTATCTGATCCTCCGAAACTGGCCCAAAAAAATACCATTCTTAATGTATGCGGATGACTTGGTCATGATATCTAAAACACTAAAAAGACTCCAAAATGCATTGGAGGCACTTGCTGTATACACTCAAGATAATTTCCTGACAATTAATCTTGACAAATCAAAGATAATGGAATTCAATGTATTAGGCAAGCGCAGATCCAAGGGAAGAATGTGGACCCTTAGAGAGCAAAGCCTGCAAGTGGTTTGCCTCTACACCTACTTGGATGTTCAAATAGCTAGTCAAGGGGCAACTGAAATCTATAAACAGCTTCTGATTGATAAGGTCAACACAGCTAAGCATCAAACAATTATCATCCAAAGGAGATACAGCAGATTTTCAGCTGTGCCTGCGCTGAACCATTACCAACAGAAAGCTACTCCCATTTTGCTATATGCTTCTGAAACCAGACCCATCTTGACCAAGGAGTTCTGGTCTCTGTTAGAAGGGAAATATTGGCGAGGAGTCCTAAACTTGCCTAATTGTACACCACTTCCTAATACGATACGAACATGGTCTCATTTCACTGCACAGCAGATACACCTGGCATGTGATTGCATTTTTCAGAAAGTGCATAGTGGCCATTGACAATAACTCAGTTCTGGGTTTTCTAGCAGAGTATGTGTTTTCGTCAACTGATCCATTTATAAGCAAATGGCGATCTCATGTGGTTCAGGCCATGGCTGAAATAGATGTATCACTAACTATTTTGCTTCGAAATCCTATGCAAGTCAAAACTAGATTGTATGCCATGGACTGGACCAATTGTGAGCAGTGTGCAAAATATCGTGATTGTGATCCAGAAGGATATGGATCCAAAAAACACAGCATACCTGAGGCTTATTTGGTCAATGGCTCATAGAAATGACTTACTACAGTTAAGACTGAAGCTAGGCCGACAAGACAAGTCTTGATGCGTAGGAAGATCGTAAATGAAGCCCTGAACATTTGTCATTTTTGCCCGGATGATACTAAAAGGGAAGATCTACAACACGGTTTATAGTCATTTTTTCGAATGCAAAAATGTCGAAAGTAATTTTTTCGAAAAAATTATGTCGAAAAAAAAGGCGAATTATTTTTTATACGTTTTTTATTCAAAATGAGGGGGTTTCCCCCAAACCCCCTTTTTTACATTTTTTTTTTTGTTTTACCCATTTATTTTTACTCCCGGACCCCAAAATAAATATATAATTTAAAAAAACGGAATTCGACTTTTTTTTTTCGACATTGTTTTTTTAGAAAAAATTGTCATTCGACATTTTTTTTCGAAAAAATGACTGACCACCCTACAACACCTATTGACTGAGTGCAAGACACTTTGAATGCAGCACCAAATCCACTTTAAAGCAATCGTAGATCTATACGAAATCAAAAGTTCTACCATCTTGCAGAAAATTATCTACACTGGTTACTCTGTAAAAGTGAGAATTCGATCTTTAGCGCTGCTGCATGGACTCAAATTGCGAGAGACCACTGGGGTTCTTGGTGTAGAGGCTTAAAGTTGCCCTCCAGGCTCGAATATGTTGTGTCTAAAAAGACAAACAAAAAAGGTTTTTTTCATGCTATTGTTATTTCTTGTATTTGCACAGGTGAATGACCTTATGCTGTGTTTTCTTTTGATTTCGTTTTGTCTTTGCAAATTTTAGATGTTCTTTTCATCTTTTTTTTCTGATGTGTTTTAATGTAGTAAAGTTGATATTTTTCAGCTATAACAATAAAAAAATAAAAAAGAATGCAGTAAAAAATAAAAATACAAAAAGAATATGCTCCCAAGACCTCAGTGAACTAGACTACAGTTGCAGAGAATATGCCATAGCTTGGAAATGTGTTGGAGGATGGTTAAACTGGTAAGAGATGCTTCACTTGGAAGCTACCCTGCAGAGTCCTGCCACTGGAAGTGGAGCTGTATTCAACCCTTGCGAGACTGAAGCCACCATTTCTACACTATGCCTAATCTGTGTACCGGGCCATCCCATTTTACATAATTAAGGCCGTGTACAGGACCTCGTCCAGGACAAAGCAATAGACATAGAGCGTCATTATGAGTATGCCTTTCCGGTAACAACGGAGCCGGTAAGCACATGACTGTACGGTCCAAGCAAGGCATAGCCCCCAGTCCGACCATATGCATGTACATCAATCAAAGCAGTAAACTGCCATACTGTCACTCATATGAAGTATGCTCCTCTAAAGGCCTAGCACCCTGTGACCCCATAGTACACACAACATTACATGACAACTCACCAAACACATTTCTATCAAGGTGTTGATGCACATTTGCATGTCTCCAACAGGCCCACAAGACACCCAGGAACTCTATGAAGGTGCCAGTACCTCAGAAACACATGCACCAACAGGCACCACCAAAGCAACAGGCCATGCCTCGTCAAGGAATGGGAGTGTACCCCGAGGAGAAGAGCCAAGGCGACTGTGCAGCCCACCTCGATGGCCACTGGCTCACCGGACACAATTTAAAGGCCTACTCAGGCCATTGGGGAGTCTGCAGCTCCACCCTCAACAAGGGTACCATCCAAAACTGCTGGGGACACAGGAGACCCATACACTGGCGTGAGTGGTGACAAACGTGAGCCATGTGCCCAGCCCACTGTACCCACTGACAACGTGCTATCCTAGTCTTCCTCTTCCACCTTCAGTCCACCACAATTATGTGTGAGACAGTTCTCACCCGAATCCTAACCTCCTGCGCAGCCTCTTGCCCATGTGGTCCTCCCCCTTGTCATCTCGTCATGCCCTGCACCTCCAGCAAGACGATGACTCAGATGACCAGGCAGAGCAGCCAGGCCGTGCATCCCACAATGTGGGTCTGCGCCCACGTCAATCTCCTCAACTAGTGCCGGACCCCACATTGCAGGCCATTTGGGAGCAGCTGGATAGAATAGAGGAACGGCATGCAGAAATGTAAGCTATTGCACAAGAACAATTGGGCCATTCACAGGCCATGCGTGATGCCATCCAGGGGGCCTCCAGGCAGGTGGCCAGATCCATTGATCAGCGGTGCGGGAGTACAGTGCATACCAATGCAAGCAACAGCCTCATCAGCCAAAGGGTGAGGGAGCTTGCAGAACACATCTCGGCCTGACATGAAACCATGACATGGGGAATAAATGTGACCATGGAACACCTCTGGGGCATTGCGCCAGTCAGTTTGGTGTCAGCTACCCCTACAGAGGGGTCCTTGGCCAGCACGCTGCCCGGGCACTCCCAGCGATGCATGTCCCATGCTCCCCTGCCTGCACAAAAAGGGGACAACAGGAAGCGCTAGTGTGCAGCACATGGGACAGACTGAGGGTGTGGGGTGGTTGATAGAGTTGGAGATCAGGGTGTGGGTGGGTGCTGGAGTTAGGGTTCAGGGTGTGGGGTGGGTGATGGAGTTGGGGTTCAGGGTGTGGGGTGGGTGATGGAGTTAGGGATCAGGGGCTGGGCTTTCAGGAATCCAAAGGTGCACTCAATGCATTTCCTGGTCCTCTTACGGGCCTCATTATAGGCATCGTCCCATGGTGTACAAGGAGTTTTCACAGGTGTCATCATCCAGGGTAACTGTGGATAGACGTCACCTAAAAAACCTTGAAAGTATAGTGTTACACATGGCAGTTTGTGTGTCGAGGTACATGTATATGGGCCTGTTGTGCCATTGGCCCATGTGCGCTCATGTGTGCATGTGGATGACACACCTTGCATCCATTGCACTCAGTGCACCCCACTGAGTGCACTTACAGTCATTCACAGTGTATACAACATAATTCATCATGTATTTGTCTTTGCACTGATGTCACCCATGTAGTTGACGGTATGGAGATGGCGCTAAGCCATGTACGGGCGGTACATGACCATGCAATGTCATCAATGTCAAAACAGGTCAAAATCAGTTTGAGATTGATGAACGTCTTTGAGCAATGGGTTGCAAGCATTTTAAAATATAGAATGGCCATGGCCAAAGGCACGGCCGGTGGTTTGGTAGTGTTCTAAAATTATCAGTGAGCACAGCCGGAGACCATGCTCACCAGCCATGGCTGAAGGCCATGGCTAGTGATCTGGTAGTGTTTTAAAATAAAATGGACAGTGGACAGGGCCAAAGGCCATGGCCACTGGCCATGTGAGGAAAATATCTATGCAATAACAAAACCCTTGAACTTCAAGTAAATAACTTTAGTTGCAGGGACGTTAAGGTGCGAACTTAACCCAACAAAACCTCTGAAATTCAGCTAAAGCCACCTTAACTTTTCACCCCTTGTTGCGCAGCCTATGACCATAATGATGACATCACAGATAACATCTCTGATGACATCAATGGTGACATCATCTATGACATCACCAATGGCATCCCTGATGGTATCACTGGTGACATCACTATTAGAATCATATATGGCATCAGTGATTATTTAACTATTGGCATCAGACATAAGATCACTCTACATTTTTGCCCATATTTAGACCACTCTTACATTTCTACAAATTTGATATTAGCATTTTCCAACACTTCATAACAATTATTAGATTTTCTAAAACAGTAAACAGCAACACATGCATCATATCACTACTTGTGAAGCTTTCCTTTGTAGTACTTTGTTAAAAGATGGTATCTGAATTATAACTAGTACACTGCATAGATTGTTCCTGTTTGTGCCAAATATATCTAAGACATGTTCACTATGATATAATCTGTATATACATTTACAAAAAAAAATGAGTAGAAATTAATAGAAAGCTACACATGTTGAACCCTAATTATTTATCATGTTTTAAAATAAACATGTAAATACACAATTGTTTTTTGTAAGGAAAATGTGTACACGTATCATTTTCTAAATGACATGAGAAGTGCTTTCAAACAAGGAACAACTAAGTATTAGGATATATTTTGTGAGTTTCATACATGGATATTGAAAAATGTTATTTATATATGTATAGAAAAGAAATTAAGCTTTAAAATGTAACATTTGCTTGAAACTATGTACATATATGTTTATTTCTTTCTGTGTGTCTTTTGTAAGTGATAACGTGTTAAAATTGAAAAAAACACACACTGTACAAAGTAAAAGTCATCTTTAAATAGTATCCAGTTTTGTAATACATTGGGCTTCATTACGAGTTTGCTGGTCCGACCGGCACCCTTGTTTCCGGATCGGCAAGCTCTGAGTCTGCCTGCCGTGGCAGCTGTGCCCGACAGGTCTGACCCTGCCGGGCGCTGCGGCCATGGTAGGCAGACAGTTCACGGAAGCACCGGCATTGTTGCTAACTATGCCAGTGGTTCTGTGTCCCCATGGAAATGGGGACTTACAATTTGCCAGCACCTGACTTCCCAGGCTGCCGGACTCGTAATGAGCCAGTGGCACCAGGAAGTTAGGTGCCGGTAAAATATTATGGGTCTGTCGGCAACCCGCCGGTTGCACCGGCCGGGTTACCGCTGGACCTGTAATGAGGCCCATTGACTTATGTGTATGTCATAGATGATGTCATTAGTGATGTCATCAGCAAAGTTAAAGTGGATTTAGCTGAATTTCAGGGGGTTTGTTGCGTTAAGTTCTCACCTTAACGTCCCTGCAACTTAGTTTGTTCATGAATGTATACATGCATATAATACAAAACGTAGGACTAAATCTCTCTCACACAGAGATACATATCTTTGTTTTCTTTTATTTGTAGCTAAAATAAACCAAATTTCGCTTCTTCTGTACATAAAATTGAAGGGTGCCTCTGTGGGTCTTTGGCTGGTTGCGGCACTGGCCCAAGGCAAAACATAATAATGGGCCTCGCCAAATATTTTGCCCCGGGCCTCACAAAACCCTGTGACATTCCTGCCCAGTGGTGCCCTCTATGAAACCTGAAGCTGATATGAAAATTCCTGCGTTATTTAGCGAGATCCAAAGGTAATACTCCTTAAGGTCCCTAGTACCCTAGCAACAGTATCTGCAACCCTTAGTGTACGTTCAAAAAAGGGGGTTCACAAGATCACTCAGCTCACCTTTTGGTAGCGAGGCTGAATGGACATGCTGTAGCCTAAAGATGGCTGCTAAGCAGGCTCAGATTACACCACATTTATTTTGTATTTTTAATTAAGAATAAACTGTGAGCAAGTTGTTATAAATATATAACGATTTTTCACAGAAAAATATCACAGAACTATGTACTGGCAGAACTACAGATAATAAAAGCAGCCCCCATCATAAACTCACCTCACGGTACACCAAACCATACCCCAACCTAACTATACCCTGCAACAATATTACTTATTAAACACATTCCCATAAAAATCCTTAACACACCTAACGTAACCAGACTATCTAGTGCATTGATCAATGCCAGGTCCTTAGTAGCCCCAGCCACTAAAATAGCAGATACTCTATCATCAGACAAACGACCTCGTGGCAATCACTGAACCATGGCTGCACGAAGCTGCAGGTCCAGCACTCTCCCTAGCTATCCCTGAAAATTACCAATTAATTAAAATGGATTGACCTAACAGCAAAGGAGGGGGATTAGCTATTATAGCTAAAACCAACCTTGCTATTAGACTACAAGCCTCATCTCCTCTCAAATCACGCAGACTCCTCATAGCCAAACTGCCCATCTCTAACTGCCACACACTCACCATCTACCTAATATACAGGCCACCTGGCTCCATTGGGACCTTTGAAGAAGATTTATCCAGTCTCCTAGCCAATAACACCAAAGACTTGTCACAAATCCTATTACTAGGCGACCTTAACCTAGGTTTTAACGACCCAGATGACAAACCAGCCCACTCCATAGTTACTTTGCTAGCTGAACACAGCTTAAACCAAAAAGTTGTCACCCCAACCTATAATAAAGGAAGGACCTTGGATTGGGTCGCTACCCTGAATTGTGATACCACTATCACCAAAACTACCCCTCAACATTGGACTGACCACTTCCTTATCAACTTTACCTTAACTCTGAATATACACACCACCAAAGAGAAAATCATGGCACCCCCTCTACCCACTAGAGCCAAAAAAACATAACTCCAGACAACCCCCTACCACTGTTACTACCTTCTATCAATGCTCTTCCAAACAACCAGCATCCTGAGCTCCTATTAGAAAGCTATAATAATGCTATGAAAATAGCACTAGACACTATTGCTCCTCTAAAACTTCAAAAAAGTAAACAACAAGCCCACCTAAATGCCTGGTTCACCCCACATCTAAAAGAATTAAGAATACAAAAAAGGAAACTAGAGTCTAAATGGCGCCATACCCCATCTGAAGAAAATAAACTGCAACTTAGACTTTTCGCCAATAAATACAAAAAAGAAATCCTTCTCACAAAAGAAATCTCTTCAATGAAAGAATTTGCAATGCAAGCTCCAACACTAGAGAATTATTTACCATCCTAAGGGGGCTGGAATCTCCCGTATCACCACCTGACAACATCGCCAAAGACAAACAATGGAGCTCCAGCATCCAAAATGCCCTGGCAAATAAAATTAAGACACTCCAAACTAAAATTGCCTTAAAAAAACACTCCCTAATTCCCAATAATACATCACTCATCACCATCCCTATGACTACTAAAGCTCTCGGCCTCAACCCCTTCAAATTAAAAAAAACATCCATCCTGGAAACTGAAAAGATCATCGCCTCCCTCAAACTATTCAACTGTAAAGGAGACATCTGCGCAGCCCAATTAATTAATGACGCCGCAAGAGACCTATCCCCCTTCATAACCAAACTGATCAATGCCTCCTTCTCATCCAACACCATCCCAAGTAACCTAAAAGAGTCCTGGGTCCTACCCCTCCTCAAAAAACAAACCCTAGACCCAGCCATTCCCACTAACTATAGACCTATCACCACTGTACCATTTCTCCTCAAGATAATAGACAGAGTAGCATACCTGCAAATCCAGCACTCCCTTCAAACTAACCAATGCCTACGCACCCGCCAATCAGGATTCAGACCGCAGCATGGCACAGAAACTGCCTTAATTGATCTTAAGGTACAGATTGACAACCTCAATGACAAGGGACACACTGCCATGCTACTCCTCCTCGATCTGTCGGCAGCCTTTGATCTGGTGGATCACACAGTATTGTGCAAACACCTGACATCGGCTGCCCACTTTTCAAATGAGGCTATAGCATGGATCCAATCATTCTTGGACATCCGTACAATGAGAGTTTTCTCAAGATTGGCATCAGCAGACATTATCAAAATATCCTGCGGTGTACCCCAAGGTTCTTGCGTCTCGCCAACTCTATACAATATCTTTACCAAGCCGCTATTTGACAAATCGGACAGACTGGGTGTCGCCTACACAAATTACGCAGATGACACCCAGATCCTCATTCCCCTTTTGGGCAATTTCAACACAGATACGGCCTTGGTAAACAAAATGTATCTCATAATTCAGGCATGGATGCCACACATGGACTATGCCTGAATGATGATAAAACCGAAATCCTACTCCTTGGATCCACTGCCAACTTAAAAAAACTTAGCCCAACTACACAGCATTTAACATTGATGGCAATGTAATCACAGTTTCCAAAACAGTAAAAACATTAGGTTTTCACCTTAACTCAGCCCTAACACTAAAGAAACAAGTTAACTCCCGAGCATCCTCCACATCTTACACCTGCAAGCTTATTAGGGCAAGCAGAGCTTTCCTCACCCAAGCTAGCTGTATCATCATTGCCAATGCCCCCAATCCCCAAACTCGACTACTGTAATGCTCTGTATTTGGGAGCTAACAAATACATCATTGACAAAATTCAAACATTACAAAACAATGCCCTTAGAACTGCCCTCAATTTACCTTCTAAAGAACACATCTCTAACACTAGAAGAAAATATAAATGGCTCAAAATCTGCGACAGAATCTCACTCAAGACAGCGTCACTCACCTTTAAATGTCTCAATAATGCAGCCCCCCCTTACCTGGCATCAGAACCGCCAATTCCTACTGCCTTCAGATATCCAAATTTAGACTAAAAAAAACAGGCAGCAGTAGCTTTCCAGTTAAGGCGGCCCAATACTGGAATGCCCTCCCACTTGACATCCAAACTGACCAGTCCTACTACAGCTTTAGACGGAACATGCTAGCATGGCTACATGCCAATGACCCCCAAGATTAACTATGGACCAATCCTACCTACTAACCTGACTGTACACATGTATATTCTTTAATCTGACTTATCGCAATGTCAAGTATATGTTTAAACTAAACTTTGGCATATAACGGGTGTATTGTATATGTTTATATTGTGCCTTGTAACTAGGTTTTTAAGCAATCTTGTTTCTCCTGTTGCCTGTAGCACCCTGTAACCTTTGGTTTTGGCGCGCCATACAAAATCAATAAACAAACAATAACTGAAACCATTCTTAAAACAATGGCAAAAAAGATTTAGAATACATACTGCCTCATCACAAGTTTGGCGGTAACCCTTAAATGCGGCAGTAATGCTATTACCGGCACATTTAAGGGTCCACCAAATCACAGGCTTGGCGGATTTACCCCCAGTTCAGAGCTCGGGCCTAATCCGCAGTGATTTTGCTGATTTTCAACGCTATTACTGCTGGCGGTAATATCGCCAAACATTCCTCAATGGGGAATGGGAAATTCCTGAAAGGGTCCAATGGGGAATAGGTATTTACTGTCCCGCCAAACCCGTGATCCGGCGCTAATAGCAGGGGAGGGTTGGGCTAATAGCCCCGGTGGTACCTCCGGGGCTAGCGCCCAACACGTAATAGCTGCCAAATTGCACTGTGTCACGTGACACGCATCGGGACAGTCTTGGCGTTTTCCATTGCATGCTGGTACTTGTAATTTTGTGCACCATTGAGCTGGTTAATACAAATTAAGATAGTTCTCTATAGAAGAAGGGAGATGTTTGATAAACTGCGATAAACAGACTATAGTAATTCCCTAAACGCTATGTAAAACAATGCTAATCGAATGCTTTTGTTTTTAATTGAGGCTGTTGATGTTTTGCACATACTAACACCAGCTTTGAGACCCGTTTATAGCAAGGAAATGCCTCATTTGCGTAATGAATGTTTCAGAGTATAGAATGAAAGTAGTTTTAAGTATTCAGGGAAAGAACAATTGATATGATGCGTGAAATAAGTGAGGCAGACTGACGAAAGAGTTTCTTTTTGGATGAGAAACTAAATGGACTTAAGACAACGTTAATCTGCCCCGCTGTGCTGTGACTTTTTGTGTAAGATTCTGTCTTGGGAGACTCTTTGGGGATTAGGGATGAGGCGGTGAGGACCACTATGTATGATAACAATAGACACACGCACAGGGTAACATTTTCTCTAATGTTGGTGAATAGGAATTTGTTTCCCTTCATAGCCCTTTCCTTTTCTCACTGTCGGAATGCTGGTCAATTTCCCACCACATGTATTATTTGTTTTGGGGGCTATTGTGTTGGCTGGCATTGCATGTGGAATATGGGCTATTACATTGTTATGGCTGACATTGATGTGTGTGACTTTACACCAGCTTCTATAAAAATCACTTTTGGGTTGTGCTCCACAGGAGGCTGAGCTAGTAGCAAAACCTGGAAACAATGTCCAAAGTGAGAATGATACAGGGGGCCTCATTATGGGTTCGGCGGTTACCCTGCCGGTGCTACTGCCGGACCCACAATTATTTACCGGCACATGACCTCCAAGTGCTCATTACGAGTCCGGCGGCCGGGAAGTCAGGCGCTGGTATATTTGTTAATCCCCATTCCCATAGATTCTTATTGGACTTTATGTGAGTGGGGACACGGGAGCACCGGCTCCGTTAGCAATGGTGGCGGTGCTCCCGAAAAGAGTCTGCCCAGCATGGCCGGTGCACCCGGAAGGGTCAGACCTGTCAGGGACAGCAGCCATGGCAGGCAGACCCAGAGTTTGCCAGTCCGGAAACAAGGGTGCTGGTGAGCTTACCGGCACCATTGTTTCTGGACCGGCAAACATGTAATGAGACCCAGGGTCACATATTTGTTTTATTTCATTAATGTTTCCTTAAATTGGTAAAGGAAAATACAATGTAAAGGTATTACCCAAATTGTTCCAAATAAATGTGAACGAATGGTAGATTTGACCGAATTCAGTCACTACCATTAGTTCGAATTTATTTGAACAATTTGGGTCTGAAAATGTTGAACATGAGGAGCGGCGGTTGCAGGGGTGTCCCCCATTCCCCATGTTCGGTATCTGCTGCCTCTGGGGTTTGTAGGGTGTCCCCCGCTTCCTTAACAATGGAGGCGGGAGACAACAAAAGTTGCTCGGGCCCCCGTTTTCAATGAACAGTCAAAACGGCGGCCCAAGCCGTTTTACTGCGGGCAGATCACGCAGATTCTAATTTGAACATGCATTTGCCAGCACTTACCCTCCACTGCCTTCTCCCTCTTCTCTCTCTGCACTTACACTCTCTGAATGCTCACAAGGCCTAGTAAGTCTGTCTTTATCCTCCAGTGTATAAATTGCTTCCAATAACATATTCCCTCCCTGTTGCCCCGTGGGCGCTTTGAAACACAATTTACTTGTTGTATAAGCACCTAACAACTGCACAATAAATAAACAAATACATAAAATATATACAAACATTACATATTCATTGCTAACCTATCTCTTTTCATGACCACTGATATCACCTTTTTGAGATGGACAATTGTCCCTCAACAAATGTCAATTGTAAGGGCTTAGTACTAAAACTTGGAATTGCCCCCAACCACACATACAATGTGGTCCATGATTAAGGTTATGTCTACCATGCTCTGAAAGATGAAGACAGTGCCTGGATCATTGTTGGAGATGCCGCGCACCAGCCATGGTTTTTCACTGGGTATTTCAGCTGTGGTTTACTCAACAGGTGCCCTTTCTTCTGAAACATCATCCGGTTGACCCATTCAAAGGTGATGGATATGTCCGTGGTGAACAGTATTCCTTTGAAGTCTTTGGGGGTCATTCTGAGTTGGGCGGTAAGGGTTACCGGGCACCGGTAAGGAGACAGGTGCTGGTAAAGCCTTAACGCTCAATTCTGAGGTCCCTTAGCGGGAACCGCAAAGAACGTGTGGTTTGACCACACGTCCTTTACGGGTCCCGCTAAGGGACCAGGGTGCTAATTACGGGCCTGCTATTTGCGGGTCCGTAATTAGCGCCTTCCCCATTCCCATTGAGCCCTATCGGGGCTCAAATGGGAATGCGGAATGGTTGGTTGAATGGGGACTTACCGGGTCCACACAGGTTGGAATGTCCCGGTAAGTCCCCATTCAACCAGACCGGTGCCGGACCCGGTTTTGGAGGCAGCCATGGCGCAAATAGTGCCATGGCTACCTCCAAACTCGAAATGAGGCCCTATATCTGTCTCGATTCACTGTTTTGCGTGGATCACTTATTTCTCCTTGTTAGCATCACACAATAGGTGACAGCCTAAAATGTAACAGAGATATATGATTCATAGACTGTCCGCACAAAACATCCACATAAACAACACACAAAATGAAATGTTGCTTATTTACCCCCTCGTGTTACAGTCCCACCACCCAGGTTACAATGCTTCCCTTTATAAAACCAGAATGCAAAGCAAATACCTGAACTGGATAAGCCCAAACAGACTATAATGGAATGATGTTATATGCCAATCATGTTGGCATATATATCAGAGCTGCATACGTGCTCTGGAACCACTTGACATGAATTTAGCAGAACCCACCCCAACACTCCCCCTCAGCCCAGGGAAAGTGGAAGATCTTTCGTGCATCTTTGTCCACCGTTTTCAACCGTGAGCTCACCAAGTATGGTAGATGACTTAATCTGTAACTCTGATCCAGTTGTCAAGGGGGAAACAAATAGATACTGTCCCTCCCCGTCCACAGTGCAATATTGTAAACATGGGAAGCATTTCCCTCTTAGACAACTGTATCACCCATCCTCTAAACAGGGGCAGTAATAATAACCAAAGTGTGAGCTAAAGATGGCAAGAATGACCACGCAGACGGTAGAAACATAAATGCATCCATTAGTTAGGAAGCACATATGCATTCACCATGATGTCACACAGACATTAGGTTAAATGTGCATGTATACATGAAGAACATCTGTGCAACCACACACGTAGAAGAAACATAACATAAGTGAGTCCCATGCTGAAATGCAACAGGAAGAATATTTGATTGCAGTTTGCTAGTATATAAATGTGATGATACCGAGCAGCCATCTTATCTAAAATGGACGCCACAGAATGGCTCTGAACAGCCAGCACGTCCAGACCCCAGGAAAGCTTAACAAGAATGAATTCATAAAGACAGCAGCACATTAGAAAGGCTTGCTTTGCACATAAGATAATTTAATACTGAACCTCGATGGTGAGTACATGGAAAAGCATGTCCTCATGGGAAGGAGAATTCTGCTCAAAAAGCAAATTGTCGATTCTAACATCATAAAATAATATTAAATAGAATCAAATAGTAGTGAATATAGATTTTAGCAGGGCCTTTGCAAAGGGTTTGTAACTAAAACTTGCACAAAGCAGGCAACAGATCGAGAAAACAGAACAAGCAGTCAGAAGTGAAAAGAAACAAAGGGTACCTTGGCACTGAACATGTTCTCCTTTCGATTCTCCAAGCGAACAGCATCTGTTGAGAACCAGTGTTTTCCCAAAGCTAATTCTTGCAGGTCAGCACAAAGTAACATCAACAGGAAGGGGGATCAGCGCTTTGTTACTGTTCTCACCACCCCCTATTGTGCTAATTTGCGGGTAATCCTCCAAGGTGCCAAGGCAGAGAACGCCACCACTGACCAACCATCACCCTCCATCCACGTTGCCCTACACATTGTTACAGCGGCCAATGGCACGTTGTAGAGATGACATGATTTGCCTGTAACAACTTAGGATGTGGTCTCAGGCAGAGTTAGAAGATAGTGCCTGGCCAATGAGCAGACTAACCCCTACATAATGTGTATATAGTTGATTCCCTTAACCAACACCTTCCCACCTTAGGTTCTTGCAATGTTAGGTGTCACTTATAATGTCATAACCCTTTATAATGTGTTGTCAAGCTTGGAGCTGTTGAGAGTCATGGAGATTTGATGTCCCTATTTTATATGGGTTTTCTTAAATAAAACAGTAGTTAGTCAAATTTTTGGTCTCTTCTTTTTTTTGGATGTGGGTTTGCCCCTGGCCTGCCCTCTTACTTATCCACAGGGGTCTTCCTCCCATTTTGACACAGTGACGCAAAGATAGCAGAGATGCGAGCAGGATCATCGCTCGCTAGTCAGAGGGTCAATGATCTCACACAGACAACTACAAAACCAGAAAATAAGTTGCATGCAGTAATGTTAGTGTTCAGAAGCACCAAAACATTTTTCTTTTCTTTGATATGCCAAATAGTTTATTCAACTTTTCACAACTTAGAGCATTGTATCCCATCTCCAACTAATTCATTCCCTCACAAAATAAAATCCACATTACAATCAACATTGAAGTCATTCCCCCTCCCAATCCCTTCACAAGCAGTCCTCGAACAGATTTCCTAAAACATTTTCAAAATGTTGAGAGGCGAACTGTGATAATGGAATGTGCCCATTGAGTGGCAGTGGGGTGAGGAATATTTCAGTGAGAGACAGTACAAATCATAAGTCTTCCCAATTCCCATATATTATAAATAGGGATGGCTGGCCTTTATGGCTGCCCTCACCTAAAACAGCACAACACCCCACAGACCCACCACCTGCTGCACACATAGACCGTACAACAACCACCAGTACTGGTGCTTAATTATGCTTCTGTGTGTGTGTGTTTTCCCGCTGGTGTTGTAGTATATGGCAGACAATTTAAGGGAAATCCTGAGAGTGACAAACCGTTGCTAGCTTATATTGATGGAATGCCCAGCATGTCAAAGCTCCTTTAGCCTGGCGCTCATCTCTGGCCCAATGATTTTAGGCACTGCAGTTACAGGAGGAAAAGTAGCACAATTGCAAAGTAAACCAAGTAAATGTACAGTCATCTTCAAAACAGGAACCTTTAAATGGAGAAGGGGAGCAGGAGGAGTGGTACACGCGGCGCATACAAGTCTGCATTTTAATTGATTCATTGAGTACAGTCTTAAGAATAGTCATCAATGTTTGCTGTCTTAACCAGAGTATATTGACATTTCTCACCCTCGGTTGAAAGAATCACCCATGTGAAAAGGTGAATACACCTTGCTAGAGGAGGTACTGGGTGCTCTCTGAGAGGTTAACATCCCTATATCACTGAGGAGCCCTCAGACTACGGCCACCCAAACCCAAAAGTCAAACATACCGTAAGAAATAAAAAAGGCAGAAACCTGAAGGCACATTTCAATAAAGAGGGAACTATAAGCTATGCAGAAGTTGTAATAGGATGTCAGTGACCCAAAACCAATTGCAAAATTCAATGGACAATAAATAATTCATCCCAAACTGTAATTATTAGTAATTTGGAAAATCAAAATTGTGTTGGTTGTGAAGGAGTTCCAAAACTGTGCTATTTGATCCTTGGACTGAGTATTCAAACCTGTCCCATGCATTTCAATGGATGGAAGTACCATCTCCGGTCATGGGGTCCCGTGATATCCTCTTACATGGCTATCTGATCTTTTTCTAGTTTTTGGAATGTTTTTTTATTTGATACTCCTTTTCCACTAGGGTTCTCTCAAAATTATGTCCTTGTTCCTCACCTTTTTATTCTCTGTGTCTCATCCTAGACAGAACAAACTCATTGCCTCCTTCCTCTTCTAGTAGTATCTCCTCACAATGACATGCTTCTTCCACTCCTCACCCCCAGAGTTATCCTCCCATTTCCACCCTGATGGTGTTACACCCCATGATGCTTAATTCCTCCTAAATGGAGGTTTACTTCCTCCTGACTTCAATTGCCCCACTGATCCTCCCATTTCTCCATCCTTTCTCCAGGATTCCTGCACCACTCCCCTTATCGGCTAGTAACCTGGATGCTCCCTCCGACAACAATATTGAACAGCAATGGTTCAGCACCTCCACTGGACCGGCTGCCAGGCTTAGCCCTCTGCCGATCTTACACTTCTCACTCCACTGAGTCTCTCAAATCTACTTACCAGGCTGGTCTACCGCACACGCCTCTTCATGCCTCTCCCTTACCCCACTTGAAAAGGTACTAAACTTTGCCACCTGCACCCTCTTCAGCCTCACTTGATCTTCACCTGTATACACGCACGGCCTCCGTGTGGGGTGGCTGTCAATGCACATTCGCTTCCACTTTAAATTCCTTCTTCTTGTCTTCACATCAATCCACGGACTGCCCAGTGTAGCCCTCAAACAGTATCAGGTAATATTATCCCCACCAATAATATCGACATATATATGGTCGTGGGGTAAGGCCGTAGGCGGTATTATTAGTGGGAATAAGTTATGGGGTTATTGGGACCGGGGGTTGTGGGGGTGTCCCGTGCCCCATAAAAAAAATGATGGACGTTTCAGGGGTGTCCCCCGCAGATTCCATCACTTAATATCGCCGCAAAAATATGGCGATATTTTTGTATGCTTATATTTTTGCAGGGATATTAACGGTTGTATACTAATTGACCTTTTCACAATTGACCTCAGGAGAATTGACCTCGGGAGAATCGACCTAATTTATAAGGTCAATTAGGACATATATGCGGGGGGAAACCCCCTGCAACCCTGCACCCAATTCAAAACCCCCCGCAATCCCCCACCGAATCCCCTTATATTATTTATAATCCAAAACCAACCCAATACATATATAAAATAACTAAAATAATATAAAGGTCAATTGTCGAGATGGTCAATTAGGACCACTATAATTAGGTCAATTGTACAAAAGGTCAATTGTAAAAGGTCAATTTGGGTAATACCATATTAACACATGAAACCCCTCAAAAATGGCAAACCCCATCTCCCGCTACTCATTTCCTCTCACTCTTAAAGATCAAGACCTCTATAGCCTGTCCTTCTTTTGTGATATCCCACTTGTGCTCCTTCTCCCCTTTTTCCCGCCACCATTAAACCCCCTTTCGTCGTGACATCAAGTCTTTGGCCACTGTGTCTGGCTCTGGCTTCGAGGCTTCCCTGAAAGGACACTGCCTTTCTCAAAATGCAAGACCTTGAGCATATGGCGGCATGGCTCCCTGCGGTCCCTCGCTCTGCCCAATTACAAGTGTGCATTCTGTAAATGGCAACCCCGGCATATGTCCATTTGCACAACCACGCCTCGATTAGGTGGCGCTTGCACCACCTGTAAACCAAACCTATTGCAAGAGAGTACAGAACTATACGCAATGAGAACTACTGACTCCCTCACAGGCTTCACGAAAGCAGTCAAAACCTATCGGTTCTGTTGGATTCGTGTCTTCGTCCTGGCTATCGGATTGTCTGTTTGTCCTGCTTTTCCATTGTCCTGTTTTTCATGTGCCCTGAGGCCCGTGGGCATGTGCGGCAAAATAAGAAATACGATACATAAATAAATAAGTAAATACATAGAGAGAAATGGCATACGAGGAGTGGCACACAGCCTGTAGGTGTTGTTTGGTTATTTGCCCCCCTTTATCAATGCTAATTCCTATGGCTATTACCCAGAGGTGTTGCTACATCTGTAAAAGATCCGGGGCTACATTAATGTCGGGACTGTCGGGACTCGGGGCTAGCTAGCCTTTTGGTTGTAGCCCCTGAGATTCTATCCGGGGCTACAATTAAAATACCAGGGGCTATAGCCTTGTGTGGTTATGGGTTGAAATAACCACTCAGGAGCTTGTTTAGTTTAAGTATCTTTAGTGGGTTCGTAGAAACATAGGTAGGTACATCAGGATATATTTCAGACAAGTTCATAGGTTAGAAGCATCCACCGGTCCCCCCTACTATTAGGCTTCAGATCTCAACTGACTCTCTGTGGAATTAGAGCAGCTTCACGCCAAAACATTCTACAGCCAACACTCTACATTCCACACTCCAAGCCCACACACACACTATCAGGGAATGACCAGAATAAGGTAAACCCAACACATCTCCCCCTTACATGACAACATAGCATAATGGGGAGACTGAGAAATTATGGGCACTAAACAATTATAAACAGAAGGATGATGGACACTAAACAGTTTTGGAACAAAACATTAAATGATCAAATCTACAGACATCCTCCTAGAATATACCCATCAACTCCATTATGGGCGTCCCTCTAGAGAACCCTCTAGAGAAACACATGCTCACAACTGAGCATATTCCAATTTCCTCCACTCCACCACTCCAGGCATCATGCCTGAGCTAATAAATGCTCACAATTGAGCATCCCATACTCACCATAGAGCAACCAATAACCTCCACACCACCACTCCAGGCACCAAGCCTGAGCTAACAAATGCTCACCATTGAACATCCCATGCTCACCCTAGAGCATCCTCCACTCCACCACTCCAGGCACCATGCCTGAGCTAATAGATGCTCACAATTGAGCATACCATGCTCACCATAGAGCAACCAATAACCTCCACATCACCACTCCAGGCACCAAGCCTGAGCTACTAAATGCTCACCATTGAACATCCCATGCTCACCCTAGAGCAACCAATGCTCACACTAGTAACCTCTACTCCACCACTCCAGGCACCATGCCAGAGCTACTAAAAGCAACCATATGCTCCACATTATGGTACCTGACCATGGCTCATGGAAGAAATAAAGGGGGTTGATAGTGACATGTTTGCCATTCACTAATTGCACTATGCTAATTGTGCTTCGTATTATTAACCTTTCTTTGCAGCATGTTAAAAAAAAAAAGTTTTTTTTAAAAAAAAGAATTTATTGGAGAAAAGTGCAACAGTGGGGTGACTGTTTGACCTTGGCGGACAAATGTCCTCGCACTAAGTGCATTTTCATGAGTGAGATACATGTGTAATATACGTGTGTCTTATCACGAGAATCCGCGAGGAGCTCTCATGGTGTGAGAAAGATAGAATGTTGGAATGGTCAGAGACGTAGGTTGGTGTACGTTCTGACATTCAAATGAGAAGATCATTGCAGCCACAGTCAGTGGGGCCTTACATCCGTACTCCTCTATCCATATATATTTAATTACATAAGCTAATAAAAGTTATTATATTCATCCAAGGTCTCCTGTCATTACCTCGACCACTTCAACTGGTGACGAGGATTTTCACAGGCCCCACCACCCCAGTGCCCCCGTGCTACCTGGTTCATACGAGCGTCGTAGCTAGTTGCGCAACTCTCCTACGCTGCAGCTGCTCCGCTCCAACGGTGAAATCTGCACGGCGAACGTGTAGCAGGCCGCGTAGCTGTCAAGAAGCTGTGGCCGCTCCGTTTCGCTCCTCATTTCGGTCCGGATGCTAATCGGACAAACGCTGGAGCGTTTAAATCACAGTGA
This sequence comes from Ambystoma mexicanum, assembly GCF_040938575.1. Classification (NCBI taxonomy): domain Eukaryota; kingdom Metazoa; phylum Chordata; class Amphibia; order Caudata; family Ambystomatidae; genus Ambystoma; species Ambystoma mexicanum. The sequence continues at coordinate 502,107,583 of NC_090929.1, read as the reverse complement.
GTGGTTGCGCGATCGTGGTCAGTAATTCCTGCATATGATTAATTGTTTTTGTTCCGGGTTCTGACACGCCCAGTTACGTTGTTTCCTCTCTCATCTGCCTGGACAGATCTACCGTATTGCATAGTATAGGAGGGCACTCCTGTTTGCAAAGAGGTTTCACAAACAACAATAATGTTGATGCTATTAAGTATGGTATAATAAGGATGCAGGGCACACAAGACTGATATAGAATTGTGTGCTGAGTTAAAGACATATGAAATTGATGCAAGGAATTCAAGTAACTATAAGAATCAACACTGCAGTGTGCAAGACATACATATATCTTGCATAACTCTTAACCCTTTTACTATCATCCAGCAAAGTGTACATCATGTCTTTTAACAGTGTGCCACCACCCATGTTTTTCCTGTCGGAGGTTGGGGACCCGGTGATCCCTTGGGAAAGGTGGATCAAATCATTCGAGCACTATGCAGGTGTTGTATGTGGTCAGAACTGCAGTTTGGAGAAGAGGAAATCTCTTCTTTTACATTGTTTGGGCCCGGCAGGACAAGAAAAATTTGAAAACTTGCCAGAACTACCACTTGAGGAAGATGTTGATCTCAATGTGTATGAACGCTCAGTCAAGAAAATAAGCAAACATTATGAGAAGAAACGGAGTACGATTCTGGAACGTTATAAATTTGGGAAGAGGACTCAGGAAGAAGGTGAGAGTGTGGAACAATACATTACAAATTTAAGGAAGCTGGCTAAAACATGCAATTTTGATGCTCAGTTAGATGAAAGATTAAGAGATCAATTCATGTTAGAGTGCAGGAGCAGCAAAGTGAGAGAATGGTTATGGGCTGAAGATAATCCCGCTCTGGATACAGTTTTACGTGTGGCCAAGGAAGTCGAGCATACAGAGAAATGTGTCAAAGAATTACAAAATAGGCTGCAGGCTACTGAAATTAAACATGATATTCCTAAAGACAAAATCACAACACCCAACGTGACCAAGGACAGTGAATCCATAGCTGTAATAACAGAAAATACCAGTAGAAGATACAAGTCAGAAAGGGGTGGCAGAGTATCCTGGAATGATGATAAAAGAAAAAAAATGATTCCTAGAGCGAATAATGGTGATGTGAGGAAGAACACAGGGAGGTGTTTCAGATGTGATGGTACTGACCATTGGGCAGATAATGCAGAATGCCCTGCATTAAAAATGATATGTGGGAAATGTAAAGGCAAGGGACATTATGCTCGATGCTGCAGAATACAGAATACCTCTACAAATTGGATAGGAGGTGATAATTACAGTGATGAGGATGGAGAGGAATGCGTGTTTGTTATAACAGGTGAAGAAAATGAGGAAGAAATGGAATGTCCCAAGGCTATGGTGTGCGTTGACGGTGTAGACATGCACATGATGATTGATTCAGGAGCCAGATATACCCTAGTGCCACAAAATCTGTGGGACAGGAAGAAACATGAATATCTGCAGGAGTCAGACATAAGACCCAGAGCATATGGTGGAATCCGAATAGATGTCATTGGATGGTTTTGGGGCACGCTCAAATTCAAAGAGAGGAAAGCAAATGGAAAAATATATATTACCAAAGCAGGAAGAACACCTTTGTTGAGTTGGACTCATCAAAGCAAACTCAAAGTGAGATTAGATGCTGCATCCAGTGAATCGGTGTATTCACTCGAAAGTGGTACTATGAGAAATCAAGAAAACAAGGTCATCATTAATGATGACATAACGAAAGGGATTTTCAGGAATGAAATTGGATGTCTTCGCGGATTTGTTCATGAGATTAAAATGAAACTGAATCATACTCCGGTAGCACAGAAATTGCGCAGTATTCCACTATCAATGAGAGATGAGGTGAGGAAGGAGATTAAATTGTTAGAAGATCAGAGAATCATTGAAAGAATAGATGCCAGTGTGTGGGTTTCACCATTAGTTGTGCTAAGAAAAAAATCCAGCAAGCTGAGAATATGTGTGGACATGAGGGAGCTTAATAAAAGCGTAATCCCTGACAGACATCCACTCCCCAATATACAAGAAATTGTGTCTACTATTGGGCCTTCAAAATATTTCTCTACACTCGACTTAACTTCAGCATATCACCAAGTAAAATTACATAAAGAATCTAAGAAGTTGACAGCATTTATTACGCCACATGGGTTGTACCAATACAGGAGACTACCTTTTGGGTTAATATCAGCTGCTTCAGTATTTCAAAGGATTATGCATAAACTATTTGAAGGTGATCAAGGGATCATTTGCTTTCAAGATGATATATTGGTGCATGCCACAGATCAAAAGGAACATGATGAGAGGTTGCGACATGTCTATAAGAAATTATATGAGGCAGGAATGACTCTCAGTAGGGATTAATGCAATATCAATCGCAGAGAAATTGAGCATCTTGGACGTACCATATCTGCTGATGGTATTCGCCCAAAGAAGCAGTTGTCTGATGCTATAGAAAACATGCCGAGACCCAAATCAAAGGAAGAACCGCGCACGTTCATAGGAATGGTGGAATATTATTCCAAATTCATAAAAGATTTTGCCTTACATACAGTTCCACTACGTGAACTCCTGTAGAAAAAAATCTTCGAATGGAATGTAGAATGTGAAAACGAATTTGAGAATATCAAGCGGGAATTGAGCAAAGCACCATCATTAAAGAATTTCAAAAGTGGAAAGAAGACCATAATTATGACGGATGCTAGCAATTTGGGACTTGGAGCTGTTGTCACCCAGGAAGTTGATGGGAAAGAAAATTTAATTGCATTTGCATCAAGACTGTTAAAAGGTGCGGAAAAGTCTTATGCCACAATAGAAAAAGAGATATTGGCCATCAAGTGGGCGACGGAGAAGTTTAGAAATTTCATTTGGGGAGTGGAGGTAGAAATCCGCACTGATCATAAACCATTAGTACATGTCATTATGAATAAAGGATTGGATAATGTGTCCAACAGAATAAAAAGATGGGTCATACTTTTGCAAGAGTACAACTGCACAGTACGATACGTACCGGGGGTGAGAAATCGCGCTGCTGATTGTCTGTCACGGCTCACCAATAATGTAGAGAATGATGATGAGAATGAAAATAACTCAGAAGTTGTTTTAAATATAGAAACATTTTCCATATCGAAAACAGAATGGGAAGAGGCTGAAAAAGAAGATGATGTTATGCTGAAATTGAAACAAATCTTTCAAAACAGTAAATATCTGAAGAAAGATACATTTGAAGAACACAATCTCATGGAATATTGGAAAGTTGCAAATGAACTCAATGTGGTGAATAACAGAGTCATGAGAGGTGATCGGATAATTCCACCTGTGAACCTGCGACATAAGATTATTGAGCTAGGTCACGAAGGTCATCAAGGAATAGTGAAGACCAAACAGAGAATACGTGATGACTTCTGGTGGCCGGGATGCGATTTGCAGATCGAAACATCAGAGAATGTATCCTTTGCAATGAGAGTGACAGAGCATGTGTGAATGCAAAATACCCTATGGTGGTAACAAGTATTCCATGAAAGATATGGGATGAATTGGGCATTGACATTTTAGGACCTATTTTCTGTGATGGTAAACAACAGTTTTGTCTTGTAGTCATTGATCTTTTGACCAGATGGGTAGAAGTTCTTATTAAACCCAATATGAATGCCAAGACAGTTGTGGAATTCATGTCAGAAATATGTGCTAGAGAAGGGTTCCCCAGAAACATATTAACTGATAATGGAGTCCAATTTAGGTCAAAGGAAATGGAGAAATTTTGTATTGAAAATTCTATTACGCATAAAAGAAGTGCAATATATCATCCGCAAACGAATGGTGTAGTTGAGAGATTCAACAAAATACTCAAAGATGCCATTCGTTGGGCTTGGGAAAATGGACTAAACTGGGAAGATGCAGTGAAAAGAAAGATAATTGATCACCGGTTTACACCACATTGTACGACTGGTTTGTCGCCATTTGAAATGAGTAGGGGACGCAGAGCAAACACTAAATTGACTCCATCCTGGATGGAGAGGGAAATGGTTGTGAGAAAAGATTTTGGAGAAGCAGTGGAGAACATTAGAAACAACCAGCTAAGAAACAAAATAGCTCATGATAGTCATGTAGGGAAAGTAAAAAAGAGGGAAACTCCCACAGTAGGGGGTTTGGTAAGAATTAAATTGCCCCCAGTACTGAGAGATGGTCCTTGCAAATGGTCCAGGCCGATGGGTGTAGTCGAAGTTTTCAAACATGCAATACGAGTGAAAGATGGAAGAGTTTGGAATATGGAAAGGGTGTGTGTGATAAAGTCATGTAGTAATGTAAGTCCAAATTAATCTGTACATAAGGAACAAAGAAGTATGGATAGTGGTGAAAACATGGAAGAGAGTGATAGTCGTGTGAAATTAATGTCAAACAGAAATGTAATGTCGACAATTTCCTTGCCAAAAACAAAATCAGATTTCTCACGGGTGTCAAGAACAGGAAGGAGGATTTGCAGACCAGCATACATGAAAGACTTCGTATGAGTATTTAAAGGACACAGAAGAAATCTTTACCAGACTTTTAATGGACAGCAGGAGGCTAAGGAAGGGAGATGTGTAATATACGTGTGTCTTATCTTATCACGAGAATCCGCGAGAAGCTCTCGTGGTGTGAGAAAGATAGAATGTTGGAATGGTCAGAGACGTAGGTTGGTGAACGTTCTGACATTCAAATGAGAAGATCGTTGCAGCCACAGTCGGTGGGGCCTTACATCCGTACTCCTCTATCCATATATATTTAATTACATAAGCTAATAAAAGTTATTATATTCATCCAAGGTCTCCTGTCCTTACCTCGACCACTTCAGTGTTGCTACATCTGTAAAAGATCCGGGGCTACACTAATGTCGGGACTGTCGGGACTCGGGGCTAACTAGCCTTTTGGTTGTAGCCCCTGAGATTCTATCCGGGGCTACAACTAAAAGACCAGGGGCTATAGCCCCCTCAGCCCCCCTCTAGCAACGCCTCTGCATATTACCACCCAGCTCCTGCCCCACCCTGCCTAAAACACCTCCTCATGAGAACTCTTTGTGGTAGCTTTAATCAATAATTACCATCAAACTTTGCACTCGAAGTGCCTGCCATTGTTTTTTCAAAGCAGCAAAGCAATCTTCTGAGAGTAAACGACTTCATTGTTTTTAAAAGCAGTCAAAAGCAGTCTTCTGGGAATTAATGACTTAATTGGAGCTGTAAAAACGCTACTGGATTAAACATTTTTTTTATAGCCAGGTCTGCCTTGAGCCTTTATAAGCACTATGCATGTCCATCACTGAAGTCCTACTAAAAACAAGCATTGGCAAAGCCAACCGTTTTGGCTTGTGTATAAGCCTTAGGATTTGCCAGCCACTTATATTAGATGCCCAGATGCTCGTACCATTTTGCACCTGCTACCATCAATGGCCAGTTAATACCACTACGGCAGCGCCTGGCAAGTGCCTTTCCCATGCCTAAACAAAAGCCCAAACTGTTGGCATTGCCAATGCTTGTTTTGTTTCTTCTTTGGATTTTGTTTATTCGTTGCCCCGCTCTGCAGAGCATTCAGGGCAGGGTTTGCAGTTAAATCCCTAAAGTAAAATGTCATTGTAATGTCATGTGTGATGCCATCAGCTGTACGAGGCGCGTGGCGGGTCGTACCGGTTTTGCTGTTTTCTGCGTTATTAATCCAAACATTGATTTTAGGTTTTGCATTGTAACCTTGACATCCCTTCAAAACATGTTTTTTTAGCAAGTGCATACATAAATAAGTTGCACTCTCCCATATTATGCGAACTGCCAGGTTTTAAATTTGCTAAAGAATTATCATACGCATGTACATAATTGTAATCAGTCACCCCTCCTGGGAGAATTGTATCTCCCAGGAGCTCGTGGCAGTAGCCACGTGACAAAACTGAATAAAAGGAATGGGCGGCCTTTGGTGCGCCTGGTCTGGGTGACCCAGACCAGGACATAACAATAATAATAGCTCTTAAAATCAGTCTTATCTGGTAACACGTTGATCGGACAGGTCAAAACTTTGCTCTGTAAGCCAAAACACCATAAATTAAGACACGTTTCTATGTTGCGAAGAAAGCCACACGGAGACAGGCGGCTCTCGGGGGAGGGAGTTTATGCACACACAGAGACCCCCTCCCCTCCAGGAGCAAAAGGAGACTCAGTACTTCACTTCCCCTGCTCGGCTCCTCTTGTAACGGCTGTCCCGTGCTGCCGCTCCAGAACCCACACAGAAAACTCTAGAACAGCCCGGAAGAGCCATCATAGCATTATATGAGCTAGAATGTAATCATACATGTTGTAATTTAATTGGTCTCTGCGCCACTACACACTGTGCAGTGCAACCTCTTGTATTCGACGTCTGTAAGTCTATTTATAGTCCTTGTGATATTTTAAAAAGTCTCAATAAAATGATTAAACAAGAACCCGTCACTATAAATTATAAAAACCTAATTGTACCTATTTAAATTAAATTCTACCTGTTAAGTATCTATCGGATGGGTGCCTGGCATGGATTCTTGGACCAATATGTTTAGTAAATATGTTTCCATGATATTGTATTGCCATCTAGTGGCTGATTGCTATAAAGGGAGGTTACTGTTAGAGGTTGGTAGTACAAGTGGGACGTTTTGCTTTGTTACGTTTGCCTTCATCGTTCATGTCATCACAATTAATGTTCCACGACGATGCCCGAAAATGTTTTTTTTTTCCACAAACCAGTCAGCGACGTGGCCGGCTGAGGCTTTCGTTATACCAGGTGTGTGAGGCCCGAGTCGCACGTCGGAATCTTAGGAAGGTCTCTTCAGTAGCCTGTATTCGACATGGAGGTGAAAGAGTACGCAGTGAGTGTGGCCGTATCTGATTCTTCCATGGGCACTTAGGCTATCAGACCGCTCTCTGCCATAGGGGCGACAGCCCGCAGCTGCGCCCCCTCATAGTTGTAAGCATCCACCTCATCACTCATCATACTGGGCCTTCCCCATTGCCCACCTCCCTCCTCCCCCACCCAGGAAGGATCCCTTGGGAATTCCCAGAAATAAAGAGGCAGGACCAGTTTTCAAAGGGGAAAGTCACAAATGCTGCAGCAAGCTTTATTGAAGCATAGAGCCAGGAGTTATATTACAGGTGATCCGTTTCTCTACCACACCTCATGAATAATTCTACGCTGGGTGTGGCTTCTTAAGCAGCCCCCGCCGCCCCCTGTCAGTATCCAGAGGACCCTGACGGGTAGACTCATCCCTCCCTAATCATTCCCGCTCTACTCATGGCCATCTCTTTACTTAATTTTTACTTTTACTTTTTGTTTCTTTTCTTCTATTCATGAACTGTTGCTTCCATTCTATCCATCTATTAATTTTTTCTTCACATTCTAGCATTCTATTTCTATTCATTAGTTTCTTTTTTCACATTCTACTCTTCTTTCATTGTTCACTTCTCTTTCTATTTCCCCATTTTTTTCTTCCCTCCTCGGTGCCCCTTCCCCCGTCTAACCCATCCCCCTTCCGCCATTCCTAAGTCTCTTCTCACTACCCCTGTGATTTCATCCCTGTTCGGTTTGGTCCATTCCCCCTCCCCCCCTTACGCTTTCCTTTCTCAGTTCTTTCTATTCCCCAAAAATACCTATCATTCCCTCCCCAAGCTCTTCCTATGCCCCATGTGATGCTGGAAAAGCATTGGAAGGACAGGGAGGTTGTTCTGCAGTCCTTTTTTGTGTTTGTTCTGTGTTATTTTCTGCCCAGGAGTCCATGTGGATCTCCTGGCCATGCAGCCCTTTCGCTTTTTGGTTTGGTGTACAGATCCTTGGGATACCCTTCTGGCACCCATGGGTAGGGGTACAACCTTGTTCCCCTAGTGTATGTTTTTGGATACCTGTGTGTGGTCCACAGAGCAGGGTATGGGCTGGTGGCAGCTCCATGCTGAATTTGACAGGTGCTCTGAGTAGCCTCCATTTTGGGATACCCAGGCCCTGCCATTGGAATCAGTTGATTCCTGATAGAAGACAAGATGGCCCCTGTGGCCTCCTGCTTTCTATTGCCCGTTACCTTGTTTTTCCCAAAGTCCTGGGAAGCCCTGACTCTGTCCCTTCCCCCTGACTGGCTGTTGGGTGGAAGTTCCATATATGGTATTGTGGGGAAGTCCAGGCAAGACTGGCTAGACCCTTCCCAGTGACTGTATGTTGTGGGTACGCCCTTATGGTGGGAACTGGGTGAATGGAGTGTGTGACCAATATACACTGCATGTTATGGGTGTCTGGTTTCTGGTATGTACCCCTATTGTATTTATGTTTAGTGTAGCTGGTCAGATAGCACAGCGAGTAAAGCGCTTGCTTTGACACCAGTGCAGAGCCTGCCAACGCAGGTTTGAATCCTGGCAGGGCCAAACTCAGCCTTTCATCCTTCCAAGGTCAAGAAATGAGCACCACACACGTGGGAAAAAATAAGCAGCACTCAGATGACTGAGGGTTTGTAGCGCTGTATAAATGCTAAATTATTATTATTATTATTATTATTATTATTATTATGTGACACAAAGACTGAGACAGCCCTGCCCGAAACTGGTATTAATGCAGTGTGGAGTGCTGAATGGCTGGGTACTTGTCCCAATACACATTCCTTGTTGTGAGTGTCTGGAGGGATGAGAATGGCCTGAATGCACTGTGAGCCTGATTGGCTGCCTGCCTGGATGCCCTTCTGAATGATTGGTTGCCTGAGTGTGGCCCAGCAGAGTGACTGAGAGACCAAACAATATATCTGGGGACCTCTCACTGATGGAAATTGTTCAAAAGCTGAAGTTGATACTTGATGCTTAACCTAGAAGCCCATTGGAAGAAATGCTGTCCTTTGCCAATCTGAAAGCTGCTGTGCCTTCAAGAAACGGATCCAAGAGAGGGCCTGGCTAGGAGACCTATTGCAGAGCTACGAGGGACCATTGTGCACCAGCCGATCTTTGCCAAAGCTCCCTGGACGTCAGACCCTCGAAAGGCTGCCGACCGGAGACGGGGACTGCCGCGGAATCATGAAGCGAAACGCCCGGACATTGAAGTCCATCATCTTCGACGACCGCTGTCGCCGACTGGAGCTGCAGTGCTCCTTTGTCTAAGAACACTTTCAATGAAGGACTCCCTCGCTCATCACCGGCGACCGCTTTGTCCTGTCGGAGAAAGTCAAGGCCATCGACGCGCCAAGGAGAATCCGCTGGTCGGTTTCCCACCACCCAAAGACCACAGAGACGGCTATGACTCGACGCTCTTGCTGGGCCAACGTTCTTCAGTAACTCTTTGCGGCAACAAACCATCATCGACGAAGTGCACCCCACGCTTCATGTTATCAGGACGTCCATGACCGATCATCGCCGAGCACCGCCAGGACTGCAGCTGCTGCCTCAACGCCTTTGTTCACCATTTCCTCGTGGGATCTCGATGATCCGTGGCTCCTGCCTTAAAGGGAGCCGCTCAAGAAGGATCCGTCGATGACCCGTTGTCAAACTCTGATATTCCAGGTACATTGGGGTGTAGAACTGTCATAGAAGGAAATAAGACTCATGTAAACAATATATGGACTGGGCTTGTGGTATATCTTTATTTACATGTTGCCCAGGTGGGGGGATCCTGACATAGAACTGTGTCTAGGTAACAGGGCCAGTATTCTGCCTATTGTTTTAACCAACCTGCTTTCCACCTATGTCTATTGCTGGTTCACTTTATTAACTGATTTGTATGACATTTAAACTGAGTACAGTTGATGCATTTTAATGGAATCAATAGTAAGTGTGTTACCACATTGAGACTGTATATGTTTACCATTTTAGAATTGTTGGAGCACAAAGTGGGTTATTGTATGTGTACATAATCAAAGCCTTATTTATATAAAGACTGTGTTTTCACTAACATAGTGTGTGTCCATTCCTTTGTGGGTGCTTGGGGACAACACTGCACTTAAGAGCCACCCCGCATCACCTCCTGAGAGCTAAGCCTTGATTGCTCATCCATTGCTACCAACAATAGAGAATCTTGACTGGGGTGCCCTGTGCTTGGACTGTGCCATATAGAGAGCAGGAGTACAGATAACCCCCTCCAGTCTTTATAGCCCCACATCTTAGCCCCAAATGCTTTAGCCTGCCCCCCCAACTCCTTCCATTGCTAATTGACTCCATCCCCAGTACCCTCATTCCCTTCCCCGGCTTTTCCAGTCCCCCCATACCCAAGTCTATACAACCACCCAATTCATTCCAGTCCCGAAATCCTTACTCCCTCCAATGCCTTTCCATCACCCAACTCCTCCAATTCCCCAACTCCTTCCCATTTCCCCAATTCTTTGCTTACCCAACTCCTTCCTTGCCTGTAACCAAATTATTTCCATTCCCCACTAATTCCCCCGATTTCCAAGTTTTGTTCCCCCATTACTTTTCCCTTCCCCCATTTGCTTTCATCCCCCTTCTCCTGAACTTCCAACATGCCCCCCCGTGTTGGAAGGTCTTCCAAGCCCACTACCCCTCCCCCTTTCCCCAGGCCTCCCCTTAGTCTAGTACTCCTGGGCACTGTACATTCTAAACTATTGGCTGCACAATCCCCTTTGTGGTATCTGGCAACGCTTTCTCTTGGGATTGACCTGTGACTTCACCATGACTCTCTGCTGGTTACCACCGGCAGAGACATCTCCCCAGATATCAGGTCGTGGCTCGCGCTTGGTCAAGGGACTTAGCACCAACCGTCGCCTCACGCACGCATTTGTCACAACATTGACGCCATCAGCAGGGCCACTCCGGAGGTTGAACTTTGGAGAGGGGCACCCTTGTGTGAAAGTGTCTCTCTTACCAAAGGCCGCCACTGGGCTCCTTAACTGTAGCACCACTGTTTTCAATATTACCTAATCTGTTCTATCACCTAGCACTCCCCCCATCACAACCTTAAACATATCCCCTCGAAAACCCGCTGAAAGCAACGAAATCCCCAACCTTAACCAAAGGGTGACTTACTTAATCTTAGATCAACAGAAACCTTAATGACCCATGGCTTACTCCTTAAACCTAGGCACTATGAAATGCCTCTACGTTTATTCGCTATCCTACTGTCAGATGAGGGCGGGTGGGACTACAGGCTGGGGGCTGAAGAGACTGGGTTCGGCAGTCCCCCCGACTTATATACGCTCCCCGGAGCCCACCCTGATGTGGTTGGGCCAGAGGACACCGCTTTGTCCTAAGGAGGAGGCTAGGTGGCAGTGCCCCCCTCCTAATTGAATCTCACTGTTAATTGCCTGCACATTTTGGGAGTTCACAAAGCATGGTCCCACTGTCCCATGCAATTCCAATCCAATGGGCATCCCAGTTATTCTTGACCCCATCCTCGCTTGCTTCCAGATAGACCTGTTTGTTTCAAAGGTGGACACCCTCACACTTTCGCCTGGGTGGTTACTAAAATTGGCAAGTACACTCCGAATTAAATTATGTAGTGATATTACTCCCAATGAAATTAGGAAAGAGCATGTATGGTCTTTCACCCCAACTTTCCCCCTCGCAGCTCCCTGAGTATGTTTGGGTCAGTAGACCTTTCCTGAAGGCCCCCTTATACTAAGGTACAAGCTAAGGTATCAACAACTAGGCACAAGAAAATAACATTACAAAACATTTTGTTAAACCGCTGGCAGTAATTTGCTCGCTAATAAATTGCTCTCATTGGGAATCGGGGTTGCACATATCTTCCAAAGATTTGCAGTGCTCCTTACCTTAAATCGTTCGGCATGACCTCCTCCCCACTTTGAAATCTTACCTCGGGCACTGACTAAACATATGCCCTCAACAGGCCTAAAGTGGCTCACCACAAAACCCCACATACCTTGCCCGCTCCTCCATGTGAAGGCACTTCATGTAATCGTCAGCAAACAAACTGCAACTTGTGGTGCCCGGTCAGTCAAAAATTCAAATAAGCCACTGAGCAACCCCAGATGTGGAACAATTTACCAGTACTCCCATAAATTGGGACCAGAAGGAATGGTAGCTTGAGACCACTACAACCCATTCTGTTTAAACAAGCCTTCTGCTGGCAAGAGAATCTCACCTATGAACTTCTCCCTTCCGCCCTAGTCACATACTCCCATTTAATGACTTAAGTTAACCATCATAGTAGTATTAGATTGGCAATTAGAGCTCCTTCCTGGGATATCCGTCAGTGTGTGCCACTGATTCCAAACCCACTGTGCCAATGGAACCCTCTGTCCAGCCGTTTGTTCATGCTGCATTCACTTGTTTTGGAAGTAGCCTTTTGTACAGCTGCCCTAGTGTTTATAAATCGTGTAAATTGATCCTTGAAAGTTAATTACCTTCCGTTGCGTTTGTTATTCATGTATGCTGTACATAGAGCATGCTTACATAACTCCACTCGAAGTAAACATGTATGGTCTTGCACCTCAGTTTTCACCCTTGCCACTCCAAGAGTATGCCATTACTATTTGGCAGGGAACAGCTGCCCTTGGAGGCTAGTTGAGCCCCTTGTAACGTTCCTTTAGCTGACCAATAAACATTGCCCCCTTGAAAACAAAAGACAAAATGTATTAGTATAGGTCATGACAAATTCATTAATTCCACAACATTATTAGCAGACCCCTCGACCAAGCACAAAACCATGATAAGGCATGCAAAAAGCCAAGATGACACCCCTTAAAACCACCAACTGGCCCGCCTGAACGTCTGCCCAAGAAATGCCATATGTTCCATATGTCCTGCAAAACTGCATTCAAATTAGGCATCCCCAAGCCCTTACGCACGCTAAGCAAAATTCTCCACCTAGCCCATTCAATCCATGTTCAGTTTGCACAACCCCTATTATTCTAGCTTTGAACAGAGTCTTTTAACCCTACTTAATTCTCTCCCAAAGACTGCCCAACTATTTGTTGCCTCTGCAAGACTGCAGTTGTGATTTTAAAGAATATTTTTTCAGCAACACTTGTGAACACTTACTAACCCTAATGCACGGAAACAACTGTTTGCTGCAAGCCAAATCGCGTTACACACACTCGTGATCCATGTGCTGGCCAAACTTCCGGAATAAGCTTCCCATCTTGTTCCTCCCCACAGTGCTGTGCACCCTGTACGCTGCGACTGACTTACAGGAGCACAATAGACCATAGGCCTGGAAAAGGATCTCCTGGTGGGCTAGCAATAAAGCCTTACCAGGTCACTCACAAATGCCGACTAGGTAAGATGCCCTCCTATCTACAGGACCTGCTAAAAGAAAAAACACATGCAAGATCCTTTAGGTCTAATAACACTGATCAGCTGGCCCTACCAAGATGTAACACCATCTAAGCCACAAATGGAGCCTTTCAGTATGCGGCCCCAAGAGCATGGAATGGTCTTCTGCCAGAACTCAGGGGCCTAAAGTCTACTGAACTTTTTAAGAAGAAATTTTAAACTCTGTTATTTGAATGAAATCGCCTTCTCTCTTGAACTCGTCTATTTGGTTTGGATGTTATCTTGTCTATTTCTTGTGAATACTTACTGTTTTTGTGATGCACTTAAGCCTACGGATCCATGGTTTGCGCAGTATAAATTATTAAAGTATTTGTTCTCTGAGGCTGCTGCACTGGCCAAGCTACTCCCGCCCCCTGGCAAAGCACCCCCATCCCCCATGGTACGCTCTATAAAGTAATGCAAAAGGACTGAGGCTCATCGGGTGCATACTTCTCCTTTCCAATTATGGGGGCTTGCGCCCTGAAGGTGAGGGCTACCGGTCGAACCCATGGCCCTCCCCGCAGTCCACCCCCGCACCTCTGGCTCGGGTTACTGCAACTACCAGAATGCAATTGGGCAGAACTTTGTGGAACACCAACTCTCACGGGACTGCCTCCGTCATGGCCGACATTAGAAACCAAGCCAGTCATGAAATTCCCCCAAATGTAAACGGATAACTTGAAAGATCTCACTTTTGACACAACTAATTGCCCAAGAATGTGTACATTTTTGCGGAAGACCTATCGTCCGATCCCCCCAGTACCACAAACATACAAATGAATGCTTACCATTATAACATTCCATTCTCACCCACCATTCCCTTGAACAGGAACTACATCACCCAGACTACAACAGCAAACTTCCTCACATCCTCTCCAGCGGGCCTGCAGAGCGGGCGCAACTGAACCAAATTGGACCGTGGCGACCCTATCCCCCATCCCTAAAAGATTCCACTTGTTAGTAGCCCCTCTAACGACCCATTAACCTTGTTCCATGGGCCAGCAATAAAATACCAGCAAACACTCTCCTGATTGCACAAAGGCGCTTGCACTGGATGCTTCCATTGTGCTTAAACTGACATGTCAGTGTCAACACCATTACGCACACTTCACCCAGTGGGCAGAAAACGCAACTTCTATTGGTCTGAAAGTTTATACCATACACTCTAATACACTTGGGTTGCGGACTTGGGCGCATGTACCAGGTCGCACACGGTCACTGCTCCGTAGAGAGAAGGTGCCAGCTGCAGATTCAGGGCAGGCAGCAAGCCAGGCAAGACAGAGTCATGTGTGTGCTATAGGTCAAGGTAAAGGAACCTGGTAAGGTAAGGGGACCAGATGTAGCGCTAGATGGAGGTACCAGCACCTGGGCCCTGAACAGTGCACATGTGTGGCTGGGATAAGTATCAGGTGGGCATCGCAGTGTTGCAGAGGGGAACCCAGAGTATGTGGGGATAAGGCTGAGGGTGGGCCTGCAGTGTACTAGACTGACAGCGAGGGCAGGACAACGCCCAGACAAACATACCTTTTTTAAAGAGCCGCATAGACATTGAAGAGGACATCTCACACCATTACACCCCCAAATCCCACGAGGAAAGTCAGATGCTGTGGAAAACGTGTTGTGAATCTACCCAGTAAATTGCAAAAAATCAACCTTAATTCTCCGAGGGCCAACACCAGTCCCCACAACACACACTCATGGCGGCACGCAAACCGCCCCCACCATCCAACACCCATATCAAACCATGATCGCATACCGACAATGGCACTTTCGCTTCCAACCTTCCTCTTGCCATGTGAGCCCCTTAAATTGTTCGTATTTCATGCCCTATTTTAGACCTTAAAGGAATAGTGCGCTCAAAAATATTATTGTCCTAACAGATGGGCAGCAATGAAAAACATGAATAAAACATAATTTTAATGAAAGTTCCTATGTAAACTTTTGAGCAAACGAGGCTCAAAGAGTTTACATGGGAGCATCCATTTTGCCATTTCAGGCAGCCTCCTCAGCTCATGTTAAGCTCTGCCCTGGCGGCACTAAACAAGCAGCAAAAGCCCCCTACTGGGAGCTTTGGATTAAGGAAGCCAGAGCAGAGCTGTACATGAGCTTGGGAGGCTGCCGTCACTTTCATTTTACGTTTTCGGGGCTCCCCAAGCCCAGGGAAGCACAGAAAACGTAAAATGAAAGTGAAAAAAGCAAAGGTGCAGCAATTATAAATACAACGTTGTTGTATTTGTGATTGCTGTGGTTCTGACTGCGGAGGCTTTCACTTGGAGTCTCCTGGGCTCCCCCGCGTCGGGGGAGCACAGGAGACTCAAAGCGAAAGCTGCCGCAGTCAGAAATACAATGTCATTGTATTTCCAAATGCTGCAGTTTTCTTTCTAAGTTTTTCGGGCTCCGGGAAACGGTGAAAGAAAACCACAGCATTTTTAAATACAACAACGTTGTATTTAGGTTTGCTGTGGCTTCAACATTCAGTCTCCTGGGCTCCCCCAACGCGGGGGAGCCCACGAGACTCAAAGCTGAAGCCGCTGCAGTCAAAAATACAACTTTGTTTCTAAATGCTGCGGTTTTCTTTCTACGTTTCTCGGGCTCTGGGAAACGTAGAAAGAAAACTGCAGCAAACATAAATTTCAGAAAATAATTAAATGTAAAGCACTTACGAGCAGCAGGTTGTGTCAATCTAGTGCTTGAACTGTTTGAGTTTGAGCCTAATTTGCTCAAGACTCTACATAGGAACTTTGTTTAAAAATATTTTTTATAAATATTTTTGATCATTGGCCATCTTTTTAGCCAATAAAATATTTGATAACACTATCCCTTTAATTGACCCTATTCTTCTGCCCGACAATTGAGGGTCCACAATTAAATCACACTAAATGAGAGCTTTTACATTGTCTGCATGCCCTGCAACCTTATACATTGCATTACAATCTGCATTAACCGTTAGCTGGTTTCGTCCCTGCACAACCCCCATGCCCAGCTAGCTCTGGCCTTTAAGAGGTGTGTCTAAAAAAAACCTCACCCCTAGCGGTAGAGCCCCACCCCTCCCATAGCCGTGGACTCAAGCAAAGCCAGTCCCCACCCAAGGCGGCATTAAAACTATGAGACACAAGTCACCACATCGGGAGTTTGTTTAACAATGGTTTAAATTGTATGACCCTTTGTGCTACTGCATGATGGTACTTGTGGCCTAGGGCACCACTCGTGGTTTCTAAAAAGGGCCGTTAATAAGCAGCACTATGCATTTGCAATGACATTGTCGAATCACTAGAAATGCATGATCTAATTTAACATTGCATACACTATACATGATGCCTTTATAGGGTTTAGTAAAAGCATAAATCAGACATTCTGTGTAACGCATCTTGCCTAGTCAATGCTTAAGAAAGGCCTTTCATTTTGGAAAATATAGGTGGATTAGACAACACCGGCCATCGTGCAGCGCTCAGCAGTACATTTGTAGTCAA
Organism: Ambystoma mexicanum; assembly: GCF_040938575.1. NCBI lineage: Eukaryota > Metazoa > Chordata > Amphibia > Caudata > Ambystomatidae > Ambystoma > Ambystoma mexicanum. The sequence continues at coordinate 502,090,850 of NC_090929.1, read as the reverse complement.
ACGGCCTGTTTCTATTGCATATTCCATCCTCTCAAGCGACTAGCATACACAATAGTGCGGATCCCCACCTAGCATTAGACAGGAAGAAACTCCAGGCAATAGACCATACCTGAACCTTAAACACTGACAGAGAAGGATACATGAATATCGACCAGGCCGCACGACACAAAATGCTGTAACATCCCCACTCATTTTACATGGGCCCCCGGAGGTGGAAGGCCCTGGGGCATAAGATGGCAGGTGTGAATTGCAGGGAAGCGGACGTGGGAAGCACCTACCAGGTGCCTGCCCTTTAGCACCCAAGTGAGTAGGGTCGGCCACCAGGCTCCTAGGACAAAAGGCCAGCAAGAAAGTGTCAGGGGCAGGTGACAACCACCTGTCAAGCAGGTAGTCCCTGCCACTGACACCCACATCAAAGCCCTCATTCCCGTCTGGACGGACGTGGAGACAAAGGTCCTTTGATACTTCAAAGTGGACTACCTGCCCTCAGGCCAATTTTGGCCTATATCTGAGGAGGGCAAGGTAGCCCCCATCTATCTTCCCCTCTCACCAGCAGTTGCAGGAGCAGCACTCACTGCTGTCCTCTAAGCGAGAGACCAAAAGAATTCAAAGCCCCCCTCCCTCCAAGTAGAGCATGCCTTTGTAACACCTATTTAAACAACCCTATCCATAATCCATGACCAGAGAAAAATAAAGCAGGCACCAATTAAAAAATTTAAAATTCACAGAAAAGGGGAAAGAAAAAAGTTAACTTACGCTTTGCAGGAGCTAACTAAATAACCAAATCACACAAGCAGGGTACTGAACATAAGGTGAGTATGGGGAAAGCGGGAGTCCAGTAATCCATCAAAAAGGGTGAAAAGGCACAAAATAACCAAAAAGGCAGACACCTCACAAAGCAGAAATATGATAAGACTGGGTGAACTGGCCAGAAGGAGAAAGCCAGTTGCTAATTATCTACCAGCTACTAACGCCTCGCAAGAGGCAAATAAATTATAAAGTTTTGGGGAAAGCAAAGGAAACAGTCAAGAAGCATGGAAAAAAATAACAACGCCTCTCATGGGGTCAATCCTAAAATGGGATTATATATCAAAAGGATGGCTGATAATGCTTCAAAATGTTGAAAGTTGCATAAAAAACGGGAAAAAGGCAAACGCCTCACCAGGAAGCATGGGAAAAATAATAACACCTTTCAAAGGGGTCAATCCTAAAAAGGGATTATATATCAAAAGGAAGGCTAATTACACTGTCACCAAAATGGTGGAAAAACACATAAAAGAAAGGAAAAAGGTAAACGCCTCACCAGGAAGGCAAATTGAACCAAACGTCAAAGGAAAAGGAAAGTCGGTGGCGAAACAATGGAGGCAATATGTAACTAAAGATTGATTTGGAAAATGACACTTTTAAGGAGTAAAAAAGAAAGTAATGGAAGATAAACCAGACACAGCTCACACGCTGGGCCCACAGAATGTCACAAGCTTGAGTATGAGGGGTGGCAGGGATCAGCCTCGAGTTGGCCCTACGTGGGAGTAGGGTCCCCGCTCATCTGATCCCTTGTTCCCCAAAAATGTGTTTATTTTTTCATCATGTTTTGTTGGTTGGTTCTCTTTGCACATAGCTCATGATACAATAAAGCTTGTGACCAAAGTTGTTTCCATCCTATTCTTTGGCAGGCCTCATCATTATGGTACTGTCATTATTGTCATCTGTTACACCTGTCACCCCTTCCCCACACTAAAACACTTGCAGGCTTATAAGGCGCGGCGGCCGTCCATGATCATTCATTGACAAAAAACCTATTATAAAGCCACCATACACCAAGCTCCCCCACACACATACCCTCCCATATGCACCGCCCAAATTAAACACACCATAAAAACTGTGCAATCAAACCCCCCCTGGCAGCTCGGCGGCCACCCTTGTACATCAAACAACACACTATTACATCGACCCTGGTACACAGCCAAGACAGTATTAGTATTAATATTTCCCCGCATGATCTTAAGATGATGGCAAACCCAAAGCGAGAATATATACTTTCTTTTCTACAGAGCTTTACACAGGCACTTAACACATTTTTATGTAGTGGTAAACTCTGGATTTAAATTGTGTCTGTTAGTTTCACACTCAAGAAATGATCCCCTCCCTAACCTGTATCCAATAGCTACAAGTAAAACCAGTGGTATTGAAGCGTTTTCATGCTACTCCAACTTCCATAACATCATGCCGCAAAGAACCCACAGCATGTTTTTTTGTTTTTTTTTAAAGCTCACCGGACAGCTAACCAGCACGCAAACTGACCCAGCGGCACAAAACATCCTTCCTTGCATTCAAAGCATATACAATGTACTGCATGACTGATTTATGGACAAGCATACACATGAATGCAGAACTCTTCGTAGCACCTGTTACCCCTGAAAAGGCTGCATCCTTTAGCCCCTTTCAGAGAACAACAACAAATTAAACTTGAGCAAATCATTCCAAAACACAGGCACCGACGCAGATCATAATTATCGAACAGATCAATGCAGGCCGTTCCTCTGAGCTGGGGGAGCAGGATCAAGAGGGTGCACTCAGGGGCCATAGGTCCTTATATACTCCCGCTCTCTGGCGCTGTCCCCCCCTTTGTCGCTCCTCGGTGAAGTGCTGCCGGCCCCTCATCCCACATGGGTGGGGTTGGCCGTCTAGTCCATCCCTCCTTCCTTTCGAACCCCTGGTTGGGCTAGGTGGGTGTCCCCACTAAGTGCAGCGCCAGCCATTTGCGGTCTTGCCGGTGCGTTCTCCTGGCATACCCGCGAGTACATATAGCATATCCTGGGTTACAAGGTGGTGCATAGGTCAAAAGGATGCGCCAAGATTAACACAGGAAGTGCGTGTGGGATTTGTGGGGAGGAGGGTCACCACCTTGAAGAACATTGACAGAGGGGGGGAACATGGGAGGAAGGATAGCTCAGCATCTGACCCAGCCCTTTAAGATGAAGTAGCAATATTTAGAGACAGATGGAGATGCAGAATATTACTCAAACATTGATAATCAAAACTGACTCAGAAAGTTGGCAAAGTACGACTGTTCAATTATCTAAAACAGGGAGTTACAATGAACATCAACGCGTTCGCTCGATCTTCACACTCAAGTCAACACATAAAAAAACAGGTTACTATACTAAAAACGTGTCATCATTGACGTCTACCTACGTTGCAAACTACACAAACATATTTGGAATGGTGATAGGCTTACAAGAAACATCTAGGTATACGTTCCATAATCGTCAAGGAAGGTGATTGGGTCTCTAACTTCAGATGGGGCAACTAAACCATCCTCTAGTGCAAGTCACAACGGCCGTCATTAAATACACGATGTCCCATTGGTTATACAAACTATAGGGCTCTCTACTACATGTCCCTCTATAATTGGTTGGCACCCTTCTATCCCTCTGTAATATTCCACCTACGCAAGCAGCACACAGGCTGGCACACAGGTGCTGGTGGGCTGGTCATAACCATAGCTTCCCACCAATTAGACCTGGCATCCATCATCACACTTGCAGCCTATTAGTCAATTAAGGCTTTCAACTCGGCCTTAGAAATGTTCTCTGTGCTGGAGAATATGAGGGAGTATAGCATACTCTGTCTTCTGGGTTTTGATACAGTTCATCATCGTGTCTATTTTCATCTGACCACGTGACTGTAAACCATGTTTTCGAGTCTTACTGCATTTAAAATACTGCTATTTGATCAACCTCTGACGTCTTCAATGTTCTCCCCTCTTATTTAAGACAGAAGGTTTGTTCTTTTCACACGTTCTGAAATTGTTTGTACGCACATCCGGGTCCAAGGTGGCCTTGACCTCTTGGTGTTGATTCAACCAAGCCTTTCTTTGATCCACCTCCGTGGTTGAGTTTTCGATTTCTAACTACGACACACTGAAAACATCTTTCTGCTCACACAATCCAGCTCTTCTTAAGTGAGTTGTGGAATCAGCCATAGTCCTTACATTTCCTATATATATACATTGGCGCATCACTGCAATCTATTCACTACATAGCCAGCCTTAAAGAATACTTTGTCTACTTGAATTGCTGCGACTGTACATTTGTAAAATGACTTGATAATTTTTCATTATTTCTGTAGCATCAACATCTTCATTTTGAGCCCGTATTGTTGCTCATCTTTAACACCTCCTCCTTTGCTTCTATAGAGTGCTTATGTTCACTCGTCTCTGCATCTCTTCTGGGTGCATCAACTCTGCTCTTCATGACTTCACCAGTCTTCCCTTTTGCTCAGTTTTCCCACTTCTTAAGGGATTTCATTCAAATGGCCATCATATTGTCGTGTATGCATGTATGACTCCATCTCTACACGTTCATCTTGGAAGAAAGACCATGCAGCGCAACACAGGCTCAAATCCCGATCCCGCGCTTAGAAACCACATACAGATATCAACGGAGTTATAAAAGAACAATTATAATTGGATAGTTTTGATTGCCTCATTGCCTTTAATGGACTCTTCATAGTGTCCTATCCTCCTGCTGGCCATCTATTAATGTTAGCGTGCAACTGAATGCTCATGAAAATGTTGATGAGTAAGTGTAGTGTTCTGAATGTGTCAGTTGGGGACCTGAACTGGAGTGCATGAGGATGGCATTGCTACTCTATATATCTTATAAGTTATTGGAACCATAAAGTCACTGTACATATTTATAGTATAACTATCTAGACTAATTGGACATGCAAGGCTGGGGTATTTAACTTCCCCAGCCTTGCCTGGCCCAGTGGGGATGCCAGCTAGGAAACTGCAGGCCTAAATGTGTGTAGGGTGCTTCCCTTGGCCTCCTTGGACATTTAGGTTTACTTGGGTGGCAGGATTGCTTCCTGGTTCCTGTCTGCTGGGAGTGCGTGAGCCGGAGACCCAGAGAACAGCTGAGGAGTCAGCATCGAGACCAGAGTTGGAGAACAACAGATAAGAAAAAAAAGTATTTTTGTATTTGTGCATGCAAGGATGTGTATGTATGTATGGTATGGTACAGTAATGTTTATTTGTAAAGCAACCATACACAAGGCAAGTGTTTCAAAGCGCTCAAGGAGGGAGCGAACAAGGGGAAAAACAACAGTTATTCAGAGCCCTTGAATTTCTGCAGGAGGTCAGAATGTAAGCAGGAGGTCAGAGTAAGTACACGTATCAATGAGTGTTCAGTGTGAATTGTGCATATGGGTATGAGTACACACGTGAATAAGAATGCAGTGTGAATGTCCTGAGTGCACGTGTAAATGGTTGACTGAGATAAAGCTGTATGTGTGCATGACTGTGGGGGGAGAGAGGGTGTGTGTGTGTGTGTGTGTGTTTTCTTACTGTGGCATGGCGTCTGTTACTTGCATTAAGGACAAAGCCAGCATGATGAGTATTCTTTCATGGGGTGCATTTGTGCAGCCAGCAAGGACATGTTTTCCTACTCTGGCATGTCATTCTTATTCCTGGCAGTAAAGGCAAAGCCAACAGGAGCATGTTCCTTCATGGGGATGCCAGCACATATTGGCAGAGACAGCATGGACATATTTCCTTATAGTATCCTTAGTGGGATTAGGGCGCAATCATGATTGTCAACTGTGTGGATTTTTACCCAATTTGATTTACTTCACGTGTGCTCTAAAATGTACCATTGTAACCTATTACTTTAAAACATGTCTTGGGTGGTGAGTCCCATGATCCTTGTTTGTTTGGTTAGGAACGGCAAATTGCACAGTGCTTCAGAGGAGAGCGCACCACTGGGAACCACAAGCTTTGAAAACGGTGCATTTTTGCACCTATTCACCAGCCACTTCAGCAGGGATAGCAGCACTGCGCAGATGAAGCCTCATGCATGTAAGCAAGATACTCTGTCAAGACAGTGCCCTGCGGTGTCATTAGGTACAAGCCCTTGAGGTATCAGCTGGGGGCAGGACCAATGGAACTACTGGCAAGCAGGAAGCTGCCTGCTAAAGGATAAGGCGAGCGTTACCCAGGATACACGATACCAACTGGGAGTTTCCACTTGATGTGGGCAGCACCGAGTGAGTAATAGAAGGGAATACAACATTTCCTAGTTAAAAAAAAAAAAAAACTAGAGATCCCAAGTTTCACCTCGAACTCGGGGCTACCAGTGTTGGATCATGGCAGTCCAGCACAGGGTGCGTCACTTCCGGTAACCACGCTCTGGCATCTGCACAGCCATTGGTCCTGCACCTGGAATGCTCAGACAGGAAATGCACAAGATCTGATAAGGAGCGGCTGTGTTCTCCTCAACGCCACATTAATGTACTTTTTGACAAATTGAAGTAGCCTTCATGCAATAGTTCTGTCATTCATATTGCAATGGAAAGAAGCCAGCACGCTTTGTTTAGTACTGCTGGTCAAAGGAGCGCGTTGAACTTTAAGACTGCACTTGAACCATATACTGGGGCTGGCTGAGGATGGCAAAGAACACTACGCTGCCCAGAGTTTCTCCAACTTACATTTTTTACTATGGGATAAGCTAAGGTATGTAGGGCAGGATGTTTTGTCTGTGTTGGATACGTCATGTTTAAGGTTGTGCATCTAGTACTAAGCACAACATGTTAGCATCTGCATAGTGGCATCCCGCTCCTGCTCTTTGTCAATGACCTCTGCAGGGTTTTAAAGTGTTTACCCTCTGCTGTTGGTCTTAGAATTAGAATGCCGTTTGGGGTTTTAGGTATTGTGAGGGCGTTGTCACTTTGGTGTGAACGTATTTCACGTTAAACATTGTGGCCTCAAGGGAAGCAGTCAGCAATAGTATGCTATAGACTTTCTTAGCAAGATTCAGTTGGAATGTGATAGTCTGTATCACAATAGAACATCTGGACAAGACTTTGTTGGAACTAACCAGTGGAAATCAAGTATATTGCAACATAGAACATGGATGATGAACTTGTGATGATGTTTGGGGTGGAAGTATATGAGGGAAGGTAGTTGTAAAATAAAGTTTGTAATTAACTATGACATTTACAATAAAACAAATAGTATGCTATCTTTCTATTCAATGAACCCAGGTGTAAGGACAACAGGGTTTCCCCTATAGGTATGGGTCTTAAGTATAGACCCCACGCAACATGTATTTTTGGTATAGGTCTAAAGTATGGGTCCAGGGAATGTGTATCACGTGTATAGGCCTTTGGTGTAGTGTTCCTCCAGGAAGATGTATTCTGGTATAGGCTGTAGGTGAAGGCCACAGGGAAAACGTAAGCTCATATAGTTATAGGATACGCTTTATTTAGTTCAGACTTAAAGCACAGCTGTTTTTTTTTTTAGAGAATTCACGATCATTTTTAGTTTACATGTATTGGTTGGACATTACAGTCTCAAGTACCCCTCTGGGAGGTGCTACATGCCCATTGGAATATCACTGAGAACATTCCTGAAGTTTAATTAGGACAACGTATTGAAATATAACACTGAGGAGGAAAGATAATAAAGACACAGAAAAGTAGGACCTACCTTATCAAGGTAAATTATAACTAAATGGAAAACTGCATTACCCTGTGGTGTATTTCAGCGGAGTAATAGACATATTCTCGTGGTAAGTGAAAGGGGAACCTATTAAGGGATAACGAAATTCCATTGTTCACAGAAACTAAGTTCTGAAGTGCCAGTGTCGTTTTCAAAAACAAAACTAGATATTCTGCAAGGATGGAGGGAAGTCCACATAAGGAGAATGCAGGTAAATGGTGGTTTCTTTAGAATCGAATCAAAAGGGTAGGAGATCTCTTGTAAATGAAAGTATTGTAAGAGCGGACACATTCATTTAGTTGCTTCTAAAGAGATTGAACAGCAGTTTAGGATGCAAACTTAGTACATCTTTACTAGTATAGAACACAAGGTACTCCTTAAGCCAGTATGTATGACGAACAAAAGGACTTGCAAGGATAAACATAGAGATGAGAAGGAACAACTATTGTGTGATGAGGATTCATCTAACACTGTATCCGCCTTCAGATAGAAATAAGTGAGAGTTTGAGAATGTTTATTGCTATGAAATTTTGACAATAATTAATCTAAAATATTAAAATGAAGAAACACATAACAAGTAGAAATCTGGCAATGAGTTTCAAGATACAAGTTTGTATATTGAGGTGAGTATGTTAAGGTATAAGAAGAACATTGGGAATAATATTTTATGAGTATGATATAATAACTAGATAATAGCTAATAACAGTATTGGTTTTCTCGCCTACAAATCGTAAACAATTTACAGTTGCCATTCTGCAACTAAAAGAGGTAACCCAAAGGAGGATTTAGAAATCATAGGTATGTAGTCATTGTCTCACCACCTTTTGTAGAAAAACTCATAATACCTAGGGATGGCGTTGAAGTGTTATTTTATTCTAGCAGTGTTAAGAAAACGAGAAAGAGTTATACCCAATGTACATGCTTATATAAGCCTTTTCCCTACAGATGGCATGGAATAAGCAAGAATGACTCCTGATGAATGTCTCAGCATTAATAGGAATGCCTGAAGAGAAGCATGTAGGGCTTTTGTAGGATGATCATGGTCTAGATTATGTTTTCAGTAAACTTGCTAGAGTTTTTAAATATGAGATAGCACTGTTGAATGGAGGTTTCAGTGAGCTAATAATAATGTAACTTGGATGAGGAAGCTGATTGGATCAATGTTAGTTCATTAAGGATACAGACCTTAATGGAGATTTATTGTTAGATATATTTATAAATATACATTTTGATATGTATTTGGAATAGGTGAATACATAGTCATGAATATGATGGAATCTAATTTAAATAATTGAAGATTAATGAAATGTGAGAATTGTGATGATTCGCAAGGTGTTGTCACTTCTGCCCAAGGGTGAGCCCCTTCCGATGAGACTAGGGAGGTGCGGCTGCTACCCTTTAGTCCCCCCAGGGGTGGTTTAATGAGGTAGGACCTCACGGGCAGGGACTCTCCCTCTGGGGACAAGGACGATTACCTAGGGTACAGCCCATTGAGCAATGTCACTCCCCAAAATTCCCTAGACCCCCCTCCTCTCCCAGCCATTTAATTGAGAGGAAACCCATGCATTTTTGCAGTACATGGGATATAGCCAGAACAGAATATTCATACTGAGACGAGGAAGAACACAAGAAGAATGAAGAATAACCAACTCTTAAATATTTGCCTTCTTTTTATGGAAAATAATAGCATTAGCATGGCCTAGCAGGAGGGCGCAACTCTGCACTTTTGCCTTAAACAGTTGTATGTAATGTTATGCAATTAACTTTTATCCTGCGCCATTCACCACCATAGTGTTCTTACTGAGCTGGAACCTTGTCTGAGAGATTGACCTAATGTGCCCGCACCTGGAGTAACCAGATTGTGATCAGTGGAGGTAAAAAGGTATGTCACTACCTTAATCAATACACACTTAATATGCTCTCCTCTCCAGCATGCGTATCTCCAGTATTTGGCTCCAATATTTGAGAAATTGCTCATGGCATTATATGGAAACCTCTGACGATTTCAGAGGATGAATAACTTTAAAAATACCATATTAACCAAGATGACAGAATGCAAGCTATTGAAATACATTTCAGAGTCCTGTGTCACTTTTTCCAGTTTTGCAAACAGAAATGGTCATCAGATGTGTGTGCAAAGAAGGGATGATTTCTTCCTGCCTCTCTACATCACACAGAGTCCTGCTGTCCTCGCTCCGGCATCCCTCTCACTGCCTGCAAGCAACTTCGAATCAGCACGCATTTGCTTCGGTAAGCCTTGCAATTTCAGTGTGCATCGCGCATGGCGTGAAGATTTTTGCAACTTGATTACAAAATGTGTGTTTTCACTGCGAGCAGCCCGAGGATTGCGTGAAGAGCAATCACTTCTTTTGATTTCAATTCACTACCTGGGTTTTTTCTCATTTGCACAAATTGATGCCTCGCTTGATTTGGCCTTTCTAAGATGGCCGCAATACTTTCTCCTGAGTGAGCCGCTTGATCGGTCCTTACTCCCCCTCCCATTGGTTGATTTGGTCTATAAAGGCCAATCACAGCAACCACGTGGTGGGAGACGGCCAAGACAACCAATTCCCACAACGAAGGCCCCTGTCTCTGTCTGCTCCCTGTCCACTGCCGGAATGCTGCTGGGGTTGTCTTGCACCCCTGCACATGAGCTTCCATGATGCTGCTACCTCACACCCCAAAGAAATCTGGACTATCATGCCATTCACACCTCCTTAATCTATGGGTTAGTTACCTCCTTTCTGGTCATACTCCTACCCTCTCTTGACTTCACTTCCTTCTCTGCCTGACTCCTATGTTTACACTCTTGATTGCATTGTGTTTTGCACCCACTGCAGCATCTGAATCAAGTTGTAATTTGTAATCTAGCTGTGTTTTTGCATTTAGCTTAAAATCAAATTTAGCAGTGTTTTTGCAATTAGCTTAAAATCAAATCTAGCCATGTTTTTGCATTTAGCTTAAAATCAAATCTAACTGTGTTTTGCAAACTTGCTGTGCCCATTGCTTGCATTACGTTCTATTTCTGTAACCTACAGGCCCAGTGACTGCACCATTCTGCTTGTTTGACTCTGACCCACTGTCCCTCCACCCCTTCTTCTCCCCCCCTCTCTCTACCTCTCCCATGGTGATTTCTGTTTCTCCTATCTTCTCTAACTGTTTCTCCATTGACTATCCTTCCCTTCTCACTAAGTCTGGTAGGATGAAGTTCAAAAAGGATATCTTGGCCTCCAGCCCTGGTCTCCCTATCGCTGACACCTATTCCAGAGCTTCCTCCAGACAGACCCTGACTGACTTCCTCTTTGTTTTTCCTTCGCCAGATCTATGGACTCTTCATATGATCTCTGTGCTCTGTCCTTTCTCCTCCTCTACAAAGTAGAGTTCAATAGGAGCACACCAAAGAAGAAAACCTATAATGAATTCTTATTAGGATCATAAAGTATTCCAGGTGCTGGAGAGGAATACAAGCCCTGACACGGAGCTCGTGCAAAACATGAACAAGAAAAAAGTGTCTATTTCTAAAGACACTCCCGTCCCCTACACAACATTAAAGCTATTACAAAATCAGTCAAGACACTATTTGGGGTTTTACAATAATATAATTAAGTTATTCACAAAGCAAAGTGAACGAAACTCATTAAATCCAGTAACTTCTGGTTAACATTTGACGGTAAATTAATAGAAAAAATACATAACGGCCATCATAAAACAAAGGAGTATATATATGCAATATTCTTGTGATGAAATGAAGATTCAAGCTCTATGCGTTTCGGGGAACACCCCCTTCCTCAGGAGCGAAGTAATCATACATATATATGGAGAATCCATCAGTTGAATTTCTAAACATGTTTTTTCTAAAGAACAGAAAAATCACTAAACATGTATTCGCAAAAGTAGATGTTGAGAAAAAATGCTGAAGCTGACAACACATACTCGCATGGACTGGTTCATATTGTGATACAAAATATCTCAATGCATAATGTGACCAGATATACATTTGGTGTGACTCCAAAAAATAAAAATAGAAGGGAAACATGTGATTGAACTCAAAATAGTGAAGAATGTAAGTAAACAAAATCTTAGACTGTACCTCATTTGCTAAAACGCAGATCAGATAGTTTACTTTCGCCAAAGATGCTGACTTCCAAGACTTAATCTATACAGGGTATGCACCGGCACCCACAAAGGGGAGTCCCAAGTGTTGTGTTAAATCCGAGGTAACCCGTACCCAAATGAGATCTGAAGGGAGCTGTACAAGAAAGATGCAGAAGGCAATCGATTAACCCTGAGAGCGAGGTAAAAAGATGAAACCACTCTAATCTAAATGAAGTGCTTACCTAAGTAGCTTAAGTGTGTTATTACTAGACAATGGTCCACAAATGATGTCCTTAGAGGAGACGGTTGCACCCTGGAAGTATCACACCAACCACTTGGCAAACCTATACAAATATGCGCATGCTTCTACAGTGCAGAGCACAGCATTAACTGTGCACAGAGGTTTTGGGATGCTAGTAAGGGACAGTAAACAGAAATACCATCAATGTATATTACCATACACAGGCATCTGCGATGTGACATCAGACAAAAACACTGTCCGTTTTAATCCACTGTAATTGATCAAGAAGACGGAACACAGCCGTCCCTTAACCACTAAATAACAACTTCTAAGACTGGAATTATACCTCGTAGGTTATACTAGTATCAACAAATGCACACAGACATTGAAAAATCTAAACTGGCCACATGTACTCATTACGGTAACATTGCAACACGTATCCAAAATGAAAATGCAAAAGGTACACGCTCATCCCACTGTAGCACTATATTAATTAAAGAAAATGTTAAAGTACACTGATCCGAAGTGATGGATAATTCTTACCTAGACAGGTACACACAAACTCTGTAACTGGTGGCTACTAGCTGCAGCATATGGAACAATAAGCGCTATCTACTTTGAATGAACTAGGCAGGCCTTTCCCGTCACGTGACCGGTGCACGTGACAAGACCACATCCAAGCGTGCGGCAACCAAACTCAACTAGACCACTACACTACTCAAGGCGATGTAGCCGTGTTTTCAATCGCTAGTAAACTGCATGCGGCGTTCGGTGCAGAAAAAGGGGGGGTTTAGACCTCACAAATGTTATGATCGCGTTATGTGCAGATACAACAGGATAGACCTCCCAAACAATAAAATAAGGGGAATACCTAAAGTCATAAAGCAGAGTGAAAATAAAGAATAGAATCAGAAAAAAGGTAGGAAAACACTTTCCAAAATAAAATGCAGGAAAAAAGGGACGCAGATCGATGAAATAGAAACAAAAATGAATGAAGAGCAATTAAAAACAGACATGTAGAAATAACTAGAACACTGAGCAATATGCATGAAGCCAAGAAAGAGCTGGATCTAAGGTCACAAAGACCTGTATTAAGTTTACACTGAAGGATCATCTAGAAAACTAGATGCGTAAACCTCAAAGGTCTAAATTATGCTGTGAACAGAAAAATAAATAAAATAAATACTAACCTACTAAAAAGTAAACTAAACAAGAAACAATAAATACACTGAGAGATAATAAAATTGGAGTCAAACCGTTCATAGCATATACGGACTCACATGTCGTCATCCAAAACAAGCCAAGATGCCTCAATGCACCAATTTCAAAATGGATATATCCAAACGGCCATACCAAGAAAGTCGTTTTATATAAAGCAGTTAAGTGAAAACTCTTCGTTAAGTGCCTTTGATGATATTGTGTCTAAGGAATCGATCCAAAATATCTCCCTTTGAGCAAGGGTCCTCATATAGTTACCTCCCCTGTAGGGTTTCTTAACAACTTCCAAAATGGTAAATCTGATCTGTGCAATGGTGTGACGTGCTGCTGTAAAATGTCTTGCGACAGGAGATTTATCATTCTTACAGCAAATATTTGATTTGTGCTCTGTCCACCTCTCCCTGGCAGAGCTTGCTGTTTGTCCAATATACATAAGGCCACATGGGCATTTGATACTGTGAATAGCCCCAGTTGACCGACAGGTAGCGAAATCTTTCAGTTTAATCTTTTTCCCTGTGTGAGGATGTGTGATGTAATCTCCTTTAAGCACATTATTGCAGTGGCTACACGTTAAGCAAGGGAATGTACCCTTTTTCTTAGTAGCTAATGTAAATTGAGTTTGTTTAGGGCCCCGTTCTGCCTTCACTACCTTGTCTCTCATCTTGGTACCTCTTTTATATACCATCATTGGTGGTCGTGGGAACAATTCCAGCAAAGTTGGATCGTGATGTAGGATAGACCAGTGTTTTTGGACAATTCTTTTGATATGGAGACTCTATCTGGAGTATTTGGAGATATGTAGAATTGTAGCGTTTTCTTCTTTGGTTTTGGGGTTAATAGTTGTTCTCTCGTGATGGGCAGTGACCTAACGCGAGCCTCCTCAACAATTTCCTTAGGATAACCTCTGGAGGTAAATTTCTTTGTCAATGCACTGCATTCATCTTGTAGAACCTCAGTGTCTGTGATTATTCTTTTTAGGCGTAAGATCTGACTGTATGGTAGACTGGCCATCATTGACTTTGGGTGGAAACTCGTGTAATGCAGTAGACTATTGACATCTGTAGGCTTATGTTTTAATTTGATTGTCAATAATCTCCAACTGTACGTCGAGAAAATATTGTGTTGGACCACCCATTTCTAGGGTGAATTTAATGTGTCTATGTACGCTATTAAGATAACTGAAGAACTCTTCCAATTCTTTTTTGGAGCCACACCAGACCCCAAAAATATCATCAATGTACCTTTTCCAAACTATGATCTTTGAAGACCATTCAGATGTGTCCAATACATGCAATTTCTCAAACCAGCACATATAGATGTTTGCATATTTGCATATGCTGTGGCCATTGCTGACCCCATTGATGTACCAGATACTTGTGCAAAGTACTCTTGTTGATACCTGAAAAAGCTGTTGTGAAGAATTAGATTGATGAATTTAATGGCTAACTGTGGGTCACATTTCACATTGTTAGTTTGAAATAACAACCACTCTACAGCCTCAATCCCCTCCTGGTACGGGATAGAGGTGTATAGGCTACACACATCCATAGAAAATAAAATATAGTCTGATGACAAGCAAGACATTTCTTTCACATCTAGGAGAAAGTCGGTGGTGTCTCTCAGGTATGTCGGTATTGATTGAACCAAGGGTTGTAGGATCCTGTCGACATATTTGGATAGTGGGTCTAAGATACTGTTGGTGCCTGCAACTATAGATCTTAATGGGGGATGGTGTTTATCCTTATGAATTTTAGGAAGCCCATATAGGACAGGAATTATAGACTATTTTTTCAATAGAAAAGATCTTGTTTTGACGTTAATCCAGTCATTTTCAAAAGCTTTGTTGACACAGTCTTCAATTGTCGACCTGATTTATGGAGTGGCGTCCCTGTCTAGCCTTGGGTATGTGGTGTTGTCATCAAGCATGGATCTGCACTGAGAGTGGTAAAAGGTGGAATCCATTACCGCAACAGTTCCACCCTTGTCCGCTGGTTTGATCGTCAATTCTAGATCTTTAGCCAACGATTCCAATTCCTTCAATTGGAAATCCTTAAGGTTGAATGGAACCCTTGAATGAAAGTTAATCTTCTTCAAATCGTTTTCAACTTTAAACTTAAACATATTTACTACGGGATTATCGATTGGAGGGTCAAATAAGCTTTTAGGTTTCATCTCAAGCTGGTCATACATATCTTCCCACACTGTATCCTGTGTTTGTGTTGCAAAAAACAGTTTAAGCTTAATTTTACGTAACAATAGGTGAAGATTAACTTTTTCGTCAAATAATGTAGAATGGGAAGTCGGAACAAGTGAAAGACCTTTATTTAGGATGTCCAATTGGTTCTCAGTTAGAATTTTGTTAGAGATGTGTTGACGAGGAGAGATAATTACTGACGGGCCCATTGGTCAGCACTCACCCTCGAAAACTTGTAATACAAGACAGCTGCACCGTGTGAGGACAGGGTGCAGGATTTACATACTCCAGTACAAATCAATACTCGGGACTCAGTAAGTTGGCAAAGGGAAGTCCGTTTAATGATACATACATCAGCTTATGGAAATTAGCAGCATCACGAACACCTGTCTCGCCCCGACTTCCTCGAACTTCAGTACAACAGCCTCTTTTATGGGCAAACTTCGTCATCAATGACGTACACTTCTATAAAAAATCATCATGCAATATAATTGGTTGGGAAAGGTAACTTAAGTATAGGTGTTATATCTGTATATGAAAATAAGGCATACGGATTGGATAACTCTTATTGGGTGGGCATCTATGCCCATCCTTCTACACCACGCGTGATTGATGTTACTACAAGTACGAAGTCTCGTTGGTTACAATGTCTATAGGACCCTGGATTACATGGTCCCTTGTGATTGGGCGAGTTACACCCCTAAACATAAATCTCCACTTTAATTAGCAGCATGCAGAATAGACACCCTGGTGCCTGGTGTCACAAGATTCACCCTGCCTCCCTTCCATCAATCAGTGGTTTAGGGCTATGTGTCAATTAGTTGGCTGGGTATGGCCTCGGATCTGTAGTCTCTTATCAGGAAAAGTTATGGCACCCTCTGGTTCTGAATGACATCAGGCGGTGGTACATCTTCGTGCCTGTCTGGTCACGTGTTGGTCCACCGTGAATCTGCTTCAGTTCTCAGTCTTTTCGTGCATTTGATTCTGTGTTTGCTTGGCCACCTGCATGGGCCTCTCTTATCTTGACCTTCACGGGCGGGCAGGCGTGTTCTGAAGTTGGACACTCGTGAGCTCATGCTCACCTCCCCTTCTCTGGTTGACCTCGATTTCCCCGGCATGAGCCATCCTTTGTTAAGTTTCGATCCCGCTCTTTTCCTCAGCTTGGACCTAGATGTGAAACTCAACCAGTTGGGCCTGGGCCGCCTGGGCTTTCTTCTGCTCAAACAAAATGGAGTTGCACGTGTACGTTGTGCTGTATTGAGGTAGACATATATAGTTGGCGCATGCCGCTCTATTCTTCTACTTAAGCATTGCAGGCGGTATCGATTACCTAGCATCTTGCGTTTCAAGCTTATTTACACATGTTCAATAAGGCGGTTGCTTCCGTCTTGTCTCATGACACCATTCTTCTAACATACACAGGGCAGTGGCCCATTGCCGCCCTTTGTTGGTTCAGCTGTTCCTCGTACGTCACATATCACGGCGAGTACCTTACTGGCAACTCGCACTGGGGGGCAGGGGTGCAGGTCATATCTGGGACCTCGTCTACACTCCCCCCTCTGGTCGGTTCATCGACCACTCCTACTTCCTCCTTTATATATACAGTATCTTTGATTCCTCAGCTTCTTGCTCATCGTCTCCTGTGTTTACACAAGAAGGCGTGAAAGTATGCAATTTTGGTGTCCACATCTTTATCACCCCTTTCAAGCTTTCTGCTGTTTTCACATGCTCATCTTTGTTCCAGGTCATCAACTGGCATTGTCCATTTGGACTGCAGTACATCATTTGCCTTCATACCTTCTTCGTTTCTTGGGATAAGTGAATTTTGTTCCCTCTGGTGCAAATTCACTGACCTTCACGAAGTCCTTTATTTCCTCATCTGTCAGGTCTCTGGGCTTCCAGCCTGGTTTCATGTCAGCCATAATTTTCATCCCAATGGCCTTCTTTGCAGTTTTCTGGCACTGTGTGATGATTATCTTGATAACACAGAATCCTAGCAGTACCATTGCTAGCAAAGCTCCCAGGAACTTGAATATATCTGCCATCCATTGCGAGACCCATGAGAATAGGTTCCCAAACCAGCTGTCATCATCTACTTCATCTGCTTCTTCAGTCATCTGGTTTTTCAGGGTCGTTAACATGCTTATGGCCTCTGTAAGGGTTCCATTTTCTTTGTCGTGTGATGGTGTAAATGTGCAACATGATTCTCCGATTTTTGCACAAACACCTCCATCCATTGCTGTGATCATGACAAGTACATATCTGTTCTGGAGGGTCATCAGTCTTACCGCTCTCACCTCTTCTTTGATCGCATTGAATCCTTTTATGTGGTGTTGATTGTCTGCAGTAACTCCCATCTGGTTATCTGCAACCATTTAGCATTCACTCCAATTTGGATGTGTGGCAGGAACATCGTGGTGAATACTGTTGAAGTGAGGCTGAACATCCTATGTTCGTATGGAATCGCATAGAATGCTTCTTCTGATTTGGCAGAAAAGTAGTTTTCTCTTCATTCTGGATATCAGTTCTGCGGATCTTCTCCTTCTCAGATGAGCATCTCCTTTCGGGAAGCTGTCCAGATTCAGATCGTTTTTTGGAATCACCAGTGTGGGGACATGATCAGTGACCAATGTACATATGCCCCCCCAATTTCTTGGCAGTCTTATGTATGCTTTGGATCCACACGCCCAATAGCGGTCCATCAGGACTGCGGTTCCTTGTGCCATTCCTGGTGCCTCATATATTCGTCCACAGTTTTGATTTTCCCCCATTTTCCTTGTACCATTATTTCTGAAGCACAGTTTCGGGTTCTCCAACGGTACTATTTTCAGGGGTCCTCCTCTGTCTTCGACCCATGTTAACAGCTTTGCCAATTTTGGCCAGAGAGGTTTACATAACCTCTGTGAGTTTTCTACTGCTTCCTTGCAGGCTCCAAGGACCATCCAAGCTCGGCAGATTACTACTCCTTCTTCCCATCCGTCTGGGGAAACCACTGACCCCCAGATCTGCATTTGGCCTCTGTTCTTCCAGATTTGAGCCTCTTCTGCAGTTTTTCCTTGGACGTTCAGTCTTGGGTTTATTTCCCATCTAATTCCTGATCCTTTGACGTCAGGGTTTTCATATCTAATAACGTGATTCTTGGTGTGCACACTGTTTCTTGTTTTGATGTCCTGGACAAAACCGTCTTCATCTGGGAAGTCCTTTTCGTTGGCCCATATCAGTGAGGTGTCTCTTCCCATAAACTGCCCTCTGGTGTTGCACATTGCTACGTGTGACATGCAGTGTGCCGTGGGGACATCAACTTCTACTGCAACAAAGATTTTGGACTTGCCCATGCTATATGGCAAGAGTGCATAGACGAAACATTCTCCTTATGATTGCCTTCGTCCAACTTCCTTCATGTGCTGGTACCATATGTTGTTTCCAAGATGGGCTGTGCTGTCCAGGTAGTCGTTTAGTTCAGTGTCCGTTTCATATGGACTTCTCTTGATTCTTAACGTTTTTCTGTAGTTGGCCAACACTATGTCTCTGAATGCGTCTGTACTGCTCTTTCGTTCAGGCAGTCTCTCGGGCGTTATCCTTGGTGGGGCAGGTCTCACTTCCTGCACTGTCATAGTAGAGGAAGGGCTTGCATTTCTTTTCTTTCCCTCGTACACTCTGTTGTAGAACTCTTCCCACCACCATTGGCTCGTTATCTTCCCAACGCGTGGTGGCATTGTAGGCCTGTTGCTTATCTCTGGTGTTGGAGCAGACATGCTAGTTATTACAGGTTCTGTGGTTTTCTTGCTCAACTCCTCATGTAGTTTCTTTGCTCTACGTATGAGCGGGAACACATACTTGACTACCGCATGGGTTTTCTCAGTGATTTCTTTTGCGGCTTCCTCCGGTTCATTGAGTGATTGTGCTATCTCACTTCGTTTTGGTTTCTCACTTTGCTCCCTTTCAGTTAGTTTGTCCTGTGGTTTTGTAGCCATTGACACCTGCCCTTGTTTGTGTGCACTCAGTGTATGGGTGCGTGCCCTGGACAGTGCTATGTTATCATTCATTCCGTGCTGACCCTGTCCCCAGCCTTTCTCACCATTCATTACTTCAATTGTGTATGTGTTGCTGCTAATTACATTCAACTGTAAATCGTTTGTTTCATCATCAGTTTTTCTTGGAACAGGGACGACAATATAAGGTCTGGGTGCTTTTGTGGGCCCCAGATGTTCATTACCTGGTGGAAGCACGGACATTGGGATGCTTCGTGCACCAATAAGAAAGGCAGTTCTGACAGTTAGAGACAAAAATACTACAACAATCACTATGCATATGCATATGACGGCCTTAAAAGACATTTTACAGCATCTCCTTCCAGGAAACCGGGGGCGCCCCTTCACTGGTGGCACAACTAAATTACTGTTTTGGGCCCCCATCTCGAACAAGTCCATAGTCAATAGTTTATTTATTTTCTTATCTTGATTTTCGTTACTTAAAAATTCAGCAAACACTAAAATGGCGGGTGCAGTTTAATGTCCCCCCTCTTGGGAGTGATGATGGAAGTCTCTAGTTATGGAGTACAGATCCTTTGCTAGACTATGGAAAAAGGTTAGACTACCGTTTTTAGCACATCACATTCTTCCTGCATTTGTGTATACAACGCATTTCCAGGTGCCCCTTCCCAATCCGTCTTGGCCCTGAGGACATGCAGGAATTTGTTCGCAGTGACACCATAAAAGGATGGCTTCCCTGCGGATAAACCATTGAAAAAATAAAAACAAAAATAAAAATAACAGTGAACACATGAGAAGGTAGGAAAAAATAAGAAAAAGGTTGAAAAAGGTTAAAAAAAGTAAACACGGCAGTGAAGTTCGTTGCTCTGCTCCTTTCGCTTGGTTCTTCGAGGTCGAGTTGCTGCAAAGTCTCTTCCCCCCACCCCATTTACTCCACTGCGGGATGATGATGGAAAACAGAGAAAAATAAGAAAAATAGGAAAAGAAGTTTAGGATGTAGTTATCCCCTTTCGAGTCGTTCTACGTTGGAAGCATGAAGAACTGTGTCTTTGTTTTCTTGCTCTGCCCCCAGCTGGGGCTTCTAAAGGGTTTTATCTTGGATCTCTCCTTTCTAAGGCTCTTAGCAGCGGATATCCATGTTTGCTTCTCAGCTGTGATGCAATAGCTCTCAGGAGTCTGTTGAGTTGTGCATTTTTTGCTGGATCACAGAGAAACGTGGGCACGTCGACAGTGATGGGTCTACCCACTAGCTCTGGAAAGTTCTCGATGAGGTGAAAGAAGACTGTGAAGGCAATTCTGCTATCTTCAGGTGATAATGACATTTGCTCTGATTCTCTGTCTCTTAGGTCACCGGCTTTTTTGCAGTGTGATCAGTCCTTGCCTTCTCGATCTGTCCCTCGCCGACTAATTTCACTGGAATTCTCTCAGAAACTCCCTCTGAAAGCTGGACAGTTCCATTTATAGATGTATGCTATAGAAGAGTGTTCCTATCTTTCTCGCGTTGGCAGGGTCTCTGAGGAAGGTGAGGGCGTCAACCTCAGCAGGTCTCCCTACCATTTCCGGAAAGTCATTTACTAAGCCGAAGAGGACGTTGTGGGCAAGTAGGCTGTCCTCAGGGGACAGGGACATTTATTCGTTTTGCAGAGTCTCAATCACAAGGTTTTTATTTCCTGTTGTGAACAGTTTCTT
Source organism: Ambystoma mexicanum (assembly GCF_040938575.1). Lineage (NCBI taxonomy): Eukaryota > Metazoa > Chordata > Amphibia > Caudata > Ambystomatidae > Ambystoma > Ambystoma mexicanum. The sequence continues at coordinate 502,069,920 of NC_090929.1, read as the reverse complement.
TGCTTATCTCCCCGATCGGTCCCACGGTGGAAAGTCTCACTGGAGCCTCCTGAGGTATTCTTGCTGGAAGTTAGATAGCTCCACCTGGAGCATGATTCCATGGAGAAGGGTTTTCATGTGTGGGAAATTGACTGCGTCTCTGAGAAACATTGCAACGTCAGCAGGTCTTCCCACAATTTCTGGATAGTATGCAAAGAGGCGAATTAGAACATTGTGGGCTAGCTGCGTGTCTGCGGGGGACAGTGGCATTTGCTTCGCCTAGCTGGGTCCCGATCACACGCCTCACTTTTGCTTTGAGCAGTCTTTGCACTTGCCAGCTGCGTGGAGGGCTACCACAGTGTTCAGTTTACTCCATATTTGGTTTAGAAAATGATTGTTTCGGGGATCTCTGATGAACGTCAGTGTATCTGCGGTCCTCCCGACAAGCTCTGGGCACTCCTCAATGATTCAAAAGAATAACGTGCAGGTCACTTCGTCAATGACTGCTTAAGGTGGGAGCATTGGTCTTTGAGTCACTGTGCTCAGGCAACTCGGCGAAGACCTCTGCGATGACAGTGAATAGTTGCCTGATTACCTTCTTATTTTCTGGATCTGGATGAATTCTGTGACACTTGTTTCTCTCCCTATGAGTGATGGATAAGTCAATGTCACTAATTGAAAGAAGGTGAGTACATCCCACTTAAGGCTTCTGCTGGGGTGTACCATAAGTTTGTGAACAAAGTCTTTATGCTGGGTACTTCAGGATAACAGTTTCAGTTCTCAGGAATATCTGGTTCTGTTGCTTACCAGAGTCTTAGAGTTCTTTGTCCACTACTTTGTGGCTCTACATGTTTAAGTTACCAGTGTCACTGCAGGTTCAAAGTATGCAACCTTTTCCTTTGCCCTGCGACTTCAACTGCACATTGCGTTTGTCTGAAAAGTCTTGTATCTCATTCAGTGCTTAGAGAAAAGTTCAATGTATAGCCACAGTTTTCACAGCAAGCTCTTCAGTTTGTCTTTTCTGCTTGTGCGTCCTTCTTCCTAACCCTAGACCTTGTCTGCACGTGCTGTCGTCCCTCCTCGTTGTCTGTAGCTTCCACGGTGGATGCAGTAGGAGCGCCTTCTCCTATAAAGGGTTTGACGTCATTCAGGAAGATCCAGGCTCTTCTTCCTTGGAGCTTGACAGCAGACGGGGTGCAGTCATCTACGATGAAAGGGCCATTAAATGGTGGTTCATCCCATTTCTTCCTCGTAAAGTTCTTCACTAGAACTCTGTCCCCCGGGAAGACAAGGGGTGTGCCTAGGCTGAGAGTTGCGCCTGCATCAGCATTGTCTGTTGTGGTTTGTGCTGCGCTGTCCCCTTTCCTCCGTCGCTGCAGCTGGTCTGAAATGACAGATGTACTAGAAGTAAGACAGTCAAGGTAATTCTTCATTTCTGCTCCCAGAACCTCCCTAGCGGGCTGGGCATCACATCTAGCTCTATCTCGGGGGGTAAGAGGGATTCTCATCCTTCTACCAGTGATAATCTCGTGCGGCGTGAGGTGATGGTCGGAGCCTGGCTGGTTCCGAAGCGCATATAATGCCAGTGGTATGCAGTGCAGCCATCCCTTCTTTAATTTGAGCTTCAGTTTGGCTATCCTCTCTTTGAACAGGCCATTGAGGCGTTCACATATGCCATTTCCTTCTGGGTGATACGCTGACGAGATCTTGTGCTTTATACCAAGCAACAAGCTAATCTTCTCAAATACTGAGTTTACGAAATGGGCCCATTGCCTGACCTCATAACCTCACACACCCCCCATCTGGGGAAAACCTCCCTCACCAGGAACTTTGCAGCACAGGCAGCGTCAGGGTGTGTGCAGGGCCCCGCTTCTATCCATCTAGAGAATGGACACACCACGACTATTAAATACCTGTACCCATTACAAACCTGAATCATATCGACATAGTCGATATGCAGGTGCTGGAAAGGCCCTTCAGGTCTGCGAATGATTCCTCTCATCACTTTCAATGTGTGCCCAGAGGTGAATTGCTGGCAAATTATGCAATTGACCATAAAGAATGCAACATGCTCCGCTAAATTCGGCGCAAACCAGTCTTCTGAGAGTTTTGCAGCAAGATTTTATTTTGACATATGGAACGGTTAGTGGAGCTGCTATAACGCTACCTTTAGGAGGGTGACAGGCATTACTGGTTTACCAGTGCTGTCCTGCCTCCATAACCCATCAGAGGGGTTTAAAGAACACGCTCAATGCTTCCATAAATTCTTCTCATCCTGAGGTGCCTCCCCCTGGAGTTCCATTAACTGCGTCTGCCCCATATTGCTATAGGCTTCTGGAGTGGCTCGAGCTATCATCATTCGCTCATGGGTACGTGCCACCTCCACGTTCATGATTGTCTCACCCTTGGATGCCATACGCTTGGCTTCCGTGTCCGCTTCATGGTTTCCACGTGACACGAAATCTGTTCCCTTGGTGTGAGCGGCGCACTTGACGACCGCCATGCACACTGGGAGCTGTAGTGCTTTTATCAGCCTGTCCAACAAGGCTGCATGTTGCACTGGCGTGCCGTCCGCTCGGAGGTAGACCCTCCTTTTCCATCGTGCCAGGCCTGCGTGCACGGTGGACATCACATAGGCAGAGTCACTGTACACTGTTACTTCCTGGTCTGCGTGATTCTCGATGGGGAGTATCAATGCCACTAGTTCTGCAGCCTGTGCCGAATAGTGGGATGGTATTCGTGCACTGACAAGTACTTGGAACTCTCCATTTGCCATGTGTTTGATCACGGCCACGCCTGTGTATCTTTGCCCGTCTCTTGGTCAATTCTCGATGACCCGACAATGAAGATGACTTCTCCGCTTGGCAGAGCATTCTCTCTTATTCTGGGGATTTCATTATAAAACTCTTCATAATTGGCACAGTCATGTACAGGTTCTCCCTCTGTGACTGGCTCAGCAATACACATAGCAGGGTTCACAGTTTTGCATCGCACTACTTGATGGATTTGAGATAATCACCTCATATGCGGATGCTCTCTGTGACGTCAAGGTGCCCTTTGGCTTCTCCAATATGGCAAATAATGAGTGCTCAACATATAATGTCATGGAGCATCCCATCACAATGGATGATGCTTTCGCGATGGCAAACGCGGCGGCTGCTAAATTTAGCTTGCATGGGAAGTGGCCCCTCATGACCGGGTCCAAGCTCCCACTGTAATACGCTAGGGGCTTGTACCCCAGCGATGTTCGCTGAGCGAGCACTGGCGTCATAAAATTGCCATCGGTATGAGAGAAGAGATAGAATTCCTCTGCATAATTGGGGATCCTGAGAACTGGGGCTTTACAAATTGCCCCCTTTAGTTCTGCAAACTCCTTTTCCATTTCTTCAGTCCATTCAATTTTTCCCTCTGTTGCCTGGGCTTTCTTTATGGCCTGGAGCAAGGGCTTGGTGTATGAGCTGTAATCGAAGACCCATGCTCTGAAATAATTGCATAGGCCTAAGAAGCTCTGCATTTGTTTTACCGTGAGCGGCTTAGCCGTGTTCATGATAGCTTCAGCCCTCTCTGGTGTTACCTTTTTCCCTTCATGTGATATTAGTTGCCCTATGTATAACACCTCCTGTTGGCAGTATTGCAACTTGTCCTTGTCCACCTTGTATCCCTTCTCAGCTAATATGGTCATTAGCTGAACAGAGTCGTGTCGGCATTGCTTTTCAGTGGTGCTGCAGATCAGAATGTCATCTACATACTGCAAAACAACACTGTCTACCGCAATGTTACTTAGGTCCATTTGCAGGACTCAGTTAAAAATGGACGGAGATTCACAATACCCCAGTGGCAGCCTTGTACTTTTCAGGTGCATTTGTCTGAAAGTAAATGATGTCAGGTCTTGTGAATCACGGTGCAATGGGATCGAGAAAAATGCATTCTTCAAATCAATCACCGTGAAATATTTTGCCTCCGTGGGTATGTTGCACAAAATAGTGGATGGGTTAGGGACTAGAGGGAACTCGGCTTCTACTATGTCGTTCAATGCTCGTAAATCCTGGATTAAACGCCAAGACCCTCCCTTTGATTTCTTGACAGGATAGATCACCGTGTTACAAGGTGTTTCTGACGTTACCAGAATGCCCTGCTCCATCATGGCAGAGATTGTCTTCGCAATCCCCTCGTCCGCTTATCTTGACATGGGGTATTGTCGCGCTCTTGGTAGAATCGCTCCAGGCTTGAGTTTAATCCTCACCTCTCCTGCCCGCTTCAGGAGCCCTACGTCATAAGGCCCTTTTGTCCATACTGTGACTGGCACCTGGGCCATGCCCTCCTCAAAGTATTCTGGTCGTGCCATCACTAGCATCATTCGCTGTGGCACTTCTCGTTTGATCATTTTGACCCAGAATATGAGACTTTCTTCCACCCGTGTCTCCTCTAAGTCAGGGTGCTCTTCGAACAGATCATCATCTGTGACGTCAGTTACTTGATACCCTTCTTCAATGGCGATAACTGCGCACCTTTGCCTTCCTTCGTCATCGTATCCTTCTACTAAAACCACCTTCCCCTTTACTGCAGCAAACTGTATTACCAAAGGAAATATTTGTCCCTCTTCTTCATGCATGGGTATCCTTGGCCTAAAAAGAAATTCATCAGGGGTCCTCATAGTTTTGCCTGCGAGGCCCGGCAATCCCGCCATGAGCACTCGCACGCCATATCCGAAGACCTCCGGCTCCAGCGGTAAAGCTCTCATAGCTGTACGTCCCGAGTATGCTCTGATCATTTCGCATACGTTGGAATAGTGCATTCCTGGCATGGAGCACACTATGCCATCCTCAGTGAATGAGATTGACATATTCAGCTTTGTCATTAGATCTCGACCCATGATGTTTACTGGGGACTGCCGTGAGTACAGTAAAGGCACATTCATTTCATGCTCTCCCATGGAGACCGGGAGAGCGTCTGTGAAGGGAGCTCTACTATGAGCTCCAGTGAAACTCTGCGTGTCTATTGCCTCGCTGGACAAGGAAAACTTGCCTTCTCTTATGCACGAACGCGTCGGGCCCGTCTCAACTAAGAAGGAATACTCTTTTCCTCCTATGGTGACATTTACCCTTGATTCCCTATTAGGGTCTGGTGTCACTGATAGGATAGAGCACATCCGAGTTTCCCGTGAGCTGTCCTATTTTATGTATAGGTTCGGCCCACTATAAGTTTGCGGAACACCCCCATTGTTCATCCCTTGTGGTACTGGCGACGGTGCCTGCTGGGGTTGCCCCTGTTGCAAGTTCCCCAAATTCGAGGGTTGAAACCCTTGCTGTGCACCTTGCTGCAAGCCAGCTGCCTGCTGCTGCACAGTATAGTTTTGTGCATTGCCCTGTTGTGGGGTAGCCGGTTGATTTACCGTGCCTTCCCCCATCCCTTGATTGTTCTGCCACATGCCTTGGCTTCTGCACAATTGCGTGCCACATGTCCTGTCACTCCACACAGCCAACACACTAGCGGTGGTCGGGCCATCTGTCCATCTGGCATAGCTGGACTGCCCATTGGTGCGCTCTGGAAACCACCTTGAACATTCTGAAAACCTCCTTGGGTACCTCTAAAGCCTCCCTGATTACTCTGCCATCCTCTTCCTCCAAATCCCCTTCCTCTCGGATAATATCCCATGTTACCCTGATTGTTCTGCGGCGGGTTAGTGGCACATTGCGCACTCGAATCGGCTGGGCTTGTTAGCACGGCTCCCTCGAGCGCATACTTCGTGAGCTTCCTTTGCACCAACTTCGCCTCTTCTCCCTTACGCGTTGCCTCTTTCTTTTGATTCTTTTCTTGCAACAGCCTACAATAATGGGCAATTGTCAACTGGATTTCAGCCCACAGTTTAGCTTCTATTCCTACCAATTTTTTCAGTTGTTTTTGCACCGGTTCTGGTAACCTTTGGCACAGTATATGATAGAATACAGGGATAGATTTTGTCCAAGACTCATGCGTTTCAAGCACCCACGTGTCTTGAAAATTCTGGATATAAAGCAACGGATCCTCTGACTCTTTCATCTTCCGAGTCATAATGGCTCCCATGTCTGATGTGTCAGGGTATAGCGTTTGCAGCGCTTTCTACACTGTGGCTCCACAATTATTAAATGGCGCTCCGTCATGAGAGGTGTTAGTTATGGTTACCCTAGCGTAGCCTGCCCTCTTCCACACATTGTCTGCTCTTTCTCCGAGTATAGCAATTAGGAGACCCTTGATGTCCCCTATGGCTAGAGTGTCTCCCCCCGTCATTTTTTCTAGCTCATGTATCCACTTGCCAGCTCCAGATGTCAACATTGGAAGCTTATTCTTTAAATGTTCCCAGTCCATGTGTGGCCATGGAATATATCGCAGTCTTACTCCCCCTTTCTCTAGCAGTGGGAATTGGAATGCTCAATCCTCCTTTCCCTTTTCTTTACCTCCTCGGTCTCTTGCTGGGGTGGCGTTCCTGCCTTGCTTTCTACCTGGCAGTGCCCTTAACCTAGCTCATGTATCCACTTCCCAGCTCCCGATGTCAACATTGGAAGCTTATTCTTTAAATGTTCCCAGTCCATGTGTGGCCATGGAATATATTGCAGTCTTACTCCCCCTTTCTCTAGCAGTGGGAATTGGAATGCTCAATCCTCCTTTCCCTTTTCTTTACCTCCTCGGTCTCTTGCTGGGGTGGCGTTCCTGCCTTGCTTTCTACCTGGCAGTGCCCTTAACCTATCTGTATAGGCAGGTGCCGATGCCCCCCTCTGACCGTGGGGCATTTCTTCATGTCGGCTGGACTGTCCAGCGGACTTCGATGTCCTACGTAGAGACTCACCAGCCTCTGACCATTGTACCCCTTGGTTCCCTGGGAGCCGCCTTTCATGCCGTCTCCCTTCGTCATACATCGCTTCTTCCGCGTCCCCATCGGAGTCAGACTCCGAATACTCCCAGTTTGCACAACTTCTTGCATCATCTTCGTTCTGCCTATCTTCTGGTCTATCTAGGGAACGTCCCCTACTCTCACTACTTTGGGTGACATCCTCAGTGTCATATAACCGAGTGCTCTCTAAGCGCTCATCTTCCCTTCCCTCTTGGGAGATTCGTTCCAGTGCCATTTCATCATATATTTTATCAATCGCTTCCCCGATGCTCCTGGTGTCGAAGTCATCATTAATAATGGTTCTGCTTGTACCTGGTACTGCATCACTTGCTGGAAAGAACTCTTCTATGTCTTCCCAGTCTACAACAGGATTGGGTTTTTTCACTTCCCGCTGCAAATATTCTAAGTCTCGCGCCCTTTGTCTATGTTTTCGTTCTATTTCCTCATTTGTTTCCTTGCGTTTCCTGGCATCCTCTCTAATCTTATCTACTTCCCGCATCCTTTTGTCTCTACATTCCTTTGCCTTTCTAATCTCTTCCTTCCTTTCATGCACCTTACGTTCTTCCTCTAACTTCAACTTATTCAGTCTGTATTTTTCGTAGGCTGCAAACTGAGTGCGACTGAGCGGTATTTCTTGCTCTTCGCGATAAAGTTGTTCTCGCCTCAGCCTGTCCTTCTTTCTATTTCTTTCATCCCTTGTGTCCCTGTCCTTTTCCCTTCTCTGCTTTTCATCAGGCCTTCCTCGTGGCCTTGCATCATCACTCCCCTTTCCATCTAACTTTAACAATATCTGTCCTCTCATCCATTCGTCCTTTGTGAATGTCATCTCATCACTCTCTCTCTGCTTCTTTCCCTCTCTCTCCTTATCGAGAGGTGCACTATTCTGTACCTGATCCTTTCGTCCATCTCTGAGCCTCTCCTTGTCCCTCGGGACGGCGGGGGCTGGAATGGTTTCCCGCTCCTTCTCATTAGTTTCGTCACCACTGCATGCAGGTGACTCATATGCGGGGTTGCTATACCCCGTGGCTGCTTTGAGCTCTCGTAGCGGGTAAAGACCCTCTGACCTGCTTCCCTCAATGACTGGTTCCGGCGGGGCCGGTGACGCAGTAGGCGTCTCACCCCCCTCTGTACATATGTTTAATATCCAGTCTGCAGGTGGTTCTTCTTCCTTTGTTTGTTCAGACATCTTCCATAACTCGAGAACAGCAAGGCGTTTCTCGAGTTTCTTCCCGCTATATGTGGCATGTAGGAACGTGGTCATGTGCTGTAAGATGCCAGGTACTGTCAGGTTGGAGTGACATATTCTTTACATACAGTATCATATACTCATTTACATGGGGTCAGGGCAGACACATATTTAGTATAGAAAGGTTTTAGGAAGTTATTATGGGTTATATTTTTAAACAGCCAATTTTGCCCTTAACCTTGATTGCAGTCTATGGAGATTGCCCCAAGCCAAGATGGAGGTTCTCAGTCTAAATTCTGATTGGCTGGAGATTGTTTATAGGGAGGACAATGAACATTCTAAACTGCCTTTCATCGTCCTTGCCCAGCTGAGAGGTCGTGTGCCTTGTTGCTCCTGCTTAACTTTGTCAAGGGTGACAAGTTTCTAGCAGTTGAGCGGAAGATCTGAAAGTATAACAGGAGTCGTGTTTGGAGTTTGGTGGAGACATAGGACAGGAGTCAGAAACTTCCATTTTTTCTGAGAAAAGAAGTTTTCAAGTCTTAGTCACAAGATAAGTGACTTTCCAGTTTTGTTGAACTTTGTAAAAAGGTTATATTATCTAAGGGATTGAAATCAAATCTGTATCTAAAAAGATTGAAGCGCGTACGTTTGTTTTTATCGCTATGTGTCAAATCAAACTAGCGCGTGAGTTTTTTGTCCGTTACTTTTCGCCCGCGCGTGTGTCTGTGCGCGTGAGAGTGAAGCGCGAGCGTGTACTTTGGACTCGCGTTTACTGTTCGTTTACGCAAGTGTTTTTTCTGCGTGATAAAAAAAGCGCGTGTGTGTTTTGCGCGTGTACGTATTTATTCGTGAGTTGAACATTAGCGCGAGAGCGTTTTACCGGCGAATTGAATCTTCAGCGCGTGTGCGTGTTTCCTGCTACTTGGAGGAAAGCGCGTGTAATTTTTATCGCGTCTTGGACTTTAGCGCGAGTGCGTTTTTTCCCGCGAACTTGATTGTTAACGCATGTGCGTATTTTCCGCGATTTGGAGAAAAAAGCGCGTGATTTTTCTCTTCCCGCGGTTTTCTGGCTTTCCACATGAAGATTCCATCGCAAGTAAAATTCGTTCCTGAGAAAAAGACTCTCTACAAAGAAAATATTAAAAACAAATACAAGAACTTAAAAGAACTACATAAATCTTACTTGAAGACATTGTTCAAGAATCTTAGATTTGAGCAGACTAACTACAAAGTTAAATTACATTCATGGACCTACTGAGAAGGCTGAATTATCTATAAGATTCTGGTCCACAAGTAAGGAAGTCTTGTCTGCTTTTCACTTCTCTGGGCATTCTGAAGAGAAGAACCAGGTATGGTTTTTAAACTATTTTGGTTAAGGGTTTAGAGTTTAAGGTTATTATAGTAACCAATGAGTAATGAGGTATATTGCATGTTTATGTTTTAACTACAGGTGAAGAACCAGCGAGTTGATAGCTTCCAGCCTGGTGTTTGTTTCTTTGTCCCTTCCCCCTTTCCCCTGAAAGTGAGGTAAACTGAGCAGTTATATTTATGTCAGCTCAGAGTGCCACATTTTGGGTGGATTGTCGGGGGTTCAGCAGCTTCTGCAGACACCAGGTTCTCAGCATGACAGTATGAAAGGCCAATAAAAAAAAAAGTGTCTGCCCGAGCTGTTATGAACCCCGACGAGACAACCATGGAGGCATTGGGAGTAATGGTTAGGGAAATGAGAGAAGAGTTAAGGGTGGCTCATAAGGAGTATTCAAGTCTTTGTCAAAGAATGGATGAGTTAAATTTTAAAGGTAACCCAAATACAAGAAAGAGAAGGTGAAGTTTCGGAAGGTGCAGGAAACCCACCTGAGTTGGTAAGAGTAGGAGAAGAACAAGAACCTAGGCTTCCCAGGGGGGCAGAGAGAGGTTTAGGAACTTTAGTTATGCCTCTTCCTTTGGCAGCTCCAGAACTTTTCTTAGGAGATTCTAGAAAGTTTCAAATCTTTCAGACTCAGTGTGAATTGCATTTTCTAAGTCATCCAGAGTTGTTTTCCACAGATGCTTCAAAGGTAACATTCATTTTATCATATTTATCTGGAGAAGCTTCTGCGTGGGGAAGTCTTTTGGTTAGTCAAAAGAATTTGGCTTTGAATAATTATTCCCTTTTCCAGACAGAATTTAAGAAAATGTTTGATAAGAGACAGTTGTCTTTAGAAGTTGATGGAGAATTACTGGAACTGTGCCAGGGAGGAAAGGAGTTGATTTCTTATATCACTCAATTTAGAACTTTAATTTTAGAAAGTAAATGGCCAGAGGAGAAGAGGGCTTCCTTATTTTATAGGGGCTTAAAGGATGAGTTAAAAGATGCTCTGGCTGGAGTTTTGGAGCGACAAAATACTTTAGATGCCTTAATTGATTTGGTGGTACAGTTGGATTTTCGTTTAACAGAAAGACGTTCTGAGCGTAGACATACTCAGGGAGAGGTTAGGTTTCCGGGAAGAATGGAGAGGCCTAAAGTTGAGGTGGTGAACAGAGAAGTGAAATCAAAGATAATTGACCAGCAGAGCCGGGTGAGAAGTCCGTTGTCCAAGGAAGAGAAGGCAAGAAGAAGGGAGAGTAATTTGTGCTTATACTGTGGTAGGAGTGGTCATTTTCTTGAAACCTGTCCTTTTACCCCCAAGAAGATCTCCAAATCTTCAGGCAGAGTACAACAAGTGGCAAACACAATACAGACAGCGGTTCCTCACATAACGGTGAACGTATCCTTGATGTTTGAAAAGGTATTTTTAGGTTCTGGGCCAATTATTATTGATTCAGGAGCTACGGGTAATTTTATGGATAGAGGATTGGCTAAAACTCTAGGTGTTCCTATAGTTGCTAAGAAAGAAATGGAGCAGGTCAGAGCAGTTGATGGGACATCTCTTTCTTCAGGTGCAATCACTCATAATACAGAGTTACTTGAGATGGAGATGACTGGAGGTCATAAAGAAAATATCTCTTTTGAGTTAATTGACGCTCCAATCTTGAAAATTATTTTGGGTATGCCCTGGCTTACACTTCATAATCCCAGAATTGATTGAAGTGCAAGAATTGTATCCTTAGAATCAACCTTTTGTCAGGAACATTGTTTTTCAGGAAAATCTTTTGAAGAGAAAGAAAAAGTTGTGAATTCCGTTTCATTCTCGCTTGCAGAAAGAGGGGCAATAGGTTTTGACATTGGAGCAGTTGTGGGTGAACATCCAACTTGTTATCAGGATTTTTGGGATATTTTGATGAAAAGGAAGCTGGAGAGTTGCCTCCTCATAGGCCTTTTGACTGCAAGATAGAGTTGGAGCCTGGAGCTATTTTACCAAGCAGTAGGGTTTATGCCTTAACTGAAAAAGAGAATGATTATTTGAAAGAATATTTAAAGGAAAATTTGGCTAAGGGATTTATTCGGCACTGTCAATCGCCGGCAGCCACACCATTGTTCTTTGTGCCTCAAGCTGATGGTTCTCTCAGAACTTGTATAGATTACAGGGCAGTAAATAGAATGACAGTGAAAAATCAGTGTCCTCTCCCTCTCATTTCAGAAATGTTAAATCAAATCCAAGGTGCAACCATATTTTCTAAATTGGATTTACGTGGAGCTTATCATCTTGTAAGGGTCCAAGAGGGGGATGAGTGGAAGATGGCATTTAAAACCAGATTTGGCCTGTACGAGTACCAAGTGATGCCTTTCGGTCTTTGCAATGCCCCAGCGGCTTTTCAATTTTTTATCGATGAGGTTCTTCGGGAATTTCTTGATGTTTTTGTTATCGTCTATATTGACGACATTTAGATTTTTTCACAGAATTTGGAGAAACACAAAATTCACGTTCGACAGGTCTTGAGGAAATTGAGAGAGAATAATCTTTTCGCTAAATTGGAGAAGAGTCAGTTCCATACGGATTCGGTAGAATTTTTAGGATTTGTGATTACTCCTTGTGGTCTGGAAATGAATCCAAAAAAGGTGGAAGCCGTTCGTGATTGGCCTACTCCAACTAAGGTGAAGGAGATCCAGAGCTTTTTGGGATTTGCCAATTTTTACCGAAGATTCATTGAAGGCTTCTCCAGTTTAGTAGCTCCAATTACTCGACTTTTAAGAAAAGGAGTTCCATTTGTTTGGGAAGCTAAGGCTGATGAGGCTTTTCATATTTTGAAGGAGAAATTCATTACCTCTCCTATTTTAATTCATCCTGATACTTCCAAACCGTTTTTTGTAGAGTCTGATGCTTCCAATGTGGCAATGGGAGCAGTGTTGTCTCAGAGGCATAATGTTACAGGACAATTGCATCCAGTGGCTTACTTTTCTAAGAGATTTTCACCTACAGAGGAAAATTACACCATTTCAGACCGAGAGCTTCTTGCTATCAAAGCAGCATTTGAAGAATGGCGACATTTTTTAAAAGGAGCACGTCACAAAGAGACTGTATTAACTGACCACCGAAATTTACTCTTTTTGAAGACAGCTAAAACTCTGACACCTCGACAATTTAGGTGGTCATTATTTTTTGCGGATTATGACTTTATAGTTACTTTTAAGCCAGGTAATCAAAATAAAAAGGCAGATGCTCTGTCACGGCAGTTTCCAGAAAATGAGGTTAAGTCGGTTTGTGAGCCTCTTCCATCGATCGCTCCAGAACGTTTTGTTCTTGCTGGGGTTGAAAAGGAGAACGAAATCTTCAAGAAAGTAAGGGAATCCATTTGTGAGACACAACTTGAAGATTGGGTTCGTTTGGATCCAGCTCGCAAAATTAAAGATGGTTTACCTTATTTAGATGACAGACTCTATTGACCATCAATTAAACTTAGAGAAAAAATGTTGAAGGAGTGTCATGAATCACTCTTGGCAGGGCATCCAGGGTATCGGAAGACTCTTGAGTTGATCAGAAGACATTTCTGGTGGGAACGAATTCGACAAGATACCCTTAATTTTGTTAAGACCTGTGAAATTTGTGCTAGATCTAAGAATCTCATCGGAAAGCCTTCTGGGTTATTGGAGCCGTTACCAGTTCCACCGCGGCCTTGGTACTCAGTGTCTTTAGATTTCATCACGGATCTTCCACAAGATAAAGGTTGTACTTCGGTATTGGTTGTAGTTGATTTACTCACCAAAGAAGCACATTTCATTCCAATGAAGGGAGAGGTTACCGCTGATAGTTTAGCTCATAGTTTCTTGCAAGAAGTGGTAAGATTACATGGAATTCCCAGTCAGGTCATCTCGGATAGAGGTTCTCAATTTATTTCTAAGTTTTGGAGAGCTTTTTGTAAGAGATTGGGAGTGGAGGTATGTTTATCATCAGGTTACCATCCAGAAACCAATGGGCAGGTAGAAAGGATAAATCAGGAGTTGGAAAAATATTTGAGGTGTTATCTGCAGACAGGTGAAGAGTGGGTAGATTTGTTGTGGGTTGCAGAATTCGCATATAACAACTGTAGTAAGGATGCCACCTCTATGTCTCTGTTTTATTTGGGACGAGGTTTTCATCCTCGTTTTCTTAGTATTGAGATTCATAATGATTCAGGGAACCCAGAAGTCGAAAGGAGACTAGAAGTTATGAAAAGAAATTTGGAAAAGGCAAAAGGGGTGTTGGTGGAGAGTAAACAAAAATACAAAGGGTTTGCTGACCGTAAAAAGAAGATTAGTCCTCAATATAGTGAGGGAGATTTGGTGTGGTTATCAACCAAGTTTTTGAGAATTAAAGGAAGAAATAAGTTTTGTCCTCGTTTCGTAGGACCGTTTGTTGTTGAAAAGGTGATTAATCCAGTGGCTGTTCATCTTAAATTACCCAGTCATATGAAAACTCATCCAACTTTCCATGTTAGTTTATTAAAACCTGTGGTTAAAGGAACTAGATTAACACCTACTCCTTCGGCAGTTGTGATTGAGGAAGATGCTTCCGGAGAATTTCTGGTTAAAAGAATTCTGGACTCTAGAAGAGTAAGAGGAAAGCTACAGTATCTCATTGATTGGGAGGGCTTTGGTCCTGAAGAGCGCACTTGGGAGAAAGCTAGTGATGTGCATGCTCCTCGTTTGGTAGAAAGATTCCATAAAAAATTTCCATTGAAGAGTGGCCCAGGGACTGGGCGTTAGGAGGGGGGTACTGTCAGGTACTGTCAGGTTGGAGTGACATATTCTTTACATACAGTATCATATGCTCATTTACATGGGGTCAGGGGAGACACATATTTAGTATAGAAAGGTTTTAGGAAGTTATTATGGGTTATATTTTTAAACAGCCAATTTTGCCCTTAACCTTCATTGCAGTCTATGGAGATTGCCCCAAGCCAAGATGGAGGTTCTCAGTCTAAATTCTGATTGGCTGGAGATTGTTTATAGGGAGGACAATGAACATTCTAATCTGCGTTTCATCGTCCTTGCCCAGCTGAGAGGTCGTGTGCCTTGTTGCTCCTGCTTAACATTGTCAAGGGTGACAAGTTTCTAGCAGTTGAGCGGAAGATCTGAAAGTATAACAGGAGTCGTGTTTGGAGTTTGGTGGAGACACAGGACAGGAGTCAGAAACTTCCATTTTTTCTGAGAAAAGAAGTTTTCAAGTCTTATTCACAAGATAAGTGACTTTCCAGTTTTGTTGAACTTTGTAAAAAGGTTATGTTATCTAAGGGATTGAAATCAAATCTGCATCTAAAAAGATTGAAGCGCGTACGTTTGTTTTTATCGCTACGTGTCAAATCAAACTAGCTTGTGAGTTTTTTGTCTGTTACTTTTCGCCCGCGTGTGTGTCTGTGCGCGTGAGAGTGAAGCGCGAGTGTGTACTTTGGACTCGCGTTTACTGTTCGTTTACGCAAGGGTTTTTTCTGCGTGATAAAATAAGCGCGTGTGCATTTTGCGCGTGTACGTATTTATTCGTGAGTTGGACATTAGCGCGAGTGCGTTTTACCAGCAATTGAATTGTCAACGCGTGAGCGTATTTTCCGCGACTTGGAGGGAAGCACGTGTAATTTTTATCGCATCTTGGACTTTAGCACGAGAGCGTTTTACCCGCGAATTGAATCTTCAGCGCGTGTGCGTGTTTCCCGCTACTTGGAGGAAAGCACGTGTAATTTTTATCGCGTCTTGGACATTAGCGCGAGTGCGTTTTTTCCCGCGAACTTGATTGATAACGCGTGTGCGTATTTCCCGCGATTTGGAGAAAAAAGCGCGTGATTTTTCTCTTCCCGCGGTTTTCTGGCTTTCCACGTGAAGATTCCATCGCAAGTAAAATTCGTTCCTGAGAAAAAGACTCTCTACAAAGAAAATATTAAAAACAAATACAAGAACTTAAAAGAACTTCATAAATCTTACTTGAAGACCTTGTTCAAGAATCTTAGATTTGAGCAGACTAACTACAAAGTTAAATTACATTCATGGACCTACTGAGAAGGCTGAATTATCTATAAGATTCTGGTCCACAAGTAAGGAAGTCTTGTCTTCTTTTCACTTCTCTGGGCATTCTGAAGAGAAGAACCAGGTATGGTTTTTAAACTATTTTGGTTAAGGGTTTAGAGTTTAAGGTTAGTATAGTAACAAATGAGTAATGAGGTATATTGCATGTTTATGTTTTAACTACAGGTGAAGAACCAGCGAGTTGATAGCTTCCAGCCTGGTGTTTGTTTCTTTGTCCCTTCCCCCTTTCCCCCGAAAGTGAGGTAAACTGAGCAGTTATATTTATGTCAGCTCAGAGTGCCACATTTTGGGTGGATTGTCGGGGGTTCAGCAGCTTCTGTAGACACCAGGTTCTCAGCATGACATAAGACAGCCTTAGACAATGACCCATTCTGGGGCCACGGCATAAACATTTTATTTTTGGTGCCCTTAACCCACTTCTGGCTGTATTTCTTCAGCTTTGCTGCATGTTTTGGCAATTGCTTACAGAGATGCATAAGCGGGGTGACCTCCTCCATCTTTTCACTTCAATACCCACAATGTTTACACAATAACTTAAGTCTCTCCACCAGTATGAGCGAGCACCACAACCGCAAGCTCCAATCCACTTTTTCCCGCCAAAATTTATACCATCAATTTACTCAACAGAAACCATCAATTCACTGGCGATCCCCTCTCAGTTACAGAATCGCAAAAACCCAAAATGCATTTCGCTCAAACATCAACACATTTTTCGCATCAATACATTTATTGCGCTTTCACATATAGCAAGACACTTATAACAGACGCTTGACAGACTAGACAGACACCAGCTGGTCAACATATACCTGCCTTCTAATTATTACCCCGTCATGGGATTTGAACTACCCCTTTATGACGTCTTTAAACGTCATCGTAGCCTAGCGTCCCCCTCTCTGTGGGCTCTGGGTTCAAGTTCCTTCTGACCACTCTTTAAAGCGCAGGAACAAAGCGAATTTACAGTTCTCTCTCGAGTGCCCCCCCGGTATTCCTTACCGTTTTTAATCTCAGGTGCCCCCGGTATACTTTTACGTTTTTACCTTTTCCCAGGTGCCCTCCTGGTATTCTACCATTTTTAATCTCGGGTGCCCCCCGGTATACTTTTATGTTTTTACCTTTCCCAGGTGCCCCTCTGGTATTCTATTACGTTTTAGCTCAGGTGCCCCCCTGGAATCCTATTATATATGTCTTCCTTTTATACTCGAGTCATTAATCCACTATATATATATACCGTCTTCTCTACCTCTAACTAATTTATCTTTCTCTGCCACCCTCCGTTACCTTTCCCCGACTTGCTCTAATGCCTATGAGTTATTTGCCAAGGTAACGAGTTTCGTTGTTTCACTCACCAATCGTCTCTTTTCCTCTCTGGGTTTCCGGGATCACCGCCCCTTCCTCTTCCCGCTTTATGGTTTTCATCCGATCCGCTTCCCGTGAGAATGAAAAGGGTTATGCTTGGAAAAGCGGGTTCCTTCAGACCCACTGCAGATTTTTTGGGAGTATATACACTATCACTATCCACGGGAAGCTTCTCGGCCTACTCAGCCGGAATAGCGAAAGGACTCACGATGTAACCGAAGATCCACAGTTACTTCGCGCCATCGGTTTAAAGGTGTCTTGTGACTATATTAATTGATTATCAATAATCGATGACCGAAACCATCCTCTGCTACCAAGTGTTGACAAGAGAGGTAATTACTGACAGGCCCATTGGTCAGCACTCACCCTCGAAAACTTGTAATACAAGATAGCTGCACCGTGTGAGGACAGGGTGCAGGACTTACATACTCCAGCACAAATCAATACTCGGGACTCAGTAAGTTGGCAAAGGGAAGTCCGTTTAATGATACATACATCAGCTTATGGAAATCAGCAGCATCACGAACACCTGTCTCGCCCCGACTTCCTCAAACTTCAGTACAACAGCCTCTTTTATGGGCAAACTTCGTCATCAATGACGTACACTTCTATAAAAAATCATCATGCAATATAATTGATTGGGAAAGGTAACTTAAGTATAGGTGTTATATCTGTATATAAAAATAAGGCATACGGATTGGATAACTCTTATCGGATGGGCGTCTATGCCCATCCTTCTACACCACGTGTGATTGACGTCACTACTGACGTCTCATTGGCTACAATGTCTGTAGGACCCTAGATTACATGGTTCCTTGTGATTGGGCGAGTTACACCCCTAAACATAAATCTCCACTTTTAATTAGCAGCATGCAGAATAGACACCCTGGTGGCTGGTGTCCCAAGATTCTCCCTGCCTCCTTCCATCAATCATTGGTTTAGGGCTATGTGTCAATTAGTTGGCTGGGTATGGCCTCGTATCTGTAGTCTCTTATCAGGAAAAGTTATGGCACCCTCTGGTTCTGAAAGACATCAGGCGGTGGAACATCTTCGCGCCTGTCTGGTCACGTGTTGGTCCACCGTGAATCTGCTTCAGTTCTCAGTCTTTTTGTGCATTTGATTCTGTGTTCGCTTGGCCACCTGCATGGGCCTCTCTTATCTTGACCTTCACGGGCGGGCAGGCGTGCTCTGAAGTTGGAGCCTTGTGAGCTCATGCTCACCTCCCCTTCTCTGGTTGACCTCGATTTCCCCGGCATGAGCCATCCTTTGTTAAGTTTCGATCCCGCTCTTTTCCTCAGCTTGGACCTAGATGTGAAACTCAACCAGTTGGGCCTGGGCTTTCTTCTGCTCAAACAAAATGGAGTCGCACATGTACGTTGTGCTGTATTGAGGTAGACATATATAGTTGGTGCATGCCGCTCTATTCTTCTACTTAAGCATTGCAGGCGGTATCGATTACTTAGCATCTTGCGTTTCAAGCTTATTTACACATGTTCAATAAGGCGGTTGCTTCCGTCTTGTCTCATGACACCATTCTCATACGTTTTCACAGTGTCTATCCCCTTCGTCCATTACAATTCTCCTCGCAATTGTCGATATTGTCATGCATAGCTTTCAGTAGCCACTTCTGGTTGTTCTCGGGGCTGCCTAGGCTCTCAGTCTATTTCCATTGGCCTTCCATTAAGGCCTTCGGGGTCTCCACGTGGACAGTCTGTAAATACTCGTCGTTTCGTACCAATGGCAGGTACGGTTGTCTGATTGGGTACCGTGCTGCCCTGGTTATGGGCATTTCAACAGGTATTGATCTTCTAACTTACACAGGGCAGTGGCCCATTGCCGCCCTTTGTTGGTTCAGCTGTTCCTCGTACTTCACATACCACGGCGAGTACCTTACTGGCAACTCGCACTGGGGGGCGGGGGTGCAGGTCATATCTGGGACCTCCTCTACAGATGTTTACCACAATTGATTCCATCATTTGTTTTTCTTTTTGGATCTTGTGCCCACGTCAGGTCTTTTTTCTAAAAAAAGGAGGTGCTGTTGGAGATCCTGAGGTGCTGGGTAAGGATCCGCCAACCTCTCCTGTCTGGCTGTTCTCTGGTGGTTGTTGTGCCGGTACTTTTTTGCCTGGTATGGGATCACCTATACTACCTTCACTGGTATTATCCGAAACTGGATGAGGTTGGACGAGGAGTAAGGATTCTGTTCTTGTTTCTTTGAGCATAGAATTCCTGCCAGGAATATACTATGTTGTTATGGTAATTGAAGGGATTCCTTCTGAACTTACGTAACTTACGTTGTTCAATGTCCTGTTGTTAAGATGAAAGCTTTTGATTCGTCTTACAAGAATGAGAAATCTCCTGTTGCAAGACACTTTACAGCAGCACGTCACACCATTGCACAGATCAGATTTACCATTTTGGAAGTTGTTAAGAGACCCTAGAGGGGATGTGACTATATGAGGACCCTTGCTCAAAGGGAGATGTTTTGGATTGATTCCTTAGACACAATATCACCAAAGGGACTTAACGAAGAGTTTTCACTTAACTGCTTTATATAAAACAACTTTCTTGGTATGGCCGTTTGGATATATCCATTTTGAAATTGGCGCATTGAGGCATCTTGGCTTGTTTGGATGACGACATGCGTGTCCGTATATGCTAT
This sequence comes from Ambystoma mexicanum, assembly GCF_040938575.1. Taxonomy (NCBI): domain Eukaryota; kingdom Metazoa; phylum Chordata; class Amphibia; order Caudata; family Ambystomatidae; genus Ambystoma; species Ambystoma mexicanum. The sequence goes on along the minus strand of NC_090929.1, from coordinate 502,050,455 downwards.
GTACGGCTTGACTCCAATTTTATTATCTCTCAGTGTATTTATTGTTTCTTGTTTAGTTCACTTTTTAGTAGGTTAGTATTTATTTTATTTATTTTTCTGTTCACAGCATAATTTAGACCTTCAAGGTTTACCCATCTAGTTTTCTAGATGATCCTTCAGTGTAAACTTAATACAGGTCTTTGTGACCTTAGATCCAGCTCTTTCTGGGCTTCATGCACATTGCTCAGTGTTCTAGTGATTTCTACATGTCTGTTTTTAATTGCTCTTCATTAATTTTTGTTTCTATTTCATCAACCTATGTTCCTATTTTCCTGCATTTTATTTCGGAAAGTGTTTTCCTCCCTTTTTTTTTTATTCTATTCTTTATTTTCACTCTGGTTTATGACTTTAGGTATTCCCCTTATTTTATTGTTTGGGGGGGTCTATCCTGCTGTATCTGCACATAACGCGATCATAACATTTGTGAGGTCTAAACCGCCCCCCTTTTTCTGCACTGAACGCCGCATGCAGTTTACTAGCGATTGAAAACACGGCTACATCGCCTTACGTAGTGTAGCGGTGTAGTTGAGTTTGGTTGCCGCACGCTTGGATGTGGTCATGTCACATGCACCGGTCACCTGATGGGAAAGGCCTGCCTAGTTCATTCAAAGTAGACGGCGCTTATTGTTGCGTATGCCGCAGCTATTAGCCACCAGTTAAGGAGTTTGTGTGTAGCTATCTAGGTAAGAATTATGCATCGCTTCGGATCAGTGTACTTTAAAATTTGCTTTAATTAATATAGTTCTACAGTGGGATGAGCATGTACCTTTTGTATTGTCATTTTGAATACGCATTGCGATGTTACCGTAATGAGTACCTGTGGCCAGTTTAGATTTTTCAATGTCCGTGTTCATTTGTTGATACTAGTATAACCTACGAGGTATAATCCCAGTCTTAGAAGTTGTTATTTAAGCGGTTAAGGGGACGGTTGTGTTCCGTCTTCTTGATCAATTACAGTGGATTAAAACGGACAGTGTTTTTGTCTGATGTCACATCGCAAATGCCTGTGTACGGTGATATACATTGATGGTATTTCTGTTTACTGTCCCATACTATCATCCCAAAACTTCTGTGCACAGTTAATGCTGTACTCTGCACTGTAGAGGCATGCGCATATTTGTGTAGGCTTGCCAAGTGGTTGCTGTGATACTTTCAGGGTGCAAGCGTCTCCTCTAAGGACATCATTGGTGGACCATTGTCTATTAATAACACACTTAAGCTACTTAGGTAAGCACTCCATTTAGATTAGAGGGGTTTCATCTTTTTACCTCACTCTCAGTTAGGGTTAATCGATTGCCTTCTGCATCTTTCTTGTATAGCTCCCTTCAGATCGCATTTTGGTTAGGGTTACCTCGGATTTAACACAACACTTGGGACTCCCCTTTGTGGGTGCCGGTGCATACCCTGTATAGATTAAGTCTGGGAAGTCAGCTTCTTTGGAGAAACTAAACTATCTGATCTGCGTTTTAGCAAATAAGGTACATTCTAACATTTTGTTTACTTACATTCTTTACTCTTTTGAGTTCAATCACATGTTTCCCTTCTGGTTTTATTTTTTGGAGTCACACCGAATGTATATTTGGTCACATTATGAATTAAGATATTTTGCATCACAATATGAACCAGACCATGTGAGTAGGTGTTGTCAGCTTTGGCATTTTTTCTCAACATCTACTTTTGAGAATATATGTTTAGTGATTTTTCTGTTCTTGGAAAAAAGATGTTTAAAAATTCATCTGATGGATTCTCCTTATATATGTATGATTACAGATTACTTTGCTCCTGAGGAGGAAGGGGGGCTTTCCCGAAACTCGTAGAGCTTGAATCTTCATTTCATCACAAGAATATTGTATGTATATACTCCTTTGTTTTATGATGGCTGTTATGCATTTTTTTCTGTTCATTTACATTCAAATGTTAACCAGAAGTAATGGATTTGATGAGTTTTGTTCACTTTGCTTTGTGGATAACTTGATTATATTATTGTAAAAACCCAAATAGTGTCTTGACTGATTTTCCATCAGCTTTAATGGTGTGCAGGGGACGGGAGTGTCTTTAGAAATAGACACTTTTTTCTTTCTCCTCCTCTCCCATTAATGGTGGCACCCGCTGGGAATCCCCCATGCCCCACTTCGACTCCTCTAAGGTCATCACTAATGTCTACGTAAATGGCACTGTCATGGTCCAAGGTCCTCAGGTCAATCTCCTACTCTTTGATAGGTGCTTCCCTCGCCTCATCAATTTCCTTTCATCTTCTGCTGTTCCCTCTCTCGCCCCTCCTGGCTACCTTGCCCTCTCTTCCCTCCTCTTCTGCCCCCCTTGGGCTCCTTCTGCACCTCCGCAGGGTGTACCCCTGATTTGTACCCCTCCCTGGAAGTCCTTTAAGGCTGGCAACCTTCTTGATCTTGCCACTCTCAACTCTCGCTCTGCTGTCAAACACTCCTCTGACATCTGCCGCCTCCTCAAAGAATTTGACCTCGATGTCCTCGGTCTCACTGAGACATGGTTCACGGCCAGCTCTGTCACAAGCTTTGACACTCTCCTCCCTGACGGCTACAAGATCCTCTCCGCACCCAGATCCACCAGGTCCGGAGGGGTGTAGCCCTGATCTTCCCTGAGTGGATTCCTGCCTCTATAATTCCCATGCAGAATTACTCCTCTTTCGAATGCTTTGTCTGCAGGCTTTCTCTCTCTCCTGGCCACTCTCTTACCGTGGCTACAATCTATCAGCCTCCTGGTCAGATCACCTCTTTCCTCTCTGAGTGGGTGGACCTCTCCTTCTCCCTCCTGGCCTCAACCACTCAACTCCTCCTTCTTGGTGACCTCAATATCCATCTAGATTCTCCCTGTTCCTCCTCTGTACTCTTCTGTGACCTCTGCGATTCCCTCGCCCTTTCTATCCTCCCCTTTGGCCTGACCCACTCTGCAGTGCACACGCATGATGTTTTGATCTCTTCTGCCCTCCTCCTCTCCATCCCTCAGACCACTCCTCTCTCCTGGAGCGATCACTCCCATCTCTCCTCCCATCCCTCCCTCTCCACCCCCCGGCCAAGCCAACCCCAACACTGCCACCTACCTTCTCGGACATCCAGTCCATGAATCGTGTGTCAGTTGAGGCTTTCGCCGCCATCTTCTCTCCCCCTCCTCTGCCTCTGGCGGACTCACATCCTGACACAGACCTTTCCATGTTTCTACTCTTCTATCTCTGATACTCTTTATGCTCTTGCCCCTGTCATGTGGATCCGTTTGAAGCCCAAAGCCAAGTGCAATTCTTGGTATGACTTTGACCTAGCTATCCTTATACGAAAGTGCAGGGTGGCTAAGAGGAAATGGAGGGCTTCTTGCCCATCCTCTGACAAACTGGCCTGCCACCTGCTCCAAAGGCAATACCAACTCTCTGTCCATACTAAGAACAGAGTCCACATCCAAGCCTGTGTCTCTGTGGCATCTCACAACTCAGCCGAACTCTTCAAAATCTGAAAGGAGCTGACCAACCCTGCTGCAGTCTCTACCTCTCCTGTTGCCTCCCAGGCCCTTTGCACAGCCCTTGCCTCTAACTTCATCTCAAAAACCCAGGACATCCTGTCCACCCTCTCTTCCCCTCCCCATCCCTCCCCTCTCCTTCTTCGAACTCTGGCCATCCTGCAGCTGCCCCCGCACCGACTTTCTCTTCCTTTCCTCTTTTCTCCCCTGACAAGGTTTCTAGACCAGTCTCATCTATGAAAGTCTCCTCAAAACAGGTTCTTCCCTGTTCCTCCAAAACTATCAAGAACCACATTGACACCCTTGCTCCTACCCTGGCCGACTTCTGTAACCACTCCTTTACCACAGGAGCCTTCCCCTCCCCTCTGAAGCACTCTCTTGTGCACCCTCTTTTCAAGAAAACCACAGCTGACCCTTCTTGCTCTGCAAACTATTGCCTGATTGCCATCACTCCTTTCCTGGGCAAATTCTTAGAAAAGCTTGCCATTTTGCAGCATAACCTTCACCCCGATTCTGTTGGTTGTCTCCACGACCATCAGTCTAGCATTAGAGCTGCAAGAAGCACGGAAACTGCTCTCCTGAACATCCGTGAAGACCTGCTCTCCTACCTTGACTCTAACATCCCTTCTGTCCTCATCCTACTCGATCTCTATTCTGCCTTCGACACGGTCAACCATACCATCCTGAGCAACGGTCTCCGTCACAACCTTAGTATCACTGATCACGCTCTTGCCTGGCTGACTTCTTTCCTCTCGGATCGACCCTCCCAGGTGGTCCCCAGGGGTCCCCAGGGGTCTAACCTCTCAACCTGGCTTTCAACCAATAACTGGCAACTCTCGCCCATCACATTGTGCCAGTTTTCAATGCTATGCGGATGACACTCAACTCATTTTCAGGCTTCCCTCGGCCTCCTGTTCTCCTTCTCTCATCTCTGATTGCCTGTCTGCTATTCAGGAGTGGTGTGCTGCCAACAATCTCTGCCTTAATGCCAGCAAGATGGATATCCTCCTCATTGGCACACCTTCATCCTCCTTTCCTGTCACTCTCTGGCCGGCCTCCCTTGGCCCTCCTCTTACCCCCACCTGCAAGGCTAAGAATCTCGGGGTTATCTTCGACTCCACACTTTCCTTTTCTGCCCACATTTCTAATGTGTCTAAAAAGTCAAACTTCCAACTGCACCTCCTCTGAGGTATTCTGCCTTTCCTCTCCTTCCCCCAGAAGCTCACTGTATTTCGAGCCCTGGTTCTCTCTAGCTTGGATTACTGCAACAGCCTCTTTCTAAATTGACCTGCTTCTACTCTCTGCCCTATACAACTCATCCCGAACACGACTGCGAGACCTTTTCTTGGCCTCAAGCCCTGGGATAGTATCGCTCCAAAAAACAAGGAAGGAGGCAGATTGGTGGCAGAAGAAGGGTAAAGAACAGGAAACAGAATAGAAACAAGGAAGTTCCCTAGCAACATAGTTGCGATGCATTTCTTACTATCCTTTCACCACTTATATTTTGTAGGTACTTCTAATTTCCATACCGACTTCTTCACCATCTTGGCATCATGATGCGTTAGCACATCATTAGGCATTCTGAAGCAAGCAGCAGCCATCTTTGGTTGGGATGAACGATACTGCTTCCTCCTTCATCATAATTTAATCTTCAGCACTGCCATTGCGACCAGGGCTGGGGTCGTCAGTGGGATGCTCCCTGACACCTTATGAAGACTCCAATGGGAAATCCAGCCTATAAGGGGATGTGATTGGAGGAGTTGGGATTAGCCTAGACAGAGGTTGGCCCAAGGAAGCAGCTGACTCAGGTGCCCAATGGGAACAGAGAGAACCTGCTAAACAGGAAGGGGAAGGCTACAAAAAAGCCTGCAGAGTCAGTCTGCAATGGGGGGTGTTTTGGTGGGTCAGAGGAGCTGGTGGAAGATTAAGAGGCCAGAGAGAAGGGTGCAGCAGCTGGTGGAGGATTTGAAAAGAGTGAAGGTAAAGTGATGGTACTGAGAGAGTGGCACCAAACTGACTGCATGTGTGAGTGAGAGAGTGATTAAAGATACTTTTGGAGGGAGAACAGTGTGGGGCTGAGAGTAGGAGTGATAAAGAGAGAGAGAGAGGACTGTGATAGGCAGGAGGATGGAGGAGAGCAGAAGAAGCAGTAGGAGGGAAGTGAGAAGCAGAATGTCGAGGAGAGTAGAGGCGGGGGGTAGGGTGAGGTGGAGTGAGATCAGGAGGGAGCTGGAGTTTGGAGGCAGGAGAAGGGAGAGACGACGATAAGACCAGAGTAGAGAAGATAAATCAGCAGGGAGCTGGAGAGGAGAGAGAAAGAGATCAAATACAAATAGACACAATTAAAAAGCATTAGGGGAGTTTCATTGGCAACAGCCACAATCATGCATTGAAAACATGGTGGTATCTTTAAACGTCATAAGAAGAGATCATTTGCAAGTCCAGCTCTTTAGTCACAGTGTCTTCAAAAGTACTGTTAAGCCATTTAAGGGGGAGGAAGAAGTGTGTGGGTTCACACAATGGCCCTCATTACGACCCTTGCGGAAATCGACTGACCGGAGCGCCACAGCGTAAATAGCGTTTCCGCCATTGCTGCGGCCCATTTCGACCCATCGGGCACGAGCACCACGGCATGGCGGAAGTGCAAAGACCGCGATGGCGGAAAAGACCCCAAAACGGCCCACACCGCCGCCGTACGGCGCCCCAGGTGCAATACCGCCACCCCTCTTAGCGGTCACCGCAGTGTGCGCCTACCGGAAAGTACGGTGGCCGGAAATATACGGAAACGGAAGTTAAAACACGGGCCCGGAACGGGAAACATCCCGGCGTACACCTATAAATACACTAAAACCACACAACCACTAAAAACACTACCCTGAGACACACCCCACCCCGTCAACCACCCTAGCGAAACCAAGAAAAATGGGAAAAGCAGCGAAGAAAGCGTGCGACCGCAAGCGGCAGGTCCACTTCTCCCGTGAGGAACTCACCGTGCTAACAGAGACCCTCCAGGAGAATGCTGCCGTGGTCTTCTCCACGCAAATGACCAGGACGGCACTTGCAAACAAGAAGGCCATATGGGCTCTGGTGGCACAGCGGGTAAGTGCGGTGGGGACCGCACCCCGCACCCCACAGCAATGCCGCAAGCGATGGGACGACCTGCGGATACGCGTCCGCAGCATACTCTCTGCCAACCGCAACATTGCCACAGCCACCGGGGGAGGTCCTGAATCACCCATCAAGTTGACCCCCTGGGAAGAAATCTGTGCCTCCACCATCGGAATGGAGAGCATTGAGGGAGTCGGAGGGATGGAGAAAGGAGTGCAGACATCCGAAGATTCAGGTAGGTGGGCCAGATATAACAAGCCACACAGTCCATCCATGTGAAGCACCATGCGTCCACATAGTGCAACAGAAACACATGTCCAGGATAACGTCCACACACATCGGCCTGATAGCGCACGTTAAAACACACAATAAATACATAAATAATTAAAAACCCCTAATACACGCACTACACGTGCAGCAGGCACACCCAAACTGCAGGCTGCCAAACAACTGCACCCTCACTCCACACACAAATCAAAGCACCTCCAAGGCCCCGACCCAAATCACCCTCAGGTACCACCCCAAAGCATGTGATACAATGCCATTCCAATTCCCACAGACCCATCAATAACCCTCGCCCTCCTTTACTCCACCACAGGGTCCGATCCAAACGACGAGCCACAGGACACCCCTACCAGCACACCTGCAAAGAGGGCCAAGACCAACGGCCAGAGACCCTCCACCTCAGCTGCACGCATCAAGACACGGCAGCAGCACAAATCAGGTGGCAGCACAGAGGAGGGAACATCAACAGGCACCCCAGCAGCCAGCATGGCCACAACACCACCACCACAGGTCCCCCCAATGGATGCCACAGAAGGCACTGCCTCTGGTGGCAGCAGCACCATAGGTGACACCCCATTGATGGCAGCATGCTCGGACACAGAAGACGGGGATGTCGAGGTCAGATCCATCCATGACCTGTCCCAATCCCCCTGTCTGTCCCATCCCGTACAACATGAGGATACCACGCAGGTGCAGCCACAAGACGACGACTGGCCATCCCCCACAAGCCCTGTGGCAAGGCAACATGAGGACAACAGCCCCTCTGTGACACCCCCGCAAATGGGCATGGACCAGCAGAGGCAACAGTCCCTCGACAAGTTAATCGTCCAACAGCAGCAAATGGCCACACTCCTCAAGGACCATGCCGATGAATGTGGGGGCACCAAGGCAGACATAGAAACATCAACAGAGACACTTAGGGCAGAAATGGAGAGAGGTACAGAGACGCTAAGGGCACAAATTGAGAGTAGCACCGAGAGCCTGAGAGTCCAAATGGAGAGTAGCACCGAGAGCCTGAGAGTCCAAATGGAGAGAAGCACCGAGAGCCTGAGGGGGGAACTGCATGCGACGTCCAAAGACGTATGTGCCGAACTTGCCGCAGTGCGCCGTGTGCTCACTGAGCTCTCGCAAACCCTTAGGGACATGCATGGACGTGAGCAGGCAGACACATCATCCGTTGCAAGTTCCGTCCAGGGCAGCCCCCAACGTAGATCTGGGAGGACCCGGCGCTCCACGGGCAGGGGTGCCCCTGATACCCGCAGAGGGGGCATGCAATAGCGACAGCCCACTGACAATGAGCATCTTTGAACACTGGTGTTCGGGGGGGAGGTAGGAGGGTGGAGGGGGTGTGTTGGGCTCACTTGGGTGGCGGGTCGATAGGGTGTACAACATGATATCACATATGCCATAAACAGTGCACGATCAACCAATGAGATGTGTGGACATTGATCTTTGTGTACTAGGCCATCATAGGCGTACAGTCCATTTTGTGCATGTCCCAGACACACACAGTGCCACGTGTCCCGTGTCCATGTTTCAGCCACCAGGCATGAGTGCTAGAAGCATACATCAATGAGATGCTGACGGATGTCACGGCCCTCCGGTGCCTCGCAGACTCCTTGAGGTGCTGCCACATCCCCACCCTCATCATGACCATCATCCGGTGCTTGCAGTTCAGCGTCAGGGGGCATGGGCACATTTCTACGTACGCACATGTTGTGGAGCATGACACATGCCATGACCATCTTTGCAACCTTCTCATGGCGGTACAGGAGTGCCCCGCCAGACCTGCTGAGGCAGCGGAAACGAGTCTTCAGTAGGCCGAATGCCTGTTCTATGACTACACGGGTACGTGAGTGGGCATGGTTGTAGTCCTCCTCATGCTGGTCCCGTGGGTTCCGGACTGGTGTGAGGAGCCATCTCTTCAGTGGATATCCAGCATCACCTGTATGTGGACGATAAACGTAGGATGTGGAATGCCATTGATACGTACGCGCACCCCCCCCTTCCTGCCAGTACATTGCCAAATCACATACCCCACATCATCATGCATGCAATGAGACTCACCGAGTAGCCAGGATCTGTTCCCTGCGTGTCGCTCCATGTAGCGTGGTATGGTAGAGTTCCTCAAGACCATGGAATCATGGGTTGATCCAGGGAATCGGGCACAACAATGCGTAATGATCCTGTTGGAGTCACACACCATTTGTACATTCAGGGAATGAAATTGTTTTCGGTTGCGGTACTGGGCCTCCATGGCATGTGGGACGACCAATTCAACATGGGTGCAGTCGATGGCACCAATGCAACCCGGTATGCCGGCAAGTGCATGGAATCCCACTTTTGTGTTCGTAATTTCCTGCTCCGAGCGTGGTAGGGAGATGTAGTCGTCTGCGTGCTGCAGGAGGGCATCGAGCACTTGGATTAGTGTCCGTGAGAACAGTGGCTGAGAAATGCCATGCAACTGTCCGACTGTGTGCTGGTAGGTGCCTGTGGCCAGGAAGTGGAGTACAGACACCACCTTCAGTAGGGGTGGGATTGCGGTTGGGCTATCTATCATGCTGACTAGGTCAGCCTGTGTCATGTCCACAATGGCGGCTATGGTGTCCCGGTCCAGACGGTAGAGGGTGTGGATCTGCTCATCAGTGAGGTTGAACGGATGTGCTCGGAGGCGTGGTATTGCGGGCTGCCTGCGTGGTGGTAGTGGCTGTGCTGCTGGGCCTTGCTGGCCCTGCCTTGGCCTCCTCCTCCTCCTGCGTCTCCTCCGTGCGGCTGGTTGTAGTTGTTGTTCGTCTTCTTCTTGGAGTCGGAGCACTTGCAGTGCTATCAGGTCCCCCAGGGCCAACATCGCGAGTCCTGCCGGTAGCATTTCGCTGTGGTTGTGGGAGGAGACTGGCTGTGCAATTTATGTGTTTTCAGGCTGTATGGCCTCCACCTGTGGTGATTGATTCCACCTGTGCAAACTGCTCTCCCCTTTGGCCGAGCACGTCCCGCGCACTACGCTGCAATTCGGGGATTGGTATCTTGCTATTGCAATCATGTATTTGTACCCGATGGGCGTGTGAGATTGGTTGATATGTTCATTCTGCTGTGGTCCCATTGTTTCCCATACTATCTGTGCAGTCGCGAACGGACTTGTGAAGGGTCAGTGGAACGTAGTACTCGAGTAACGGTGGGCCCTCATGCATCACTGTACCGAGTTGCAACGACGGGCGGGGCGTCCCATTTGTGGGTGTAGGCAGTTGCCATTTTCACACACAGCCGCACTCGATGGAATAATTAGTGATTTCAAACGGCCACAGATGCCTTTTCGACGTGATGTTGCAAATGAGGAATTCGAAGGGCGGCGCTTTCGGTTTCCAGCTAGCGGCGAGGAGATGCCCACAGGTCTGACTGCAAATATAACGTTCTATTGTTCTATGTCCTTGAGACAGGGCCCATGGCGAGGGAGCAATGATTGATATGAATAGTTTGGGATGCGCAATAGCTACGTGGGCGATGAGGCCGGCCATTCCCAAATACATGTTACTTCACAACACTGGAATTACGGGCTGGGGCACTGTGGATTTTGCAGGCTGCATAACGCACAGTCTCAATGGATGTCTCTAATGTCATGTGAGTAAATATTCAGGCGTTTTGATCCCGGGATGGGGGAATGATGAATGGATGCATGGGCAGGTGATTTGATACAGAGTTTGCCATGTACAGGGCTTCTTGGGATCTTTCCGCCTCCCCTACGCTATGTGATGCAGGGCTGCCATAGTGGGACCATCGTCTATCTGGCCTTGTTGAGCCCTCCCTGTCTCGACGCGCCCTCAGACACTTGTGTCCATGCACGTTAACATTCCCATCTGATGGATTCTGTTTTGGCAGACGCATGCACAGGTACACTCGTTCGTGATGGTGTTTACACCTAGGTATAGATGGTTATGAGTCGCAAGTGGCTTTGGGGTGTTGATGATCCTTTGGAGTGGGCTAGCATGCATATGGCTGTGGATTTCGTGTGCTCATTGAAGTGAGTAGTTCGAATGTAGTTCTGATGGCCATTCTGTTCTTGTTCTTTTCTTTTGGTTGACAGGTATCTCCTACCCTTTTGCCACTGCCATCTGTATGCCACTCCTGCAGATGGATTTTACTCCCGACACCTGCTGCTTCGTGTTAATCGGTGGAGCAGCATTACGATCTTATGGGACGATCGCCAGTGGCCCACATGCCCTTACGCAGTACTGGTGGCTCGGAGCAACATTTCGGCCTTTCAGCTGGACTAGTGCCTCCCCATTGGGACGGCCCTGCGGTTGTGTGCGCTTCCTTTTTGCCTTTTCGTACGTGATTGTGGCTCTGTGTACCATGATGGGACAGGGCGTCACACAAGTAGTGGCTGGTCATTTCTTGCGGATGCAGGCCACGATGGTGAAATGTGTTTTGGAGTTCATGGCCTGATGGCTGTATGGGCTTGGTGATTTTGTTGTGCATTAAATTTCTATTCTGATTTGGGCCGTGTAGCGTTTTTCTTTGCAAGTGATGTGGCATGTGCCTATATGTGGGGCGATGTATTGTGAGGAGATCTGCATTGGGTTCCTGCTTCGGGGTTTAGTTGCGTGGTACTGTGCTGGGCGCGTTTGCCTACTGAGCCCGTGAGGTCAGGGATGGGGGCTGCCTATATGACAGTTTGGATGTTGTCATGCTCAGGGGCGGGGGATTGGGTTTTGTGTGACAGATGGCGGTCAGCCAGGTGGACTGGTGGAATGATGTGATTTTCGGAATGTTGCTGGTCACAGGTGCCTGTGTTTGCGTGCGTTTCGGGGGGGGGGACTGTGGTCATGTCCATTGGGATGGCTTCTGTATTCGTGCCATCTGTGCCCTGCAGCTCCCATTGGCCCCTCTTGTGTTTCTTTTGTTCGTTGGCATGCATGGGTGCTTTGTACATTTCAATGGTTGCATTGTGACTTCATTGCACCTACAGGGAGTTGTACTTTGTGGGCAGGGAGCGGTGTACAGGCACTCAGTGGGGGCGTTTACGGTTGATTCGCGATGCCGTACTTCTCGCCATGGCGGAATGGTCCATTCCGCCATGCCTGATGGCGTTAGGTACATGTCCGCTAGGGTCGGAATTGGCGTACCGTTGCACCATGGTGGTGTTTGCGGTTTGCCATGGCGCGCGCGCGCGTGCTTAGTGCAGTTAGCGTTGGCGTTCACTACGGTGTCGCTAATGGCTTCGTACTTTGCGGTGACGGGTCATAGTCGCACCGAGCGCTATTCGATGGCGGAATTGCATTTCCGCCATCGTTTTCCCCTTTCCGCCAGGGTCGTAATGAGGGCCAATGTATTAAGAAAGCTGTCCAGCTCAGCGCCATCAGCGAATGTTCTACAAACTAGCAACCTTCGGTGGCCAGCCTCCCTTTTCACGCAAGTAGCAGCAGCCCTGAAAATGAGTTTCCTCTCTCGTGACTGGCTCGTGCAGAGCGAGGAGGAAATACTGAAACAAAGTCATGTTACCAACATGAAGTGGAATAATAACAGCAACACCTTTTTGTGTTGCGGCGACATTAGCACGTGTAAATCGCACATGAAAGTCCCTCTAGCATTATCAGAGCAGCAAGTACCTTGCATTCCGTAAAGACCTCAAAACCTGGCTGTTTGACTAACTTGTGAACGCCTTGTTCTTGCATTACTGTCATTGTTCATGCTGTATGTATGTACACTTGTAACTAAGCAACCTATGCACATCTTATTATTGTATTAATGTCATTGCTCATGCTGTATGTATGTACCTTTGTAACTAAGCAAACTTACTTACCTCTCTAACAGAGCCGCAATTCCTACAGGCTATTGTGCACTATACAAATAAAAAAATAAGAGTGAATGCTTCAGGACTTTTTGACGGGGGTCTTCCAACAGTGGATGGACCATGATTGGCTTTCGAGAAGTCATAACCCTCTGTTGTTCGGTTGTTAAGATGAAATATGTTTTTGTCAGTGTTCGATGTGTACGAAAAAAAGTAGTGGAACTATGTGCCCTGCTGGCCTGCCCCTGCTCCCCGCAAACCCCATCGCCACGCCCCCTCCCACACACAATCCAAACCCCCAAACAAACACATCTGCTGTATAAGGGAATGTTCAGTGCAGTGCACTGAAGTGCAAGTTTCAACTTCTTCCTACACTTTTATTTCAACCTTAATTTCTGGTTTGGTTTCTTTTCAATTAAAAGTATAGGAACAGTAAAACCTTTTTTCTTTTTTAAGTAGAGGAGCACCGCTGCCAACAGCTCCCACCCACTTTGACCACTGTTTTTTTTTACATTTGTTTGACTTCTTCTTTGCTGCTAGTTCTTTGGTTAAGCAATGCTTCCATAGAAGGAAGCCTAATAATCTCTGAATTAATTCTGCACGCCCAGTAGACATAGCTCCATGACTACATCATGTACCATTATGCAACTGTCTCCGAGGGACGGATGCTGAACAGTGTGCAAAACAGTCAAACACCCCCCTCCCCCGGAACTTAGAAATGTAACACAATCACAGTTCGAAAGGTAATGGACTGAAATTTGGTGCTATATGAAAATACATGTTATGTTGTATGAAGGAGGAAGAAAGGAAAGAAAGCGGCAGAAACACAGCATAAAGTGGCTTAAATGGAGGCAAAGGCCTGGAAAGAAGAAGAAAGGAGAGAAAAGGGCAGACAAAAATCAGAAAGTGGTGAAAATGAAGGCACAGGGCACAAAGAGTGAGAAGGGGGACACACCTCACAGGGTCCAGGATGTAAAATGGACTGCAGCGTCCTGGTCCCAGAACACAGGTTTAGGGGGCGGATGGGGGAAAGAGGGCATGGCATAGGACGCCTAAGAGAGCCAGGTACAGTAGAGGATTGTTAAGGTACAAAAAGGAGGAAGAAAGAAGAGAAAATGGCTGGAAAACTGCAGAAAGTGGTCAAAATGGAGGCAGAGACCTGGGAAGATGAAAAAAGGAGATAGAAATGAGAGAAAGGGGCAGAAAATGGCAGAAAGTGGTGAAAATTAAGGCACAGGACACAGAGAGGGAGAAGGGGACGCTCATCTCAGAGGGGCCAAGATGCAAAATGGACAGCAGCGTCCTGGTCCCAGAAAGCAGGTTTAGGCACCCTCTGAGGGGGACCCAGTCAGGGAAAGGGGAAGCAGGCAGGAGGGGAAGAGGACAGGGCAGAGGTTGCCTAAGAGAGCCAGGTATGGTAGAGGCCTGGTAAGGTGAAAAAAGGAGGAAGAAAGGAGAGAAAGGGGCAGAAAAACATCTTAAAGTTGCGAAATGGAGCCAGAGGCCTGGAAAGATCAAAACAGGAGGAAGAAAGGGGAGAAAGGGGCAGAAAATGGCATGAAGTGGCGGAAAATGAAGCAGAGAACTGCAAAGATGAAAAAGGCGGAGGGAAGGAGAGAAAGGGCAGAAAAACGCTAGAAAGTGGCAAAAATTGAGACAGAGGCCTGGAAAGATGAAAAAAGGAGGAAGAAAGGAGAGAAAGCGGCAGAAAAGATTAAAGGATCGTACGCTTGAATCACTAAGTACATAATGGGAACTGGGCTGGGTGTTCATTTCATTTTTCAGAACATTCGCAGCAACATTAAAGCGTTTGTAAGCTTGAACTATATGTACTTATTCTGACAGCCTGTGGGTTTGGCTACAATATTCGTCACTCCATTAGGATCTAAGGGCCTCCTTCTCATTTCATTGGATAACGTTTTCTCTCTCCATGCTTAATTTAAGAATGGGGCGGGGCTGAGAGTGGTGGCTGGTTCTGCACAGACATCCATAGAGAAATATTTATTTATTTACCTATATTGTGCCAAACACAAGCGTGGAGGCATCAGGGCGCTCATAAAACAAGGATGTAGGCACACCTACAAACCAAAACATAAAAGAACACCCCCAAGGACAGCACCAAAATCAGCGAGCAAAAGGGAAAAGAATTCAATCAAACTAATCAAGTAAAAATGTATGTTTTCAAGGCTTGTTTAAAAGGTTCCAGGAGACGAAAGCCCCACAGCTCAGGTGACAAAGCATTCCAGAGTTTAAGAGCATCATAATCAAAAGTGCAGTGACCGCCTAAGACCAGGTTAGTTCTTCGCAAGGTCAGTACATTAGCAGAATTAGATCTAAGATTTCTCTGATCCAGTAGTAGCTAGGAAATTCTTTCTGATAGGAAGCCAGGGTAATGTAGATTACCCCTGCTATCTGCGCAGGGAGTATTAATTCTATTAAAGACTAGGAGGCGAGCATTATGCTTCATCTTCCTTTATTTCTACTCTTCAGCAGTTCAACAAACATGTACAACAAAATCCTGAAAAGTGTCTTAAAACTAACAACTTTTTTTTTTTTTTATCAAAACTACAAAGTCCATGATCTTCTGTAGTCCATGCACCCTCCACCAGTCACAATCCACTTCCTGTGCCTGGACTCCTCCTCTGCTTTTACTCGCTCTGAAAGTCTCTAACTGATCCTTGACAACTGTGCGAAGGCTCTCTTGGACTTTTAACTTAATCGCTGCAAATGCTCTGGGCTCCTGACCCTCTCTGCTCTGTCTTCACCATCAGTTATTCTTCTGATCCTCTCCTATGAAAAAGAGCAACAAAAGATTATGATAGGGTGGTGCCAACGTCTCGTACTGATACATAATAAATCTTGCCATTGTATACTTAGTACCAGACTCGGGTGGGAATTTAATGCTCGCCTCCTAGTCTTTAATAGAATTAATACTCCCTGCGCAGATAGCAGGGGTAATCTACATTCTATGACAAGACTGGAGGCGAGCATTATGCTTGTTCAAAGCTCACCCAACACCATATTTGCTAAACTTTCCGCTGGCTTAAAATAAGATTCTTTAAACGTCCTCTCGCTTGACCAATCTGCTGCCAGCATTATCTCACTCAAAGGCACTCCTGCTCTCACGGCGGACGAGGCCATGGCCCCCCTCACCGAATGAGCTCCATACGTGCTCACATTCAAACCTGCTGCATGCATAACCTCCTTGACCCATCTTGCGATGGTAGCCGATGCAACTGCGTGATAGGGCTTCCTGCGCGCTATTAATAACTTAGTAGTATTCGCTGCTCTATGCTCTGCCGTTCTATTCTCGTACTCCTTAATGCATCGTGCCACGCACCATTTCGAATTACTCGGGAAATACGGATAATGTACCGTAGACGTCCCTGTCTTGGTCCTTCTGACTATGGAGAATGTAACTCCCTCCGGCCCGAAGGATCGTCTGTTAACTTCTAGTGCTCTCACGTCCGATACTCTTTTGCAGGAGATCAAGCATAGCAGCATCGCTAGCTTTCCAGATAATTGCTTAAGCGAGAGATATTTATTGGTCGGCCAACTCGCTAGAAGACGCAGTACTGTAGACACCTCCCATGTCGTGGTATACCTGGGTTCCGGTGGCGCTTTGAATCTAGCTCCTCTGATGAGCCTCACCACCGCCGGATGTTCCCCTGCCGGGACGCCCTCTAATGGCATGTGACCCGCAGAAATCGCCGATCTGTACACTCCTATAGTACGGAAAGCTCTCCCGCTCTGTAATAAGTTCGCTAGAAAGTTCAGAATCTCCACTACAGGTGCTGAAACGGGATGAACACCTCTGTTCTTGCACCAGCTTGTCCATTTTGCCCAAGCTGAGTCATAGCTCCTCCTAGTGGATGGGGCCCAGGATTCCACGATAAGCTGCGCAGCCTGCGCCGAAATTCCTGGCAAGGCCCACCGTTTCCGGATATCCTGCACGCGACTAGCGGGAGTGTCCCTCTCGCTCTCAGAGGATGACACGACCCAGCTGGGTCCATGAGTAGTCGCTCCTCGTCGGGGAGGACTCTCGGAATGTCCGACACTAGTTCCATTAAGGTGGGGAACCACACCTGAGACTTCCATAATGGTGCTACTAATACCAATTCTGCTTTCTCCCTCCGACATTTCGCCAATACTCTGCTCAACATCGCGAAGGGGGGAAAAGCGTAATGCGGACCTCCTATCCACTCTTGTAGGAACGCGTCTGTCCCCAGCGCTCCCGGATCCAGCCTCCAGCTGAAATATTTGCTCCTCTGCGTATTGAGCCGGGAAGCAAACAGGTCTACTTGTAATGGTCCCCATCTCGTGTCCAGTCTCTGAAACACTGCTGGATCCAGTCTCCAATCGCTGGAATCCGTCAGGTACCGAGAGTTCCAATCTGCTACTACGTTCAGTGTTCCTGGCAGGTACTCTGCTGTCACCGACGTCCCTGATTGTAGGCAGAAATGCCACAGGTCCTTCGCTAACTCTGCGAGCATCTTGGATCTCGTACCGCCCAAATGGTTGATGTAGCGCACTGCTGATATGTTGTCCATCTTCAGCAGGACACAAGATTTCACTCTTTCTTTCGTAAAGGCTTTGATCGCGAATGATCCTGCCAGGAGCTCTAGGCAGTTTATGTGTAGACGAAGCTCCTCTTCGCTCCACTTGCCTCCGGTCTGTAAAGACCCACATCTGGCTCCCCAGCCTTTCCGACTGGCATCTGATTCTATTATCAAATCCGGTCTGTCTCCGAATATGGCTCGCCCATTCCAAGCGTCCATATTCTTTAACCACCATTCTAGTTCTGTAATCGAGTCCTGATCCAGCGGCACTTGTTGATGGTACCTCAGACCTAGCTGCAGATGCTTTATTTTCAATCTCTGCAGTGCACGGTAGTGCAGTGGCCCCGGAAAAATGGCCTGGATAGATGCTGCTAGAAGCCCAACTATTCTCGCTAATGTCCTGAGGGATACTTGTTGCTTCTCTAAGCATACTCTGATCTCTCTCTTGATGTCTCTCATCTTCCGAGCTGGAAGCTCTAAGGTCGCCTTCTTGGTGTCTAGAATGAATCCCAGGAAGTCTAACCTCTGTGCTGGTACGGTATCTGACTTTTCCGTGTTCACTAGAAATCCTAGTGAGGTCAGAAGGTCCTGCACCCATCTCGTTTGGTATACTAATACCTCCCGGTCTTCTGCCAGCAGCAGGAGATCATCCAGGTAAATAATAAGCCTTATTCCTTTCTCCCTGATCGCTGCCGATACTGGCTTCATTAGCTTTGTAAATGCCCATGGTGCCGAAGCAAGACCGAATGGCATCGATTTGAATTGCCAGAAACGACTTCGCCAGCGAAAAGCTAGAAATGGTCTGTACTCCTCTAGAACGGGTACCGTGAGGTAAGCGTCCTTTAGATCTAGACGCGTCAACCAATCTCCTTCTCTTAGGGAGTCTCTGAGCTGATGGACGCCTTCCATCTTGAAGTGCCGATATATGATCCAGCCATTCAGCTCCTTGAGATTTATCACCGGGCGTACTTTCTCCTTCCTGTGCACTAGGAACATATTGCTCACAAACTTCGGGGCTGTCTCGCATTTCTCTATCGCCTGCTTGGTCACTAGCTGCGCTATCTCGCTGTCTAGCCATGCTTGTTCCGCTTGCGCTAATCTCTGGCTCCGCGGTTCGTATCGCTGCACTGGGGTCTCTATGAAATCTAGATGCAGACCGCTGATGGTCTGCAGTATCCAGGAATCGCTTGAAAGCTTGCGCCAATTCTCTAAATATCTGCGCGTCCTCCCCCCTACTGGGGGATACATAATCGCTCTCACCTGGCGTAAATCCTTGACCTCTTCCCGATCCTCTGGACCTTCGGCCTCTTGGGAATCTCCCCCTGGATGGGAAAAAGGTGTCTTGGCTCTTGTTCTCCCAGTATTGTGCCCTGGTGTTCTGAGGTCTTCTCCCTCCTTGGTAGCGACCGGCAGCGCGACCTCTGTAGCGGCCGGTCCCTCCAAAAACTCTGCTGGGGAATATCTTGCGAATAGATGCTTGGGCCTTCTCTAGTGATGCGAATGTTCCTACGAACCGGCCCATCTCCTTCCCGAAGGTCTCTCCGAATAGGAGGCCTTGTGCACCTTCCCCTGCTTCATATGACGATAAGTCGCTCAATTTTGAGTCTATCTTGAGCAATAGGCCCTTCCTTCTCTCTGCCGCGATGGCACAATTCGCGTTCCCAAGCAGGCAGACGGCTCTCTGAGCCCACCCTGCGAGGGCTTCCGGATCAACCTCTTCACCCGTGTCCTTCGCCCTCTCTGCGAGGTCCATGATTTTTGCGAGCGGACCAGCTAAATCTAGTAACTTCTCCTGACAGGACTTCCAGGATCTATCAATCCCCTTCCGGGGATCCTTACTGGCCTTGGCTACAAAAGTCAGCATTTTTGGGTCGAGCTCCGGTGCTTCCGCCACCTTTCCTGGCAAATCTGGGTGCGGGCACTCTGCCCGTAGGCGCTGTCTCACTTCCTTGTCTAGTGGCTTGCGTAATCTTGCCGCCATATACTGGGTCACTCGGGGGGATGGTTGCCACTCGGTGGACCTCGGATTATGAATGCTGTCTGGGTCGAACATATCCTCCTCGTTTTCTACGAGGTGTTTCTCCTTCCTCGCTTTCTTGCCCCCACTGGGTCTAGGCCAGTCATCTTCCTCGCCTTCTTCATCTCCTAAAGAGCCTTGCTCATCTACTAGCTCTTCCTCCGAGCCAAGGTCCTCTCCCATATTGTCTTCCCCTGGAGCGGGGGTCGTGAGGTTCGGCACTGCCTGCTTTTGTAGGTACGCTTCTTTAAGCTTAGCAAAAGCGTCAGGCACCTCCGAGGCCTTTTCTATCGCCTCCTCATATGAGCCCCGGGGGTCGTCAGAGGATTTTCTCTTTAGGGCTTGTTTACTCCCCTTCTGCCCTTCATTCAAGGGTTCTGTGGGCGTGCGTTTATCCGCTTTGGTGCTGGTCTTTGGCTGGGAGAGTATAGCCTCTAACGTCTCCAGCCTCTCTTGTAGGGGTCTCACCCCTTCCGCCACTGCATCTATAAGAGAGCTACCCAGCACTTGCTTGAAGCTGGCAGCGAGGTCCTGGGATTGCTCCTCCTCACTCCACTCAAAGTCTGACATGTTCCTTTGTGCTGTGTGCCTAAAATACCTGGGACAGGTGTCTTAGCACGCCCACTCTCTCTTATGATGTTATTGTTTTTTTTTTTTTTTTTTATATATGTGGCTGCACCTTTGTCTTTTTTCAGCCCTCCGGCCTCCAATCCACTTTCAACTCTCCAACTGCCTCTTGGCAGCGTAGGGCTCCAATGCCCGAGTCTTCCAGCTCTTGCTGTTAAGTTCTATACACGGTGCTGAGGTCCGTGTCCCAGCTGATCGAGCTGCGCGCGATCGTCTGTTCGCTAGACTCCTTTCTCATACTAGTTGGAGTCGGGAGGAAAAACTCTGTGTCCACGAACGCTGGCGAAGGTAATAAGCCTTCGCCGCTTCGCGATGACGCTACGCGCCTCAGCGCGTGTAGGCTCCGCCCACCCGCGGGTGGGGGCTATGTTGTTGGAGCGAGCCGCTCCGCGCTTCACGCGCTAGCTCCGCCCACCCGCGGGTGGGGGCTATGCTGATGAGGCGATCCGCCTCACGCTTTGCGCTCTGACTCCGTGCGCGACCTGCCTATTGCTCGTGAGGCTGACCGAGCCCCTGAAGTGTCGGGTATACGGCACGGGGCCGTCAGCCTCACGGCGGTCCCTATAGATCAAGGGAATTCCCTGGGGCCCCGCCGATACCCACTCGGCGACTGCTCCTGTATTAGGGAGAATCTCAAGCTTGACGCGCTCGCGCGTAGTGTGACATTTGCGGTGAAAACGTCTCTAAACTAATTATCTCACGTTCCCCTTGCAAACCACACTCAACATCTGATCTTTCCATCTACAGTTCCTCTCTTCAGTCAGCCCATATATCCACAGGCATTCGGAGAGGAAAGGAAATAGTACTTATCTGCTTGAAGAGCAGTAAAAGAAGAGGAGGAGTCCAGGCACAGGAAGTGGATTGTGACTGGTGGAGGGTGCATGGACTACAGAGGATCATGGATTTTGTAGTTTTGATAAAAAAAAAAAAAAAAAGTTGTTAGTTTTAAGACACTTTTCAGGATTTTGTTGTACATGTTTGTTGAACTGCTGAAGAGTAGAAATAAAGGAAGATGAAGCATAATGCTCGCCTCCAGTCTTGTCATAGAATAGCAGATAGGCATTTATGGAAACAAGGTAATAGGTTATCCGAGTTTACACAGGCAACCAGTGTAACACACGGCTAACCTGAGCACCATGGTCTCTTCTTTGCAATCTTTCAATAATTCTCACACCGCTATTATGTATCACCTGCAATTTTACAATATTGCTCTTGATAGTTCCATACAACAGGCTGCCACAATATTCAATTTCGGTTCCAATGATGGCCCTTGCTATGAACGCACAACTCTCCTTGGAGAGGTAGGTTCTAATCTGGCGCAGTTTAAGATGATAGTCGGAGGTCGAGACAATGTTATTGACAAGGCCTTCATGGACATTTCAGAGTCTAAATAGACACCTAGGGTTTTAACTCTATCTGCAGTAGCGGTAGGACATCCTGTAAAAATAAAGTTCTTATAGTCAGGACCTAATTTCTTAAGTCTTACGGCAGTACCTTCTTGTATTAACTCCATGTTGGAATCAGTTAGTGCCAACCCATTATATGACATCCAGTTCTGAATGAGGGAATACACCTCATTGTCGGACTGCCAAACAAATGCCCTGTGATTTTTGTGTCCCTCACTTTGTGTTGTTTCACTGGATATATTTCTAAAGCTGTTAAATGCTTGTCAAACTGAATAATCACAACTAAATGTTTCTATTACAATGACAGCCATTTTTAGGAAATTAAACTATGGATTCATGGGTACCAACCTTTGATTTTCACTATGTGGGCAGAAATTCCCTGAATATAAGCAAGCTGTCAGCCCAACCCATCCCCTGGCTGTACACACTTTATAGCACATGTTTTTTTCATAAGGAATTCCAAACAATCATAAGATTAGCCAGTTTTAAATATATAAACTCTTAGCAACAGTCACTCAACCTGCTGAGCTACCCTCGTAGTCTTCTACGGTAGGGCATGTCCATGGGTCCCTTAATGTGTTACAAATCAATGCATTACCAACAGTGCAGTTTGTGTACATGATTTCAAATTCAACAGTATTTCATTTCCAGCCACACTGACCATGTGCATACTGTGAGGAAGCTGAGGGCATCCTCACTTCCTTCTCCCCAACATCCTCTGCTCAGGTGGCCAGGGAAGGGCCATCACTCTTGGATCCCGACCCTGGTGGTAGAGATATGAGGGAGGATCACCTGGGTAGGGAAGATTTAGGGAATGGTAGCGTGGTGTCCTTGAGTGAGACGCCGTATCCCCCATTTCTATTCCATAATGAATCCTCAGTCCCAGCCACATTTATGGGATATTGTTACCTGTTTCCCTTTGTCCAGGATAACACCAGAAGCCACTATCGATCTAGGAAGAGGGTGAAGGAGAGGATGTCCACAGGCGAGACATGGTACCCACCTTTTCCTTGTAATAATCAACCTCCCCCTCCCCCTGCCTTTATAGTCTGTTGTCAATCACTTCTCCTAATATCCCGTCATTCAGACTACTATAGCACTGGGATGAGGAAGAGGCAACTAGTGGTGGCAAACACTATTTCACCACTCTAGTACTGAGACAAGGAAGACACCTGCAGACTGTTGTAAGGGTCAGGCATGTCCAGAGACCTCTACTAATTATGGTCACAAAATTGGGCTTCAGAACCTACAGCTGCAACCTGTTAAATGGTTGCAGGTGTATAAAAGGAGACACTAGCAGGGAAAAAAGAAGCAGAAGGACCAGCAAGGGAGAAGCCAGGCCCGAGTGTTGCAGGCCTGGGAGAAGAGAAAGCCTGTGGAGGAGGATGCTGCCGAGGAGGGTCCTGTTGGATAACCAGGACGCCAGCAAGTTCCCTGGTGAGACTGTGGAGCCGAGGCCCAGGCAGGCCATGAAAGGGTCACAGTGCTAGGAGCCTCCCTGGACGGGTGCTTGCAGCAGGAGCTGCGAGGCACTGAAGGAATCCGATTGCTGCAATTTGCTGGTAGCATCCGCGTGAACTGAGCAGAGCTGCCAGCAACCCACAGAAAGAAGACCGGACTGTGAGCAGGGCTCGCGATACAGCAGAAACGTGTATGTGGACTTGCATAAGAGGAAAGCAGCCGCCCAGAGGAGCCACGTGGATTGGTGAGTGAGTAGAAGGCAACACTCGAACCGGGGCGTTTCTGGGGGCTGTTAAAGGGCAAAAGTAATTGCTGAATGAATGGAGAGGTGCAAGCTGCTGTGAACCTAAAGTGATGGGTTGTGATTAACAATGCGAATGAGATGAACTGTGAACAGAAGAATAAGAGTTAAGCACTATTGAATAGTGAACTGAAACAAAGCTTTTTGACAAGCCTATGAAAGCTTTTGAGAAGCCTATGAACAGAAGATATGTTTGTGGGAAGTACATGTTTAATATATTGAAAACAAAGAACGAATCTTATGAAAAGCAGTGAAAAGCAAGTTTTGAATATTGCGGAAGAGTGTGAAAGTAATGTGGTGAAAAGAGTACCACAGAGTGAACTATATGAAAAAACACATTGTGGCAAAATCAAGAGACTGGCAAAGAGGAAAACACATTGTGGCAGAGCCTAAAGGCTGGCAAGGAGAAAGCCAAGTGAATGTGAACACAGGGCTAGTTACAGAAGAACCTGTGTGGGCAGGAAAGCCTGGGGTTACCAGTTGCATGAACCTGTGGACCAACAACTGTGTCTAGACTGGTGTACCCTATCTGCGAACAACTAGGGTACATACAGAAAGCCAATCCAACTGTTTTTGAAAGATTGTTGAAGTGAAGCAGAAGAAAGCAATCTGTGAACTGTCAAAAAACCAGAAGGAATATAAAGTTGACCTGGAAATGGGTTTTGATAGTGAGAGACTTAAACTAAGTATAAGTTGGCAAGCTGGAAAAGCTGACGTCTTGGGGAAGGGAACCCCAAGACCTTATGAACTTTTTTACTGTATTGGGGAAAGGAACCCTGAGATCCCTTTGGAACTGTGTTGCTGTCTCGGGGGAAAAGAACCCCAAGATCACCTTTGGAACTGTGTTCCTGTCTTGGGGAAAGGAACCATGAGATCCCTTTGGAACTGTGTTCCTGTCTTGGGGAAAGGAACCATGAGATCCTTTTGGAACTGTTTAGAACTGTCTTGAACTTGGGGAATGAGAGCTGAAAAACAAGCCAAGAGCTGGAAGAAGCTCAGAACTTTATGTGGAACACTCTTTTGTTATTGCTGACATCCCTACACATTGTTTAGCTCTAGTTGTGAGGGCAAATATAGGTTTTGGACACATACAGACCTTTAAGTTGAACTTACTGACTGAGACTTTCCTTAGTTTCTTTAGGTAGAGAAATCCATCCTGAGCATAGGGGAAATTAGGTCTTTAACCATCCTGGCATTTGAGTTAATAAAACTACTTTTGTTTGAATTTTGAATCTGTTGTCTGTGTCTTGCTTCATGATGCCTTCACAATACTTTAATTGACGGTGTACAGTGGCGGCCTCTCCTTAATGGGCAAGGTTGCGACGACCCACGGGTACCCTGTCCCATAATGGAGGAGCCAGCCCAGTGTAAACACTGAGCACTCACTCAGCAGGCTTGAACCGTCAAAGGGAAACGTAGTTTCCATTTGACAGTTCGGTTCCTCAGCCTCGCATATCCAAAGAGCCATGCAAGAGCCGGGGGCATTTTGCTTCCCCAACCTTGGATGGCCCATTGGGATGCTGGCTGAGGAACTGCATGTTTGTATGTGCGAGGAGGTGCTTTTTTTTTAAGGGCACTTCGTCATTAGCGCTCTGGCTCTTGCGCACATGTGCAGGAACCATGAAGCACTCTTTGCTTCCAGCTGTTTCATGGGAGCTGGAGCGCTGGGCGGAAACATCAGTACCAGGGCAGGAGGTACGTTAATTTATATATGTGTATGTCTGTGTGCATGCGCACGTCTCACCTTGCCACTGTGGTCTGCCTTGCCCCCATGGCATTCATTCCCCAGTGGCCTGCTTTGCCTGTCTGCCCCCACCTTCCCATCGCCATAACTAGCCTTGCATGCCCCACCTGCCCATCACCACCAGCCTTCGCCTCCCAAGGTAAGCTTGTGGCTGAAACTGGAGGTTTGGGGGTGGGAGAGGAGCTCAGGCTGTATTGTACAGTATCCCCATGCACACATATATTTGAGCATCACTGGAGTTGGGAGGGATGCGGATGCTTGTAAATTAATACAGCTCACTACTGAGTGTCTTGGTATATGGCCAAGTAAAAATGCTAGATGTCGAAAAACACTTTTACAAATCCATTTCTATAGAATTCTTAACATATGGATTCTTTTTTTACCAATTTTTAAACTTTAATAGTATTTTGGAAACTGTGCCAAAGGATCTGCATATTTATGTGAGATTTCAGTTCACTGTGCTGGTACATTTAGCATATTTGCAAATCATAAATAAATACAGTGATCTTCATTGTTGGCCGCGAGCGCAATAACTAGGGGTGGGCAAGTTGTTTTAATGTTCAAATTGCACAGTACTCCACACACGTCTCAAAGAATATGGAGCCAGGTAACTACGCACACACAGGCAAAACTTGACACAATACGCACGCGCACAATCCCCAAAAAAAACAATCTCCAACTATACTGACAGTTTCACCCCAAAGAGCTGAAAGCAGGGTAAATGGGGTCTGTGATTATTGGATACCTTCTGGAGAGATCTGTCTTTGGACAGCAAATGCACACCACCACGGCAGCCACGCAAACCTTTAGGTGTGCGCCCTTTCGCCATACAGGCACACCCAGGCAACCACCCATACATTTAAGTGTGCACCCTTTCACCATACAGGCCCCCATACATTTAAGCGTGCACACTTTCACCATATAGGCATGCCCAGGCAGCCACCCATACATTTAAGTGAGCATCCTTTCATCATACACTCACACACGCACACCCAGCCACCCAGCCACCCATACATTTAAGTGTTCACCCTTTGACCATACACTCACACAGGCACACCCAGGCAGCCATCCATACATCATGCACTCACTCATTCATGCACATTACATTGTACACAAATATACACACACTCACATGCATGCACACACTTTTAAAGAAAATAC
This sequence comes from Ambystoma mexicanum, assembly GCF_040938575.1. Taxonomy (NCBI): domain Eukaryota; kingdom Metazoa; phylum Chordata; class Amphibia; order Caudata; family Ambystomatidae; genus Ambystoma; species Ambystoma mexicanum. The sequence continues at coordinate 502,024,479 of NC_090929.1, read as the reverse complement.
ATTTTCTTACCTTTAATTCTTTAATCTGTTGGTCCAGGGAACGGTCCTTCAGCTCCCTGCAGCAGCCAGGAACGTTTCTTTCCGTCACCTGCAGAGGATCTGGAGGCCTCCATGTCATGGGTGGAGGGTGGCCTTTTACTTAAAAAAGAAATGGTTTCTTTTCGAAGTCACTCTGCCTTCATAAAGAAATTATTTCCTTTAAAGGACCAAACCGTAGCAGAAATAATTTCCTTATGAAGGCAGAGCGACTTCAAAAAGAAACTATTTCTTGTTTTGTTGTCCCCTCCCAGGACATGTGTTGGCTGGGCCCCCCGCACCATGGGGTCTGCGGGGGCTGCCCCGGCTCCCGCTACCTCAGTGAATGCGGGCAGATCACTCATCAGCCACATCTGCACAGCTCTTTTTCACTTGCAGGACAGCTATCTCTCTGTTAGGGTGTTGATGCTGAGGGTCCTGGATGATTGTGTTCTCACACTATGGATAACATGTTCAAGCCCAGGACCAAATACATTTTTCTTCTGGCATGCTATTAATGTGTACTAACACCAGCGCTGTGAAGTATGCTAATAAGCACTAGAAAACTGTTTTGGTTAATAAATGTGATGCAAAATTGAAAGCACAAATAGCAATAAAGACAAGAAGTACACCTCAAAATGCCTGTGTGTTCCCCCACATGCTCATTAAAAATGCCTGGGGGGATCGTACATTCGCCACATGCTCCTCCCGGCTACCCCAAACGAACAGTCCGGCCCCTTGTAGACAGCTTGTAAGACACATTCGGCCCTCCAGCAAAACTAGTTGTGCCCCCCTGCCCTACAGGATGTTAGCATTCAAATCTAAGAGGACAGTTTTCAGTGCCATTTGCCTGGCTAAAACCTGATTGATGTTTACCAAGAATATTTTGCTCGTTAATATGTGCCTGGACTTGGACGTATGCAACTCTATCCAAAGGTATCAGCAAGAACGGCACATTAGTAATAGGGCTGTAGTTGGTTGCGACTGCAGAATCTAACATAGTCTTTTTTAATAAAGGCATGATCCAAGCTTGTTTAATTGTGTCATATTTATATGAAATATATATATATATATATATAGATAATTCTCTGTTACAGTAGTTTGTTGCTTTTCACCTTACTTATCATATTTCTTTCATCCTTTCTTTTCTTTTATATTACTTATTGCTGTGTTGGTGCCACTTGAAATAATATCCTTTTCTAATTTTTAAAATGTCTCTGTCATTACATGTCTCATGATATGACCAATACGAACTTAGTTGTCCTCACAGTCCCAGACCTCAGTCTATGTGTTTAGCGCAGGAAGTATTGTCTACCATCCATCAATGTGTGCTCATGCCACTATGAGTCAGAACTTGAAATTAGACTGTGAGAGAAAGAGAGCAAGGCTGCCTCAGGAAGAACCCCATTCAAGCTACTTGCAGAAAACAAGGTATTAGTCAGTAGACTAGACTGATGAGGTGAAGAGGTTAGCCGCTGCCAGTGGGGAAAGTTCGTCTTTCATTTCTTAAATGACGAAACGAACTCCAACAACACATTTAGAGTTGACACAATGGAAGGAATGCGCAGTTTAAATTCGGACCCCTGGTTGGTGTGGCCTACACCATAAAGGCACTTGTGGACCGTACAGAAATGATTAAACTGCATGGGCATTTTTCAAGTCTTCAGAGTGAAACATCTGGCCCTGAAAGCATGCATTAAAGTGTCATGACTGTTCTTTGTCATACATGGGCTTTTTAATAATTTTTGAAGGTACAGTGTGGACACAGAATGGAATTAATGTTCCCACCTTACTTTCCTGGTCCGCCTACAAATGGTCTTCTGCCAGCATGTTATTTTAATGCTGGTGGAAAACCACTGGATCCTGGTGGAATCCACCTTTTGTAGCAGCTGCTAGAAGCAGGCGGATTCCTTAGGAATCTATTGTACGTGCCTTCCAAAGTCCTAAGTTGCATGAGACATTTGCCTGCTTTGCCCATGTTTTTGTCAGCTTGAACCATTCTTTTGCACTTCGTAAAGTGAGGAGGGGAAAGATCCAGTAGCAAAAGAGTGGTTGCAGAAATCAGCAAGTGCAAGGAGCAAATGGTGTCCTTGATAGTTCTGCAGGAGCAAGGGGAAACCTGTTTGGAGGAGATTTCATAGAGCGGACAGCCCTGGTGACCTCAACAGGTGTGACAGGGGGGAAGGAGTAGAGAGGAAGAAGGAGTGTTGGAGGCCGAATGAGGTATGGGGGTACGAGAGGGGGTGAGGGAGTGGATAGCAAGGGTGCTGAGGATGTCCAGAGTTTTAGTGGTGAAGTGTGTGGACAAAGCATTGCAGAGTGCCTGGGATGGAAGTGGTGAGGAGGAGACTGTAGAAGGGTTGGCTAGTTCCCTGCAGATTTTAAAGAGTTCAGCGGTGTTGTTGGAGGCACCCGATACTTGAGCCTGGATGTGGGCCCTTTTCTTTGCGTGGATGGAGAGTCTATATTGGAGCAGGCAGCAGGCCAGTTTGTCAGAGGGTATGCCTGAGGTTTGCCACTTTCGTTCCACAGCTCAGCACTTGCGTTTCAAGGCTGCAAGTTCGGAGCCATACCAGGTATTGCGCTTAGAGGCAGGTTTCAGGTGGATCCTCATGACTGGGGCAAAACTGTCCAGAGTGTTGGTAAGAGCCAGATGGAGGTTGCTGAGAGCAAAGAGCAGAGTCAGGGGTAGAGTAGAGAGGGGGGATGAAGGTGATTGCGAAGGAAGCAGCTGACACTCATTTTATCGGATGGATGTTCGTGAACGAGCTTGGCAGGGCTGGAAGAGGTGCAGTCAGAGGGTCGAGGGGACCCAGGTAAGAGGAGAGGAGAGAGTGGTCTGACCAGGATAGTGGTGTGATCAGAGGAGGGAGAGTGAAAGGACAGAGTGGATGAGGGCATCAAGAGGGTGTCCTGTCAAGTGGGTTGGACCAGACAGGAGAATGGAGAGGGAGAGTGAGGTGCAGAGGCCATGGAAGAAGGTGGATGCTGTGAAAGTGGAGCCCAAGTGGATGTTGAAGTCACCCAAGAGAAGGAGTTTAGAGCTGGTAGTGAGGAGAGGGGAGCAGAAATCGGCCCATTCACAGAGGAACAGGGTGGTAGTGCCAGGGGGTAGTGACAATGGTCAGAGAGGAGGAGGGAGAGATGACCAACTTGCAGACCACACTCTAAAAGGAGGAGTAAGACTGGTTGGGTATGAGGGAGGAAGGAACCCACTCAGGGAAGATTAAGGCAACCCCACAGCAAGCACGTTTGGGTTGTGGCTTGGAAATTACCTTATAGCCATCAGGGAGAAGGGAGTCAAAAGCAGTGACTGAGCTGGCATTGAACCACGTCTCGGTAAGAGCGAGAATGTTGTCTTTAAGAAGGAGGCAGATGTCGGCAGAGTGTTTGATGGCTGAACAGGCTTTAAGTGTGGCCAGGTGGAGGAGGTCACCGCCTCTGAAGGTTTTCCGAGGAGGAGTACATGGCCGTGGTACACCGGTCAGAGGGGGAGGGATAGGGAGAGTGGTTGGGGGAGCGGCAGGTGAAGGAAGGGAGTTAATGAGGGATGGCAGGCGCTGGTCAAAGAGAAAGGGGTTGAGTTGAGGACCCTGAACCAGGATGGTGCCAGAGTGGTTGACATTAATGATACAGCGGGATGATGAGAAGCCCGCTAAGAGGACTTCCCACTTAGTGCCACCATTAATGAGAGAGGAAGTGAGTGGGGAGAGAGTGGAGATGAGATGAGGAGTCCATAGATCTGGAGAGGGGACAGAGAAGAGGATATCGGTGAAGACATGTCTGGAACTTGCACTGACATAGGTGTCTGCGATGGGTAGGCCAGGGTTGAGGTCTTTTTTGAGCTTTTCTCTTCCAGACTTTGTCAGAGAAGCAGGGTAGGTGATAATGTAGCAGTTAGTCAAGATAGGAGAGATGGTGAGTGCCGGTGGGCAGTCATAATTTCGAAAAAAAATGTCGACAGACAAAAATGTCGACAGACAAAAATGTCGACAAAAAAATGTCGAAAAAAAAATGTTGACTTTCGTTTTTTTAATTATATATTTATTTTAGGGGTTCGGGAGTTAAAAAAAAGGGAAAAATTAAAAAAAAATCAATAAAGGGGGGTTGGGAGGGGAACCCCCCCATTTCGAAAAAAAAATGCATTGAAAAAAAAAGTCGACATTTTTTTTTTCGACATTTTTTTTTTTGAAATTTTGACTTTCGACATTTTTGTTGTCGAAATTATCACTATGAACCGTGAGTGCCATTAGGGTGCCAGGGGATGGTTTAAGAAAGAAGGAGTGGTCGCACTGCACAGTCGTAGCCCAAGCTGCCAGGAGGCTTATTGGTTACAGGGGGACACAAAAAACAATGCAGCAGTGGGGTGCAAGAGGTTACAAACACACACAAATTCGAAATACAAAAACAGGGCACAGAAAGCAGAGAAGGAAGGAAGTGCCGGTCCGATAGCACAGCGAGTAGAGCGCTCGCTTTGACATCTGTGCAGAGTCTGCTAACACAGGTTTGAAACACGGCAGGGCCAAACTCAGCCTCTCATCCTTCCGAAGTCGAAAAATGAGCACCTCACATCGTGGGTATAAGCAGCGCTCAGATGCCTGAGGGTTCGTAGCGCTATATAAATGCTAAATTATTAATATTATTATTATTAAGAGGTATAATATGTGATCCAGGGAAGGCAGATTGAAGAAGGTGCAGTTATGGTTCAGATTGTGGGTGGGGGAGGCAGTTGGAGAAGTTTAAACTTCACTCAAAGGTCAAGGTGTAGGGGGGCAAAGTTAGTATGTAATAGCCAGGTGCATTGTGTGGCTGCTTCATAGTTTGCAAGTTCAGGAGGGTGGGGGACCTCCTAGCACTCCCACGCCTGGACAGGCACAGAGAGGGCCTTAGGAGTTGGCATTGGAGAAGGGGGCTGGCTCTGTGATTGGCTGGTTTCCCCACGGGCTAGCCAATAGGAGTAGCTGTGGGGCTGGTGGGGAGGCACACCTACAGCTCATACAGTGTCAGCCATCTTGGAGTGCTGCCTAGCAACCCAGAACAATGCAAAAACTGCCACAGTGCTGAATAAGATTACAAGCCTCACACACAACATGTAGGGGTCCCCAGCAGGATTAGCATGCCGCCAGTGTAATTGCGGCAATTCTTTAAAAATAAAAGAATAAAACAGTTTTCTTTTATTTATTATTTGCAAAAAATGCTCCTTGATCTGCAGGCCCCCCAGACAGTGGTGCTTACCTGCAAGATGCTTGAGTAGTCCCTTCTGGGGCAGTAGTCCCATCTGGAGGCTTATGGATATCGCCTCTCTGCATGGAAGCACACTGATGTTGATGCAGCTCCCCTTCGGCCCAGCCTTGATCATGGAGGAGCCTGGTACCAGGTGAGACTCAGGGGATGGCTAAGCAACCAGTCAGCACAGCAGACCGATAGTTCATTAGGGAAGAAAAAGAGAGAAAGTAGAGGAGAAGAGGAATGTCTTGAGCAGCTTCCAGAACTTCAGGTGGTCCAGTTCAAGTTTACGAGGGGAAGGGCAGGGAGGTAATTCTAGAAGGAGGCACCTGCAGAGGGGAGAGATCTACCCTGCACTCCCTGAAAAAGCATCTGACCCTCCGGGAGTTGGAGGTAGCTGAGCGAAGGGTTCGGGAAGGAAGGTATTCAGCCTTGTGGGCGATGCAGAGGGTCTTGAACTTGATCCTTGCAGCCACCTGGAGCCAGTGGAGAGATTCCAGGGCTGGAGAGATACGGTCCCTGGGCTTGAGTCTTACAGTCCTGTTCTGGATTAGTTGCAGGGGGCGGAGGCGGAGAGTAGTAGAAGGCAGATTGAGAAAGAGGCTGTTGCAATTGTCCAGCATAGAGAAAACCAGGGCTCTGGAGAGGGTGAGCTTCTGGGGGAAAATAAGAAAAGGCAGAATACCTCTGCGTAGGTTCAGCTGGTCGTGGGCCTTCTTGGCAAGGCAGTGATGTTAGGAGGGAGTGGAATCGAAGATGACTCCAAGGTTTTTTGCCTCGCAGGAAGGTGAAGAAAGAGGGCCCAAGGAGAGCGGCCAGAGTAAGAGAAGGAAAGCGGGAGCAGGGGTGCCAATGAGAAGGATCTCCATCTTGCTGGCATTAAGGCAGAAATCATTGGAGGCGCACCAATCCTGAATCGCAGATAGACAGTCAGGAATGAGTGAGAGAGGAGAGGTGGCTGAGGGAAGCCTGAAAGAGAGCTGGGTGTCATCCGCATAACACTGGCAGTTAGAGGAGAAGGTAGAGATCAAGTGGGCCAAAGGGGCCAAGTAGACATTGAAGAGCCAGGGCGAGAGGTTAGATCCCTGGGGAACAACACATGTGGAGAGAGAGGCGGTGGAGAGAAAGGACCCAAGTTGGACCTGGGAGTGTTGGTCCAGGAGGAAAACAACTCCAGGGCCTGACCTGTTCTGCCCAGGTGCTCGCAGAGGCGATTGACCAGGATGGCGTGATTGACCTTGTCAAAAGCAGAGGAAAGGTCTAAGAGGATGAGGACAGAAGGAAGGCTGGAGTCAAGATTAGGGAGCAGATCTTCATGGGTGTTCAGGAGAGCAGTTTCTGTGCCTCTGGCTGCTCTGAAATCAGACTGATGGTCATGGAGACAACCAACAGATTTAGTATGGAGAGTAAACTGGTAGAAGACCAGCTTTTCCAGGAGTTTGCCCAAGAAAGGAGAGATAGAGATCAGGCAATAGTTTGCTGGATCAGTAGGGTCAGCCAAAGGCGTTTTAAGGATAGGGTGCACAAGGGAGTTCTTGAGGAGAGAGGGGAAGGATCCAGTGGCAAAAGAGTGATTGCAGAAATTCGCCAAGGGTGGTGCGAGGGGTTCAATGTGGTCCTTGATGGTTCTGGAGGAGCAGGGGGGGACCTGTTTGGACAGAAATGTCATCCAACCACACTGTTACAAACATAATCCAGCATAGTGCAGTGTAATATATTCACTTGAACTTGATGCTGAAAGCTCAGAACAAATAGGGAAACATGAAACTTGACAAACGAATGGGTAGTTGAAGTGGATTGTTGGGGGTGCAGAGCGCAATGCATAAAAGAAAAGAATGCTGAGTGTTTAGGGCATCCATAAAATATGAGGTTTTATCTGGAGTACTGTGTCCAGGCCTCTAGGCCACACCCAGAATGCTGCCATCACTACTAGAAGTTTCCCCTGGATACTTTATTCAGCTCTAACGCAACCTTTTTTTCATTTTAAACCTCAACAAATACATCCCATTTCTGATCAAGGGCAGTTGTAATTTAGTTCCTACAGCCATCATGTCCAGCCCCCTTCGACCATGGCATTGTCGTTTATTTAGACTAAGCAGCATGTTTGATCAGGTGTGTGCCGTTAGTACAAAATGCAGCAGGTCAACAAATCGGCACATTTTCCAAACATCGTGATCATTACAAAATAGCAAAATCAAACACAGCAATTGCATTCTCCTCCTCAACACAATGAACAATGCACTTAATCCAATACATGAATCATTTAAAGATAGAGAAGGTGGTTACAATGGTGTTGCTATTGGCTTTTACTCAATCAACCCTGCTTGTTCATAGAAATGTGCCTGCCGATAGAACACTGGGTCGAGCAACCATCAACGTATGTGTCAGCATTGCCAAGAAAGCCCAATCTCGCTTCTTGCAATCTTCTTAAAGACAGGTCTATGCTAGCAACATACCAATGTGATAGGAGAAAACCCCCAGTTTGTAAAGAGGGAATGAATCGAGGATGCCTTCCAGAGAGAGGAAATACAAACAGTTATGATATAATAATACAGGAAGTGAAAGAACAGATGCTGCAACTTGTATTTAGATAGCTGGCACACATGTAGGCTGGGGTGGCAATGAGACCCCCAAATAATGTTCAAAGAAAGGACTCCGGCAGACCACACGGCAGGAACGCACGTAAAACCGCCCCGGACACTTGGGTACATATCACACCTCAGGTCAATGGAAGATAACCGAAGGCACGGCCACCCACCCGCACTCCGCTGCACTCACACGCTACTTTGAAACACATCACACAACACCTCTGCCATTAGAATGCAGCAAAGTCCCATGACAAGAATCCAGTCTAGCTGGACACATAACTAGTCTCCTGGACTCACACACCCTCCTTTAACTTCACAGCAGCCATCCACAAGCCAGCTCGATATGGGTCGTTAGCAGGGACTTGGCCACCCCTACCTACCTTCGTATTGGCTAAAATGCACACATGTATTCTATGCTCCTCTGACCAATATCCCATATCTCGTGCGGATAGCTCAGCGGCAGCGTGCTCACCTTGGAAGCAAGACGACATGGCGCAACACAGGTTCGATCCCCAGTCCGCGCTTTGAAACCTCTGGGTATCAAGCACGTTATAAATAACCTATCATATCATATCATTCCATTCTGGTCCCTCAAGGGCGTTCAACTACAGCACTTTGAGGCCATACCAATGGGAATAGGCGCTGTAAAAATGCCATATTACATTACATTGCACATTTATTGTGCCAGGCAAATAGTGAAAGAAATTTAACAGCATGGTACACTTCACTGAATCAAAGAAGGAGATTAATTAATATATGGTCTTTATAAAAACACATGACTGGGCTATCTCCACCCTCGTGACACAAAGGGCTAATAATTGTGTAAACAAAACCGGTTCAATTGGGTGAAAACACCAACTCCCGAACCCAGACTGAACTAGGTGTCATGAGACCCCCAAATAATGTCCTCAGCAATGCAAAGAAAGGACTGCGGCAGACCACAGGACTGCAAAGCCCCCTCCTGTAGGGCTAGTCATTGTGTAACCAGAAGTGGTGCAATTGGGTGAAAACAACACGTAACTCCCGAACCCGGATTCAACTAGGTGAAATATCCACAAGCTCTATAGTGAATACAGGGCACACAATCATGTGGTAGAGATGTTGATTGAGGCCAAAAACGTCTAGCGCAATATGTGTAATCCTACAAAGTAAGGAGCACAGTTCACTCGTCCGTAACAATAAATAACAAACAAACAACGGGAGCTCAGTGTACAGTAATCCCAAAATGAATGTAAATACGGAAATCCAAACCCAGGCGTTAAGGGGTTAACAGCGCCGTAAAAGGTGGCGGCGCCGTTAAACCCTTAACGCCTGATTACGAGGTCCCTTTGCTGCTTTTAGCAGGCGTTAAAAAACCAACCCGCAAAGGGACCTAGGAGCTAATTACAGCACCGTAATTTACGGTGCCGTAATTAGCGCCTTCCCCAGTCGCATTGAGCCCTATGGGGCAAAAATGGGAATGGGGAAGGGCCATGGCGGCATGGGGAATTACCGCCCCGCCAAACTCGGAATGGGGCGGTAATTCCCCATTCCTCCATGGCGGAGTCGGTAAGTTACCGGCATGGACCATGGTGCTATTAGCACCATGGTCCAACGCCTGGGTCGTAATGAGGGCCATGATTCTAAACATTCTTTTTTTTAATTGCTGCTTCTATGTGCAACCAATTAGGATTCGGGTCTACTTGGTCGAAAATATTTGACCACATTTTTGGTCTCGTTTTTTTTGGTAAAAAATGTGGGGGGAGAACCCCCGCATCTCCCTCCAGAGTTCCCCCCACCTTAACCTATTCCCTTACCATATATTTATTTTATTTAATTTGACCGAAAAACGATTTTTAAAAACCTGTCAAATCGAAAAGGTCAAATGTTTTTCGATCAAGTATGCTAATACCACAATTTGCACCATGCAGCCCCAGGCCCAATGGGGACCAAGCTAAGATAGGGCTACCTGCACCCACAAAACCTGAAAGGGAAAACTAAACACACATACACCAATGGCATATGGGCATGTGTTATTGTATTGCACTTATCTTTGCCTGACAGTGGGATGATCCACATGGAGCCTTGGAACGTTGTGCACAGAGGTCAAAGGTGACTCGGAGTGCACTGGCCTAAACACTGCAGTGCAGCAGGAGAGACTGGACAATATGTTACAAATGGGTAGAGGAAGGAGAGCAACAACGGTAGCATTGCTCGAGTGGACCCTTTAGTGCCACAGGGGACCCATGCTTCCAGGTCGGCCACATCAAGAGTGGCCCAATGAGGAGTGAGAGCTGCAGTCTGCGTGCCTGCTGGAGCCCAGGTGTAGGAGCAGTATTAGGAGATTTAGGCCTGCCCTGGGACCATTTGGGCTGGGCACAGCAAGGGGAATTGGGCAGACCCTGCTTCATACACAGATGGGGGTTGTGTGTGGCAGCGTGGAGTCTCACGGGTGAACAGATGGCATGCAGGGATAGAACCTCAGCCCACAGCTAGAGGGGACCCCACACCAGCATTGATGCCTAGGAAGAAGAAAACAGCCTACGGTAGATCTGCCCACCCCAGTGCGAGATGGGCAGTCAGCAGCTCTAGAAGTCATCGCTCCGTTGCCAGTTAGGCACTGGTGAAGTGGGAGTGGTGAGAGCTGCACAAAGTCCGGGGTGGTCCGTTTCATGTTGTGACGATGGGCTAAGCGCCCTCCCACATCGTTATGAGGGAAGGCTCACTTTTGTGCCTGGACAAGGGGAAATGACGTTGGCGTAGGGAGGGGGTGGGGAAAAAGGGAAATGACAGTTTTGCAGATGCCAGCGTGTAATAAAGAAGCAGTATTACACCGGCCATCGTGTGTGCATATTTATTGAGCATTGCAGGCCTCCCTGCTCGATTGGTCCTCGGAGCAGGTGAGGCACGACCTCACACTGGCGACAAGGAGGTCTGAGTCGGGACGCATGCCACAACAGCCGCAGCACCCCAAAGAGCCAGGGACAGCGCGAGCCCAGAACACGTGGCCCTGACTAGCGGACCGCAGAGCCTGCAGCCCTGCGGCCAGGGACGTCATTTCACCCAAATGCCAGGGGTAGCGGGACCTCTGATGACATCACAGGAAGTGATATAATTTGACCCCACCTCAACGTGACATCACAGGAAACAATGTAACACAACTTTTACCCATTGTCAAAACAGGAAGTGGCATCACGTAGCATTGTTCCTAAGTACACTATGAAAAATATGGCTACAATATCGATGAAAGTGATAAACATTTCATGCAAGAATAAATCACCATATGTATCGCAGAAAAAAATATGCTATAACTGCAACTTGCGAAAAGCAAAATACATAGTCCGAAATGGATGTTGTTCTACTCTTAATGCTTTTTTGGAGTATTTTGTCTGCATTGTGAATTTGAGGTGTTTAAGAACACACTAAATCAGTGACTCACCCCCTAAAGTGTACCAGAAATAAACCTTTAATGAGTCTAGCAATTATTGTATAGAATTCTAGAAAGACAAATTATTTGTTATTCCCATTCTTTCTTATTTAGTCACTGCTCAAAGTGTTACACTTGTGGAATGCCCTGTTTTTTTTTTAAAAAAAAAGCCTGAACAAGAAAGCCAGCCATTCTAGAAACAAAGTGCCAAATAGCATTGGCCACAGCCCAGGATCTTCAATGTGTAAAAAAAGAAAAGAGGCATCAAGGACAGAGACCACAGGGATAGCAATGGAGACCGACCCCTAAATGACGTCCATGCCTGCGGCTCAGGAGGGTTCTGTAGGCCTGTACAACATGTGTCGCCGCGCCTCCCATCAGGGCACACATCAATAAACCACAAGGTACGAAGGGGGTGGGGGAAGCGAATGCTCCCGCAGGCAGTCTAGAGCTCACGGATTGAGTGGCTGCCAAGGCCCCAGAGAGGGTCGACAAGAGCACAACCCACAAGGAACCCCCCCTGCCCCCTATCAAGCACTGAAGGAATAGAGAGGACCACCACACCCTGTCTGAAAGTGTTGAAAATAAACCCAGCAAGCGCAAAAGGAATAGAGAGGACAACCACACCCTGTCAGAAAGTGGGCCGGAAGATCCCCCTGCCCACCACCCCCTCCCCAGCCATTGAAGCTGAATAGTGCTACCAGAGCACAACCGTGACCGCACCATGTCAGGAGATGATGTTGCATCCAAGTTAGGCAGAGACACAGCTGGACCCATCCTCACGTTGGGTGGAGGATCCCAAATACTGCATCTACCACATGCATTTAACCTGCATGAAACCAGCAACCTGGGGCCACCATGGAGAATCTGGCTAAGAGACTTTAAATTCTATGCAGGAGCCATAGGCTTCAATGATGATGAGAGACTAAAGAATACACTTTCCATGGCAGTTGAGCCAGCAGGAGGGACATCACAGGTGAATTACTCAACGGCATCATTCCAGGACCTAGACATAAAATTGTCAGAATACTTTGTGCCCCACACCAACGTCGACTATGAAAGACACATCTGTCTGACGACGCGCCAAGACAAAGGAGAATTTCTTGACAAATTTGTCATGAGTCTGAGAATAAAATTGAAACACTGAATTTCATAAATACTCTAACGAGGAGGCTTTGAGATCTCAAGTCATAGCCGGATGTGAATCTCAATCGTTCAGGAAGAAACTCCTGCAAACACAGAGATCACTAGAGGAAATCCTAGCTTTGGCTTGCATGGAAGCTGCCGTCGAATTCCAGCTAGATAATTTGGGCAAGGTCACAATACCATTTCAGGGCCGTATGCAAAAACGCACCCTTACCTCCAGCCAGCAGAAGACCACTAAGAGAATGACGGTCGACGATACTGACAGGTCCCCACAAGCATGGGCCCGACAGTGAATCCAGAAGGCCAAGACGAGACGAGATCAAATACAGCAGATCATATGCACGAGAAGAACACAGACCATCCGAAAGCTCCAGACGGAGTGGCCGCAGATGCCACGTCCGGTACATTGAGATGAGATCACCCTCCAGTAGTGACTCGCTCTCATCTGGCAAATATCAACACAAAAAAGGATACGTGTGGGCTTTGAACAACAACACAGCGATGCAACACAGTTCAGTCCTCATGCTCGAAGTCAATAACACCCCCTGGAATTCCTAACAGACATGTGGGTGACGGTCAACATAATCAGTGAGGAATCCTGTAACACACTTTCCAGGGCCCCAAAACTCAAGTGATCCACCATCGCCATCTATCCATATGGATCCACCTCACCACTTCCGTGCAAAAGGGTCATCACCGCCAAATGCACCACACAGCAAAGGTCCCGCTACATGTCCTCAAAACCGAAGTGAATAGCGGATGCATCCTCAGCTTTAAAGCAGCGGTAGAAATGCACTGCATACACATATTATACCAACTAATGGCCCACAAATACGTTGCAAGGCCGGAAGACATTGAAGCAGCATTCCCAAACCTATTCAAAGGACTTGTAAGAAATGGAATATTCAGCTGCATATCAACCCAGATATTAAGCCAGTCGCACAACACTACAGGGGCATACCCATCAATATACAACGACAAGTAGGAGAAGAGATCAGCAAACTTCTGAAGTCATGGGTCTGAAGCAGCAGGTCACTGAGCCAGTGATAGGGCCCACCGCCTGGGTGTCACCCAAAGTCCAAAAGTCCATGTCCCAAATAAATCACGAGACGGTTCCATCAGGCTATGCATGGACATGAGGAAGACGAACTAAGCAATTTAGCGGGAATGACACCAAGCGTCCATGATCGACATACTAGATGGTGCAAACTTTTTCTCCAAATTAGACCTCACGAAAGGTTATCACCAGCTCGAGATTGCCCCTGAATCTCGGTACATCCCAACCTTCGCAACCCACATGGGTCTATTCCAGTACAAGTGGCTTAGTTTCGGAATCTCGTCTGTGGCAGACATTTTTCAAGAGGAGAGCCACAAAGTCATCCTCCATGTCCCCAACTGCCTCAACTATTCCAACGATGTACTCGTGTTCGGCAAGTCGAAGGAAGAACATGATGCCACCCTGCACCGAGTATGCACAGCCCTCAAAGCCATGGGTCTCACTCTCAACAATGTGAATTTAAGAAGGGTTCGCTCAGGTTTTTCGAACACATATTTTCAGAGAAAGGAATGGGACCCGGCCCAGACAAGGTAGCAGCACTGAACACTGCACAGCCACCCCAGAATGTCTCCGAACTCTGTTCATTCCTTGGACTCGCAAGCTACTGCTCAAGATACCTCCAGGATTACGCAAATGGTCAGCAACCCCCTCTGCCTACTCACACGGAAGGACCAACCCTTTGAGTGGTCAATGGGTTGGTCCTTTGAGACTATACAAAACAACATCTCCAAGGGAGAAGACATGGCCTACTTCAATGCCGAAAAGGAAAACTGAAGTCATCGTCGACACCAGTCCTGCGGGTCTGGGAGCCATACTGACACAACGAGACCCCATGGACCAAACCAACCTGTTCATAGTGGGCTGTGCAAGCAGAAGTCTCACAGGCTCGGAACAAGCGTACTCCCATGTGGAAAAGGAAAGCCTGGCAGTAGTATGGGCCTGCAAGTATTTCCATCTTTTCCTATATTGAAAGGCATTCACCGTTATTACAGACCACCAAACCCTCCTGACGATCTATGGAGACCCAAAAGCAAGAATGCTACTGAGGGTTGCACGGTGGGACTAAGACTTCAGGACTACAAATTTGACAACACACACCATCCGGGCAAGGAAGACAATCCAGCCGATTGACTGTCAAGACATCCCACAGGGCCGGCCCAAGCGGGCCCCTCTATCGCATTTGCGTACATCAACTATGTAATTCATCACCTACAGCCTTTGCCAGTCGATTGGACCACCCTCGCAAAAGAATCGGAACGGGACCTGGCACTCAAGATCATGACCCACTGTATCAAAACAGGAAAGACAACCCACTTAAGGAATCAGGCCAGAAGCGACCCGGAATCAAGGGTCGAAATAAGATGTATGGAGCTGGTAAAGGATGAACTTATAATTGTATATGACCACATCATCATGAAGGGCTGGAAAGTGATAATCCTAGAAGCACTGAGAGAAAAGACAGTCATGCTGGCGCATGAAGGCCACCGGGGGTAGTATCCACAAAACGCCTCCTACAGCAGAAACTATGGTTCCCCAAACTGGGAGCCATAGTAAAAGGAATCATAGGCAAATGCACAATCTGCTCTCAGGTTTCTGCGCCCTCTCATTCCAACCCACTGCAGATGTCCCCACTCCGAGACAGGGTCTGTGAAGAACTGGCTGTAGACTTCTTTGGACCACTATGAAATAGAACATATATTCTTGTACTTATTGACGAGTACTCCCGTTTTCCAAATGCCCAGCTCATAGAATCTACAGCAGCTACCTGCGTCATCCCCGCACTAGATCTCAGGCTGTCAACATATGGGATACAAAAGATTATAAAGTCAGGCAATGGCCCACCTTTCACCAGCCATGACTTTGAGAATTGTGCACGCTACATGGGGTTCCAGCACAGGAAGATAACCCCACGATGGCCCCAAGCTAACGGCATCATTGAGAGATTCATGGAATGTCAAGAGAACACTACAAATAGCCAACATCAACATCAAACCGCTTGAGAAAGCTTTATACTCCAGCGCGAATATGAGCACACTCCACACAGCACCACGGTAGTCTGCCCATCGGACTGTATGTTTCATAGAACAGTAAGAACATGACTACCTAAAGGCAACAAACAAGAGCACACAGTACCTCTAGAACAAAAGACCAGGACTCAGGACCAAGAAAGAAATGAAAAATGAAAGACAGAGCAGACCCCCGGCGAGGAGCGAAAGAGTGCGACATAGAACTGGGAGACCACGGGCTAGTGCAACAGTCAAAAGTAAGAAAGGAAGACCCCACGTTTGCACCCGAGCGCTTGGTTGTAATCAGCAAAAAGGGCACATGATAACGCCAAGTGGGGACCAGCAGCAGTCCATAACACAAAACTCCTCCCACTCAAGAAACTCATGAGTCCACTTCGGGCAGAAATCAAGTTTACCCTCTCTCGGATGACTCATACCTGGGTGACGGCGAGCAGTCAGAGGAAGAAGCCAGCAGTGGAGAGGCAGATGAACTACCGCACCTGAATATGCACAACCATCTGACATGACCTCAGCGACGTTGCATCAAGCCTCAGAGACTGATCGAAGAAATGGGGTAAGCCGCGAGATGATCTTGCATGTTAAAAAGGGGAGAGATGTCATGTTGTGAATATGGGCTAAGTGACCTCCCACATCATTATGTGGGAAGGCCCACATTTGGGCCTGGGCAAGGAGAAATGACGTTAGGCTAGGGAGGGGGCAGGGAAAGGGGGAAAGGGCAATCAGGCAGATGTCAGCATGTAATAAAGGAGCAGTATTACACTGGCCGACGTATGTGTGTATTTATTGAGCATTGTGGGCCTCCCTGCTCGAGTGGTCCTCGGAGCAGATGAGGCACGACCTCGCAGTCCGCGCAGTGGCAGTATCCTGATGGCTTACTGCCTGTGGAGGTTAAACTTGGGTGGGAAGTGCAGAGACACGCTCATGCTTGCTGGTGCCCATTAGCGCGGGGGAACTACTTCGCTGCACACAAGTACTGTGGGCACCCACACCAACATTCTGAGGACTCTGCCCCAAACCTGGGGAGCTTGGTTTGGGAAACTCGAAAACAAAATGCACTATCACAGAGGACATTATTTTGAACAGTACTTCCACGGAGGAAATTATTTAGAATCACGTGTTCAAGCATTATTTCGAACAGCGCTTTCGTTGAGGAAAAGTTAACAGTGGCATAGTGTGCCCCAATCACCTCAGGGGTTAGTAAAATGCTGTGGCTGCAACCAGCGGCAGAGAGGGTCTGATAGCGCCATTCCCCTGATTGATATGGCTGACAGTAAGCAGCAGCATCACCAAGCATGTGACTTGCACAGAACTAATTGGAAGGGACGGGAAGGTGACTGGCATTAAGACACACCTGATATATGGAGTCCCTAAGAGCTATCGCTTAGCTCACATGTTGATGGCTAACCACAGATCGGCTGGGTGGGTAGCCGGAGCAATGCCTCAGTGGCGGCGGTTGTTCCAGGAGAGCCTGATGATAGAATTCATGTGTAGATAGACACTGCCACATGTTTGTTATGTAGTTCTTAAAAATAGAGCTCCCCCTTGAGCTAAGCCATATTATTGTGTCTTGTGATCGTTATGTCTATTGCACCTTAATGGGAACTCTGGCCATAGCCCAACTCCTGTTGTATTATTCTAATGGTTATGATGCAGGCTGCCAAACTCCTTCCTTTTCAGCTGGTCTGGGGTGGTACTTGGTGGTTACCAGTGCTCCCTCCCTGGCTGTGATCAAGAGCATGCCTAGCTGCTAGGCCAAGCTTAGAAATACCAGTGCTACAACTGGAGGGTAAACTTATATAAACATGTTGCCACAATTCAATTCAAAATGTGGCTGCCCGTGACATCTCCTCGAGGAACTTTAATTACAAGCGACCGACAATCTCTTTTTGTGCTGGCTACTGACCGCCGGAACATAGGAGCATGCATGCATGATTAACCACATCAGTGTGTACAAGAGAATGGGGGGAAGGAGATACCGAACTACATCACTATTCGAAATAGTCACCCATTCCTAAACACTCCACAACAGTATATGTTATATATCTCCACCAGGAATAACAGAAAAACCCTTTCTGCTTACCTACTAGTGCATGGGAATGTGGAGCAGAGATGTCTGGCCAGTCGTACAGAAAATACACTTCTCACAAAGTTGACAGTGTTAGTAAAGTTTTCTCTTCTGGCAACTTTCCCTCCTTATTCTATGAACCCCCAAACATTTTGCTTTAGTTTTTGCACTTTGTCCTGACTTTTCTGTAGGGAAGTGGAGTCCCCAGCTTCAGTCCACTGGGCTTCTGCTCTCTTGTTTTGGGGAAGCTGACTAGTCCTTCAGACCATCAGTACTGGGAAACTATGTTTCTTTTTTTCTTTTTACATGTTATCTATTTTGGGTAACTTTTGCATGTTGCAAACAGCACCTTACAATGCAGTGCAAAGGGGGTACTTTTGTATCACCCTGATTGAACCACTACTGGTGTGTGTGTGAGAGGCAGATCTTCATTGGTTGGCCTGAGTTTCTGAGCTCACCTGGGCTTTAGGATAAGAAGAGGAGTGCTGCAGCCATTACCCAGATGTCAAGAGGAGCCAAGCATCCTGCATAGCTGTGAAGACTTCGGAAGACCAGTGGAAGGCTGGTTACCAACTTTTGCTGCAGTCCTGGTGGAGCCCTGCCTGGCTACTGATCTTAGAAGACCCTTGTCAGTACTTCAACCCTTTGAGTGGTGGCATCAACCATTCTCAATGTCTTCTTAGTGCCCAACATTTTGGAGTCTTCTGAAGCATTGCTAGGCCATCCAGTGGCTGACCAACTCCAGTTTGGTTGACCGTGGTAGAAGCGTTTCCATTCAGTGGTTTGACTCTGAACTTCATGGGTCTTCGGCTTGTCCTGTAAGTAACCTTCCTGCAGGATTTCGGTGTCCCAGCATCCAAGGGTCCCGGGATAGAAGGCTTTCCTCAACCACGGCATCTGTGGCACCTGCTGTAGCCATGCATCAGTGACCGTTGTTTAAACCAATTTTCCCACATCTAGTGAAGTATCCTGAAGAGTCCTGCACTGGTGCCTGCTGCATTGCTCCACGAGAAGAGGTTGCACGCAGCTCCTGGACACAACCGGAACTCTTCTTGCACCCACAGCTCCTGGGCTTCTTCGACTAGAATCAATGGCGGGAAAATCGACCTCTGGCAACCCTCCAATGACCTGCCAAGTCTGAGGAAAAATCGAAGCATTGGGTAACTTACAACAGTACTTACCTGCACCCCTATCTCCACCCTTTAAAAGTTTGAGAACTTTTAAATAGTTTTGTAACTTTTGGCTTTGGCAATAGCTGTTCCCAAACTCCCCCCAAAAGGTAGAAAAAGGTTTTACTCACCAGTGAACTTCTTTATCTGTCTTCTGCAACCTGTTTCACATCCACAGGACCCTCCTCCTAACTTTTTCCCACTCCCTTAATCTATTGGAAACTTTGTGAAATGTTGGGCACAGGGCCCCATACATCTTAGGGTTGGACTTTATAAATTAGGGTTGTTATTCCTGTGGAGTGTTGGCGATATAGCTAAGTACTTACCCTTTCAGGCATTGGGGGCGGGGGGGGGGTGTTTGGGGGTGATTGATTATTTTTCACTAACTCACTGTGATTCTGTTTATGTATTACGCTATTAGTGTTGAGTGATAATATTACCTCTTCTTAGTTATTTACATAGTGTATTCTTGGCCATATATATAGTCTTTTTATAACTAACTGTCTAAGTGTAATCTTTGATTGCTCACTATTTGGACTCATTGTGGACCCCATACCCCACTCACATTCTCCTGAGACTTAGCCTTGGCCACTCTCCATGCTACCTTGATTGGTTTGGCTAAGGATCACAGAGTTTCCCTGTTCACTACACCTAGGGTGGCCTTCTAACCATCTGTTCACCAGACCAAAGTTTAGAAATCTAACAGACGGCTGTGTACTCTTTTTCTTGTTTTGTTAACTGTGTCTGTTTTTAAAAAAAAAATGTTACGGTGTGCTTTTTAAACTGTTGACCAATGTTAGCCTCACCCTAATCTACAACACCTTTTCATGAGGCGTGTAGATGTCCAGTGGGAAATCTAAATACTGCAATGGGTAACAGGAGTTGTAGTAATTTTGAAAGCCCTGGTTCTACAACCCAGTACAAGGAAGAATGCACTGCATAAATCTCTCTAGAAGGCATTTGTGGGTGATTCAACAATTCAAATCAGTGTCACATTTCCTGGTTTTCAAATGCCGATCGAGATGCATAATATACCACATTTTGGATGATTCTTTAAATCAAAACAGTTCCAATTATGTCCCAGTTTGTAAAGGTGGAGCGGGATGTACAAATTACTGAAAACCACTATGGGCATTTGTAGTGAATTGGACTGTGTTGTGTTGGCAGACCAGTGTCAAAGTAACTTATCATTCTGGGATAGAACCAAATGATATAGCTATGCTAAAATGTGAATTTTGAGGGTCCCATCATATAATGCCCAGATTGAAACTAAATGCAATCCATTACTGAGTTATTACCTTTCTCAAAAGAAACAGGACGTTTTGAAAAAATCCTAAAAGAGAAATATCGTTTTTTTCTCTTTAAAATGGTTATGTTATGGGGATTTCTGTAATCTGTAAGATTTATGGTATCAATATTACCTTCCCTAAATGAAGCAGAGATGGTGCCCAGCACCATATACCTCAGATCTGTGCTTAGTGGGCCATTGACCCAAAATGTTAAACCAATTTGTTTCTTGTCTGATTCCCAAACAATGTCTCCCTAGCATGATCGTTTCACATTGGGAAATGTTTCCGAAATATATATGAGATATTTCAAACCACATGGACAATGCAAGACATAAACTGCATTGTATGTATTGAAAGTGGAACAGTTAAAACATGTTTAATATTGCTAAAGGCCATATATTTACATTCCACGGTCAGTTGAAAAGAAACGCAATTTCTGCATTTGTAAGGACCCTAGATGGGTTGTATGATATGATATGAGATGATAAGTCATTTATAACGCACCTACACACAAGTTGTAAACCCCCAAAGTTGGTTCACATTAGTAGTTGTAGGTTTTTTCTACGTGTGAACCAACAGTTGGTTCACATTCCTACCTTTATTTTTTAAAGAAACCAATGGATATTCATTAGTTCTGGATTATACGTCAGTGCATCTGGTTACTCATCATATTGAAAATGATAACACAAACTGTTTCCTTTGTCTCTCCTTTGTTCTTGCTAGGGGTCACTACGGTTGCACGATCTGTAAAATGTGCCCTAATATAGGCCTGCAATATGATATTTTTCATGTACTCTCTGCATCATAACCTGTGTTTTAAAATTTCTCAACAGACACTGAATTCTTGATTGTCTGCGCAGTCTCACCCAATTCATAGAACTTGGCCATAAAGCAAATTTGTCTGGGGATTTCTGGTGTTAAGAGTACTCTCATCAGTGAATTGTATAAATGAACTAATTGTTAATCACTGCATCCTTAATGTGGTAGAAATGTAGTCTAAAGTTCCAGGAAGAAATCTGACCCAGGCATACTTAATAATAAACATAAATTAGAATTTCAATGTTTTAACCATTGTTAAAATTCCAGAAGGGTACCTTTCTGGCCCATGGCAAATCATGAAAACATCATCTATATAGCAGTTCCAAAATCAAAGGTTTCTGTGACAGGGATTTGAGTTTTCACCTAGGAGTTCTTCAAAAGCCGTCATATGAATATTAGCCACACTGGTGCAAAGACGGTGCCCAGTAACATGCCTTTAAGATGTGTGAAAAACTGTTACTTTGATCAGTTCTGCCAATTTGGCCAGAAAACGGCTTGGGATCAACTGTGGTCTGGATAACTTTTCCAAAGATTCCACAAATTAGTGTATATCCATCGTAGCCACATATTTATCACTATTCAAAAATGAGAACCCATCCATTTTAGAAGTCATGTAGGAGAGAATCTTGGGTACAAACAGTTTAATGAAAGTGTCCACAAACATGGACGATTTCAAAATAGACCTGTTCTCGAAAATGTTTGGGTATCCGTGAGGCTTTTCCAGTTTTCAATGTACTTTGGTTAATGCAGCTATCAGTTGCTATTACAACATTCAAAATCCCTTTCATGCATGCCAATCCAACCCTTTTTTGCACATGTTAAACCCTGAGGCGATTTCATTATAAGTCTCTTATTAGGACTTCATTTAAGGGCATGTTATGATATGATTTGGTATTTATAACACGCCTTTACACAAGTGTTTATAGGCGCCAAAATGTAAGATTCCCTGTTGCAAAGTTGTCACATAACCTCCTCTTCATATTTACTCAAGTCAAGCATGACCATAACTCCCCATTTATCTGCAGGCTTAATGGCAATGCTGTGATGATTGCTCAGGTAATATAAGGCAATACGTTCCACAGTAGTTAGGTTATTTGTCCCAAACCAATTAGTTTGTTCAAGGTCATTGATCCTCTTCTATAGAAGGCTGTCAAAGGGAGAAGTAAAAATTTAATTTGATCCCTGTGGTAGCTACAGGTAAAGTATAATCACTCTCAGGGAAGTAACACAATTATCTAAACTTATGTAGAAAACTTGAATGTCCATTCATAAATTGCACACAAAAAAACATTTGGGCAGTTGTGACAAAAAATAATCCTTTAGTAGAAAGACTGATTTCTGCTCCAGAAAGGATGTATGAAAATAAATTAAATATAGCTATTGAACCTACCGCTAGCCAACCCTCTCTCACCATCATGTTTCCATATTGCTTGGGTTGAATTGTGATCATCGTCTCACCATCATATTTCCATATTGTTTGGGGCAAATTGCCCCAATTGTTTCTGTCCTCAATTTCCAATCCTGGAAAACAACACAGGTTTGTTTCAGTATTCCCCTGTTCCTAGTAGTCAGATGGACCAGCCCCCTGGTCATGTTCTATACTACTAATCCGGGAAGATTCAGAGAAAGTGTCATACTTTCCCTAACCCATTTTAACCCAGCCTTGATCTTGGTAAATACACAGAAGGTTCTCAAAACACACTGCGCCAAGAATGCAAAGATTGAAAAACAGGCTTGTGTTTATGAAGGATGGTCGGTCAGCCTGACACGTGTTTCAAGCCTAACTGGCTCTTCATCTGAGGCTTGTTATAGAAGTAGAGGTTTCAAAACGTAAGGGCATAAATTGCCTGTGCGTGCTCTTATGAAACGCAATTGCGGCAGTGGCTGGATTCTGAGCGAAAAAAGACAGGAATACTCGAGAGAGTTTGATCTTGGTAAATATTGCTGCGATTTCGTTCTATAACAAAAGTTGCTTTTAGAAAAGCATAGACACTTTTTCAAAATTCTTGAAATGTTCTTAAGTATTTCAATATTTTTAGTCATGACATTCTCAAAAAGACGCAATATCTGTGTCACTATCATCTAGTTACTTTTCTGCATGTTCTACTGCATCATTCTACAGAAATTCCTTAGTGACCACATCAAAGTCTTTTTGATCATTCTCTGCAAGACATGGAGCTTGTCCCATGATTACAATCTTCCAATCTTGTGAACATCTATTTCCTATGCCACTAAATTGGCCTAAGAAATCTCGTCATCAATAAAGACTTGCAGAGTGTTCACTACTTGTATACCTTATGGAATGTTTGTAGCTCGATTGTATTCTAGCATCTATTGTCCATGGAATTAGATTCTCACAAGCTTTTTCTTTGATTTACTGATTCAATCAACCTTAGATATGGCTGGTGCTAAAGGGCTTTGTGCAGCTCACCTTGCAACGAGGAGCCATGACGGTGTCATTGTAGTAGTTTAAAGGTGACAAAGCTTTGCAGCGAGGCCTTTAGTGGCAGTTTCCATTGCGCTCAGTTAATACATGATTGCCATTTTCCCGTAAACCCACATAGTACATGATTTCCAGTTTTCATTATGCCCAATTACTACCAGCGACTGCTGATAAACTTCTAAAGTGGTTATGGATAAATGTTCTACCTGATGTTGTGTGTGCCCTTAGTGAGTGAGCCTGTTACATTTGCTGGCATTTAAGGGGTTTTCTCACCAAGACTTTTTTTAAAGTCAGTCAAAATAGTGCATTTTGCTAAGTAATTTATGGGTAAAATTAGATCTTAAAAAAATATATGATTTGCAAAAAGTGATGTAGGGGCATACGTGAATTTTTTAAATACAGCAGATGGCAAGCCCTCCTGCACCCTGATTTGACCCATGCCAGTCTCATGGTCTCTGGTTTTGTCTTATGTCACTCTCATCGCCTGAAGACCTGCCCCATTTCTCTCGCTTTTGCCCCAAGTCACCCACTGCCCCTGTTGTCCCCCTGTAAATCTTGTATGCTCCAGAGCTTCCCCATTACCCAAATATTTCCCTATGTATCTCATTATCCCCACTCTCATGTGTCTAAGGGCTGCCTCATTGTACCCCGTTTAGCCATATGTCACTGCTTACCCCCTCTTGTGCCTTATGTAGATTTCCTTATGTCCCAGAACTGCCCCACTGCCCAGAGTTGTACACTATATCACTCTTTTTTGCCCTATAAGCGGCCAATTGCCTCCAGGATTGCCACGTCACTCTATGGTCACATTTGTTCTCTATGTAACTCTTGTTTAACCCAGAGCTTCTCTTCTGCCTAAGTAATGCCTCTGTGCCTTATTGCCCCAGTTGGACCCCTTGTCACTCTTGTTTGCTCCAGAACAGCCCCATTAACCCACTTTTGGGCTATGTCAGTCATTCAACCCAGTTGTGCCCCATTTCAGTGTTGTTATCTCCAAAACAACCCGCTAGCTCACAAGTTTGTCCCAAATCACTCTCATTTGACCCACAACTGGCCCATTACCCCAAGTTGTACCACATGTCAGACACACACACACAAACACACACACAAAAAACACACACACATTTCTTTTAAACATGCCTTTTGTTTCTCCTCAGCATCCATCCCAGCTCTTCAAGCTCCCTGGTCATGGAGAAACAGGAAGCAGGTACAGGGCTTACCTACACCCCTCTGCCTGTGTTTTGCCTCAACCCATGCACCATAGACGCGTTGAGGGCATTTGAAGATTCGAGCCATGGGAATGCGCTCATTTACTATGCCTGGACATTGAAAACTCTATGTCCTCAAGGACTCCTATGGCTCAGCACTTCCCTGTGCAGTGCTTTAAGTGGATTGTGAAAAAGAGGGGGAGGCTTTGACAAGGGGTGTGGCCCAAATATTGTGAGTGTGGCCTCAAGGGGCATGCCCTAAAGGGTGGCATGCAGCTTAGATAAGGGCGACTTGTGCTCATAGATAAACAGTGAGATCAAATAATTTTCCCAGGATCACACACAATGGCAAAGCCAGTATTAGAGCCCCAAATGCATTAAGGTACTTAATCTCCGGTCTAGTTAGTTCAGCTATGTGTTAATGCTTGGCTTTGAAATTGTGTACGCTCCTATCAAATGGTAGAACAGATCAAGATCCCCATTGTCCTTCCCTGAATCAAATAAAGCATGACAACTCTAGCCCTATCAGAAATGCAAAGAAATGTGCATTAAAAAAGAAGAAAAAATAGTAATGGATGGGGCACCCTTTTACACAATCTTACATTTTGACAGGTGGTCACGCCTCCTTCTTCTGGTCTTAGTCCCTCCCCCTTTTGATGTGCTTTGATATAAACTTAATACAAATTTGATATAAAAATGATATAAACATTTTTTGATACCGATTTTATATGAAATGTATGTTCGATATAAAATGTATTCTAATTTTGATCAGTTTTGATATAAAGTGAATATACATTTTATATAAAATCTATAAAAAGATGGGAGCCGCACACAACGATGTTGCTCGGTCGAGCGCCGAGAGCAAAGTGAGCTCTGAAGACAGGGACTGTGAATCTAGGGTTTTGCAGAGTGATGCAGTGATAACATCACAGGTAGGAAGCAGATATAAATTCTATATATAGTATAGAATACGACATGAATTTTATACTGAGTTTGCTGCGGCACTTTGTATCATTCAATTTTGCTATAAACCATATATAAAAAATGAAATAATCTCAATGGCACGGGCTCAAATCAATATCTTTTTGATATAAACTATGGATAGTGACTTGGATGGTGTTAACATTTTAAGGCGAAGAAAGTCTGAATAAACTGTTTTTTAAAATGTTCATAAAAAATGGTTTATAATATATGGTTGTGTTTCTAGGTTGAGCGGTTATTGGGTGAGCATGCCCTGGCCTGAAGCTGGCTTAAGTGCATTATGACAAAGGGTTTTAAGGGCCTGTAGCATCATTTGCAAGAATACAAAAAAACAACAGCTGGAACAACAACATCCGAGTTGTACTCTGTGTTTTAACTCACACAGGGTGGTTAAAAAATATAGAAACTGTTTCCTTAGCCCATAGAGAATTGTTGACTCTTACAAGTAAAGCGTGTTTTATAGTGCTAATACAAAATACCCAGAACTTTTGGCTTTGATATAATGAAAAGCAGTCCGCTTTATAAGTAAAGTGTGCTTGCCAGACCCCGTACAAAAGTCATGTTTCATTATCAACAATGCACAGATTTATGTATTTCTGCTTACTTTGCAATAATTAGAGAGTGGCATCGTAGATTGTGAATAGCAAGCTTCATGTTTCCTTATAGCAACATCTAAAATTAAGTTCAGCCTGCAGATACTTCCTGTGCCGTCCTTCAGTCATAAGTTAAAAATAGCCAGTTGGTATTAGTTGATAAACAATGTCTGTGTGTATTTTCATGGGAGGTTTGTTTAAACAGCTGTCCTAAAACATCCTGTATTCTGATGAGCTAAATATAAAGATCAGTGTGCTTTGTGCTGATGTGGATAGAATGCTGCTCTGTGTGTCACCACATTCCTGGGATTCCGCAGTCCTTGTCGTAGATATAAAACCCCTAGCAGTGCTGTTTCACAGCTGATCACCACCAGCATTTCCATGTCACAGCTGCTTGCTGGGTCACAGAGGGATACATGTCAGCTGCACAAGAACAGTGCTTTAGATTCAATAAAAACAATTGTTTGACTTTTGTACAGGGTCTGGGAAACACACTTTACTTATAAAGTAAACTGCTTTCATTATTTCAAAAGCAATAGTTTGACTTTTGAACAGGGTCTGGGCAAGCACACTTTACTTATAAAGCAAACTACTTTTCATTATTTCAAAGCCAAATGTCCTGGATCTTTTGTATTAGTGCTATAAACCACACTTTACTTGTAAGGGTTCAACAATTTGCTACAAGCTAAGGAAACAGTTTCTATATTTGGTAATCACTCTGTGTGAGTTAAAACACAGAGTAGAATTCTGTTGTTGGTGCTCCAGCTGTTTTCTTTATTTTTCTATTCCTGCATATGATGCTACAGGCTTTTAAAACCCTTTGTCATAATATATTTCAGCCAGCTTCAGGCCCCGCATGCTCACCCAATAACCTCTCAACCTAGAAACACAACCAGATATCATAAACAACAATTTTTTATTAACATTTAAAACAACCATTTTTATTCAGACTTTATTCGCCTTAAAATACTAAAACCACCCCAGTCTCTATTTAAAACTTGATCATTTTATATCAAAAAGATATCAATTCGAGCCTGTGTCATTGAGATTATAAAATACTTTATATTGAGTTTAAAGCAAAATTTAATGTTACTAAGTGACACAGCAAACTCCATACTCTGTATAAAATTCATGACTTCATCTATACTAGATATAGAATATATATCCACTTCCCTGCTGTGACGACATCACTGCGTCACTCTGAAAAACCCTAGATTCATGGTCCCTGTCTTCAAAGTTGGCTTCTCTCTCGGTGCTCGACTGAGCAACATCGTTGAGCGCTGCTCCTATCTTCATTTAGATTTTATATAGAATGTATATTCACTTTATATCAAAACTGATATTAATTAGAAAACACTTTATATCAAATATAGATTTTATAGAAAATCGATATGAAATTTGTTCAATATAATTTTTATATCAAATTTATATTAAATTTCTATCAAAACACATCAAACGGGTGAGGGATTAAGACCGGAAGCAGGGGGTGTGACCACCTGTCAAAATGTAACATTGTGTAAAAGGTGACCCCTTCGACTACTGAAAATTAACGTGCGAACCTCCTTGAGGCAAAATGAAGAGAACCCTAATCAGTGCTCGAAGTGGGTGGGAGTGGTTGGAAGCGGTGCTTTTCTACTTTTTTTAAAATAACTTTTACTGTTTCTATACTTTTATTTCAAAAAGAAACTATTCCAGAATTGTTTTGTTTGAAAATAAAAGTTTAGGAAGAAGTTGAAACTTGCACTTTCAGTGCACTACAAATAACGTTCCCTTAAACAGCAGGTGTTTTTGTTTGGTGGTTTGTATTGTGTGTGGGAGGTGGCGTGGCGATGGGGTGTGTGGGGAGCAGGGGCAGGCCAGTAGGGGACATAGTTCCACTACTTCTTTTCGTACACTTCAACCACTAACCCTAATGCTCCTCCGTGACAGGCAATGAACAGCTCTCTTGCAGCATGCGAGTACAGCAGTACATGACGTGGGAAGACACTGACAGCGTGGCTTCAGAGAGTGCTGCTACCTGCATCCATAAAAGCAATGAGAGCATGGACGTGAACATCATAATTCACCAACTACAGAAATACACCTCGCAAGAAGCTGAGATGCTGCAGGTTATTATTTATCAGCTATAGCTTTCAAATTTGTTTCACTCTATCCCGTGCCATCAGTAGCTGCATTGTAGTGCCGGAGGGTGCTGTTTAGCTCATGGAAGGTAGTGTCTTTGGTTGCAAGTGACCACCCTTCTGCTTAAGTGGTATTGAGGTGTTCGGAGAAGTGACACAAAAAGAGATGCAGAATTGACTGCAGGCTAATAGGAATTCCTTCAAGAGTGGGTACACTCCCTTTTATTTACAATACATGGACACACATGCCAGACCGGTGTGAGCATCCTAAGCCCCCCTCGCCTAACGGGGGGGGGGCTTCTAAGACCAGGAGAGCTGGGTGCACTGGCATTATCACCTTTAGTGTACCCAGGCCCTCCTTTTTGATCCAAATCATGGGCTTGAGTCCTGTGATGAAGAAACAAAAGGAGAGGAGGGCACACCAAAGGTGTGTCACCAGTGTGCCCCCAGCTCTCTTGCTGTGCCTCCAACACCCAGCAGGTTGCTCATTGATTCAAGGACTGTTGTGGTTAAAGGTTTTCCTCCGAGGGTCACTGACCCCCGCAGGCAACCCTTCAGAAACTTGGCTCCTTGAGTGAAAGTGCCACCTGCTGCGTACCGGCTCTTAACTCAGAAACAGGGGGATGGGGGCTGGGTTGCCAACATAAACAGGAAGCCCTTTAACCAAGTAGTGCTGGCGGTTAAAGGGCTAACTGCAGGTATCAGCACTTTGGTTTAGAAAAAAGCAGAGGCGATGCATTTTCTTTTTTCTAATCCAAAGTGCTGACACGTGCACGCACCTGCAGGCAGCCCTTTAATTGTGCAGCGCTGCTCGGTTAAACAGGCTGCCTAAGTCTGGGGCTAGTCGGGGGTGAGCCCCGGCAGGGCCCCAGGTCAGGAGCCATTTTTGGGGCTCTGCTATGACTAGACCCGCCCACTTACACTGCAATCCGTGTACATGCAGGGACAGCATCCCTGCAGGGCCCCGTGTAAGGTGAGTAATAATTTTCCACCAGCACACACATTCTTAATATGTGCTGGTCCTGCAAGCAGAGACCGGAGCTACCTATAGAGCGCTTCGCTCAGGTAGTCACAGAGGCTTACGTGGGGAAGTGTTCTGTCTTTCCCTCCCGCAGCCGCTCCAAAATGGGCAAGGGGCCTCACATGTCACTGAATTTGTTAGTCATGCTGGCAACAGCACCAGCTTAAAGAGAAATTATCAAATTAAGTGAAGGAGACATAGAATGTTGTATTGATATATTGATATTTATTTTTTTATTTTATTTCTATCAGGCTCATACACAAGTGTTTCAGAGCGCGATTATATATAGAGTGCTTAAGAATATCTGCCACCCCAGCATCCCTCTGTCTTCAAACAAGACTCACAGATACGTCACAGCCCCCCCTCAACCTCCCGCTCGCTCTGGTTTACAGAATGTCAGATGCATAACACATACCGATGATATTATGATTACAATTTAGAGACATAAATGAACCCTGTGGAACACATTTAAAATAGTGCTTATATATATTTTAATTGTTTTTTTCAAGTTTGACACCTGATTTACTAAACTAGAACACAATGTTCTATTTGTTTACTTACGGCGCAGCACACTCCAGATACGGACGGTTTCTACGTGCTATAAAAGAGGCGTCATCCTCACTCAGTTTTATAATGATCCGCGCCCACATAATAAAATATTTAGCGTGTTTTATAGTGCTAATACAAAATACCCAGAACTTTTGGCTTTGATATAATGAAAAGCAGTCCGCTTTATAAGTAAAGTGTGCTTGCCAGACCCCATACAAAAGTCAAACTATTGCTTTCGAAATAATGAAAGCAGTTTACTAAATATGTAAAGTGCGTTTCCCAGGCCCTGTGCAAAGTCAAACTATTGTTTTTATTGAATCTACAGCACCGTTCATGCACAGTTTACATGTATCCCTCAGTGACCCAGCAAGCAGCTCGGACATGGAAATGCTGGCATTGATCAGCTATGAAACAGCACTGCTGGAGTTTTTATATCTACGACAAGGCCTGTGGAATCCCAGGAATGTGGTGACCCACAAAGCAGCAATCTATCTATAGTAGCAGAAAGCACATGGTTCTTTATAATTAGCTCTCCATAACACAGGATCTTCTACGACAGCTGTTTAAACAAACCACCCATGAAAGCACACACCAACATTGTTTATCAACTAAAAACAGCGATAGTTAGCAAGGCTATTTTTAACTTATGACTGAAGAATGGCACAGGAAGCATCTGCAGGCTGAACTTTATTTTAGATGTTACTATAAGGATACAGGAAGCTAGCCATTCACAGACTATAGTGCCACTCTCTAATTCTTGCAGAGTATGCAGAAAATAGAATGCTGTACTTCTATTGATAAGACAAATGTCAATGCACCCAGGAAACATCTGCAAGCTGAACTTAATTTTAGATGTTGCTATAAGGATACAGGAAGCTAACTGTTCACAATATATACGGTACCACTCTCTACTTATTGCAAAGTATGCAGACATACATACATCTGTGCATTATAGATAATGAAACAACATTAAGCTTTCAGCCCTTAAAAAGGGGGTCTCTGACTCCAGCAGGAGTATTGTCAACCCCATTGACAGAGTGCCAGCCTGATGATCCCCTGTAGTGTCAACTAATTGACTTGGAGGAGCTGATTGCAACTCAGTGTGGGGAGACCTTGCTTTTTGGCTGGATTTCATTGTGGGCCTGTGGACACGCTTGCTGTTTATTCAGAGTTTATTTCAACAACATCAAAAAAGGTGAGTTTGAGGGGTATTTCAATGCTTTAATGTATTCTAATAATGTACAATTTATGTGGTTGTATTCAAGTATTGATGAGGCTTTTTATTACTGTGTTTATTGATATTCATACCATTTTTTAATCAGGCCATGAGGCATGCCATGAGGCAGGCAATGAGGCAGGCTATGAGGCAGGCCATGATGCATGCTATGAGCCAGGCCACGATCTTGGGTGAGGAGGCGCTCAAAGGCACTAGCCAGTGCATTTTTAACAAAACAGCTGTGTGCGTTTAATTATGTGTTTAAAAATGTGTAGTTTACTCCAAACGCTCTGTAGTTATGCATGTCAGCTAGGATAGTGCATAGATGTTGGTAGCACTGGATTCTTTTTCTATTTCCAAGTCCTTTAGTTGACACTGCAGGGGATCATCAGGCTGGAGTATGTGTCAATACCCCTGTTGGAGTCAAAGACCCCCCGTTATAAAGGGTGAAAGCTCAATGATGTTTCATTATCAACAATGCACAGATTTATGTATTTCTGCTTACTTTGCAATAATTAGAGAGTGGCATCGTAGAATGTGAATAGCAAGCTTCATGTTTCCTTATAGCAACATCTAAAATTAAGTTCAGCCTACAGATACTTCCTGTGCCGTCCTTCAGTCATAAGTTAAAAATAGCCAGTTGGTATTAGTTGATAAACAATGTCTGTGTGTATTTTCATGGGAGGTTTGTTTAAACAGCTGTCCTAAAACATCCTGTATTCTGATGAGCTAAATATAAAGATCACTGTGCTTTGTGCTGATGTGGATAGAATGCTGCTCTGTGTGTCACCACATTCCTGGGATTCCACAGTCCTTGTCGTAGATATAAAACCCCTAGCAGTGCTGTTTCACAGCTGATCACCACCAGCATTTCCATGTCACAGCTGCTTGCTGGGTCACAGAGGGATACATGTCAGCTGCACAAGAACAGTGCTTTAGATTCAATAAAAACAATTGTTTGACTTTTGTACAGGGTCTGGGAAACACACTTTACTTATAAAGTAAACTGCTTTCATTATTTCAAAAACAATAGTTTGACTTTTGAACAGGGTCTGGTAAGCACACTTTACTTATAAAGCAAACTACTTTTCATTATTTCAAAGCCAAATGTCCTGCATCTTTTGTATTAGTGCTATAAACCACACTTTACTTGTAAGGGTTCAACAATTTGCTACGAGCTAAGGAAACAGTTTCTATATTTTGTAATCACTCCGTGTGAGTTAAAACACAGAGTAGAATTCTGTTGTTGGTGCTCCAGCTGTTTTCTTTACTTTTCTATTCCTGCATATGATGCTACAGGCTTTTAAAACCCTTTGTCATAATATATTTCAGCCAGCTTCAGGCCCCGCATGCTCACCCAATAACCTCTCAACCTAGAAACACAACCAGATATCATAAACAACAATTTTTTATTAACATTTAAAACAATCATTTTTATTCAGACTTTATTCGCCTTAAAATACTAAAACCACCCCAGTCTCTATTTAAAACTTGATCATTTTATATCAAAAAGATATCAATTCGAGCCTGTGTCATTGAGATTATAACATACTTTATATTAAGTTTAAAGCAAAATTTAATGTTACTAAGTGACACAGCAAACTCCATACTCTGTATAAAATTCATGACTTCATCTATACTAGATATAGAATATATATCCACTTCCCTGCTGTGATGACATCACTGCGTCACTCTGAAAAACCCTAGATTCATGGTCCCTGTCTTCAAAGTTGACTTCTCTCTCGGTGCTCGACTGAGCAACATCGTTGAGCGCTGCTCCTATCTTCATTTAGATTTTATATAAAATGTATATTCACTTTATATCAAAACTGATATTAATTAGAAAACACTTCATATCAAATATAGATTTTATAGAAAATCGATATGAAATTTGTTTAATATAATTTTTATATCAAATTTATATTAAATTTCTATCAAAGCACATCAAACGGGTGCGGGACTAAGACCGGAAGCAGGGGGTGTGACCACCTGTCAAAATGTAACATTGTGTAAAAGGTGACCCCTTCGACTACTGAAAATTAATGTGCGAACCTCCTTGAGGCAAAATGAAGAGAACCCTAATCAGTGCTCGAAGTGAGCGGGAGTGGTTGGAAGCGGTGTTTTTCTACTTTTTTTAAAATAACTTTTACTGTTTCTATACAAGACTCACAGATACGTCACAGCCCCCCCTCAACCTCCTGCTCGCTCTGGTTTACAGAATGTCAGATGCATAACACATACCGATGATATTATGATTACAATTTAGAGACATAAATGAACCCTGTGGAACACATTTAAAATAGTGCTTATATATATTTTAATTGTTTTTTTCAAGTTTGACACCTGATTTACTAAACTAGAATACAATGTTCTATTTGTTTACTTACGGCGCAGCACACTCCAGATACGGACGGTTTCTACGTGCTATAAAAGAGGCGTCATCCTCACTCAGTTTTATAATGATCCGCGCCCACATAATGAAATATTTAGATATTGCATAAATTATCCTCCAAAGCAGTGGTCAAAATGGATGGGTGCAGGTAGGAGCGGTGCTCCTCTACTTTTTCTTTTCATTTTGACTATTCCTATACTTTTATTTTTAAAAAGAAACCTTTCCAGAATGTTTTACTTTTAGAATAAAAGTGTAGAACGAAGGTGAAACTTGCACTTCAGTGCCCTACACTGAAAATGTCCTTAAACCGCAGGTGTGTTGGTTTGGGGGCTTTCATTTTGCGTGGGAGGGGGCGTGGCAATGGGGTTTGTGGGGAGTGGGGGCAGGCCAGCAGGAAACATAGTTCCACAACTTCCTTTCGTACACCTCGACCACTGCTCTAAAGACATGACGATTCCTGTTATTGTCCGCAAGTAAATGTACAGACATCACAAATATATCTCAGCATTCCAGGCTGCAATAACCATTTCATCAGCTCAAATCTTATAACAATACACATTGGGTAAAATCAAAATTCCAACGCTGTGTTTGCCATTTCCAACTCGTTCGCATACCTTTGACCACAAGGTGGCAATATTCAATCACTGAACGCGCCTTTCGGAGAGACTACAGCACATCATCAGCATGTACTTGGTACATTTCTTTAGATTTGTTTGTGTCAGTGCATTCAGTTGGTGTTTGAATGTTACCCGTTTTCACAGTCGATTGATCACCAGTAGGGGGTGCTGAATAGCATATTTAGCATTTGGCTGAAAACCGGATAGTTCGTCAAGTATTCGGCTGAAGCTCAATATGAGGCCGAATAGGTGTTTGTTTAGTAAATCATGTGTCAAACTTGGAAAAAACAATTAAAATATATATATAAGCACTATTTTAAATGTGTTACACAGGGTTCATTTATGTCTCTAAATTGTCATCATAATATCATCGGTATATAAAGCATATAAACCAGAAAGGAACAGATTAACAAAAAAGCCAGGTCCAAATATATAGGATGCACGTATGCAAAACCAGTGCTCCTCAAGGTGGCAGACTTCACAAATGCAAAAGTGATAAGCTGCAATGAACAAAGTGGATATTGTAATTTGCCACTGCAAATCACACACATTTCAATCTCTTGCAAGTTGCACTGTAGCCAGTGCTTTAAGTGAGGTAAGAAATTGAGGAGGGGCCCTCATTTGGGGGCGAGTTGTGTCTGATGGGTGTGGCTTAAAACTTGAAGGCGTGGCCTAACGAAGAGCATGTAAAAATTAACAGGGGTGGTCTCGTCTACATAACTAAGCGCACACCGCAACACTGCTGGTACAACCAAAACGTGTAGTCCTGGGGCAAATAATTTTATTGCACTTTGTCCTATCTGCAACACTTAAAGTCAACAATAAAACAACAATAAAAACTTACAAAGGCAGCGAGTATGTCATCACCAACCTGGTGTGCATGCGACCTGCTGCGCCAGGTCATTGGCAAAAGGAAAGAGGTGATGGCTGGGAGGTGATGGCCTTTCCTCCTGAAGTGAAGGCTTTCAGAAGCTATTGTCTCTACCATGGGGTTAATGGGTGAAACGTTAACACCCTTTTGTCTCCACTCCTCTTGTGCCTGTTACAGTGCACGGCTGAAACGGAATTGTTACAACAGGGAGTGGACACAAAGGGGTGTTAATGGTGGGGACACTCTGCATTTCCTGAGCTGCGACTAACACAAGTGCCAGCCAGCCGCAGCTTCGCACAAATTAGTTTGATCGAAGATGTGACTGCCCTTCACTTCTGTCAGTCACAGCTGCATGACTTGATGCCGTGAAGTGGTGGGACCGGGGGCCCCGGCAGGGCCCTGGCTCAGCCTCACTTCCGGCAGACCCCGCGGCCTGCTTAAAGCACTGACTGTAGAGTAGGTGGAAACAGAGTTTCAAACCTTCCTTGCAGCACACATAGAAATGTATAAATTGTTTCCGTCTGCTCCAAAGAGTTACTTGCCTTTCGGTCAGCCGCTCAAGGATGAAAGGCGTATGGATTGTTCTATAACTCTTTAAACCACCACTCACAACAACAGCTGATTCAGTGCACTCTATCAATCTCTATCCACACACAAACATTTCTCCCATCTCTCACTCCTTTCCTGTAGGGGTAGATTGGCCTGTAATGTTATTCAAGTGATTTCCATTTCCCAATAAGCAAGTTCTCCCAGGCCAATATGGTTTGGGAAATGTTGCCACAGTTCGCACTGCCTGTAACTGACTCATCCACAGCCCTATTGACCTACAAGAGGCAGCCCACCTTTTGGGAAGTCTTCTGCTTTTTGAACATTCTTCCATCAAATCCCTTTCGCCAGTACAGCATAGCTCTCTGACAATACCCATATGAACAGAGTCCTCACACCCGCCTCTCCACTCTCCCTCTGGCAGGCTGGCCCACAGGTTAGCTGGAGAAATTTGCCAACATGAAGTTCCTCTGAGAGAACTCACAGGTGGTGTGTGGCACTGCGCCTGACACGCAACTAACTACCTCAGCCCTTACAGCCTCCACTGCCTATTGGGAATTCTTATTTTCTGCATAAGCATTTTCATAGGAGCAAACAATGCTCGCCTTGCCTTCTCTCCAATACACAAACATATGCCCCACAGTCTGATATTTAATGAGAAATTCTGTCAATGTTTAATTCCATTTTCTTTTGTAATTTGCACTCCTACTTGCCTCCGAGCTCTTACATTGCATTCAAATGAGGACACAGAGCATTTGTTAGCAAGAAAGTATTCCTCTGCAACCAAAGAGTGTTTTTCAGCTGGAATTCTGCCGAATACTTACTTGAAGCTGAAGTTTGTGCGCTCCAAATAACTTGCTGTGTTTCGTTTGTTGGTTGAAATAGTGTCGGACGTGACTTGCATAGAGTGTTCCGGAGCAGTGTCTAGACACCATGAAGCCCAGAGCAAAACATTAGAATACCCCTCCCCCAGCCTTGCTCCCATGCCACAAGCCCTGCACTGCCTGCAACCCCTCCATAACGTCATGAAATCATTGCAATTCAAATGCATTGCTATTGACTTGTATTTAAAAGTAATAAGTAAACAACAATGCAGACAGCTATATTACAAATTAACAGGGCTTTAAGTGGGCATACACTGCGCCCCAGCGATCTCCCGTTTCAGTGATGGGTGAGAACCGTGTGCAGCAGCCTCTAAGAGGAGGAAGATTACAGGGGCGAGCAGGAACCTTTAGTCATGTAAGTGCCGGCGTGTGGGGATGGAGGAGGGGGATAGGGAAGACACCAGGGCAGCATGAGTAGACACAACAGGGGCCTTTGACACCATTGGCCATGCATACCCACATACTCCACTCTCTAGGCATCAGAGACTCCACTATAAGACTGATCTCTTCCTTCCTTTCCAACCGCTCACAAATCATGCGCCTTCCCCCTTTCTGCTCCCCCTCTCACCCTCTCACCCTGTTCCCTAAGGGGTCCCACAGGGAGCCCCCCTGTCCCCGCTCCTCTTCAGTCTCTGCCTCAGTACCCTCCCAGCACTCATCCGCTAACAACTGGGATCCAACGGCCTGTTCAACAGATCCTGATTGGCTGGCACCTTGCTCTAGTTCGCTAATTGGATTAAAGAACCGAAAATAGTGATTTTCAAAGAAACACCAGGTTTGGAGAAGTGGTTTCAAATGACAGAGTGACATAGTGACACTTATTTCTCTAAAATTGCAAAACTACAAACATAAAATAAAATGAGGCCTGTCACCTGGTACGAGACCATAAATCATTGATAATTCATCCCTTTCTCATATAGAATCCCTTCCTTTGGCCCACTGCTTCTGTTTTGCACGCCATCCCCAAAACCTCATTCCCCTCCTTGCAGCCCCTGACCCCTTAAGCCAGCAACAAAAGCAAAAAACAAAACTGTTCATGTTATATGAACACTTATACATTTTTAGAAGGGAATTCTATTAGGAGGGAGGATAACTCATGGGTTAAGCGCTCATCTCTGACAGTTGGTCAGCCTACAATTCCAAAGCTTGAATCCTGGCGAGGCTCGATCTTCCCTTTCTCTTACCGATGTTCACAAAATGAGTACAAGTAAATTGGGTAATCATAGCAATTATTATAGTCTTAAAATTGGAAGTAGTCTGAAATTAAACACCACATAATTAAGTCTTGGCACCTGTAGGGAACACGTTCCTGGACATTAGGAGCCCAGCATCCCAACTATACAGTCGCGAATGAAGCAAGGGTCATTAATGAGGACTCAGGGCTCCTTATGAAACATAAACCCACTACAGCCCTCACCCCCAGCTTCTAAGGCTTTTAGCATCAATGTTGAGGGGATGCTACACTCTTGTTTTGTCCGGGTTGGCCGAGTGGTGCAAATGGGGAAGAAGGAAGAGTGGGCCGGAGGATGTCCGGATTTGTGGGGGGTAAAGCTGAGGACAGCAGGTAAGGTAAGGTGAGCGTGGCTTAGAGGGTGGGAGAGCGGGCCCCGTTTTTCAGCGAGTCACCTTGAAGGAGCATTGTGTTCAGCGCGGTCAAGAAGAATGGTGGATTGCAAGCAACTATTGGAGGATAGTGCACAGAGTTTGCCTGCAGTCCTCTAAACCATTTGGGCTGGCTGAACAGGGCTATCTGTCCAGGTTGCTAAAACTTGTTATTATTAGGTGCATAGCCTATTCAAGTTTCTCCTAACCACCATTGAAATCCTTACATCATCTCTGTATTCTCAGTGTTATTCCACCAAATCTCAGCTTACTCAAGTTCTTGATTCTCCCTCCTTCTCACCATTGTCCCTGCATTTCCCTCTTGCCTTGTGCAAACAATCCTATGGATCCCTCACTAACATCCTGATTAAAGTTTCCTCCCAGGTGGCCAGGGAAAGGGAGTCACTTCCTGATCCTAACCCTGGGAGTGGTGTACTACGGGAGGATCACCTGAGAGGAGACAGGGCCCAGGGTGGTGAGGAGATCCTGTGGGATGAGACGCAGTATTTGTCCTTTGAAAGGAAACATCTTTCTGGTTTGCCAAAGCAGGTAATGACATATTGTTATTATAAATTCCCTGATGTACATGTAAGACCTGTCACCCATAGCGCAAAATCTGTTAAATCAGAGCAAATCCCTAGAACAGAAGAATCTTTCAAAGTATCCCAAATTAAACACCATTCTTACTCCCAATGGTATGATAAAAAGGCATATGCAAATGCTGTCTTCAATAAATTACCTTCCTCTGTAACAGCTAATTCTCATAGTCCATATCTGTATGAGCTTAGGAAAAATAAATCTACCCTTAAAAATAGCTCTATTGTCAAAAGAAACAAATTTGCAAAAAGGAGAATACCAGAAGTACTGAGACGAGGAAGAGAGCAGAAGAGGCATGCCAGCAGAAGTGGGCGAACAAGAGGGACACCAGAATGTGGAGACAGCAGATTTCACCTCCTTGTTCTATGAGGGTCCTGTTCCCCCAAACTCTGAAGTGCAGAGACTGCACAGCAGAAGACGTGGAGGAGAAAGGTCTTTTCGCATGTGAGCCTGATCACTGTGGTTGCCGAGCTGCAGACATGCAGGAGACCGAGGCAGGAAGTCATTATCAAGTTGTGAGTCTCTGGAGTGAAAGGAGATCCTTAACAGTGTGACCGGACCGGAGACACCTTTTCAGGAAAATGGTGTGGGTCCCCAGTGAGCCAGAAGCAGTAGAAGTTATGGCAGAAGTCGGGAAAGCAGGGTTCCAGGTCCCTGTAAACTTGCATAAGACTTCAAACGAGAAGACGTTGTTTGTTGCTTCTAAAGTACATTGAACATTGGAAATGTAGCACTCGCATATGACAGTAAAACTCGTTACTCGCGTCAGAAGCTAAAGTGACCAAAATCCAATGTTCTGACATTCTAAGACTGTTATTGCTTGAAAGAGTGGTTGTGTGTCCCTAATTAAGGAGAGGGAACGCTGCTGGAACCATTACCAAATACCTAACGTTAACAATACAAGAGTTACAATCTATAACTTGTGAAAAGGACATCAGAGAATGGTAGCGTGTGCCCAATTGTGATTCCCAAAGGAGGCCTGAACTCTATACCTTACTTTCATATGGGAATACAACACCAATCTTTTAACCCTGAAAACTGTATCAAGAAGTGGTTGTGTGCCTAATGCTGAATTTCCAAGAAAGACTAAATTCTAGTCTTCATTCTAACATATAACAATTGAAAAAGACAAGCTTTTCCCAAGCCAAGAGTCACCCCATATTCACTTCAAAACCAACCTTTCTGTCAGGAGTAGGGTTGGCCTAAGGCCAGGTACTATTGGAGTTGTGGGGCCAGGGACCTTGAAGAAGTCCACTTCCAGAAGGCTACTGTACTTTAAAGGGCTGCTATGCCCTTTCTGCAGACAAAATGAGGCTGCAAACTACAAATCCCAGCATTTGACTCGCCAGGACTACAATCCCCAGCATGCTTCGCGGGTTCGGGAGCCAATGGGAAGCCATGCTGGGTGTGGCTCGCGAATGCCCATGCGCAAGCCCCGAGGCACGGAGCTTGTGCTCGAGACGCCGAGGAGAGAGGACGTAAGCCCAGCAGCTCCCCGGAATCCATACGCGAGGGGCCTAGAGCCACAGGAACAACGATCCGGCCCCTCGCTGACACAAGATAAGTGCCGCTCAGCCCAGGCAGAGTCTGGGATCCTTGGGGAAGCGCAGGGGGCATAGCCCGACCCCTCCCAGAGCCCCTGCGCATCACGTACAAGCTAAGTGGGCAGATTCACGGGAAAGTCATTTTCTTGCTAAAGTGAAGGAAGGAAGTGTGCATGGTTTCACGTGCATTCGTCTCATGGGAAAACGCCAGAAGGCAGCCACGTGCGGCAGCGCACCCTAAGATTCGTGGAATATTTATATTAAAACGCTGAATGCGTGTTGAGAGAGTTTGTGAGAGAGTGTGAGACCAGCAGAACGTAAGACATACGCTAATGCTTGTCCTTTGTTTTCTTTTAGTTTGAACCTGATTCGAACCTGAATCTCGGACTGCAAGGACGTGGCACAGGACTTGACAGCCTTTGCAGGACAGGACTTCAAAGACTAAAGCAAAAAGCTAAGTGTGCTAGTGCATGTGACTGTGTTCATGAAAATGTAAAATGGGCTAATGTCAACAATTGTTTGTTGCTAATCCTGGTATGCTGCTGTAGTGCTCAAAGGAGCACCTTCATGTTTGTTCTAAGGGTAAGGTGAAGGTGACAACACCTTTACATGTAAAGGTGTTACGGCAGTTCCATCAGCCAGTTTGAGGAAAGTGTGCAGACATCGTTTACCCTAAAATCCCCAGTCCCATCCATAACCTCTTCCCAACCCTCAATCCGGTTATCCTAAAATCACTCTACCTATCCACTCATCGAGATCCTAACCCTCCTTCCCCGCTCTGGTTAAAGAGGTCTGTGTAAGCTCTGTCTTGCAGGCACTGAAACCATTGAGGGGGTGGTTGGTACTGCGTCGCTTCTGCGCCTAGGACCTGAGCATCTCTGACAGAAGCACAAGCCCACGTAATATTCAGGCGCCTGAGTGGTGTAGCCAACCCCCATCACCATTATGGAAGAGATCGCCAAGGTCTTGCAGGACCTACAAAGCGAACTAGCGGCGTCCAGACAGGACTATGCCACGCTGTCAGCGCAGGTACGTAGTTTGGCCGCACAAACAGCACCTTTGCCGGGTCATGCACCAGTACAGGTGCAAGTCACCCCAGAGCCCATGATTCCTCTGGCTCCACCTGAGCGGTATGCAGGAGACCCGCAGAAATTCTCTACCTTTATTACGCAATGCCGCCTCCATTTCCTTACGAAACCGGCAGCGTTCCGGTCCAATCAGTCTAGGACTGCATTCGTTATCTCCTATCTCACAGGAGATGCTGCAGCATGGGCAAACCCCCTAGTCCAAAAGGACAATACTATCCTATATGATTGGGACGAGTTTCTCAGTGAATTTGAGAAAATATTCAATCGTAGGGCTGCCACCCTGTGTAAGGATCGGGAATTGCTGACATTGAGGCAGGGAAATAAGGAACTAGTGACGTATGTCACTCAGTTCAACCGATTGGTAGCCGAAGCCGAATGGCCACGCGACAAATGCATGTCCCTATTTTATCAGGGATTGAGGGATGATCTGAAAGATCTTATTGCCCAAGTTGACCCCCAACCCCGAGAATGCTCGGATATGATTGATCTGGCGATGCAGTTGGATCATCGTCAGGCGGACCGACGGGGGGATAGGAAGAAAGGGGAGTCGCGTCCAGCGGCAAGGTTTGACCAATTTAAAGGGACACGAGGGTCAATGGACAAGTCCGAAGGAGACGAGCCGATGCAAATTGGGTCGGTTCGGGGTCCCCTATCGAAGGAAGAAAAAGAACGAAGGAGAAAAGATGGTGTATGCATGTACTGTGGGAAGTCCGGACACTTTGTTCGTGAATGCCCCACAAAGCCAAAGACTCAGGGAAACGCCTCGGCTCGTCGGTAGTGGGGGTCACCCGATCGAGCCTGACCGACTGTAGGGCCCCAATAGAAGGTTGTCCCAATTTTGCCCCACACATTTCGGTAAGGGGGTGTCTTGGTTTTCAGGGTATATCAAAAGAGGTCACCATGTTGATTGACTCGGGGGCAACGGGTAACTTTATAGATATCCAGTTTGCGGCCAGGTTGGGTATCCCTATCCAGCAAAAGGCAAAACCTGAGCCTGTACGCGCGGTTGATGGTACACCTCTATGCTCGGGACCCATTACACATAACACTCATTTAGTGACCCTGAGTTGTGGTATTGGGCATTGGGAATACATTGCCTTTGACTTAATTGCTGCCCCGCAGTTCGGCCTTATCTTAGGGTTACCTTGGTTGAGAAAACATGATCCTCAGGTTTGTTGGACCTCCGGCTTGGTAAAATTGAGCTCTCCTTATTGTCGGGAACATTGTGAACAGCCGGTGGCCGCGGCCTTTCAAGTCGCAGGCATTACCGGTGTTCAACCCGAAGCGCGCTTAGAAGAACTACCCACAGAGTACTCAGACTTTGTAGACGTCTTCAATAAGAAAGCCGCTGAAACTCTGCCCCCACATCGGCCATTCGATTGCCGGATCGATCTTGAGCCAGGGGCAACGTTACCATGCAGCCGTATATACGCCTTGACCGAGGCTGAAAACAAACACCTTCGGGAGTATATAACAGCCAACTTACAAAATGGCTTTATTAGACACTCTAATTCGCCGGTATCTTCTCCCTTGTTCTTCGTACCGAAGAAGTCCGGGGAACTCAGGACTTGCATAGATTACCGCGGGGTGAATCGGATAACCATCAAAAACCGTTACCCACTTCCACTCATCCCCGTCCTTCTAGATCAGGTTAGGGACGCGGTCATCTATACTAAGCTGGATCTTCGTGGGGCTTACCATCTTGTGCGGGTGCGCGAAGGTGACGAGTGGAAAACCGCCTTCCGAACAAAATTCGGATTGTATGAATATCAGGTTATGCCATTTGGTCTCTGTAACGCACCTGCTGCCTTCCAGCATTTCTTAGATGAGGTTCTTCGGGAATATTTGGACGTATGTGCCATCGTATACATCGTATATCATTTATTCCCATAGCCTAGAAGATCACGTCCAGCATGTACGCGCTGTCTTACAAAAGTTAAGAGAGTACCATCTATATGCCAAACTAGAGAAATGTGAATTCCACCGTACTACCGTGGAATTCTTGGGGTACTACCTTACTCCGACAGGCGTACAAATGGATACAAAAAAGGTGAGGGCCATTCTTGATTG
Source organism: Ambystoma mexicanum (assembly GCF_040938575.1). Classification (NCBI taxonomy): domain Eukaryota; kingdom Metazoa; phylum Chordata; class Amphibia; order Caudata; family Ambystomatidae; genus Ambystoma; species Ambystoma mexicanum. Next base: position 501,981,330 of record NC_090929.1, on the reverse strand, counting down.
GCCCCCGCCAGCCAACGTCAAAGACGTACAATCCTTTCTGGGATTTGCAAATTTCTACAGACGGTTTGTCAAGAATTTCTCTGAGCTGGTTACTCCGATCACGAGACTTCTGCGCAAAGGCTGCCCGTTTATTTGGGACGCCTTGGCTGAGCAGGGATTTCAACGGCTCAAGAAGGCCTTTACCGATGCACCGGTATTGAAACATCCGGACTTGTCCCAACCATTTGTGGTGGAAACGGACGCTTCCAGCTATGCGCTGGGAGCCGTTCTGTCCCAACGCGATCCTCAGACGGGCCTCTTACACCGAGTAGCCTACTATTCGAGGAAACTGCTTCCAGCAGAAGTGAACTACATCATAGCAGATAGGGAACTATTGGCCATAAAGGCAGCCTTTGGCGAATGGCGGCACTACTTGATGGGGGCACGTCACACAGTGACGGTTATTACCGACCATCGCAACCTTCAGTTTATTAGGACTGCCAAGACCTTGAGTCCGCGTCAACTGCGTTGGGCCCAATATTTCGCAGTTTGATTTTATTATCACATACAGACCTGGAACGAACAATCGGAAAGCTGACATTTTGTCCCGCTATCCAGACAAGGTCTCTGAGGAAATAGAAACTGTACCTCGGCCAATAGTCTCTCCAGCACAAATAGTGGGTTTAACCGCCGACATTTTTGAGAGCATCCAAAAGGAGCTTTCCATTCATGACCTTCATCAATGGTGCAAACTGGATCCCAAGCACACCATTAAGGATGGGCTCCCGTATCATGGGCATTCATTGTATTTGCCTACTATACCCCTACGGGAAAAAGCAATGTCGTGGTGCCATGATTCCCCCCTAGTGGGTCATCCCGGTAGGGCAAAGACTTTAGAATTGGTAGCAAGACATTTCTGGTGGCCAAGGTGGCGGCTTGATGTTCAGCAATATGTGCAACAGTGTGCAATTTGTGCCCGGAGTAAAGCCGACCATCAGAAACCAGCGGGCCTTTTACGTCCCCTGCCAACACCTACTACACCATGGCATACAGTCACTATGGACCTCATAGTCGAGCTCCCACAAGTGCAAGGCTACACCTCCATACTGGTGGTGGTAGACGCCTTTTCGAAAATGGCTCATTTCATCCCCTGTAAAGGGGTTCCAACAGCCAAGGAAATTGCAGATTTATTCTTGCAAAATGTGGTTCGCCTTCATGGCCTTCCATGCCGTATAATCACAGACAGGGGTCCGCAGTTCACTTCTAGGTTCTGGCGTGAGTTTTGCAACATCATTGGAATGGAAGTTCGATTATCCTCGGGTTATCACCCTGAGACGGACGGCCAAACCGAACGTGTGAACCAAGGACTAGAACAGTTCCTGCGTTGCTTGGCCGCAGGTCGAGAGACGACCTGGGTTCAACACACTTGGCTAGCAGAATTGGCATACAACAATGCTGTTCACTCTTCCACGAAACGATCCCCGTTCTTCTGCTTGTATGGAAGACATCCACGGATTTTACCTTTATCCGTCGCAGCAGAAACGGAATTGCCTACATTGGCAGGACAACGGATCGGAATAGAGCAGGTTTGGAAGGAGGTGCAGGATAAACTCGTAAAAGCCAAAAATACATACAAAATGTATGCCGATAAACACCGACGTGCCAGCCCAGTGTATCATAAAAACGATCTGGTATGGTTGTCCACCCGAAACTTACGGTTAGAAGGCCCAGAAAATTACAACCCCGCTATCTAGGACCATTCAGTATAGAAAAAGTGATCAATCCAGTGGTGGTTCGGCTAGCCCTGCCACCCCAGATGAAAATTCACCCTACTTTCCACACGTCACTGTTGAAACCAGCCCCGCCTGGCGCGAGCATCCAAAAAACACCCCCAGTACTCATACAAGGGGAACCCGAGAATGAAGTTCGAGCTATTCTGAATAAAAAAAAATTAAGGGATGGCGAAGTCTATTATTTAATTGACTGGGTGGGGTACGGGCCCGAAGACCGCTCCTGGGAACCCTCACGCCATGTGCATGCCCCACGGTTGCTGCGCACTTTCCACAAAAACCACCCTGATAAGCCAGGAGGACCTGCCTTCTGTGGGAGGGGGAGTGCTGTCAGGAGTAGGGTTGGCCTAAGGCCAGGTACTATTGGAGTTGTGGGGCCAGGGACCTTGAAGAAGTCCACTTCCAGAAGGGTACTGTACTTTAAAGGGCTGCTATGCCCTTTCTGCAGACAAAATGCGGCTGCAAACTACAAATCCCAGCATTTGACTCGCCAGGACTACAATCCCCAGCATGCTTCGCGGGTTCGGGAGCCAATGGGAAGCCATGCTGGGTGTGGCTCGCGAATGCCCATGCGCAAGCCCCGAGGCACGGGGCTTGTGCTCGAGACGCCGAGGAGAGAGGACGTAAGCCCAGCAGCTCCCCGGAATCCATACGCGAGGGGCCTAGAGCCACAGGAACAACGATCCGGCCCCTCGCTGACACAAGATAAGTGCCGCTCAGCCCAGGCAGAGTCTGGGATCCTTGGGGAAGCGCAGGGGGCATAGCCCGACCCCTCCCAGAGCCCCTGCGCATCACGTACAAGCTAAGTGGGCGGATTCACGGGAAAGTCATTTTCTTGCTAAAGTGAAGGAAGGAAGTGTGCATGGTTTCACGTGCATTCGTCTCATGGGAAAACGCCGGAAGGGCGCGTGAGATGAAGGAGCACTAGCTCGGGGAACCCGGTCTGAGGAAAGGCCACGTTTTGACACCCGGTCTGAGGGAAGACCGTGTTTAGGGGCAAATTGTAAACTGGGGGCCTTGATAAGCCACGTGCGGCAGCGCACCATAAGATTTGTGGAATATTTATATTAAAACACTGAATGCGTGTTGAGAGAGTTTGTGAGAGAGTGTGAGACCAGCAGAACGTAAGACATATGCTAATGCTTGTCCTTTGTTTTCTTTTAGTTTGAACCTGATTCGAACCTGAATCTCGGACTGCAAGGACGTGGCACAGGACTTGACAGCCTTTGCAGGACAGGACTTCAAAGACTAAAGCAAAAAGCTAAGTGTGCTAGTGCATGTGACTGTGTTCATGAAAATGTAAAATGGGCTAATGTCAACAATTGTTTGTTGCTAATCCTGGTATGCTGCTGTAGTGCTCAAAGGAGCACCTTCATGTTTGTTCTAAGGGTAAGGTGAAGGTGACAACACCTTTACATGTAAAGGTGTTACGGCAGTTCCATCAGCCAGTTTGAGGAAAGTGTGCAGACATCGTTTACCCTAAAATCCCCAGTCCCATCCATAACCTCTTCCCAACCCTCAATCCGGTTATCCTAAAATCCCTCTACCTATCCACTCATCGAGATCCTAACCCTCCTTCCCCGCTCTGGTTAAAGAGGTCTGTGTAAGCTCTGTCTTGCAGGCACTGAAACCATTGAGGGGGTGGTTGGTACTGCGTCGCTTCTGCGCCTAGGACCTGAGCATCTCTGACACTTTCCCAGAGTTAAGAAGCAATTTAACTGTACTGCGGAGTTGATAATAGTGTATTGGCCTAAGATACAAGTCTGCAAATATTACCTGAAGCTAAGAGAGTGGCACCAAGCCTTCTGCGTAATTAATTGGGCTAATCACTGGAAGAAAGGTGCAAATAAAGTTGGAGAAGGGGGACTGACTGCTTGTAAAGACTATTTTGAAGTTGACAGAGTTGAATAGAGTTATTCAGAGGAAGAGTGCCTTGCCTACTTGAAGTGTTGAAGTACTTTGAACTATATCTTGTTGAAGCCTGTCTAAAAGTATGAATCCTTCAAGCTGTGGTAGAAGTCCAAAATACTAAAGCAGTAGTGGTATATCTGATGGTCACTGGGTGCAGTATTGTAGTAGTCCAAATCAAGAGGGGTACTGTGAGATAAAGGGGACTGTTCTAATAGAAAATAATCTAAAAGTGAAGTTGTTAAATGTTGAAGCAGCAGCACTATTAAGACATCCTGACAAACTTACCATTGTGAAGCTGAAAACTGTAACCAAGAAGAAGAGAATTGCTAGTGGAACTTTGGTTAACAAACTTTTCCATTGACTTTGAAATATCAAGAACTGATTTGAGACATTTCTTTCTTTGATTGAACGCTAACAGACCTGACTTTGAATCCTAGGGAAGGAAATAACCCATGAAATCAGAAGGTTATTCAAAGACTGTGACTGTTGTTCATGTGATGTTGCATTGCCATATATCTTGTGTGTATTTGTTGTTTAGTGTGAGGGCCACTTATCATGTGTTAGAGTGTGCTCTCTTAGCTTTGGCGAGGCAGAGAAATTATCAGCAGAGAAGGGATAGTGAGGCATTTTTTAACACAATTTCTTTAGTAAAATGGCAAATGTTGGTTAATCAACAAACAGTTGTCTACCTCGCTTTAAGGAAGTCGCTGGAAAGTTGCTGTTTGCTGGAGGAGCATACTAGGAGCTGCAGATCCCTAACGTGATGTGATTTTGTGTGGACACACCCTTTACCCAGAATCCCTACTTAACCAGCGGGTGTGCGCTTTTGCATGCACGCTTTAAGGAAGCTGCTGGAAAGTCGCTGTTTGCTGGAGGAGCATATGAGGAGCTGGAAATCCCTAACGCGATATGAATAACGACATACTAGAAGAAGGAGTAAAGCGGACTAAACTGAACTTTCTTTTTATAATATCTACAATACCAGTATCTAAAGTATCTAATTATACTCCTTTTCATTTATTTAGACGTGATTTTGTGTGGACACACCCCCTACCCAGAATCCCTACTTAACCAGCAGGCGCGCACTTTTGCACGCGCTTTAAGGATGTCGCTGGAAAGTCGTTGTTTGGCTGTTCGGCGTGTTTGGTGGTGTGGGGGGCGTAAGGCAAAAACGCTGTGCTGTGTGTTGGATTAGTATACCCAAACGCAGCATGTGGCACACAAGTCTCATGTGCCAGTACTGCCAGTTGTGAGATTGTGGAATTGGATCTTTGACGTCCTCATTATCAGAACTATCGGTGAGTCCTGCCCGGATTACCTGCTACTATTCACATATAAGTGTTTGGGTAAAGTAGATGACCTGATATAAAATACGTGATAAAGTGGTGTGTAGACCGCATATTTTTGCTATTTGATAGGCGATGTGTTATGCGAGTTGTTGTTGGAGTAAAGACACCCTATCACGGAAACGAAAATTACTTACGTGCGAATGCACACATTTTGGCAACTGGAACTCTTCAACACCGCTATAAGTGCATATCATGTGTAAGTTCCAAACTATTGGATGATGTAATTTTTGGTTCTACTAAGCCTGAAATTAGTGAGCGAAGTGGCCAGGATGAATACCAAGAATGTGTGAGAGGTGTGAAAGGGCACACAAGTAATAATTCTGAGGGTATAACTCCTTGCAGCATTGGTGTAACGTCAAGCAACCAAATGTTATGTAATAATGACTGCACTTCTAAAACATCAATGGCAGTAGAGAGTGGCAAGTCTGACCCCCTAACAGACGATAATAAATATACCGTACAGGCTATGGTACATGAAGTGAGAGAGAGTTCCACTCATCACACTAAAGACAGTTTAGATCTGCGCAGTAGTGAACTAGATGAACTCGACATTGAATACATGGATAATATAATGGAGATATCATCCTCCAAAGTCACAACTACACCAGGAATGTTGATGGGAATGTCTGCACAGTGTGGTTGTCCATCTGTGAACCCTATTACAAGTGTTCTCCCTATGGGCCAAGTATTTCAACTGGATGGACATGGTGATTCCATGTTTGGTAAATCTGTGTTTGGATTTGTGGGCAACAATATAAAGAAAGAGGTAGTTACATCTAAGACCATTGCGAATCCTAGCGACCCTAGTGGTGGAACAGATGTGAGTGCTCAAGACATTAGTATGTCTTCCGATGATATGTTCAATGCATTCAAATGCATTGAACATATCATCGGAAGACATACTAACATCAGAACATGCTGAAAACATTGATAGCAAAATGAACGGTTAGAGCAGAAAATGGACATCTAAACACTAATGTTGCATAAAAACTTGACTCCGATTCCGAAGATTGTCTGTAATCGGAGTATGTGTACATTCCCCAAGTAAATATGAAGGGCATATGGCATTAGAATTAGATATGAGGGTGGAGGTACATCATTCCGGTTTGAATGTATCTGATGTAAGTAGTAAGTCACTTACAAAAAAAAAGGGCAGAAAAGTAATGTTAGGTCGAAGATAAAACATAACAAACCATCAGTAAATCAAGCCTTTATGTATTGTAATAAGGTTAAACTACGGAAGTATACTAAAAATACAAAGAGACCGCGAAGGTGAATTTTAAGGAAGGTATACAGACAGATAGAATACAACCTCTAGTAGTATGCGCTGTTGATAGTGATAGGCAAAATGACACAAACCCAGCAGTGTCAGTAGCAACCTTTGCAACAATATACTTGTCTGTAAAAGGTGTTGCCTAAGAATGGCATTGTCATTGTTAAGATTTGTTTTTTCCCTCCTGGGAAAATTGTTTTTCAATGTATGTTACCATTACCTTTGCAAATATGCGCCCAGATGCCCCAGGGCAAGGCGCGCAATAAAAATAAAATAAATACAAATACAAATACACAGCAAGAAATCACAAGCTTACTAATTGATGGGGCCCAGATATTACCACCGGGCATTTGCGAAGAAAAGGATGACTGGAGGAAATCCTTGGCCCAACTGAATATGCAAAGTATTCTACCAAACTTATGGCCCGTAAAAAACAACATTTATGCAGCTAAACCGGTAAGAAATTATAAGATTAAAGTATCAGATGACAGTATCCAGGTAAAAGCTTTACAAATGTCCCAAGTATGTAAAGAGGATAATCAGAAACCACTGAACAGAGCTAAAGTTTTATGTATATTGCACTCTATAGGCCCCCTAAAAACCATTACTACATGCAGAAGTTGCCAATTACCACAAATGTGTGGTTTTCCTTAGAAGCAACATTAGGTTATGTAACGACATATGAAGGCGACCTGCTAAGATTAGGATACCAATGTAAAGTAGTATCAATACCGACTATAAAACAACGATTACATGTGCAATCGAATATCGGCCCCCATGTCAGCATTCCTCGGGTCACACCTGTGGGTGTTGCTGCAGGTCAGAATGAGGGGACTGTTAATAGTACTACCAATAGCAAGAAAGCAATAGACGCTGCTAGAAAAGTAATACCGGCAGCAAATACAAGTAGTAAAGATGGGTGTGATAGCCAGGAGCTACTTAACGTTGGGTATTGGCAGTGGCTCGCCTTAGCTTTCAAGTCGCATTTCATGTCAGAGCATCGGTGATGTCGACCTTCTATATACCTGGAATACTAGGGGACATGCTCACTTATTCGACATTGAGGGGCTAGTATCAGTATTAGACAAACTAGAATTTGTGGCTTTACAAGAGACCTAGTGTATTGATAATATTCAATTTGATGGGTGCTGTACAATTCATCACGTAGCAGAGAAGGGGCCCAAAGGGAGATATAAAGGTGGTTTAATGATATCAGTGAGGTCCCCTTGGGTAGCATCGATGATAGGTAATTCGACCCCTTATGTACTGCCATCATTGCTATCCTGTCAAAACAATGTGATACTACTAATAAACGTCTATGATCCACCAAATATGAAAGCTTCAAAAGAAAACATTCAAGTGGCCGATAACGTCCTAAATCTATATGGGCATAAATACCCGGTGTGGATTGTAGGCGATCTAAATGCAAAAATTGGTATGGCGAATAGTGCCTATGAACATTCGAATATACATAACTCAGCACCTAGCACTCTGCGGGAAGCCAATAAACAAGGTAAGATATGGGGTAAGATCATGTCAAAGCATGGTCTTGTTATGCTGAATGGGTCTACAACGAGTGATGCAAAACTGGCGTACACACGGGTAGATGGACGCTCGACCTTGACAATCGACTATGTGCTTGCCAATTCCAGTGGGGTCACGTACATTGTTGACATGGGCATTGTTAGTCGAGAGGAGAATGACCACTTCCCCCTATGTACACTCTTGGGTCTTCCTAAAGCTAGTAAAATTGCTTCCGATTATGATAAGAATGGACAGATCTACATAAATGAGGGAGAAAACCGTATTATGTGGCATAACACAAATTTGGAAAAGGCAAACATGCTGGCTATTCAAATGTTATCTGTGTTTATATCAGAGAGTGGTCGTGTTAAAATTAGTAATGAAAATGGCATGATTCCAAAGTTCAGTGCAATGGTGGGAGTTATAAGTGAACATGTACGGGAGAAAAGGATCTATAAATCCGACTTAGAAAAATCAAACAAGGTGAGACATCGTAGAAATGGTAACGATAAGTATATCATTAAAGCCAAAAAGACCATGTGAAATGATATTGCAGATGCAACCTCATTCATCCATATCGGATGTGCCCAGAAATTGGTATATGCAAAGGTAAAATCCATAAAAAATGCCTACAGATGCTGGCCTTGTAATTGCTTAGATAGATAAGAAAGGGCAAGTACCATGCACAACCTAGTCCGATTGACCTCAGCGATAGAATATGCCAGGAAAAGGAGAGAGTATACTGCACATTTATAGACATTACAGCAGCGTTCAACTCGGTCCATAGAAATCGCCTGTGGAAGAAGCTAAGCGAATGGAACATCCCATTGGGCCTACTGAAAATGTTGATGCTCTTGTACATGGATACTTTTGTCAATATTAGATTAGACGCGAAAGGCAAACTGTCTGACCTGATACCTACAAGCTGTGGCGTTAAACAGGGTTGTATGGTTGCAGCAACCCTTTTTAATTTATATCTAGCAGATATGCTGCAGGCATTTGTGTTATCATGCACATGTCCGATAATAGTGGGGACTTCCTTTGTAGGCTGGTTGGCGTACGCCAATGATCTGTTGTTATTAGATTATACCCCGGCAGGCCTACAGAAGATGCTATACGCACTGGCTGATTATTCGAAATTAAATGGGCTTACAATAAACAATAGTAAAAGCAAAGTAATGATATTCCCAGTAAAAAAAATCTAAACAAAGTAACAAGGTATGGTGTATGAATAACGAAAATCTCGAACAAGTTTATCAGTACAAATATCTTGGTGTCATAGTAGATGACAAATTGAGATGGGAAAAACATTGGCTTTCAATAAGTTAAAAATGTAAAGCATCGACCAGTGCGATCAGTGCCTTCAATGGGAGAAATAATGGCTATTCAGCCTACACTGTATTAATGTTGTATACAACAAAAATTAATGAAATGCTCATGTATATAGTTGAAATCTGGGGACCTAGATATTTTAGACATATGAGGAAACTTGAAGCTATGATGCTGTGAAAGTTTCTGAAGCTACCCAAATGTATTCTTGTTGAATATCTATACCTAGAATTTGATGTGGAATGCATTGAGTTTGAATTTATCAGACAACTTGTCATGTGTTATGCAAAAATGTAGTAAATCAAACAAGGGCAAACAAAATATACCCCTAATATTCACTATCTCTACCTTTAGGGGGTATCACAATATATTTAAACAAAGAGATAGGACACAACACTTCTTTAGTGGTGTTGTGTCCTATCTCTTTGTTTAAATACATTATGCAAAAATGTACCAATCTTTCAAATGACACAATTGTTGTTCCATATATGGAGGCCTTTGGGTAAATAGAGAACAGTAAAGTAATGGGCACACTTGGTAAAATTCAAACTATGCACACAAAATGGGCTATTGGTTTTGTTTAAAATTCAGAACACAATGTCCTCAGACAGTTTAAAAGCTGGGTAAAGAAGCGTCTGACATCAGTAGGCCATGAGAGTTGTATGATTGAACTGGCGACGAAATCTCACAGTGGCTCCTATTGTCAGTATAGGCTTGAACGTGTATCTAAACCCAAATATATTATGGCCTATCTAAGCTCTAAAACTGTTTGAAGCTATCTGTTGATGAAATTTAACAATAGTGTAGCTTTGGAAACTAAAGGGGCGCAACTAGATTTGCCTAGGTCAATGAGAATGTGCTGGTTATGGGGCAACATGGTCATAAAGTCCCTGTTCATTTGATGTTATATTGTGACAGCCTGTTGGAACTGCGATTAAAATATCTCAAACAATATGATAATACTATAGATATTATCAATCTTTCCAATGTATGGCAACATTTTATGAATGGGGACGATTGCAATCTTATATATTTTATGGCACTATTTTATGTACGAATTGTGGATATTTTTAACTTTTTTTAGAAGTTGCAATCCTCATTTAATTGTATGTTAGTAGTAGGAAACATCGAAGGAATTATAGCAATGTTTTATTAATTTTATGGTTTTAGATATATTAATTTAAATTTTGCAATGTATTTGTTCATATGGGATATCAAGGGATACTGTAATTTAGAGAAACCTTCCCTGTAAACTGTGAAATTGCTTTAGATATTGGAAACTTATGTAGAAATTGTAATAGGTTTTGAGAAATTGTAAACTTTGTGATTATGTGTTGTGATTGTTATGTATTATTTGTTGTATATACGCGGTCATTGGCTATAAGTATATTAATAAAATAAAATCATAAGGAACAATATTTCCCCTTTCTTCTAGAAGGAGTGTAGTATGTGGCAGATACCACTATGTACTGGTATTTTGTGCCCATCGTGTTTGTACCCCTGAGATATACCCCTCTGTGATTTTACTCCTAAATTGTGCCCCTCTGGATTTTACTTCCAGGCGGTTCCCCACTGGAATCGCTGAACACTGCGATTTGACTCATATGCAGTGTCCCATAGTGAGTTTACTCCAATGTTTGCCCCACTGTATTTCAACTCCCTGTTGTGCTTTTTCTCTTAGTTGTGCCCCACTTGATTTTGTTCTTAAGCTGTGCCCAACTGCATTTCTTCTCCCTATTTTAGGTTTACTCCTAGGTTTAGCCCAGTGTATCTCTTCACCCCACTGAGATTTGGCTCCTAGGTGTGGCTCACTGTCATTTCTCTCAAGCCTTGAGCCCCTCTGTGAATTTGCTCCTAGGCTGTGGCCCACTATATTTCCACTCTTAACCGTGGTTTTGCTCCTAGATGTGTCCAAATTAGAATTCATTCTAGGTCGTGGCTTGCTATGATTTTTCACCTTGGCTCTGCCTGCTGTATTTCTGCTTTCCTCTGAGATTTACTCCTAGGTGTTTCCCCCTTCATTTGACTCCTATGCTGTGCCTCCCTGTGAGTTTGCTCCTATGCTGTGCCACGCTCTGGTTTTTCTCCCGAATTGTTTCTGACTGTGGTTTTTGTCCTTAGTTGTGCCCCATTGTATTTCTGCTCGTCATTGTGCCCCATTGTGAATGCACCCAAAGGGGCCCCATTCTGAACCTGCCCCATTTTTTATTTGCTCCCAGGTGGGCCCCATAAAGCTTTGTCACAGGATGTATTTCCCTAAATGCTCCCCAAGAGCAACTACCACCTTCCCTTACTGCTCACCCCTTCTAGCACAAAACAACCCCTCTGGCTCCCCTGGAGATCCCTGTCGCCCCTCACTCCTTAAGAACATTCTAACTACCTCCTGTGCAGGCAGCATTGCACGGTCCATATTTAAACATTCTCTTTCTTCACACTTCTTCCCAAAGGCCTTCAAAACCTCCTATATCAAGCCCCTTATTAAAAAAACTTCTATCGACCCCCTCCTTCCTCACATCTACCACCCTATCTCAGGCACCTGCTTCATTTTCCAACTCATAGACCACACAGCTTACAGGCAACTCTGCCTCTTCACAGAATCCAACTTCCTTCTTGACCCCACCGAATCCAGATTCAGACCCCTTTGAGGAACAGATTTGTCGCTTGTGTCCATTGGGGATGATTTAAAAAGAACAGCAGACTCGGAAGGCTGTGGCAGGGACGTAATTTCACCAAAATGCCAGGGGGAGCAGACGTGACATCATACGACCCTTGACCTCTGATGACATCACAGGAAGTGGTGTAATTTGACCCCATGCCAAAGTGATATCACGGGAAGTGATGGACCACGACCTTTCAGCCCTTGACAAAACAGGAAGTGGTATCACATAGCATTGATCCTAAATACAGTACGAAAAATATTGTTAAGATATCACTATTATGTGATATACATTTCATACAAGCATGGATAGCCATATATATCATTAAGATCAGTGTGTATAGGCCCATATTACCAAATTACTGTAAACGCAAAAATGCAAGCAGACGTCCATGGCCAAATGATAATGATGTGTTATTATATAGCACTTACGCTTAAGCGCTTTCTATATAATACATACAATATCACCCAACCTGTGTGGGTACTCATTTATCAACCTCAGAAGAATGTAAGGCTGAGTTGAGGTGTTTAAGAACAGACTAAATGAGTGACTCACCCCCTAAAGTGTGCCTGAAATAAACCTTTAATGAGTCTAGCAATTATTGTATAGAATTGCCGAAAGACAAATTATTTGGTATTCCTATTCTTTCTTATTTAGGGTCACTGGTGAAAGTGTAACTTGTGGAATCTCTGTCCTTTTTTGTCATTTTTTTTTTAAGAGGCCTGAACAAGAAAGCCTGGCACTCCAGAAGCAAAGAGTCACATGGCGCTGGCCACAGCCCAGGAGCTTGCATAAAAAGAATTATAAGGTTTTTTTTGTTGTTGTTTTTTTACGGGTAGCAAAGTAGACCACTTGCGCACCGTGAGAGTGCATGGAGAGTGCTGTTCAGGTGTACAGCTAAGAAAGGCGCCCGTCCAGCAAATCCAGTGCGACCACCCCAGTTTATTTATAACTAATAAATGTCTGTGTATAATTTAAGAACAGCGATGCCTAAACATGCAGACAAATTAGTCCCTCGTCCAAAAAGTAGAACTAAAAATTGTAAAAAAACAAAAAACATTGTTCGAAATCGTTAACAACTGATATCAGACAGTTGTGGCTCCACGGCATGCGAAACGCCACAGCCACTTTGTCTAATCCGGCGCCCATGACTACTATCCAAAGTAATCTCCAACCATCTAACGGGCTTCTCCCAGAAATTGATAATCAAGCCAGCACAAGTTATGTCCATCATATTACAGATGCCGAGCTCTTAGCTGCCCCCACTCAAACAAACTCAAATAAGCAATATGCACCTAGGGTCATAACGGCAAACACTCTAGTCAACACTATACCTCAATACCAAAAATTATTGAGGCTGTAATACATGCAACTGACAACACCCAATTGGCAATCTTGTATTCTGAAGCCGTTAAATCAACCACAAAAGAAATAACCATGCTTCAAGAGCACCCTCAAACAACGGGGAACACATTGATTTGTCCTAAACATCCTGATCCTATATCAGGAACTATTCCCAAAATGTTCAATAATGATTGCACAGTATATGAAACGCAATTAGAGGAAGTGCTAAACAACATCCCTTTAAACTTATGACATTCTCCTCAGTGTCGCCACCCATGTCTTTTGTAAAACCCATCCCGAGACCCTCTTTTGGGTTGAAGCAACCACCCATTTCATTTCGTCATGCAAAACCGCCTTGAATGCAGTAAACTATGGGATATATGGCTAACTAACGTTTTTGAAACACTAGATAAAATAAATGATGCACTGACCTATCTACTTAATCTACTATCAGCAAAAGTAGATTGGGTAGTGTATGGGAGGATAGGTCTGTAGGACCCCCTCCCCCACATTGCCCACCTACGTGAGGCTCGTGGCTCGTCAGCGGCCTCCCATGCACCTGGGCCTGGGAGGCAGGATGGCTGCTGATCGACACATAAGGCCATACGACCCGTACTGTACTGTAACATATCATAGACACCATTTTGAAAACGCCAAGACTCCATTTTAGATGCACTGACCAAAGCCCAAGCGAAATAGCCTGCATGCTAAAGCTGTAGCTTGGCCCCCGCTAACCGCGCACAGAGAGCCACGCAACTCCCCCGCGCCTCTACCCCATGGCAGATCTGCTGGAGGCCCGTTCTCACGAGCAACCAGACACGAACAAGTATCAGAACAAACACTGTATTGTTTACCTTCCGCAGTACATCACTGCCCTAGAAGTGACCTGACTTGTAGCCGGAGTCTGGAAAATAACAAGAACCATCCCAATCAGACATGCCCCGACCCTGCATCTAACCCCCAGCATTTAAAATATATGGTGTCCATGACCTCCCTCCATGAACCCCTGCCCAGATCCCCCAGATGGAGTGTTAACTACACATACCAAACCCCAATGGCTCACAGGGCTGGTTGTAAATGCTAACATGGGTGTTGGGAAGGCATGAAACATATAAAGTTATTAAAGCAATGATGACCCCTGCCCGCCACAAGATACTATGTGCCCTGAAGGTTTAATAAAAGCTCTCCATAGATCCCACCTTTTACTAACTAATGATTGCTGCTAATGTACAAAGGATAAAGCGAAAAGCGATACCTAGAATGCTTGCGTATAATGTTGTGAAACACGTTTAAAAGTGTATGACGATCCTTAAAGGTGTTGAGCTCGTTTTTGCTATAAACGAAAATGTAAACAAACATATTGCGTCTAAGCTCCTGAGTACACGACCCAACCTGACACTACCTCATGTTATTTGTCTGCCTGTCTCATGAATTACAAGTATGTGTTCAAGTAACGTTATGTATCACATGTGCTATAGCCAACCCCCATTGCTATGAATGCCGAAATGTATGAATGTATAAAGAACAGAAATATGTAATCATCCTAATGCTACCAACTTTAGCATCTGTCCCCTCTCATGGTATATTGTGCAGTTCAGTGAATAGAGAATCGCTTGGATATACAAGGCCATCTCCCCCTCCTCCCGCCAAGGCCCGCCAGGGCTTGTTGGTGTTCGAAAAGCACAGCCTCACCTCCCCACATTTCTGCTGGACCCGCTTCAAGTATTTACCTCCCCCATGTCAGAGGCCGCCATGGCTTGGCCAAGTGAATTATGTGCTACCTGGTCCTAAATCCCACCGCCTTTGAGGGGCCAGATATGTGCCCTTACTGATCCAATAGTATGCCAGCTCACCCCAAGTTAACGGGCCATAGAGACAGATAATCACCCCTGTACTAACATATCGTAAAACAATCCCTCACCACATCTAACAGAATAGAATGACAAGGCAGTTTATCCCGTCCCCTCCTCTACCCCCCTCTTCCTCCCTCCCTTTCCCCCTCTTGCCCTGCTCCTCCTTCACTCCACCCCCAACCTGTCCCATCTCCCTTTCCCCCTCCCCTTTCAGTTAATTGCTCTTTCCATTGTTTTGTTGTTGGATTGATTTATGTTGTTATGCTTCAACAGTTTATCGTTCATGTTTTATGTATCATGTTGTTCTTTGTACAGCGCTTTGGCGTAAGGCGCTTTATAAATCAATAAAATCCAAACACAAATACAAGACACCTGGACTTATGAGACCTGGTCATTAGGTCAAGAGTAATTGTATACTGATGTATTGGTGAAGCTTCACATTGCATGCTGTCTCTTTTGTTTTCCATTTGATCTTAGATTAACGCATTGTAGGATTTGCAGGACAACTGGAATTGTAGAAAATGATGTGTGTGTGTATGTGTGGCCACAAGGGCAAAGTGTTAGTGCAGCCACTAATCATCGACACAGACCGCGTCCGGCCTGGCAGCTCCACCCCGACAAGCTCAGCTGACCTGTCCACCCCACGTTGGCACCACGCAGATGTCCGCCAATCCTGGAGCAGCTCCTCAATTCAGCGCCTATAGTTAGTCGACGCCACCCAATCCCTGAGACTATGTGCCCCCTATAGCTTACAGGATGCATGACGTGTTTTTGTAATAAATATGACTGTCTTTGCTATTGTCAGACAGAGTGCTCTCGGAGCTTGCAGAGTCCTTTGCTTGCCCTATACCAATTTATATAAAACCCTTTTATTTCATCTGCACTTTGCCCTGGTCTCATTCCCTCCTGGGGTGTGTCCCTTATTGCCTCTCATTAAGGGGGGTTACTGCCTTATGGGGGACACTTGCTTTCAGTAGCCTCAGAATTGAATTCAGCAACTTTTCAAAAAAGACCGCACAACTGCAGCCTTTGCTATATCTCCATGTGAAAAAACAAGGGCACTGAAACACCCAAATTTGAATGTCACGGTGGGTTCACAGACAGTAGGGGAACTGGAGGTTGTGGAGCAGGCTGATGCTATAATTCAGCTTGACCCTATGCCTCCCGCAAGTACCCTGGAGGTGATGGAAGCTCCACATTTGCAGGAATCAGCGTATGAGGTATTTCAGCTACAAAAACGAAGGGAAGAAATGAAACGAGCTGGTAATGTAAAAAAAAAAACAACAACTAAATCGACAACAAGCAAATCTAAACCTTCACTACTCCTATCCGTCTTATAATCACTACCACACAACCTAAAAGCGGTCAAAAACCTATTAATGAACACACAACTGATTCAGTTGAGCCCCAGATAGAAAACTCTCCATCCAAATTATGTGAGCATCTACCACTGGTTACAACTAACCCTCCCTCCATAGACAATGAGGAATTAATGAACTTATCGAATTATTCCATATCCTCCTCACCACAACATAGGGCAATGCAAGAATCTTTTTGCTCCGCAGATTTTTCAAATATGAATAAGACCATCAGCAGGAATAACAATAATGAGAACTCGGTTTCCTAACATTACAGCAAAAACGATTGCGTTCTTGCAACCCCCCGAATAAGCCGGATAAAACATTCCACATAAGGCAGTGTCTAAATACGCAACAGCAGTCAGATGCAGGATCCACAAGTCAGTCCCAAGAGAAATGTGCACATCAGAGATCGACTGCACTCTAACCAACAGGATGCATACCCAACCTCTGTTGCTAATAACAATGAAAATGATAGTGACTTTAAGAACCAGGCTATCAAACAATCAGATGTACTGATCTTAACAATATTGGACAGGCAATGAGAAGATCCTTTCCCTAATAGAACAACAATTGTTACTGTGTTCAAGTCTACACCCACCTTAAAATTAATACAATCACAAGACATTCAATGTATCCAATTCAGCAACAACAAGAGGATGGACACAGTCGAACTGACTGTACCATCACATATCATCAAATAATTATTATGGAACACGAAAGACAGATTGAGGCAGCACGGGTTGAAATTAGATATTAAAAAAAGCAAGGATCTCCCATAATTTGAGAAAGACGATCAAACTCTAGATCTCCTTTATCTGAGTCCTCACGTTCAGATAAATTTGAACCCCTGCTTATCAACTGTCAAGGCCACCAGGGCCACTTAAAACAAGAAGTGTCCCAAAGCGGCCCACCAGGATATTAGAGACACAACATGGTCATGGCTGACAAAAGCTATCAACGAAACAACCTGGCAAAAAAATTACTAATGCCAGGACCCATTTGTGTCTTATAATATCAGGATGGCTGTGTGAAACACAAGAGGGTTCAACCATTTGATGAGACAAAATGAAAAAAAATCCCTTAACCCCCTACGACTTCATAGCCCTCCAAGAAACTTGGATAACGACGAACCAATGTGGCCAGGCTATGAAATATTTTGGATCCCTGCCATTACACATGCAAAGCGAAGACCCTCTGCAGGACTTCTAACAGCAGTAAAAATAAATTTATGAAGTAGGCTAATCCCATGGGCTTCTCCCCACTGATTCATTCAATTAACAAACTATCCTCTTCGAACCTATTGAGTCCTCTTGGTAATGACACAGCCATCCTGAATTTATACTGGTATCCAGTTATAATTGTAGATGATGCTTTTTTTGATCTGGTGAGCAATATGTTGGATTTGATTGGAACTGAACCAACCATTGTTACGAAAATTGTTGGAGATCTTAACATGAGATGTATTATCCCCAAATACTCTATGCTATCCATACAAGCAGCACGATGCACTTTATGAGAGAGAGAAGCTTTACCATGTTAAATGGTACGATTGAAGGAGACATTGCTCATAGCCCAACGTGGCACAGAGATGCCTTGTCTGCCATACTAGGCTATGTATTCAGCTGCACACATTCAATTAATAATGTACAAAGCTTTGACATCACTTCAACACTACATAGTGTCCATAACATCCTGGGAATCACTTGGATTCAATTGCAGCAGATAGTTGGCAAGTATTACAAACCACACATTGAGCTTGGAAAAGGGAGGAATAGGATTATATGGAATAATTCCAAACTCAATATCCTCTCTGATCAGCTACAAAATGATCTCATCGCACCAGATAATGGCAGGAATTTATCATACACTGAAACTCTTCGCATCTTTGTAGAAACTGCTCAAAGAGGTTCCCGTCAGAGATTCACTCATAAACATCCATATGATCCCATAGTTCAAAACATGAAAGCCACCATGAGAAGAGATATAAAATGTACTAAACCAAATAGTCCTACAAAGAGGCTAAATAAAATTGCTAAAATACATACAGCTTACAAAAATTGCCTTAAACAACATAAGGCTAAAAAACTGCAATTAGCAGGTGAACGTATGCTATCGGCCATGGCTTCCAAATCAAGTCCTGAAATATGGAGATTACTAAAAGATGTCACTAACAACTCCACATCCTCTCTTTTCCTCAATGCAGTCAGTGAACAAACACAGGTCACTCCTTTTATGAATATAATTGCCAGGCCACTAGCTTCCACCAATAGGCCGTATATCAGTAAAAACGATTTGCATCCTAAAAACCCATCCCGACTCATGGGCCCACATGTTAACTCTAATATTTCAAAAAATGATAATCACTGGTTTGATTCCGAAATCATGGAAACATTCCATTATCATTCCTATATTCAAGAAGGGCAACCAAAAGGATCCTCTAAACTGCCGTCCAATTGCCCTCCTGGACATACCGGGGAAAAGGTTTGCCCGATTGATCTTGAGAGACCTACTCAAGTGGCTAAAGACAACAATGCAAATAGACAGCCATCGATCAGGCTTTGTAGCTGGATTAGGCACAACTGTTAATTTATTGATCTTATTAGCCATTAAAAAGCAGGTATCATTAACCAAGCTTGCATTTGATTCCATACCAAGAGAGCTATAATGCAAAAATTAACGAAAGTAGGGCGTCCCACTTTCATTCTTGACTTAATCTATCAATTTTACTCCAACACGTTAATTCAAGTAAAATTAAATCAAGAAGGTGTGTTATCCCAGCCTATCCCTACCCATCAAGGCCTGGAACATGGCTGCATTCTATCCTCAACACTATTTAATTTTTATATCAGAGACATAAATATTTTCCTGGAAGCACACATTCATTTCCACCTAAAGTTGGAGAATCGCCTGTCTCTTGGCTACTCTACGTGGATGATCTATTAGTCTTAGATCAGACTCCCATAGGTCTGCAGAGGAAGCTAAGTGCATTGCAAAACTATGCGGTAGCAAACTCTTTAACCATTAATATAAAGAAATCAAATATTCTAACTTTATCACCGGGCAATGGTAAGAAAAAACGTAACTTTAAGTGGTCAATTGGAACACACAATTTAGACATAATTCATGACTTCTGCTATTTTGGGCAAAACATTAATGACAAGACACAAGATACACCATACAAAAAGGAAATCAAATATAAAATGGAAACTATGTTACAACGTTCTTTCATCTTCAGGCATTACAAAGCCTGCAGTTTAAATGTCTTTGACAGTTCATCGAATTATTTAGGGTGGGGTGGGAAAGGGCAGATAAGTGGGTGGGGGATTGGGTATAGGTAAAAATAGGTGGAGGAGGGGGGATTGGGGTGGGGGAATTGGGGTAGGGGGCCACGGCCCCAGTGGGGCTCCTCCAAAAAAAAAACAATTTGATGAACTCTCAAACACGTTTAAATTGCAGGCTTTGAAATGCCTGACGATGAAATGACATAGATCCGAAACTATGACTTCTCAAGCGAAACTAGTCCAAGGGAAATATGGCAAATTCTTATATTTACCTATGATAACCTTTTACAAACAGAAAGTTGTACCCAAGCTAAACCACCAGTAAACCACCCAAAATGGGACTACTTAGAATGCATCTACTGGTAGAAAATGCTATCCCTACTGAAAAGCTTCCCCATTCAAATAATAAGATTCGAATTAGGATTTGTATCCCTGCAAACCACAGTAGCTTGGCAAGCTCTAGCTCTTTATAGAAAATGTTGAATGAATAAAACTCACGCATTAAGTCTTGTTCCAGTACTTGCGGGAGCATTAGCAGGAAATCATGATACATCTTTAGAAACATGGAAAGTATACTGTCTAACCACCATGAAGGAAGCCGATATTGAACAAAAATTACTCAAACATAATCCTGACCGTACCAAGAGGAAATTGTGGCAGTATGATTGGGGAGCATCACGGGACAAATGTAACCAATATAATTTATTTAATAATGATAATTTCACAATCAAACCATTACACCAAGTTCCTAAATACCTTTAGAAATTCCAGATCGAAAATATTGCATGAATCTTATGCAAATGCGCTTCAATTTATGGCCCGCCAAAGCTCTGCTAGGCTCGCGCCCTAAGCATCTGTCCCAAGATATCTCTTGCAGATTGTGTGGCCCCACCTCCAATTTTCACAAATACTTTTGTGAATTCAGACTATTATCCCCCAAGCAAATGTGGTATATGATCTATCATTCAAACCACATGTCACTATAGCCACAATAAACTACCTCCTAAAGCTAAATATATAATGGTAATTCTAGATCGATTACCCGACCAAGAGAATTAATAGAGTTGAGTGGTGAACTGTCTTTGTTTGCTTGTTTTAAAAAGAATATGTTTATGTGCTAACTTTAAATAATGCATCTTTATTGACTTTAAGTTGAATACATAAAATGTAGACATAACTGTGTATTAATAGTGGTTCTGTGTCAAGACAATAAGAATAAGAAACCCCCTAAGCTTACAATGAATTTCGATTCATAACAACTGTGTAGGGATTGTGTTACCTTTTAACATCATTATCTTTTTCATTTTGGTTTTTAGAGTAGTACTTGGTAATGATCTCAGAAACGATATAATCTGAGAAAAACTGTCCCAAATTACTTTTAAATGTGTCATAAGAATTTGCACATCTTTGCATCTATAAGCTTTATGTTAAATGTTTATCCTACTTATTGGAGTTTTTTATCTTTTATTTTTTAAATGGAAGAAATTAAGCACAAGTAGATCTTAATGTATGCAATTCATGAACTGTTAGTAAATGTATACATTGTTGTTTTTAATGTTTTGCATTTCAAAGGTTGTTATTTACAACCAAAACAAATGTATTAATTAAAAAAAATAATAAAAATAAATGAGAGCATATTGAATTCGACATGCAGGAGATCCGAGCAGGGACAGCGAACGGTGAACGAATGAGTAACAGGCAGGGAGAGCATTCAAACAAACGTAAGGAGAGGGAAAAGCGATCAAATGTGCGGTAAGAGAAGAGGGCATTTAATAACACATAATGGTGTGCTCTTAGGTGCCGAAAGGTGTTGAACGAGAGTGCAGCAAGCGGATGGATGAATTGAGAAAAGCTAACATGTGCGGCAAAGTGCAGAAAAGAAGATAACAAGTAAGGAATATCACAGAGCCAAAAAGCAGCGAACAAGTGTAAACACAGGGAGGGTTTGCAACATTTTCGTATATGTGTTCATGTGGTACAGTGGAAAATCAGTACTTTGAATCATTCAAATTTGTGCATTCAATATTTTGGGGTATTTCCCCTTTCTTCCCTCTCCACTCTCTCTCAATTGACGGCATTATAGGCCACTGTCACAATTTCATTTACATCCAGAATACTTCCCACTAGAACAGTCAGGAAGACTCAGATTCGCTCAGCAACACCAAATGCAAAGCGCCAAGTGGAGCATCAAGGTATGTAGTGAAACACCACTATGTGGACACGAGCTGCACGCGCGGCAACCCACACACACACACATTTGCATTCATACCCCATTCTAATACAAAGCACAACAGCCATCAGGCTGCAACTATGAACTATGACAAAATTCAGTCTAGCTTGACACATAACGAATTCTCTGGCCCTAGAATGCAGCTCCGACCTATGACAAATTTTGATCAAGCTGGTCACATAGTGATCTCTTGCACTCTCTAAATCTCCCGACCACCCCCATCACCCATCCACAAGCCTTACCATCTTGGGTTACTTAGTGGTGCAGGCCAGCCCACCTAAGCCCTATCTCGGACTAATGTGCACCCGCATTCTACTCAGTCCAACTTTATGCATACTTGGACTCCAGTCCCCTAGTGCATTCACCCACAAACCCGTTGAGGCCATACTAATTGGTTGAAGGCGCTATATAAATGACTAATGACTACTGATTCTACTATAGCACATTAGCTGGCAAGATAGCTCAGCAGGTGGAGCGCTCACTGCTGCGATCTGAGCATGATCTGCAGTTCGCAGGTTCGATTCCCGGTAAGGCCAACTCAGCCTTTCATCCTTCCAAGGTCGATAAATGAGTACCAATTTTGGTTGGGTGATATTGTATGTAGATATGTGCTCTGTAAAGCCCTTTGGAATTAAGGCGTTATATAAATAACACACCACCATCATTATCATTGTCATTAGGCCATATGTGGTGTTTGCCTCCACATCTCCACGACTCAGGCCGTTTAGCGCAGCTCCAGCGAGATCCCATCCCCAGGCTTAAGGGATAAAAAGACAGAGACACTAGCCGAAGGGGAGTTCCGAAAAACAAAGGAGTCCTCTTTCGAGGCACCAACCAACTATAAAACTCAAGCACACGTTCAATGTCACACCTATAAGACATCTGATTTGGATAGATGAGACAAGCCATTGTAAGCAAACCACCCAAAACACAGATGACACAATTTAAGCAAAAGAATAGACACATGCCCTTAAGGATAGCGATCTACACCTGAACTCCAACCTCACCTGGGCTTCAACAGTTAACAGACAAAGGGCCTCATTACGACCCAGGCGGTAAGTTACCGCCTGGGCCGTGACTTTACCACCATGGCGTAAACTATGTTTACGCCATGGTGGTTGGCGGACTTACCGCCCCATTCCGACCTAGGCGGGGCGGTAAGTCCCCAATCCCCATTTACCCTTCCCCATTCCCATTTTTGCCCCATAGGGCATAATGGGAGTGGGGAAGGCGTTAATTACGCCACCGTAAATTACGGTGGCGTAATTAACTCCATGGTCCCTTAGCGCCATGGATTTTAACACCTGCTAAAAGCAGGTGTTAAAAGCACCATGGCGCTAGGGGACCTCGTAATCAGGCGGTAAGGGGCGGCGCTGTTAACGCTGCCGTTAACCCCTTACCGCCTGAGTCGTAATGAGGCCCAAATACTCTGGAATGTTCCACTCCTCGAATCACCACAAACCACTCCGTTCATCACAAAACACCACTTAACTACCCACTTCCACTTGAGCCAAAAGGACGACCCCAATCCTATGAAGAACTTGCTCAGGAGCCTCTTTGAAGACACATGCAGAACACTTGGGAATACTGCTCACCCGACTGAAGCCAACAAACAAACCGGAAATACCCCAAGATAAATGGTAGCAGTAAACAAAACCATAGCGCCCAATGCCTCCTCATTAATGCCAGTTCCAAAGCATAATATTTCAAAGACATGCACCACATGCTCAGCAAAGGTCAAATGGATCTACTAATTACAACAGAAACATGGCATTCAGGTGAATACTCCGCAGTTATAATACTGGCCATCCCTTTGGGATACAAAATAAAACTGCTTACAGCTAAGAGAAGAGGAGAAATGACAAAGGTACACACAGAGTTAACTGTCCATAAGAATTGCTACCCCAGATAGCAAATGACTCCTCATCTGTTCCACCCCATGCACATCCACACTGAGCTTCCTCCCATCTACAGACCCCCTTTATATGATCCCTCATTCCCGGACAGCGCGATGGATGTGATGGCTAATCACTTGGTAGACTGCCAACATCTGACCACAGTGGTAGATTTCAAACCTTGACTGGAACAAAAAGACTACATGGCCACACAATCTCTTCCTGCCAACCTGGATGCCATGCACCTCAACAAATAACGAAAGAACCTGCACAGGCAGCCGTACACACCCTGCATGGACTTTTTTGCAACAGAAATATTGTCACTGCCTCGCTCCAATCATTCATGTACTGGGACAGCCATCTTGCCATCCCATTCACCATCTTCACTCAATCGCACCAGTATCAAATAGGATTAAGGATTACTGTATTCTGGGGGGTATCAAGCTAAACGTTCCCCTGAACAAACTAGAAATCTTCAAACCTCACACATTCTGTGACAATGGACAGAAAAAACAAAGGAAGTAGTCCGCAATATTTTCAAAATTAACGAAGTGCTAAATGGTGTACCCCAAACTCTTAAAGTGGATGTAGAGAAAGCTACTCATAAGCTGACAACATTACATGCAACTTATAACTGCAGATAAACAGAGCAGAAAGAATAAAAGCAAATAAAGCTCACTATGCACACCGGGTAGGGTCTACAGAACACAGCTCGAAGGAAATGTTCTAAATTGCCAAAGGATTAAAAACCATTCATCCTGCAACACACCTCAGACCTGTCTGTAACATTTCTGTGACTCCAACTCAGTACACTTCAGCGAGAACATTCGACAATTCCAAGGCCGGCGAGAAACGAAAGGCCCAACATCACTAAACACAACCTTAGAAGTAGCACCAAACAGATGATGACCACCAGCAATAGCAGCGTCCTGTCCTTTCTCAATGAAAGAATACATTTATAACCAAAGCCAGCCCAGCAACCCAGCAGGATCACCCAAAGCGCCATTCACCTAATATCTGCAACTCAATAATCAAACAACTAGACTACCCCCTATATCGCATTGCTGCCTAGTTTATTCTTAGGACAGATCGGTGCCTGCACGCCTTCAAAACTGCTTTCTTTGAGAGGCCACTAGGGGGCGTGCTGATGACACTAGCCTGAAAGCGCTGCTCTGTCACCCATGCCGTTTTAAGTGACTTTGCCCCCACTTTCAGCCCCACAGGTGATGTGCAGATCCCCTAGATGAGAATTTGAGCTGGTGGGCTCCACTTGGGTCGAAACCCAGAGGAAAACGCACAAGGCAACGAGGAGGTCCAGATCCCCCCTCTTGCCGGCATGAAGCAGAGGAGGAGAAGAGCTGTGGGACGTGGGGACTCAGGAGGCTCGGTGGCCCTGACGTGGGGCTGGGCAGCCCGGCCCCTACACCACTTCCAGAAACAGAGGTGCGAAGGTGGGTCAGGCTCTCCCCCGAACCCCTGATGAATGGGACTGGGGAGGTGCGTAAGGACATTGTGTGGGACGCTGCAAAGGCTACATAGAGAGGGATATTGGTCAGAGAGGGGGCTTGCGAAAAGAGGGAGTGTACCCTCATAGAGAGAGGACTGAGGGATAAAATAAGGGTCTTGGAAAAGCAGGCGCAGTTGACCACAGAGGGTAGGGAGGACCTCTCCAAGAGGCGAGGGGCATGAGGGAGGAATTGAGAATCCTTGAGGAAGGAAATATCTTCCGCAGCCTACAATTTTGTAAACAGAAGTTTTTTGAGAAAGGGGACAAGGCTGAAGCTCTCTTGGTGGCTAGGCTTCGTGGTCAGTGGGTGGAGAGGTGGGTTGCCATGACAGAGGGAGGCAGGAGCACCTCTGAGGGTTTGGCTGAAGGGATCCAGGAGGCATCTGCAGTGTTCTATGAGGGCCTGTACAGGAGTGAAGAGACAGCAGGCAATGAAGACATTGGGAAATACCTGTCAGATTCCATCCTCCCTCTGTTCACAAAACCGGAATCAGAAAACCTGGAAGCTCCAATCACTGGGGATGAAATTAGGATGGCTATTGGGCAGTTGAAATTAGGTAAGGACCAGGGTGATGTCCTTTTTCCCGGCCCTGCTCCCCTTCCCAATGACATTGTTTAATGACATTTTGACTACAGGGAATGCACCAGACTATTTTACATAGGCCCTAATCACGGTGATACCAAAGGAGGGCAGGGACCCCCGGGCATGTGGTTCTTACTGTCTGATTTCTCTTTTAATTATAGACGCTAACATTTACGCCAGACTACCATCCGCAAGGATGAAGGTACACTTGCTGAGACTTGTCCATTCATACCAGGTGAGAGGGCAGCAAGGGGCCGATACCATGAGGAAGATGTTACATTTGATTAATGAGGTACAGGGCTGGGAGGTTGACCCCACGCTTCTCTCCGTAGATGCCGAGAAGGCCTTTGACAGGGTGGAGTGGGACTTCTTGGAGGCAGTGCTAATTAGGTTTGGTGTAAGTAAGGGACTCATAGCGGGCATCATGGCACTCTACATTTCCCCCAGGGCGTGTGTGGCTGTGAACGGAGGATACTTGCGTGGGTTTAATCTGGAAAGAGGGACAAGACAGGGGTGCCCGCATTCCCCGTCTCTATTTGTACTATCATTGGAACCACTGGCAAACAGGCTGAGGGAGGGAGTAGAATTGAAGGGATTAGGGTTGGTGAGAAGGTGTATAAGGTAGGGCTATGTACGGATGACATGATCGTCCATTTGGTAAATCCATTGACATTGATCCCTCCAGGGGTGGAGTTGATTGTGGAGTACGGGCACTTGGCAGACTTTAAAATAAATAAGGGTAAGTCGGTACTGTTTCCCCTGGATAGAGGTAAGGACAATGATTTGGGGCGCTTCCTTCCATTGGGCATGGAGGTTAATGTGGGTTCTCTGAGGTATCTCGGTATCAATGTCACAAGAGGGCTGGAGGGCCTGTATGAGGCCAACTTTTCTCCACTGATGATAACCCTGGAGTAGGATTTGGGAAAATGGAAGGAACTCACCTGCTCTAGGATGGGACGGCTGAATGCGCTCAAGATGGTAGTCCTCCCCAAGATCCTGTATCTGTTCCAGATGCTGCCTATTCAGATTCCCGAACTCTACTTCAGAGCGACCAAGGGACTCTGTCAAAGATTCTGTGGCAATGGAAGAAACCTAGAGTCTCTAGCGATGTCTTGAATCTTCCCAAGGAAAGTGGGGGTGTTGGGCTCCCAGTTATACATCTATATTACAAGGCCACTCTGTTAAGAGTATTGATTCCACACCTTAGAGGACAGAGGCACCTACAATGTGTGGGACTTGACAATCACTACCTGAGGCCGGCAACGGTGGGAGAGTGGCTATGGGTGCCCAGGGCAAAGTTAATACATAGGATGCGTGAGCACCCAATCCTGGGCACTATCTGGAGTATCTGGCAACAGGGTAAAGGGATGTCCGGTGTGACATCATGGCCCTTGCCCTTAGGGCATCTTTGGGTGCCGGGTGTTTGTGACAAATTCCCGGATCCCACCAGATTCCGGGCATTTTACGAGGCAGGCCTGAAAAGGATCAGACAAATGTGGAAGGGTGGGAGATTTCTTACGGTATTGTAACTGGAGGAAGCTCTGGGGATAGGTACACTCTACGCCTTTTCGTATTTGCAGCTCAAGGGGGTCTTGACTAAGAAGGCATGGAAAAGTAAGATACAAAGGGAGCTCACCCCCTTCGAGAAACTACTGGACACAATTATGAAGTCTAAGGGAGTGATCGGGCGATGTACAAGCCCTTGGTGGACACGAGGAGAGGGAAGGTGGATGGGTTGAGGATGAAATGGGAAAGGGACATGGGGTTGGAATTGGACCCGCAAACGTGGCTAAGGATGTTTCGGGGGCCTTCAAAACCTCTATTTCCTGCCAATGTAAACTACATGCTGTAAGGTTATTACATAGATGGCAATGTGACCCGGTTAAGCTATCAAGGATGTATCAGGATCTGAGCCCGATGTGCTGGCATGAATGTGGATCGAGAGGCGATTATTGGCATATGTGGTGGGGGTGTTCGGAGGTCCAGTCCTACTGGGATGAAGTTCTGAGCTGGATCAGGAATCTGGATGGGGTTAATAGAGTGAAAGCTCCCATTCTGGTCCTCTTTGGGTTGGAGGAACGAGATGGAGAATATATTCGGTTGCCGCCAATGGCATACAGCCTGCTACTGGCGGGAAGGGCATGCTTGGCAACTCATTGGAAGGGAGTCCAGTTGCCAGGGAAGAGGGAGTGGATTAACGTAGCCAGAAATATGTACATGAAGGAACGAATAACAGCGGCGCTCCATGGGGACAATGGGTCAATAGAGGCAGACTGGGCAGACTTCTGTACGGCATATGTACAACAGGGTTACTGAAACATAGAAGGGCAATAGGGACTGGTGGGGGAGGATGACCCACAGGTGATGAAAACCAGGAGAAATTACCCTGACCTGGAATTGAACTATGATTATTTGCATAAAGAAAACTGAGAGCGGTACAGTAAGTGACTCAAAGTGGAGCATTGGTCGAACCGGGAAAGGGATGGGGGGGAGATATAGGGGTTGGGGTTTGGGGGGGGATTGGGGAGAGGTGTTTCCAGTTACAACACACTTTGTAGGACTGCTAATTGCAACCTGTGGGATGCATTGATTCATTCAGGAGAATTGCAATGTGTCTGTTTAGCCCTGTTTTGTTATGTTTGTGAAAATGTCAATAAAGTTGAAATAAAGTTGAAATTTAAAAAAGAAAAAAAATGCTTTCTTTAGGACTTTACTAAAATAACTAACAGCTGATCCCAATTACCTGGAAAACTACTACCCCATCTGCAATACACCCTTCACAGCTAGAAATTAATCCATCAGCAACTTTAACATCATGTTGAAGCCAACCACTGCCTACATTTTACATCCTTGCAGACAGAATTCTGCCAACAAAAACACACCATTCACACTCCTCCCTTGAGTTATATCCACAGCATTTGACACTATAAGCCAATAAATCCTGCTGTAATGACTTAGGCATCTTGGACTAGAGGGATCTGCACTTCACTGGCTTACTTCATCCCTCAATGAGACGTCTGACACCACACACATGATCACCTCCGGGTCACGCTCCTTGTCTCATCACCCTAGGGATCTAGTCTTTCAACACTGCTCTTCAACATTTTTTTTACTCCCCTCTTTGACATCAACCACTCAGACCTCTCTTGCTTCAATTATGCAGATAATACATAAATAATCTACAAACTTACTGGCGACTCAGTGTCAAACCTGACCTTGGCACCTGATTCGCGCAAGTCGACTCAAGGGTAACAACAAATAACTAACACTTATACCCAGATGAAACAGAAAGGATGATTTGCAGCACCAAGACAACTGCCCCCATGTCAATCCACTGGCTGTAAAAAATCGGAACCTGCACTGCAACAATCGATAACCCTGGACTCTCCATAGAGAGCCCCCACGCTCAAACCCAAGGTAAAATGCCTATTGAGGGAAGCAGTTTCTTCCAACTCTGAACTATCTGTCCCATCAGGCCTTATCTAAACTTCCAGAAGAGAACCATGACAATCATCCACTTTGCAGTCTCCATGCTAGACTAAACCAAAATCCTCTACCTGGGCCTCTCCGATTATTTACTAAATAGATGACAAAAAGCCAAACATTCTGCAGCCATACTTATCTCGCGACTCTGAAGATGCAAACACTTCCACCCAGACCTCCAAACGCTCCACTGGTTCCTTATCAAACATAGGACAGAATTAAAAAACCTATGTGTTGCCACCTCACCTTCATTGGCCGAGAATACACCAAGAGAAAATTCTCCCATTACGAGCCAACCAGAGGGCTCCACTCCAGTAACACAGCTTTAGTAGCAGTGCCATGCTTCAAACGGAAACATCACAGAAGATCTTCCTTCTCGTTTCTGTCTACCAATCTGTGGAACTTAATCCCTAGGCATTTCCATGCACAGGTCGACCACCCAATCTTCAGAAAAACCCTACAATTCTGGCTATTGACCGACTACATTGTACTAGACCACCACTCTCAAAGACAAGAGCAAACAGAAGCATACCAAACCAATCTCAACCAACAGTCATGCCAGAGAAAAGCGCCACCACTGAAACAATCCAACAAACAGGCACACAACCCAAAGGTGGGCCCTGGCAAACATCTTACAAAACCGATAAGCACCCTGAACCTGGATCCGAAATGACCTTCTGCAATGAATGACAGGAACAGCAATCCTGGGGAATAAATGACCCATCAAGACAGAACCCTTTCGAGTGAATCTCACCAAGACATCTCATACACATGCACACAAGACCTCAGTCAATACATTGAGAAGATCAGATTCAGTCAGGTCAGTTTTCCCTGCTCTTGCCTTAAAAATGGACCCAGAATGATAATACACCTGCTTCACAAAAGTCATCAACAAAACTAGACATCCTACTGCTGTAACAACAACAGACTGCAACTCAGATCCCAAAAAAAGCCCTAAATTCAAGTACCAAGCTCATCTAATTTGTTCCCTTTAGTAGAGAACAGGTAAAGACCAGTAGCACAGAAGCATCTTATTATTATTTTACTTCTAAAGAAAGTTCAAGACAAGTAGTACTATTTTACATAATCCCAAATTAGAGTGTCCTATTGGGGCTAGAGGTTCAGCTCACCAACAGTAATCTTCGATTGAAGCCACTATAGAGTAGGGAGAACCAGGCAAGGATTAGGCCACCAAACAGCGTGTTCAAGATTGATTCATGTTTTGGGCTAGTGATTGTCTGAAACATGGGGTAAGCCTTGCCAGTTTGTGACAAGAAAGGTTTTGTAGAACTAAAAAACATTTTTGAGGAACATAAATCGCACCTATCTGTGGAGAGGCTGCATCTAACTTCCTGGCTTCTGGTCCCACCCCAACAATCAACTAGTGATTTCCTGGGGGTTGGACAGGACGTCTACTACCGATCTAGCTTTGGTCTCTCCCCATTTGTCCATCCCTCAGAACAATGCACCTCTACAAACAGCCCTGCCTTCCACGTGACCAGGTCCGTGCCTGTGTTCCTATCATTACCAAAGCAGGCAGATGTCTTAATTTCCACCTGTACCTTAAATGAAAAAGTTAACTCTGTGCTTCAGCTGTGGTGCCGCCTGTTCACCCCTCTTCCACCTCATTGTGCCACCTGCCTCAGCAGACCCAAGTTACACATCACTGATGATGCCCAATCAAGCCAAAACATGTCTGGGGCTGCGTGTGGTCTTGTGAAGAAGGGGTGTGAACAAGTAGTTTGGGCTGAACTACTCACTTTGTGGCGGGACCAAGCCTGATGTATGTATGGTGAAATTGTTTGGCTGGCTGAAGAATGACAGTCTTAAGGGTTGCCCAGAGCAATGCCAGATGTTAGGATTAATTTGAAAACCTCTAGCTATCGACTTTTTTGGAGCATGACACACCATGGCAACAAGCCAGGTGCAACCTTTTGTGTTTAGGGGAGGTGGGTTAACAGGCACATGTTAAAGGCCAGTTATTTGGGGACTTTGCTTCAGTTTGGCTCAAAGAGCTAAGCTAGAACCTCAGATCAGCTCCCATCCGACTTTATTCATGAATTCTCTGGCTCATCTCCCTACCCTTGGCGGAGTATTTAGAACTCTTACTTTCTTTCTGACAACCTGGGCCTTGCACACACACTGAGAGCAGAACAGAAGCCGTCTCTTACTGACTACCTCAACCTGAGGGTGCAGCATGAAGGGGAAGGGATAGTGATGTCATGTCCAAAACAGTGGACCCTAGGAAGTGGTGTAAGACATATTTTGATTAATATGCCCATATTTGGGCTGCTCATTAAGTGGACGCCCCGATCTAATGAAGTTCAGTTTGATAATGTATGTTTTGTAAAGGCCATAGGTACTTAAGCTAAATTACAAAAATGCATGAAAATTATATGGAGTTATTTATATTTCCATAAAATAGTAAAAATGTAAATCCCATGCAAACCCTTATTCATCTCATAACCTCTCATATATTCATCTCATAACCTCTCATATACAGTCCCACACCACAATTCTGGGCAAGAACCGGGTGGTTTGCTCAAAACCTATTTGATAAAGAATTAAAGATTGTCCCCAGACTGTATGCAGGGAAAGTCACTACAATGATACACAATAACAGGCAGCTTGCCTACAGAACATTTTATTAGACTGCCTGCACGAATGTCACTAATGCTCACAAAGCCTGCACACATGTCACTATTCCTCACACATGTATCCATTTCCATAATCAATTGTGTATATATAGCTTAAGTCTGAAAACAACTAGTCATTTTAGTTGCACTTCTACCCCTTGTCAGTTAGTATCTCAAAATCTTTGACTTCACAAATATGTCTCTGAATTACACATTTAGAAATGAATCGAAGAATGTTGCTTTCCCCAATAACACCAGCAATGTATAGAATCAGAGAACTGTTGCATGGCTCACTTTTCCCAGGTAGATCCGGTGCTGTGGGCTGCGAATCTGTGTGCAGTTTAAAATCGGCTTGCAGTAGCTTGTGCTATAATTCTTCAGGTTTTAGGTTAGATAAGTGGTTTTTAATTTAGAATGCACAGACTATTTTGTCTCACCCACCAACCTGAGAATATGTTTTTTGGATTGTACTAAACACATATCAATACCCCTCCCATTTCTAATCACGTATGAATCTCATTGTGTATTGTTACAGTGGTTGTATGGGTTTACAATCATACTCCTATCGGTATAGCACTGATGCTATTTAACTTGCTCTCATTTTCGAATTTAGTCTATTAAGGCCTTCACAGAACATATATTATCCAACTGATCCTCCTTAGGCCGTATTACAGAGCACTTTTTAACCATGGTCTAATGTTGACTAGATCTGTGAGAACACTTTGGGTACTTTTTAAATATCCTTTATAAAATTCTATATTGTCAGCACTGGGAAACGTTCCCTATTTTAGACACCACTCAAAGCACAGAAAAACGCAAGTTAGCATTTATTTGCATCTAATCTCCCTCAGCTTCAAATGCATTGAAAAATCAGTATTTATCTCAAAGCACAGAAAAGGCATTTTAGCATTTATGTACATGTAATCTCCCTCAGCTTCAAATGCAATGAAAAATCAGTATTTATCTCACAATCGCTAACTACAATAGCCTCTTCTCTTTTTCACAAATATATTTTATTAGCCTCTGTGCTCTGTGCGCATAAGTGCCATACTTTCTACATGCAGTCAAATCTCACTGGGCTTTAAATATAATGGGAAGCACTGTTGCATTTCACACAAAATACTAAGATTTCTCTATTTCAGATGAGCGCCCCCTCCTGGCAACCCCACACCAATTCCCATGCACACCAGGAAGTTACGGCAATGTTCCTAGGGGACTTATCTATTATATTTGGGGCAAGAAAGGGCCCTTTGAGGCCCGAAACACGTGTTGGCTGAGAACCACACTACACTGTGAACATTAGTGACACTTGAAATTTCCACAGGGCTTATCGATATATATGATGAATTGATTTTTGTTCCATTAATATTTGTAAATATAATAATTCTTGAGTGCCCCTACCATTCAGGCAGAATGTGTCACATACATAGGGTGAGTCCGGATAGAACGTTAACACTATTATAGGAGTAATGATTGCTTTCAACAAACCCTAAGTGATGTGAGAAGCCATTATTATACTTTTTGAACTAAGCGCAGTGTAAGTGGACATTAGCCGCCAAATAAGTCCCCTTTTCTTCATGAAAATGTTGTCAAATGGTTCTCGATACTGTGGATCTCTATTGGATATTTTGTCATGTGATGCCCTGCGTAGCCAAGTGTAAATTACAAGGCTTTGTATACATTTTCCTCAAGAATGTTGCAGTTCAATTGACAATTTTACCCTGTTATTTTGAAAAATTTCTCAGAACACTTACCCCCGCCCCAAACCTCTTAAGATGCTTGGGGGTTCCTCACTAGGCTTGGTTGCTCGGGTTAATTCAGTGGAGAAACTAATGCCTCACCATTGAAAGTACTCACCAGCCACCACTGACCCAGAATTGTTTAGGAGCTACACGACCAACGGAGGCATTGAAAGCTTCCTCTTTCACTGGAGGGAACATGGGATGCGAAAACAGTTGCCAAAGAAAAGATACCAGGACAAGTCTCAACACACTCTGGGAAGTCTCGACACACTCTGGGAAGTCTCGACACACTCTGGGAAGTTCCAATGTTTGAGTAATGGCACCTGTGAAACTCTGGGTAACCATCCAGGGACTCCCCCACTTTAAAGGACAAACTTGTGAGAAGTCATACTAATAAGATCCATAAAAAAAAGGACTTAGATAACATCAGAAGTCACAGAATGTATTGATTAAGTTAATGCTAGTTACGCAAATGCACCCTGAAGAGAAAATCGAATTATCAAACATCAGTGATAAAAGTGAGTGGCAGAACTAACTTAGTAGATGTTAATTGTGTTATTTAATTGTGTTTTATAGCGCCATGGGCCCGGCATTACTGTGCTCCACGGCTGTTATTTGAGCTTTAAAGAGGTAAACTACATTAGCAAGCAGCGGGAGAGATGAGTCTGCAGATGTGTGTCACTTTTGGCTGACGTTTGTAGGGAGCACTGTTTGTAAACTAGAAAAAGAATATCAGAACATATCATGAACATTTATATAATAAATTACCTGCTCGTTGTGGAGCACTGCCTTCAAACATGAGAGTAGCCACGATTGTCCACCCAAGCAAGTAAAAGAGTGTGAAAAGATTAGGCCAGACTGTCAAAACAGACATGAACTTCACCAAAGGGGTATGATCTGTATGACGCCTAGCTCGCTTCCACGTGAAGAGTTTCAGGGAAGGGTAAATGAGTATTAATGAAGAGTATAAAGTCAAGCCCTGGAGTCTAGGTCATGAATTAAAAGGTGTCATTGGGGGTGTTCTCCGCTAGATGGCGCCATTATACATAGGTTTGATTGGTTGAATTTCAACAGCTAAAATACTTGAAATGGAAACAAGGACACCAACATTTCTCAGAGGGGAATATTTCTGTTGAAAGGCACATCTCAGAATGTACCGTTAAATCCTTCAGCTGATTTCTTATTCTGTCCATTTGCCTACAACTGGAAATGAATATTGCGCACCCTCCATGTGAACCTCTGCGGCAATGACCAGTGGCTTAAACTAAAGAGGATCCCCTGTAACTTGCCATCCAAAGTCTATAAAAACACGTTCAAGAATCGTGCTCACTTACAGATTTTGGGCTGCGAAGGGTGCAATGCTCGCTCCAATGAAGATGATATGGAGAGCAGACCCCGCTGAAGATGTGTGGGGGCCAATTTCAACATGATGGTTGGGCGCCCCCTGCTGAGAGCAAAAACAGTCTGAGGCACCCCTGGTGTGCTTTCATTATAATGGAAACAAAGATAAGGTTAAAAGCTGTCAAGTTTCAGGAGACTACGGCCAGCCAGCCGGGAGCTCAAACACTAAATGCCCACTGAAGAGCTCCAACCCCTTCTTTGTCAGTGAGTGGCTGATGTGTTGGAACCAGTGTTAGAAGGCAATGCAGTGATAGCCCTTCGTAATGTTCCATGGAAAGAGAAAACAAAGCATGTAATTCGAGCACTGCAAAGAGCACATTTCAAGCTCCAGAACGAAAAAAGAGCAATGAATGATTTGTTACAAGATGTCACTGGGCCTAGTAAGATTGCTGCTTTCTTTTTTTTTTTTGTCCCTTGTTCACCTCCCTTTTGCCTGGTCCTGCTCTGAAACACTTGTGTAGGAGCGCAATATAAATACAATATCATTTCATTTCAACAACCACTGTGCACTTAAATGAGTTGGATCCCGATTTTTAAGAACTTGGGAAGTTAAGCGCTCCATCGCTGCTGAAGCAGAGCACCTTATAAATTCGACTCACCTCAATGACTAATTTGGGGCTCTACTATGTACACTTAAACCACTTGTTTCAACTGAGAAACCCCGTATTAATTCTGGGGGTAGAAGGACCCGCAGGTTGTTTAACAGCAATTCTTTTTTTATTTTTTGTTTTGTACGGTTAATACAACCTTTACAATAATGTAGCTCAAAAAAGTGTATGCAAATATCCAAACATATCAAGACAATAAAATACCCAGGCTCATATAACAACCTTAAAAATTATAAAATCAGACTTCAAATGTCATCAAAGTTAGTGAGCTTCAAGCTTTAAAAAAAACCTAAAACAACCAAACACATTGGTAGAGAACACAAGTGCCAGAACAGTTCAGAGTCATTAAAATGGTCCCCCTTAAATAAGTGTACAAAATACATAATAGGCTTAGCAGACAGAGAACTGCAATAGACTGACACATGCTTCGCTGTTCCAGTACCTCCTTGTTACCAGAGAAACAGCATAAAGCATTTTCCGGAGTTATCTGCCGTTGTCTGAGAAATCTTTCTTTGCTTGGCAGCAAGTTCCACCTGAAGCGAGTGAAATGCTCCTGCATAATGCGAGTTCTCCAGATTTCCTCTGCTCCTGGTTCAGAGGATTCCGTGACACTTAACCATGACATGTGTCCATGGTATTGCACCAATTCTGTTTGTATGGGGCATGTTTCACCCCCACCAGGTTTGATATCAAATCACTATAATCTGTCCCACATTCTAGAAGGACACTCTCAAATTGATCTTTAAAACTTGACAGTATTTACCCCGTGGTGGAAGCCAATAAACCAGCAATGTCTTCCTAAACTGAGTAAAAAACAGGTGATATCACACTCCGATATAAAGTTAAAAGACGCCATTTGGCTCTTGCTTGCAAAGACCTGAGTCCCAGTTTATTTCGGATTGCGGCAGGGATACCGCAGACGGGACTCTTAGGGCTTTGCGCCAAAGCATGGCTTCCAATCTGTCCAATATATCCAGAGACCAAGGTCTGACTAGTTCCCCCCCATAAAGAATTTAGGGAAATTGCTTTCCCTCCATAAAATCTCAATAGAGGGTTCAGTGAAAACCTACCAAATTGCATATTTACTATAATCATTTGATTAGCCAATGCTTTTGCTCTTAAAGACAGAATACCCATGATCTTAATTTTCTGGGGTTGACAGATATGTCAGACCATCAGCAGGTGCCAAAGGTACAGTATTTGAAAACCATTTAAAACAGACCTTCCTGCGACTGTTTAAAACTTGAAGGTCTTTGCATGTTTATTTAAAAAAAAAATCACATTAGCATATCCCTGAAAAGCAAAAAGGAGTCTCTGCAAACCAATAGGGGAACAGTCAAAAAGTAAAAAATCATCAACATACGCTAACCAAATAAAACTTATAGATTACTAATCTTGGGTGGAACAAAAGAGGCTGGAGTAACATTTTCACCCATGTCTGAGACCTAGAAATTAAAGAGGCACAGAGTGAAAATGCATTGCTGCCTCAAACCTGATTTTATTTCAATTCTGCGAGACAATGAGCCTTCACGGTTAAGACGAACTTGAACAACAGGGTTATTATGCAGGCCAACCAGAAGTCTCAGACTGTCATCTGGAATGCCCCCACCCAGCTAGTTTAGTCCAGAGGTGAGAGCGATTGACTTTGTCGAAGGTTGCCAACCAGTCAATCGAGGCCACATACACTGATGAATAACTACCAAACCAAGATAACTCTTGAAGATGTTTCACAAGTAGACCATTAATAGAGGTACTATGATGTTTTCTAAACCCGGTCTGGCCCTTACTCAAGTGGCCGATACGAATGGCCCATTCCTCAAGGTGGAATAATAAGAAGGATTGCAAAGACCTTACTGTCAGCATCCATGATGGAAATTTGATGGCAATTCTTTGGGTCGGTCTTTACACCCCTCTTATGTAAAGGAATAATGTAGGAAGTACGCCAGATATCAGGAAACTGTTCAAATGTCATAATCTCATTAAAAAGTATACTCAAAAAAGCGGCATAGGAATCAGAGTCTCCTTTGAAGTGTTTATTGCACAGATCAGTAAGCCCGGGTGTCCTT
Organism: Ambystoma mexicanum; assembly: GCF_040938575.1. Lineage (NCBI taxonomy): Eukaryota > Metazoa > Chordata > Amphibia > Caudata > Ambystomatidae > Ambystoma > Ambystoma mexicanum. Next base: position 501,943,528 of record NC_090929.1, on the reverse strand, counting down.
GAGTCACTACTGTGTTTAATCGCTTCTTGGATCCTTTCCATAGAGACCACCATTTTCCAATTTGTTTTGATCCCTACCACTGGACCGAGATCAGAGACTTCAGCCCCACAATCAGCCAAACAGTTCACCTGGCAAGTAGCGTGACCAGTCTCCAAAGCTTTAACAATTTCCCAGAACTCACCGATTTTCCTATTTTTTAAATTTGAAAGCACAGGTTTTGTATCATGTTGAGACAAGACAGAGCGATGGTGCTTTACCCAGTTTTTGTAACTCTTCCTAACTTTATAAATCATGCGAGCACCATTGACTAAGCCTAATCTGAGCGCCTTAATTTCTCTAATTTTAAACCTCATGTCCCTCCTGGCTGCTGCTACTGCTTCATTAAAAACCTGAGTATGTACCTTCCCCCTAGGGGCCCATTATTAATTTGCTTGGTAACACGGGCAAAGTCCCCCATCAATACCGATACACACCCCTCAAAATTACACAGGTTAAAAGTGGAGTGTATCCATTTGTATGTGCACCTATGCATCAGCTCTGCCATTCCCTGGTTAAAACGTTCCATAAACCCCTCTCTCCACTTGAGTCTGGGTCTGCCAGGGTTAATCACCAGGTTGACTGGGGCAGCACTCACTGAGGATCTCATGTTTATTGTAAACTCAACACAGAGCATTGCGTGGTCGCTCAAAGACGTTGGATCGACCGTAAAATGGGCACAATGGTGAAACAAAAATAAATCCACAAATATATAGTCCAAAACGCAATTACTGCGACCACGATGTCAAGTGGAATGTGATGTAATGTCACCAGTGACGACGCCATTCAACATTCTCAGCCCTAATGATGAGAAACACGAGAACCATTTGCCGCCATTCACCACCTTGGGATGATGGCTCTCATGACATATTGAGAAACCAAATTCCTCATCTTCAGCACCCGGTAATATACATTGAGAGTTAAGGTCACCGTCAACCAATATTGATCTGTCTGCATGATTATAAACCCGGAGGCGATGTAACCCGAGAGCTCCTCCAAGAAACTATTTATTTTTTATTTTTTATTTTATTTGCATTTATAAAGCCCGCACACCGTCCAGGGCATTGAGGCCCTATTGCAGGAGATGGCTTAGTTACAAGACACATTTATGCAGGTATGTTCCATTAGCCGATTTGATACCACGTACAGTTGCAATCTAGATGGCGAAGTCCTTAGTGCCAGTAAATATTTACTAATAACTCCCAAAGCTCGAAATACCGTATCCCACACACTAACCACCGTTGTCCGTATTTCCGACTTAATTACGATAGCAGGCTGCCGTTGGGACGATCCCTGACCCCCTTTTGGGCAGATTGTGCACATACCACAAACCCATCTAGATCAGGGCAACTCATTGGCCATGATTCCTGAAGCATAATCACATTGTGAGACTAGTCTTTGGATACCAACTCTGGATTAGTGAGCAGATGTACATTTCCGCTTGTGTTCCAGGACAGCAACTTCAGCTTAGTAACATTGCTAAAATTTCATTTGTGTCGTCGAACCTTGCTGATTACCCATGTTGAGCAATGCCGAGGGCACAAAAGACCAATCCGTCAGGCCTAGATCAAAGTCCTTCACATCTTTGACAAACTTGACTTCCCTACCATTTTCATTAGCATTATGAACTAGGACCATAATGTCAGTACGATTCTAAATCACTGGGTCACAGTTATAATTGGGCGGGGTGCCAAGTATTCCGAAATGTCATAACCCAACTGCCTTAAGTGAATGCCTTCTTTTAGTATTGTCTCATAGACCAATCGTGATCTTATGGTCAGAAACACACAATCAGTGCGGACTGAATCTAAAATGTCAACCCTATCAATGGGCCTCATTACAAGTTTGGCTTTAGCCTTGCCGGTAAAACCAGCAGGCTGCCGCCAAACTTGCATTTCTTTCCGGCACCCGCGAATGGGCAATTACCGGGTCATTGTGTCCCAGCCGGACCCGGTAATTACCCATTCACGGGCACCAGAATGCATTCCTCCCCATTCCCACTTGAGACCCATAGGGCTCACTGGGAATGGGGAGATCGGATGCACCAGTACCATTGAGAATGGTGCCGGTGCATCCGACATGCGCTGCTCGCGGGTGCCGGTACAGCCTGCCGGCTGTAATGGCACCTGCGAGCAGAACTCGTAGTTTGCCAGTCCAGGAACTATGGTACCGGCAAGCTGACCGGTACCGTAGTTCCCAGACCGACCAACTTGTAATAAGGCCCAATGTCTTTGGTGTTAATGAGTCTGAAGTTTAAGATCTCCTTAAAAAGTGCCAGAATACTGGTCTTGCTCAAACAGACATCTCTGCCCTCCATGAACATGCTCTCAACTGCCAGCCTGTTAACCACGTCCCTAGGTCTAAACTGAGCTGAATAGATGCCTTCCACCTCAGAACCATGTTTATAGGTGTTATTTACTTCATAGTGCCTTATTACTTCGCACTCTTTATCCTTCCCAAATGAAGCGACCTGATGGGCAGATCTTGATGCTATATAGACCTGTCTTTTTGAAGCGCAGGTTTCGGCCAATGGTTCCAGGGTTATTTACAGGTTCTTTTAGAGTATTCAGAGATGTAGACCCACCAGTGGGTCCCCAAAAAGTGCCAACTAAAGATGGACCCGTATCACTATATCCGATGGAACCTCTTAAGACACTGTACACCTTAGGTCTGAAGGTCGATTTCGAAGGACTAAAATGACCACGCGCAGTGATCGGCACATCTGATTTTAAAACATTATGTATTCCAAGATTCACCACATCCAATTAATCACTAATAAGAGGAATTTGGACAGATGTAAACATTTCAGGGCAGCCAGCGGTGGGGTCAGTGGGGGGTGAAGGGAGGCTTGGAACAGTTGCATGCTAGTCCACTTAATATAGTTTACTTTAGTCCCTGCATCAAATCAGTTTGTACTGCCATATTTGTTCAGTAAGACTGGAGCATTGAACACTTTAGTAGGCCTTATCTCGTTACTTCCAGGCAATGGAATCAAGTCAGTTATTTTCTGACTGGCATCAGGCATCAATGACGCTGATTCAAGATGTTTAGATTTTGCACAAGCCTTGCCCACGCAGAACTCATGGCCGCAACCGACGCTATCAAGACACTAGACGCCAACACTGGCGCCGTTATTTGAGTATCTGGTTTGTTAACAAAATCCACGGGGACCCCCAGGCTTTGTGTGATCTCAGAGACTAATGCATCTTCCGAAGGGCCAAAAGCAAATTGCTGACGTCCACCCACATCAACTGGTAAAATCGGGCCACACGCCTTATGCTGTGGTGCCAACTTCTGAAAAACAAAGCCAGAGTAAAAAAGAAACTGCTGGTACTGAGGGTTGCGTAATAAATAGGCCGCCTTCCCCGTTATAATGCAAATAAATTGACTGCGGGGGTGAATCTCAAAAATAAGTCAGTAGCCACATAACAGTCACACAACAATGCACTTATGGAGAGAAAAGTTCTCTGGCAGGTTGCTCTCAGATCGACTGACCATTTGTACCAGTACTGGGTCGACCTAAAAGAGAAGATTTTACCTGAATATCTTCTGTAGATCTCGACGCAATGCCATCTTCTTATGGAGGTGAGTTTTCGCTGTGGTCTACGTAGTGAATGAACCCGTCCATTTCATCTCACTGAGGCATGCGGCAGAGGTGTGAATTTGCACCTGATTAAAGTTGTACATCATTGGCCTGAATACTGTTCTTTCCACGGACACTGATTTACCTTAAGCAGGAGACTACTCACTGCCAATTTTCCTTTATGTTATGTTAGTGGGATTTACACCACTGACCGCTGCCATTTGCATAATGGTCTAGACTCGTTTAGCGTTCCCATTGTTGATTGATGAATATACTACAGCCATGGATTTTTGTAGCTCAACACTGCCAAATCCAAGGTCATGCTGGTAATCCAAAATGCAAACCTTCAGATTTGTTTACATGTAAGAGCATTAAAGTGTAGAAAGTTGATAACTATGATTATTTAGGCCTTACTTTTTCTAAATCTATGCAAGGGATTGATCATGTCAGAAAGCAGTGCGCAAGAATGAAACAAATAAATTCAGCTCTGCTTCTTTTTGCAAGATCATCTGGTAGTCATGCATTTCAAGCTGTGCTAGAGGTATGCCAAGCTTAAACTATAGAAGCCGTTGATATTGCACCATGCCAAAACTGATTTGTATTCAGGGGACAACATTATTTTTTTGAGAAAACCATTGTGGCTCCCGCAGGCAGCACCACTATTAAAAATGGCCTTGAACTTGGGGTCGGCTTTTTAGATGATTATGCAGCATTAAAACCATCATGGTTATGGTGCTCCATTTGGACTGATCCCGCTGCATCCTGGAGTATCTTGAGTGGTTTACTGAAAAGTGACATTATTAATAGGTTCCAGTGGTTAACATATGTGAAGGTCCATCTGGATGAATTGAGGTTGCGCTGTTAAGGCCCTCATTACAGTTTCGCCGGTATCCCGACGGAATTGCCAGCAGGATACTGGCAAAACAGCCTTCATGTTTCTACTGCCTGATATCCCGTCTTACCGGGATATTAATGGCGGCAGAAACACTGGTGAGTTTCCATTCCATGTAGCCCCATTGGACTCCATGGGATGGGTTTGCCAGAATTAGCGGCACCGGTATTACTGGAGCTGGTGATTCCGGCATTTATTTGCCGGTAGGGGCCTGATCTACTGGCACGTCAGGCCTGCCGGTAGATCATAGCCCCCACTGGCAAACTCGGGTTTCCCCAACTTGGCTTTCCCCCAGTCTGGTAAAAATAACAGTGCCAGTATTACCAGCAATTTTCCGGGCATTTTTACCAGACCAGGGACCTCGTAATGAGGCCCTAGTCTAAAGGCCTCATCAAAATTCTCTATAATAAATATTGCGATTCATTAGGAGGGTAAAGGCTCTGGACGAAGCCCTCGACCAGATTTTCTATAATGGAACAGACAATTACTGGTCCTGAGCAGTACTTATTACATTTGCACTCAGCCTTTCTTTTATTCAAATTAAGGAACAGCCTGCTAATACTAAATGCTACAGGTTTTTAGTGGGCTGGGAAGCAGATTATGGAAGCAAGCTGCTATGGTAATCGTATCATAAGTGGAGATCTGTTGCATTGTATGTTTTTTTGTCCATTTTATTCTCCTTTGAGGAAGAAAATGCTTGTTCCTGTTCATAGATCTTCTCAATCAATCTAAGCCAGCCAGCACTCCTATATCTTCAGCTAATTAAGGATGGGTTAATTTCCCATGCTTTGGAGAGGAACCTTTTGGGTGCTTTCAAAATCAGTGGGAAACTAATGGTTTCCGGAGGACATACTTTAGTGTGAGTGAAAGATTTTTGGTAGTTTTGCATTTTTATTTGATCATTTGTCTATTAAGGGTAATATTTGTTTCTGACATTCTGTCATGTTTTATTTGAAAGTTTGTCCCACTTTTTCATATTTTCTTATGCTGGCATGTGACATTTTATTTTCTGTCTTTTAGACTTATGTAGTGTGCACTTTATTAACAAATACTGTTGTTACCGAAAATGAAGTAGAGTACATTCAAAAAGTCACAGGTGCACTATCTTCAAGTATCGCCAACGCACTTACCGACATAGGATTTCAACACTGGGTTTATGCCCCCACCTACACCAAAGGTAAATCACTTGAGTTGGGAAGCCAACTTCAACAACCAGATAACCATCACCTCCAACAAACCCGTCCCCTGGTCGGATCACCATCTCATCATGTTTAGTCTCCCTGTGACTAAACCACATCCCCACCTGCCCTCCCCCTACTGCTCGCTTGGGCCCGCAGCACCAAGAAGATCACTAGACACACTATCCCCCTTCCTAATACCACTGCATAGGGAAAATATCGCTACAACCGACAGGCAAAGACTAGCAGATCTATACTCTAGTACCCTCACTAAAGCTATTGACACCATAGCATCTCTCATACCCAGAAAGCCCATGCCCAAAGACCTCTGAAACTCTTGGTTCACGAGACACTTATAGCACTGCGATCCAAGAAGAGGCAAGCAGAAGCTCTACGGAGGAAAAAACCCTCAGCTGACTCAAACCTTTAATTTATTAATCTTGCCAAAGAATACAAACAAGCAATCATCACAGCTAAAGCAGAAACATACAATGCCAGGATCACTAGAGCAAACTTTAGCTCTCAGAAGTGATTCAAAATACTAAGACAGCTCAAAACTCCCACATCACCACCCTCCATCATCCTCAAAGACGAATCCTGGTGTACCAACATCCAAGACGCCATGAGAAACAAAATTAGCCTCCTAGAGAAAACAATTTCCCTAAAATTTAGTCAAACTAACTAGAGCCTCCCACCAGCCCCAGCCAAATCATTCAGCCCCAAGCCCTTCCACTTCAGAACAATCTCAGAAGCGGAAACTACTAACATCATTCAAAATCTCAAACCCTAAAGATGTCTAGGTGACATCTGCCCAGCCACCATCATCAAAAACTGTACCCCTGACCTAGAACCTTTCATCACAAAATTCATTAATGCCTCGTTCACCACCAACATGATACCCACCAACCTCAAAGAAGCATGGGCCCTCCTCCTACTAAAAAAAAGCCATCTCTAGACCATGCATTACCCAAACACTACCGCCCAATCACCACTGTACCTTTCCTACTCAAAATCTTGGATAGAGCTACTTACAATCAGATACAAATCTATCTAGAATCAATCTCATGCTGGACATGCAGCAATCAGGATTCAAACTAGGTAACAGTATGGAATTAGCTCTTCTAGACCTCAAAATACAAATGGACTTGTTTAAAGATGAGGGTGAACCAGTCCTCATACTCCTACTAGATCTTTCTGCAGCCTTTGACCTTGTCACCCACAAAACTCTCTGCCACCACCTCACGTCTTCCGCTAACTTTTCAACAGAAGCTACCTATTGCATCGCCTCCTTTCTTAAAGGGAGAACAGTGAGAGTCTTCTCGGAAACTGAAAATGCTGCACCCACCCCTATCCCGTACGGATACCACAGGGATCCTGCGTGTCACCATTACTACACAACATTTTCATAAAACCATTATTTGACCTACTTGATGACCTAGGCATCTCATATACCAACTATGCGGACAATAGGCAAGTCCTCCTCCCATTATCAGGATCTTATGACAATGACTACATCATGCTAAACAATATATACACAACCATCCAGGCATAGATGGCAGCCAACCATTTATGTCTCAATGGTGACAAGACGGAGTTACTGATAGTAGGTTCCCCGTCAGTGCTAAAGAACCTTAGCCCACTCTTCTCAACCTTCAATATAGACGGAACCCATATCCCAGTTTCCAAATCTATCAAAACCCTGGGCATACACCTGGACACCTCTCTCTCTCAACAGACAAGTAAGCGCCATTGCAACATGCTCGGCCTACACTGCCAAGCTGATCAATGCATCAAGGCAATTTCTAACCACAGAGAGCTGCCTCACCATTGCTAGAGCAATAACGGGTGCTAGACTAGACAATTGCAACGCCCTTTTTACAGGAACCTCTGCACGGAACTTGAATAAGCTACAAAGAATACAGAACAATGCCCTGAGAGCGGCAACACATCAGGTACTCCCGACTCTAGAGGAGCCTAAGGCGGAGATGGCCAGAGACTGAAACGCCCTTACAGCCAGAAGAGATTATAGAGACATTTTATGATGTGTCGGAAGGGGGGCACGAGATTTCACGTATACACAAGCTATTGATGTCCAAGGTTGGTAGGGAGGGAGGACAGATGAGGCAGAATTGGTAAACAGACTTACGGGAACCAGTGTCAAACGAGATGTGGAGCAGAGCTATAGGGTACCACAAAAAGGTGTCGAGGAATGCACCGCTACAACAGATTCAATTATATATGACTCACAGAGCGTATTTGACCCTGTATAAAATAGGCAAGTTTAATCAAGCAGAGATACAGGCATGCCCGAAGTGCGGGGAGGTAAATGCAGATCTGGTGCATATGTTCTAGTCGTGCGCACAGATTGGCAGATTTTGGGGAGAGGTAGCCGAAACATTGGCAAAAGCAGAGATTACCCTGGATGTGGGCTCCCCATGGCTTGTTTGTTAGGGGGCTTCCCGAGACCTAAGCGAGCTAAACATGTGAGCAAACTCAAGGACTTAGCGTATATACTGGAAAAACGTAGAATTGCAATGGGGTAGAAAGCACAAACGAAGCCAGCAGTGCAGATGTGGTGGAGGGATTTGGTAAAATGGGCCAAAGCAGAGACTGCGGTGTGTGGCAGGAAGCGATAGATAGGAACACGGAACAAGGGGAGGGAGGAGCGGAGGCAACTGATATCTGATCTGGCAGTCTCTGAACGAAGTACCCAGGATTCGGAAAAGACCTTAGGACACGCTGATATAGTAGCTGGAAGGGCGGAAGATGGAAAAAGGGGGAGGTGGAATGATGGGTGCGATGTAGGCTTGGGAAGGGTGGGGGGAGTTGTTGGGTGGGGGGACGTAGTCATACATTTGAATGTGAAAGTTGGCAATGATTACAGTCTGTAAATTGTTATTATTATGTGTAAAATCAATAGAAATAGTTTTTTTTTAAAAAAAAGAAACCAATGCCCTGAGAGCAGCACTCAACCTCCCATAAAGGGAACACATCACAACCGCAAGAAAACAAGCCCACTGGTATCCTATCAAATAAAGGATCATATTGAAAACCCTTACAATTGCTCATAAATGCCTGAGTAAAACAGCCCCACAGTATCTGGCACATAAAATCAAGAAAGTACAATCAAAGAGGCCTACAAGATCACTATACGCTGGCAAATTAACTACCCCAAGAGTGAAAAGAGTAAAAGGCGAAGGAGCAAGCTCACCAACGGAATGTCATGCCAACCAACCGCAGAACACAGGATTCTTACTGGGCATTCTGCAAAGCCCTGAAAAGCTGGCTCTTTGCCTAACTGCAAGTTATTGTCATTACCCCGATGATCACTGACATTTATGTGTAACTTGTTATTGGTGCGAAGCTTTTTACAAATGTAACTGGTATGCAACAGCGCCCTGATGCCTTATGGATTAGGTGCTTTACAAATGGAAAAAACGAATAAATTAAATAAATGTATTCCATTGGAGCTGATGATGACTTTTTTTTTTTTAATTGATTTAGTTGATTTTTACAACTTTTCAATATACACAACAACAAACTTATTGTTAAAAGAGTATCATATGAACGAAAACTTAAAACATCTATTCTAACAAGAAAGGTTTAACTTTCATAAAATCAATATGTGCGAGAAGTATTACATTTAAAACAAACAATTACACAATTCAAACATTAATCTTGTCGTAGAGGACGTGAGCAACTGATACATTCTTGAATTACTAACTTGCTTCAGTAATTTGGTATGCTTATAAACATTGACTTAGTGAGTTTCAATTTGATCTAATTTTAATGAAGGTAAAACGTTTATGGTAGCTACTTGGACTCCCAAAATGGGCGAGCCAAAAATGCGATCCCAACTAACATTCGCTTCGTACATTGCAAAACCAGAACAATACTTATCAAAATGGAGTTGTCTTTGACTATTTAATTTAGTGCATTGAGTAACCAGATGTGCCAAAGTTTCAGGAGACTCAGTTAATTGACAAAACCGACAAATATTTTGTGTGGGGTATGAGTTTTCGTGTGCATAGGAGATCTCTGGATTCCCATATATGTAAACGAAAATGCAAGATTAGATTTCTGTACTTAGATGAAGAGGCTTTCGATAGATAACTTTGTGTGGAACCTCTTTTGTGAGGAGGAAAACGATAACTAGTTGCGTGTTTATATGTGAGGCATTTCTGATGATTCATGATCCAGGAGGTCTGATGAATTTTTAGTTTGGCCTTGTCGGGATTTTGTAATAAAACTTCAATTGTAATATCAGCCTGTGCCAAGATCTTGTATACTGATGATAGCCATCTTTGAACAAATGAGTGATCTGTGGTAAATATATAGTTCGAGAGTACCTTGAGTAAATTGTCTATGTGCAAGGAGATCAGGCATTTTCTGAAAAAGGAGCATTGCTTCCAATCAACGAACGATGACAATGATGAGAAGCCCAATTCATAACATAACCACGATATGGGGGTACACTGCGGTAGATGCAGCAAATTTCTCCAGAATTTGGCCACCCATTTATCAAGAGTGATAGATGGCAGGGGAGGCCCTGCATCCAACCCATATAAAATGGTAGGGACGACTTTCATCTGCCAGAATGTTATGGCCGGAACTATGAACATTTTTCCAAATTTAGTAAGGAGAATGCGCGCCTGGGAAATGGCAGTGAGGAGTTTTACTTCTATGAGGGCCATTTGTTTCATTGACTTTAAGGAAGCTTCAAAGATAACTCCCAAATAAGTGTACGAAGAAACCATAGACAATTCGGCATTATGTCCAATAGACCAATGTTTTAGAGTGTGAACACCTTGATGGGGATTAAACATCAAGACTTGAGTCTTTGTAGTGTTGATTTTTAGTTCATTCTCTGCCACATAACAATCAAGGGTGGCTAGTGTTTTTTGTAGGCCGCTAGGAGTCTTCGAAATGAGAACAATGTCATCAGCATAAAACAATGTTTTTATAGGAGACCCATTCATTTTCGGTGAATCAGATTGAATAGATTCAAAGGTGAATTTGATGTCCTGTATATAATAATTGAAGATAGCTGAGGCCAGAAGACAGCCTTGTTTGAGGCCGCGTGTTGTTGGAATAGGTTGTGAAAGTAAGCCATTGAGAGTCAATCTGACTTGTACAGAAGTGGATGAATGAAAGTGATAAATTAGGTCACTAATTGTAGGCGGACATTTATCATTTATGAGTTTTGTCATGAACTTGACTCTTGAAATCGAATCGAAGGCAGAGTGCAGGTCCACAAAAGCAAAGTAGACCTGCTGTTTTTGTACAGGACACTGTGATTTGATTGCATTTAGCAAAAAGAAGTTAACTACTGTACCCATGCCGGCTACAAAGCCTGTTTGGTATGGATTACGATGGAAATGAGTGAGCGTCCATGCAGAAAATTCAAGCAATAGAAATGTAGCAAATATTTTACTCAGTGAATCAAGAAGCGCTATGGGTCGGTAGTTCTCGGGTAAGGAGAGATCCCCCTTTTTAAAAATGGGGACCAGAATGGAAGAGTGCCAAGATGAAGGTAACTTTCTCGTATGCAGAATGTTTTGAAACAAAAGAAATAAAATGTGGGCACAATGGTTTAGATTGTTCTTTAGCATTATGTTGCTAATACTATCGGGACCCGCAGCTCTAGAATTTTTGGCCATTTTAATATAGTGAGTGATGGTGTCTAAGTCACAATTTAGGGACCACTTAGAGACTGACTGCATTTGGTACTCAAAATTATTGAATGCCGGATCGGCATATAGTTCCGAGAAGTGGAGTATCCATTGCGCTTCTTGTACGCCGTTAGCTTGTGCATCCAGTTGGTGATTGCAGTTTTTATATTTTAGCAATTTCCAAATGCTCGCTGAATTTTTAGTAGCCAAGGTGTTGAGCATAAGCTCACTATCTTTCTGAAATAGATTTGCTCGGTGGGCACGTATCCAGTTGGTATAACGAGTCTTTGCTTGCTTCACTGCATCAAACCGTGAAGAGGAAGATGAGGAAAGCAAGGTTTTTCGCTCTTTCCTATAGCAGATCCTTCTAAGATGTAATTCTTTGTCAAAGGAATGTAAGTGGGTCAGAGGCTTCTGTTTAGAAATGATGATGTTATTATGAAACTGTTGTAACATGTGTGTATATTCTATATTGGAATTATACAACAAGGACGGGATGAATGACTGTTCTAGCGTCCAAAGCTTACTCGAAGACCAAGACAGCCGATTGCCAGATTGATTAATGGTCAGTTGTTGATGCGATCTTTTCGTGTAAACAGGTACAATAACAGACGGCCTTAAAAAATGTAGTGAAAGGAACTTGTGATCGCTGTGTGTCTGCGGGGTGATCATCAGGGCGGTAATGTTTTGAAATAGGATTGAATCTGCATAAATGTAATCAATTGTGCTGACATTTGAATCGCGTCGCCAGGTAGTAGTGGCTGGGAGGTCGCCAAGCACAGCCCCGTTAACCATGTTAAAATTGTTGTTGGACATAAAGGTAGACCAGGTCGTGACTTCCTGTGCGGTGGCCTCAGATCTAGGATTGAAGTAATCAAGATTGATATTGCCGACTAGAAGCGTGGCAGTGATGTCGGGAGATTGTGAAACTAGTTCCAACATATAAGAAAGTTCTCTAAGGAACGTGTTCACAGTAAGTTTTGCCGGATTCCGATATAAATTGAAGATGGCCATATTGCCACCACAACCAATCACTTTGACTAGTTTTATGAAAATGTCAAAGGCACACCATGGTTCAATTTGTAGATGGGAAGATTCTCTAACCGCTACCAGGCGTCCCGACATTGGTCGACCTTTCTTACCTCTTACAGCAGGAATAAGGGCAGTTGAATAATTGTCCCAAATAGGTGGGGATACAAGCCAAGTTTCCTGAAAAGCCAAGATATCATATGAATGGGTGAATACATCAATAGAATGTTGTAAGTGGATGATGTGTCCTCTAGTATTCCAGCATCCTAGCAAAATGGGTCGGAGTTCTTGAAAGCCTGGTGGTTATAGATTATGACATGCACTTTTAGTGGATTGGTAAAGTCGTGTGGTTGAATGGGATTGACCAGAAACACCAGAGGACACGTTTGTCGGAGTAAACAGAGGTTGTGTTTGATCGGGGTCCTGAGAAATAAGAAATCCCATGTCGAACAATGTACGTTTGGCATTCCATAACATTTTTGCAACTGTGGCTGATGGTATCCACAGACGCACAATGGTGAAATCGGCGTCAGCAATAAATTCTACCAGATCGATGTCAGCTGACGAGACGTGTTCCAGGGTATCAACATCATTCAATATGTTTAACACACACTGTCTATTGAGATCATACAGTGGGTGATTGCCACCTCTGCATTTCATAATAAGCGAGTATCCAATTGGGGCACGAGTGTTGGCAAGCTGGAGTGGTATTTTTGTAAGAGGTTTGCTCAGATTCATATTTTGGGCAAGCATAGGAGTCATGGGATGGGAGGAAGAATGGAAATTCTGCTTTGGCAATGCAGAAGAGGTTGTGGACCAGCTCTGACGAATAGGAATGATCCGCCGAGGATCTTGAGATGGATATGGGATGGCTGTGGAAATCGCGGTGCTTTGGACGCTTGGAACGCTTGCATTGGCTGTAACACTATTGTCAAAGGGAGTCAAGTTCGATGTTAGTTGAGTTTCAAAAAAAGCATCCACTAAGGATTTGAGCTGTGAAGTCATCAAATCAGGGTGGTATGAGGATTTGGAAGCTGAGATGTTGTTGCAGGTTTGATCATTAGCTTGAGGAAGGTGCTTTTTCGGACCTATTAAATCCTTTCTAAACAGATTATTTAATGAGGTTGAAGGAGTGAGGACAGTGGCAGTGATGGAGTCTGAAGGAAGGGGGGTGGGATGACTTTGCGTAGAAAGATACTTATCAATAGCAGATTTGATGAGGGTAATGTTTGCAGTTGTGAGAGAAGATGTCTCGAGGGAGCTCGTAGGAGCAGGGATGATGGTCACGGTCGATGGGAGTGAATTGCATGTAAGAGGACAAACAGCCTTCGAGCTCAGGGAAGTCAAAGATGTTTCCAAAGCCTTGACCAAGTTGTGTAGAGGAGAATTATGATGAATATTAGGTGTCGTTGAGCTAACGATAATATCAATATTATCATCTTGAGTTGGTAACTTGGGTGGATCGTTATTTAATACCTGTGAGGGGACTGTGGATACAGTTTTGAAAAAAGAAGCAATGGAATTTTTCGGATGCTTCGGTGCAAGCATATTTTTGGATTTCTTGATTAATGTTTGCCTAGATGGTAACTTCTTTTTTTTTTTTACGTTTACCTTTTGGAGGCAATTAGCAGGGACAGGACAAGGAGGAATCAGTCCAAGGAAAGAAGGGATGGAGGCTGGAGTATTGATTATCGCCTGTTCGGGGATCACTTGAGGCACGACTTCTTGGACGGTGGTGATATTCTCCCATGAAGAATCATCTACCGGTGAGGCAATAATTGCGGGCTCTGCCTCTAAGGGGTGGATGATTTTAGAAATGGAAGGAACTATAAGGAAAACACCCACCTGAAAAGAAGCTGGATGCGGGGGCAATTGGGAAGTTAGGACTTGAGCGTTTGGGGCAGGGTTTGAGGACATAATCCAATCATACATTGTGTCAATCTCTTGAGTCTGATTGGGGATTTTTTCATCCAAGCATTCAAATAATTTGTACAGACTTAAGACTGTAGTGTTTAAAGCCGCAAGAGTGATTTCCAGCATGGTAGGTAAATTAATGATCTCCGAGATAGGTGAAGGTTGTTGAGGGGGAGCACGCGGAGTGGGATGGGCATTCAAAGAGGTATCACTCGGAGCATTACTGATGGAAGAGAGTTCGTGTGGCAGAACTACCGCATGGGAACTGGACACCGATATTGGAGAGTTGAGTGAATCAGCTTGCAAAGAGATGGCATCGTTGTTTACTGGAGTGTGACATTCATAAATAGTCTCTGGAAGAGACGGGGGAACGTGCATCTTGACACGTTGGCCATCCACTGCAAGCAAGGTTGAGTCGGAAATTAGTTGTTGCATCGGGGGTATCGGAAGACCTGCCGACCATTGACGGTGTCCAGCAACACGACATGGAACATGCACCATGCATGAAAAAGTGTCAGACATATTAGGTGCTGAATGTAATGTTTGTTCAAGAGAAGTGCTGATGTTATTGCAGTCAAAGTTTAACGATGGCATAGTGCCCAAGGTTCTACGTTGCGATTCCAATGGTGGATAACGCAAAGAGTGGAGCCTGGCAGCGAACAAAAATTGTTCTCAACTGCGTTGGCCAGGTTGGTGGCAATAGCTGTATCGTCCGGCATACCTAGTTTAAGTGAGTGCAAATGAGCGAACATGCTAAAGCACACTTAACCACTGACAAGTAAACAGTTTAAAAAGAGACAGTATAAGAAAAAATACCAAAGAAGACAAAAAAGAAGAGAACCCGAAAATGTAAAGATAACAAGGTATGTGCTAAATAGTGAATAACTTTTTCATTACCAAGATGGAGGCCTGATCAATGCCCCCTCACGCCCGTTACGCCGGGCAAAGCGGGCAAAGCGATACTTAGTTCAGGTACTTTGCCCAGTGTGCGCGAGCGAGCACGTTTTTGAGCGTGCACAGAAAATCCAGCCCACAAAGGGGCGTTACTTTGAGATTAAAAAAACTCGTAGAACAGAGCTGAAACAAACAACAAACAAACAAAATAAGTCCAAAGTCAGCAGGCAGCTGCAGTCTGTGGCTGGCAATGGCAGTCCAATACCTTAGGCAAGCAAGAAAACAGGTCCGTGAGCACACGTAGCAAAAGCAGCCTCAGCAGGATCAGCGGACAAAGCGGTACTTAGTTCAGGTACTTCGCTCAGTGTGCGCGCGCGCGGGTGCGCGAGCGAGCATGTTTTTGAGCGTGCACAGAAAATCCAGCCCACAAAGGGGCGTTACTTTGAGATTCAAAAAACTCGTAGAACAGAGCTGAAACAAACAACAAACAAAATAAGTCCAAAGTCAGCAGGCAGCTGCAGTCTGTGGCTTGCAATGGCAGTCCAATACCTTAGGCAAGCAAGAAAACAGGTCCGTGAGCACACGTTGCAAAAGCAGCCTCAGCAGGATCAGCAGGATCAGCGGGCAAAGCGGTACTTAGTTCAGGTACTTCGCTCAGTGTGCGCGCACGCGGGTG